>NC_079351.1:4204718-4809301 GCF_029582105.1 Oenanthe melanoleuca
GCTATACCTAGAAGGTTTTAAGAGGCTTCTGTCTGTTGGGACTCTTTGGTACAAGAGGGTATTAACAGGCCTTCTGCTTCAGGACACAGAAAAGCAGGAATTCCTGCTGGATGTGCTTTAGGTATTGAGGATAAAGTTTGAGTAGCAGGCATGAAGAATGGAGACAAGAAACAAATGGTCAGATGAAAAGGGTCAAATCCTCCTCTGTGGGATGTTTTTCTCTCTCCATAGCACAGGAAGTCTGAAGAATCCTGGATCCTAATTCAGGCACCTCAGCAAGATGAGATGGACTGTGATTCCTCTAGGGCAGGTCCTCTGTCCTGGCATTTCCATGTCTTCAGCTTGTAATGCAGCCAGGTGACTCAAGCAGAAGCCAAAGGAAGGAACATTCCACAGCCTCATGAAGCAGGTCATCTCCCCAGAGGAACACAAAGCAAATCAAGTCAAATCAGTTTTACTCTTGGTGTGCAAACAGACAAGAGAGCATTCAGGGAAGGGCAAGAGCACAAAATCCTTCCAAGGCAAAGGTTCAGGGTTTATTCTTTATGACAGGGAACTTCCCTCTGGAAGAGTCATTTATGAAGAGTGTTAAGGCAGCAAATCACAGCTTAAAAATTCAAAAGCAGTAACACATTCAAAGAAAAAAATGCCTTTCCACAAGCACTTGAGCACAGTATCAGCAAGATGAGGGAGGCTGTGTGTCCAAACAGCCACTGTGCCTTCTTTGGCTTAGGATCCCAGATTCACTCCTTCAGAACCCTGGTGCTGGGCAGGAAGCCAGACCAGCTGACCTCCCCTCCCCTAGTGCTGCTGCTGGGTCACCATCCTGAGCATTTTGAGTGCCATCTCTCCTTGGTCAGCTGGTACCTAGCACAGAGAAAAGCACAGGATAAGCAGCTGCTCTAAGGAAGCAGACAGCAGCTACACACACATCTTCAGCCTTCTGGCTGATTCTACCCCAAGGACATGACCTATTTACCATGTGCCCAGCCTTGAGAATCCAGAAGAATGCAAAGTTCTCATAAGCCTTGTGGAAAGCAGCTGTCTCTGTGGATTCTGGAGACACATACAGTGCCTTCCACCTTTTCTGGCTGAACTGGTCCAAATCAGGCCACTTCAGTTTCCTGATCCATGCCTCCTGACCTGTTGGAGGTAAGAGATATTGATTACTAAGCACTGATTACCAATACTTGGAAATTACCCCTACTTGGTTCCACAGCAGCTCTGGAGTCCAGCTCAGCTGGATGCCCCCTGCACTGGATACCAGTACAGCAGAGTTAGCACAGAGTCTGTGTGCTCAGATCTTAAACAGTTTTGTTATGCCTGGAAAAATTCAGGACAAACTGAAACAAACCAGTAGAGGGAAGAAGGGAGTAAGTAAACAGTGAAGGTGTGTATGAAATGGATTTAGGATTGTAAAAGTTGAACATGTGCTTCTTGTTGGCTCTGCAGCCCCAAAAATTCCAACACATTTCACTTTGCAACTCAAACACCTTGAATGTCCTGCTATGGAGAAGAATCATCCATACCAAATCCCCCTCCTGGTTTTCTCTGTTTATTAGACACTCATTGAGGGAAGGCTGGAAAGGCTTTCTGTTTCCAGGTGCTGCTAGAGAAGGTGGAGGTCAAGACAGCAACAAGATCATTTCCAGGACTCCAAGGGGGACCAAGCTTTAGCCTATCTGTGAACTGCTGGAAGAATTTACATGTTAGCTACAGCTCAATTTTAGACTAAAATGTGAAAAACTGGAACACCACCAACTGCTAATCTGTTTTGACAGCCTAAATACTGTGTTTCCTGGATTTATTGATTGCTGTGTTGTTCGGGAAGGGCATCTGAATATTTACGTGGACAGAGACATACAAGGAATAAAGCCTTTCACACAATAGGAAGGTTTTTGTGGAGTCTGACTGCAGATTCTTTAACTCAGTAAGAAAAGACCACTGGAAGGGAGCACAGCAGCCTTATAAGGCATTTCAGCAGCACTTGGCCCCGTTCTCAAAGTGCTTCTGGACGGAAGCAGCACCATGCAAGCAGCAAACAAAGTCCAAAGTGTGCAGGAGCCTTCACTGAGAGCAGGTGTGATTACTCTTACACTGCACCCTCCCTCATTAATTACCAGCATTCTTTGCCTATGAATGAGCATACAGACACACACACACATCTATGTGCCTATCCAGGAGGATTAAGTGAATTATTAGCTTACTTGAAGCAAGCAATTACTGATGTTGCAGATCCACTTCTCAACAGTATAATGGAGGTAAAGGATTTCCCTCTCTCAGAGGGACACAAGCAAAACATCCTAAGTGCTGCTCATTTCTGACTGTAGTATTTAAGCACTGCTAGTTAGTTAAGATATTTGTACAGGAGATTGGAGAAATCTGGGTACCAGTATACTGACAGCTCCACATTCTACTCATCACATGTTCTGTTTCCACCCCTAGTCAAGAATTTCCTCACCCATGGTGTCAACAATGAGGTCCAGCTGCCCATTATAGACTGTAACATTGACATTGGCTGCCAAAAGCTGATCAACAATATCGATGACAGGTTTCATGAAGTCCTCAGCCATGTTCTCAAAGACCTGTCTGGACTGACCTGGTTGGAATCAGAAAGACAAATTTTAAGTGATGAAGTATGTCATCCCCAAGCTGGGACAGAAGCATGGGCTAAAGGCTCTAAAATGGAGTTCACAACTGCACAAGAAACAGTCCTAGCCCAAAGTGGCTGTGATTTATCAGTTTGAGGAAGAGGAGGACCAGACAGCAGCTGTGCTCCATAAACAGTGCTGTAATTTCGGGCTCCTATTTATACACACAGAGTGCTGACATCAGCCCTTTAAGCCTGTTTTACACCCTCTCCTCCATAAGATGCATCATTACATGACACCAGACTTCTGGCAGAGAAAAGCTGACAGAAATTCCAGCAAGACTGCACGAGACAGAAAACAGTTCTGAAATACTGCTGCTCAGAGGATCCTCCTCCCTCCCTCTGTATTTTTATTTACTTGGCTAAAGATAGATATGAGCATCAGAATCAGAACTACACCTGCTCCCACAGGCTTGCCCCACAACATCTTCATTTCTGAGAACAAATCCCCTCCTTAGCTCCATGGATAAAAACAATTGAATGTGACTGGTTGTCAAGAGTATTTTCCTACAGGATGCAATACTATAAGCAGTGGTAAGGGACTCATCAGGTGCACACTAACAGACAGGAAAGTACCTCCCCACTTCACACAGTCAGGAATGATCATCAGCTTCTTTCTGATGGGCCCATTCATCAGCTCATCCAGGCTGTTCTGATGCATTTTGCCAACATGGCGCTGGTAAAGCCGAACTGAAAGAAGAGAGAACACACTTTGATCAGTGGCACATTTAAGACACCATCCTGCACAGACAACAATCTTCAGTGTCAATCATGGCCAACAAACCCTATTCTAATGAAAATGCAACATCACAGAGAGAGATTTGCTTACTTTTACTAGAAACCATTAAAGTCAACCCTTATTTAGGGCAGCATGATACATCCATTCCTACTTTTGGCTAACACTGGGCACTTTTTCTGCTTTAACCACTTGGCTCTTCTCAACAGACCAGTTGTTTTTGAGCTGTGATATTTTATTTTCAGGAGTTAATTTCACCTTCCCTTATGAAGCTAACAGAAAAAGAGCTTGAAAGAAACTACACATGTGTTTTTCACATTGATGCACAAAAATTATGAAGCAATAATTTAATCAGACTGTTTATACTGATGAGACACTTTTTTTAAAGACAGAAATGAAACACAGTAAGAGGAAGTAGCTTAAAAGGTCATAAAAGGATGTTGCAATTATAGTGACTGCTTCCTTGCTCTAATTTGTGCAGGATGTATAGGTGGAGGTGTCATCTATAGGGTTGTTCCACATTCCTCTCTGTCTCTATGCAACAGCAAACAAGTCCTGCTCAGAAGAATATCAACATCCATTTTAAGGATGTGCTACATTGAGGCTCTTTCCACTGTCAGAGTATGTGAATGGAAACACAGGGCCTCAAATTCAAGTATTTAAGTATTTAAATACTTTTATTTAATATTTAAAGTTCAAGTATTTAAATACAACTTACTGAGATGGAGATTTTCTTGTTCATCTGATTTCACTTCTGGAACCTCCTTAGTTAAGATGTTATAAAAGTTCACATTGTCTGTGTTCTGAAAACACAAGATAATTTCAGTATCACTAATAAAAACATTTCTCAGATATGAAGAACAGTCTTTCCTGAAAAGAAAAGAAGAAAAAAACATAAGTAAATCCTAAATAAAGGACCCTGTGACCAGTCACTTTACCTGCACACCAGGAAGATACTTGTGGAAAAACTTCAGTTCTACATTTAGTTTGAGAATTGGGAAAGAGATTCCTCAAGCCTGTATTGTTCACACACAGGTTGTGCCAGAGATGTTATTTGCTCCTCTGAAGCAGATGTGAAGCCACAGGAAGTTTACCCTGCATTACTCATGACAGACAGCTGCAGTGCCAGGTGATGCTTTCAGACAGCCCCTACTGCCACAGCTGGTCTGGTGCTGCTCTCGCTCAACATCCTTCCAACCTACAATCCTCCAAAATCTAAAATGCTTCCTCAAAAACGTGGTGATGGGTATGAGCCACCCCTCTTCTGGAGCTGCTGACAGCTGGATGTGCCCAAGCACTGCAGATTGGCAGCTCTGATGCAGCTTTCAGAGGCTGCCTGCATCCAAGGACAAATGTAAGCAGTGTTGCCATTAGAGAAGTTACTCCAGATTCTTGAAGCCCTGCTTTACTTGATTTTTGAGTTTTTAAAGTTCTGATGCTTAGGTCAGAAATCAGCTTACAAAAGCAACCCCAGAAGAACTACAGTGCCTTCACCTGCCAGCATCATCACAACTGAGAGAGGAAGCCAAGTAGATTTGAAAAGTAAAACAGGAACCAGAAGTTCCTTCCAAACAGCAAGAAGTGAAACTAACTATGTGCAAGGCACTGTCATTTATGAAACACAGAAAATAAAACAGAAAAACCCCAAACAAAAAATGACAAAAAAAAAGAAAAAAAGGAAGTGGCTCCAGATTGTCCAAGGAAGCCAGAGCTTTACATGTACTAAAGAATGAGATGTAACAAGGAATGAGATTTTGGAGCAACCTTTTAACAGGAGAAACAAAAGCAAAACTTCACCAATCTTTTATGGTGGAACTTCCTAAGTAGCAAGATGCAGTGACCCACAGTAGCAGACCATAACTCAAGATTCCTTTCCATCCTGTGCACCTATTGTAGCTCTTCAAATAGACATGTATGCTTAACTTCAAATTTGTGTCTTGGTGGATGCAGTTTTCAATATTCAAAGCTTTCCAGGAAATATAGTTTATTTAATTTGAAACTGTGGAAATCAAGAGGACTAGTGGTATGCTGAAACATTGCACAGTGCAATACAGGAAGACCACAAGGGCTCTCCTGCCCACTTTCTCTCACACACCCAGCAGAGTACAGCAAAGACTCCTTTATATCAGCACTGGGATAAAACAAATCCTGGCAAAAATGACTGGGCAGAGAGTTGGAGAATTCATGCCAGCTCAGCACTCAAGAGAAAGGAGAACTTGAAATCATGTGCCTCCTCAGGCAGCAATTAGTTCTTAATGTTAGTCAAACATCTCACCTCTTCAATGACACCCTCAGCCTTGCCCCAGAGCTCAGTGGCCAGGCCATACTGATTTTTATTTATTGCATCCATTATTTCTTTGGCAACAGCAGTCACCTCTGCTAGACCATTATCATCAAGGAGAGACTGGAAAACAAACACAAAGAACAGCTTCAATTACAATTCCACATCCATTTATTGCAAACAGCCTCCATGCTTTCAAGGTTTTATTCAGGCCAAGAGGTAACCTTAAAACTCAACACCCATTTGTACTGGCAGCACAAGGGATCAGGTGAGGACCAAGAGTTTAAGGAGGTACTTACAGTGCTGTAAAGGTAGGGCCCCCAGCTCAGCACAGAGTCTAAACAAACAGAACAGATTTCAAACATAAAACTGACAATCAATCATTGACATAAGTCTTAACTTACTTTTCCTTTACTGAGGCAACAGTATTTATGAGAAAAATAAATGAGGATGAATTAATCAGTAAAAATGCACAGTCAGCTCTGTTTAACCCTAAGGTTATATTAGAGAACAGAGCAGGTTCTTTACAAATCCTGCAACATCATTAACCCCCTATGAGTTAACCAGTCAAATTTATTTAAAGCATCCAACATATTTTTACCAAAATGTTTTCCCCCCAGCACTGCAGAGCACATTGCCAGAACATGGCCAAAGATCTAACAAGAGGATGGGAATTATCTAAACTGACCTATTTGAAAAGTCACAAGGGAAAAATTGAGTTATAAAACAAATCTGCTTTATAACAACTTTGTTCGTAAATTCTCAAGGATCAGCAGGTGGCAGATAGATAAGAATTTGCTTGGTATTGTTCTGTGCAGCAGGGAATCTGTGAAGTCTGCCCTTGCCAATCCCACTGAAAGACTAATAACCCTTTAATTTGCTTTTTGTCCTCCACCAGACACAAATCTCTCTTCCAGCCTTATGAATAATTTGGTGGCCACCTTTAAGCACAAGACTCTTACAAAACAAACCAGAGGCTGTGGAGATGTGCAGGCACATTTCACCATCCCTCCATTTCAGATGCAAGTGTGCTCCTCACTGACCTTTCTCTGACTTTTCCTAATCCAGATACATTCTAAAAGGAGATTCTTCAGTCACAGCTTGCAAGGCTGAGAATTTCTTTTTGGTTTACCAGTCTCACTATAGAGTTAATTCACTTAAGGCAGGGATGGCATTTTTGACTTTAGGCTCTCATAGAATGATTACAACACCCAACAAAACAAAATAACAACAAATCATCCACAGTCTGAGGAGTTTAAACATACCCAAAGGAGAAATCCATGAGTCTCCAAGAGCAGTCCCCATAAAATTGCACTTTATGGTCCCTTTTTGAACAGCCTTCGTGCATAAGAGGAAAAGCAAAACAAATCAAAAAACAAATCAAGAATCAAATTTTAATTAGCTATTCATGACTCTAGAACCAGTTTTCTTTAAGTGAAAAAATAAGTAGCATTGTGAATTAGGCAACAGGGACAGAGTATTCCAGAAAATAAAAGTAGAAACCCATGTTTTAAAGTGAAAAGTGAACTGTATCCTCCAAGTACTTACCTTATGCAGCTCTAAAGCAACTCCAGCAGCCATTTTACCTCCATAAGATTCAGAAAATATGTAGAATGGGATGGTCTGGGGACAGAAAAGCCACATAAGGAACTCATTAGGCAGAGGGCAGAAGTTACCTCTAACCATCTCCCACATCCCACAGGACCCGGGCACCAGCTGTTCACCTCTCACCATCAAAATTTTAATGTTTTTCTTATTCTAAGCTGCACATTAGGCTCCATAACATCCTGGTGATTTGCTGGGGTTGGTTCTGAAGTATTTTGGAACTATAAGTAGCTGTGATCCTCTACATGCTGCTCAGATCACTCAACAGACAATAATGCACCCCAATGCTTATCTAACTAACTCCAAAATCAAGACACAACTTCTGAATTGTGGAACATAAATGACAGTGGTTACACCTGCACCAAACACTACCTAGCAGCAAAACACTGCTCATCTAGAAGTCTGCTCCCTGATTCTTTTTGAATTCTATTTAAAAGCAGAGAAAAAAACAAGCAAGAATTCATTTCACTTACCTGGAATTCTGGTCTACACTTGAAGAATTCTCCAAGAAAAACCATCATATCAGAAACTACAGTGGTAAGGTTTTGGGCAAACAAGCTACAGTCATCCACATAACTGAATCCAGTGCCCACAGGATTATCCACAAACAAGACACTGGCTGCCTGCAACTGTGGGAGCAGAAAGAAGGTTTGTATAAAACCTCAGTTCAGCACCAGCAAAAAAACTTAGTTTTGATGGTACAAATGATTAACTGGGCCAGCAAATCCTTGGACCTCAAAAAATTTGCATAAAAATTAGATGCAACATGAAGAACATGAAGTCCTTTAATTTGCCCTATAACCCAAAAATTCCCAGTGATCCAGAGGCAGGTCATCTAGGGGACTCTGGAGTGCTTCAGACTATTGCTAGCTCAGAGCACAAATATATTGCACTAATTAAACTTCTATCTTCACAGGCAGCTGTAATTTGTTTTCCCTTGAAGGCCATACTGGACCTGTAATTACAAGCCATAGGTTTTACACTGCCAGCCACACAGAAAAAGCACTGTGAATGCACAAATGAAACTGTGATTTGAAATACCACTTTCTACAATTTCCCTGCTCTCTGCATTTCACAATTTCATGGAAGACCAGGTATACTTCATCAAATCAAATTAATATGTCTACCCCTCAGTTCTAAACAAGAGGTTAATTTATTAACCATTATATTTTAACTTGAAATATTATAGTTCTACTGAACTTTAAATGAAAAACTTCAATTTTTTTTGCATAGCAATTATCTGCTTACATAAGAAAACAAATATATGTAATTAGTAGGTAGAAGCTGAACTCTCTACTGTACCCAGGTTGTATTTCTTGGTTTCATTTCTTTGTCTAATGGACCAATCTCTTCAAAGTTCCCATATCCACAGCCTGAAGCTCCTGGACCTCCCTGCAGGGAAATACCAAATGACAAAGACATTAAAAGGCAGCATGGCATAGATATGACAGATGGAACAAAATACAAGCCAGCAAGTAAGTAGAATGACAGATTGTAATTTTTTTTAAATGGCTTTTACACTAAACATTAATTTGCAGAGTGGGCTCTGATCCTCATGGTCTTGGGTTATGGGCACATATGCCTCTTCTGAAAGCAGAGAAGCAGTCATCCACTTCTGAGAGCTTCTGGTAAGCTACTTGCTCTGTGAGGAGTTTCACAATCTTATTCCCTGAATATGGAGTGCAAAAGGTAACTATCTGCTAACTGGGGCTTTGCAAGTCATTAGCTTAATCAGCATGTACAGCTTGTGGGTTTCACTCTGATGAAATAACCCAGAAAGAATAAGCAAAAGTCCTCAAGTGATTCTGTTCAACATTAACTTCTGAAAGTACTGTGGAGAACATGTCCCCACTTTTATCAAACTGAGATTGGTTCCATTTAGAAATCATCCTAAATCTCTGATTATTTTATCTACTCTCTCTCTGAGCATTGTTTAGACTTCAAGCTCTCCAGGAAAGGAGCTGTGAAACTACAATGCACAAAAATCACTACTGTAGTATGAAGGGTAAGAACAATCTCTGTAATTGCAATTGAACTTGGTGGAAGGTGAGCCTTTGAGGACACCTCACAACTGCAGAATGAAATCATCATTGTTTTTCCCAACCTAGACACCTCATTCACAAGGCAAGGCATTTAGAACCAGGCAGTTTTGAATCCTGTTTCTGTAGAGCTGCACAATATCAGATTTCAGACTGAACCAGCCACAGATGGAAAGAATTATTGCTTAGGTGTCGCTCAGCAAACCTTACCTGAAGCCACAAGACAAGAGGTAACTCTGTGAAGTCTTGGGTTGGGTTATTTGCATAGTAGAGCCACCAGAACATGTGAGCCTTGCTCCGAACCTCCACATATCCCCACACCTCTTTTGGCTCTTGGGGCTGCCTCAGAACTACACCTTGAGGGGAAATAAAAATAACAATCAGCCAGGTAAAAAGGCTCAGCTTTGGGTTTTCCACCAGAATTGTTCCAAAACATTACATTTCAATCTTGGGAGCGATAATTAGAAGTGCTACTACTATTAAAAAAAATTACTATAAGAAACCTGCCTATACTTACACCCCCACCCACAGCTGAGTTATCATCAATGAATGAAGTGGGTAATTAAGTGCTTCCTTATCAGAGCCTGGCTTTAGAGCTGCCGCTGAAATAAGAGCTGGAAAAATTTGTTCTTGAGGTGTTTTCAAGGCCGGGGCTGAAAGCACAGCCCCACTAACCCCAATGGAATAACTCCCAATTTTGACAAGGGTCACAGAATATTCTGAGGTCAAAAGGAGTCAAAACCGTGCAGAGAGCAGGATCGAACCCGCAGCCTTGGCGTTATCGGCCTCACTGGGCTCATCCCAGCGCTTTGGTCTGGGAGGCTGCGGAGACTGCATCGCTTCACAGACCAGATGCAGACAGACAGGGGGTCACTTCTAAAGGAACCCAAAACATAATTTAAACTCAATTAAGTCAGCAGTGTCTGGTCACGTTACGCGGTCAGTCTACTGTCCATCTCGGACACGCAACAGACCTTTGACACGCCATCTCTTAATCTCAGGGGTCAGGGCAGACGGCAACAGCGCACTGGAGTACGAGCAATAAGGCTTTTCCAAGCCATGGTGACCTTCGCTGCTCCCGCCGGGATTCCCGCCGCCCCCTCCCGACCGCCACCCCGGCGAGCGGAATTTCCTGCCCAGCAGCGGCTGCGGGACACGGAGCGCCGTGCCCGGAGGCCCCGCTCCTTTTTCCTCCCGTCCCGTCCCGTACCTGCCGCCAGCAGCAGCACGGACAGCGCGGTCCCAGCGCGCAGCAGCCCCATGGCTCCCTCAGCTCCCGCCGTCACGGGACCGGCCCGGGCCCGCCCTGAGGCGCCACCCCCGTGCCCGCCTCCCCGCCCCTTCCTCCTGCTGCTGCTCCTCCTCCTGCGTGATGGCGGCCGGCGGCGGCCCGCTGCGGCTGCGGCTGGTGTTCGACCACCCTCCGCCGGCCAGCCCGGGCTGCGCGCTGTGCTGGCTGCTGCTGGAGCCGGGCCAGGCGCGGCTCGTCACGGACCTGCTCAGCCTCATCCGCCACCGCTTCGGCTTCAGCCGCCGCGCCCGCCTCAGCCTCTTCCTCGAGGGGGCGCTGCTGCCGCCCGCCGAGAGCGCGCGCCTCGTGCGCGACAACGACTCGCTGCGGTACGGACCGGACCGGGACAGAGGGATAGAGGGACCGGGACAGGAACCGGACCAGGACAAGGATTGAGACTGGACCGGGACAGAGGGACAGGGACAGCGGGACAGGGACCAGGATGGGGATGGGGACAGCGGGACCCAGATAGGGGCAACGGGACCGGGACAGGGATCGGGACAGCGAGAGAGCGGGACCGGGATCGGGACAGCGAGATCAGGACTGGAACCGGGACAGCGGGACTCGGATAGGGGCAGCGGGACCGGGACAGCGGGCCAGAGACAGAAGGACAGGACAGGGACAGTGGGATCGGGACAGGGACAGCGGGACCGGACAGAGAGAGCGGGATCAGAGCGTCAGGACCGGGCCAGGGGTCCTGCTGCCCCGATCAGGACTGGAACCGGGACAGAGGGACCGGGGCTCAGTCCCACACACGCGCTCATCAGTGTCTAAAGGCGGTGCCAAGAGCCGGACCGGTTCTGCCCGGTGGTACCGAGACACGGGACACGAGGCAGCTGCAGGAACTGGTGCCCAGGAAGAGCTGGAGCATCTTCACTCTAGGGGAGCTTGCCTGAGCTGCTCACATGTAGGGATAAATGCTCATTATGCTGAACGGTACATGTTGTTTGTTGTTTGTTTTTACAGAGTAAAATTGGAAGAGATAGTTGCAGATGATTATGAAGAGATAGATGATGGCTTTATTTATGTAACAAAAGAAGACAAAAAAAGGCACAGACACAAGCAGGATGAGGAAGAATCCTCTAGGAATGAAGGCAAGCATAAAAGGAAAAAGAAAAAGGAGAAGCATAACCTTGAGTATTCTTCTTGCAGAGAAGAGACTTTTGTAGATACTTGGGACTCTCAGAAAAGGTACACAAAAAGAAAAAGAAAAGAAGAAGTTAGGGGAAGAAATAGTCTCACAGAAGGTAAGGAAGAGAGCTCTACCTCCCATTCTAAAAAAAAGAAAAAAACAGAGAGGGAGAAGCAGTTGGCAACAAAAAAGAAGGATGAAAAGCAGACAAAGGTTGCTGCAGCAAAGATCGCTTTAGAGCGGGCAAATGAGAGCTTTTCTCTAAATTCTGGTAAAAATAGCACCAAAGAGATCACAACACAGTCCAGGAAAAAGAGGGTGGGAGCTTCAGATTCCTCCAGCACATCGTCCGATAGTGACAGCAGTGAATTAAATGTAAAGGAAAATAAATCTTCCCATAAGACTGTAGTGGTGACACTTCCCAAAGACAAATCCCAGGCTGCTTCAGATTCTGATGTGAAAACTAATAAAGTGGCTGTAAAGTCTAATACTGTAAAGGCTAAGACTGCAATTAGTAAAAATGCTAAAAACCCCCAGTCTTCTAGTTCAGATTCTGACTCGAGTACAGAGGATGAGAAGGTGACACCAGCACAAGACAGCACTGCAAAGGAGAAATCAGTGCCAAACCATGTGGTGGCTGTAAAAGCCAGCACCAAGGCTCCCAAAGCACAGAGCTCCTCTTCAGACTCTGATAGTTCAGACTCAGAAACAATTGTCATTAAAAAATCTGCAGCAGGTGCTGGACTGGGTAACTCCATGGTAAGGAACTGCACTAACCAGTTGCCAGCCAGTGCCCAAGGATCGTTTGCCAGCCCAGGCCGTGGAAGGGGGCGTGGAGCAAGAGAGGATAACTTCTGGAGAGGACCTAGGGGCCATGGGTTTCGTGGGATGATGAGGGGCCATGGGAGAGGAGCAAGCCCTGGCTTCTTCTATAACTACAGCAGTGAAGGCCAGAAACAGAGGCAGTTAAATGAAGCTGCGACAAACACTTCTGTCCTAATCCAGGTGAGTGACTGACACAGGCAGAGGTCACCTTTCTCTGACAGCTTGAATTGTACAGAAAACCTATAGGATGAGTAATTCATAGCAGAAACAGATTACTAGGATAAAGGGTGATCTTCTGTTTACTGTAATTCCATTTGTCAGCCTGAGGATGTGTTTGTGAAATAACAATAAAGTGATTGTATTATTTATCTAAAAACAGAGCATATACCTTACTGTTCTCAGAGCTTGTTGCAATCCATACAGCATGAACACTGTCTTCTGTTTTCAGTGATACAGTAATTAAATCAGTGGGTTACTCTTTGTTTCACAGAATCCTGTGGAGATTCCCAAGAGAGACTATAGTGCATTACCTCTTCTAGCAGCCCCACCCCAAGTGGGGGAAAGAATTGCCTTTAAGGTAAAGAACTCTGGAAATGCTACTAACTGAATGTTAATCGCTTAAAATTGCTTCATTTGGGCCGCTCTTAAGTTTTGACCTAATAGTTTCTCTAGAAAATTCACTTGTTGTAAAGCCTGGCTTTGATTTTTATAAATGTTTGGAGCATATATTGAAGTTAAGTGCATTTCTTTAGACTTTCTGTATTTGTATAACACAAGAAATGCTGTCTCTGCTGTCATTTCAATGTAATTTTCCATGTAAATGTTATTATAAATCTTGCCATACAAATAATTACACTGCACTGCAAAGTAAAAAAGTAAATGTAAATGAAATCCCTGCACTTGAGGAGACTGGGATGCATCTCCCTGATATCCTCACAGCCTGACCTGAATGTAAAATCCTTTGGAGCAGCAAGTCCTGGAAGTCTGCAAGGGGCCATGATTGGCATTGGGTTCCAGGGGTAGGAGACTTGGCTCTTGCACCTTGCTCTTGCTGAAGAAACTGTCTGGATGCAGGTGGAATCATCACAGATTGGGAAAAGTTACAATTTGTGACTTTTATTTCTTTCAACAGCGCCTGGAACTAACTGAAAATTACAGTCCTGAAATTTCAGACTATAAGGTACTGGTTTTCTTTCCTCCCTTCCTTCACTCACAGAACTGATAGGTGAGGTATGGCTTAAATATTTTGATGTGTGCAGTGTTTTTCCTTGCATCCAGCTATTCCTGGTGCAGCATTAAAAATCAAAACTCTAGAAGCTGAAACTAATTGAAAATTTGAAAGGTGTAGGTGTTATTTAAAAAAAAAAAACAAACAAACCACCAACTACAAGGATTATTAATAATCATTAATATTTTAAGAATTAAAAAAATCCAGACTCTCAAGTAGAAAAATGTAGCTGTGTTTGAGTCTACTGCTGTTTGAAGTCAGGGCAAGTTCTTAAAACTGGTGCGAGTAAAATTTTGTTGCTAGTTCAAATAACTTGGTTTCTGGGTAAGTACTGATTGAAACTGCAAAGTTGGTGACAATAACTTTGGTTTATTGATACCAGTAGTTACAGATTGCTAAGCATTAATTCTTTGCAGATTTTATGCATGGAGGCTGGAAAATTTCATAGCCAAATATACTTATTTCCTCTGGCAGCAATCAAGTAGCACACTGATTGTAAATATGGAATAGTTATCCACTGCTGAAGTGTGTCTTACCTGATTCTTCTCTTGTTGCTTTGTGAAGGAGGCAAAAATAATCAGTTGGAATGCTGACAAAAAGCAGATTGAACTTGAGATCCTTTCAACATCAGCAGGACAATGTACGTACCTGGGGACACCAAGGTTTGTTGTCATGTGCTGCCACCTGGAAAATCAGAAGTTCAAGGAACACTTAATCTTTGAGGAGTATTCCCAATTGCCTTGGGTTCATTCTCAACACACCCCTCCCCTCCTCATTCCCTCCCCAAGAAGTCTATTTATATTGAGAAGTTCTTACCCTTGCTAGTTGAGCTGAAAGATGCTCCGGGGTATTTACAAAATCATTTTTTTCAGTCAGTTTGAGTGGTCAGTAACTCACCTCTACTGTGGTTTCATTTTCTGAAGGAAATTATTTTATGGAACTACAGAGAAAGTATGAGGTCATGATGGTGTGTCTTCAGTGGGTGTGGAAGTGAGTCCCTGCAATGACAAGGTGCAGTTCCTGAGATCTGAAATGATAAATGTTTCTCAGACTCTGTATCCTCCAGTTACCATTTAAACCAGAATTAAGGAATTGTCATATGAGCATTTTTCTCAAATTTCAGCAACATATTGTTGACTTTCTCATGTGAGTAGTCAGATAATTACCTTAATTTTGTGTGTAGCATTCAGTTTTACCTCAAGATTTTTTGTTACAATTACGAACTCAGACACCGAGCTCAAAAAAACAAACCAAATACCAAACAAACACCAAGCTGGTTTTGATCGGTGTTTGTGGTAAACATTTAAGGTTTCTTTGGTTTGTAGCTGATTGGGTTGTTTGGTTTTTCAGTTGCTAAGGAGCCAGGGAAGTTTGACCTGGTGTACCAGTCTGCGGATGGAGAGGAGCTGATCGAGTACGCGGTGCCTCAGGACACCAAGGTACGTGGGGCTGCTCTGCAGAGCTGCCACCTGCCCTGCTGCCTGCCCCTGTCCACCTCAGGGACATTCCCTTTGTAATCATGCATCTGATTTCAATCAATGGAAGCAAAAATAATTGTCCCTTTCTGGCAAGAATGTGAATGTTTACATTGTAATAATCCATTCTTGCATATTACTCAGTTACCTGGGATCACAGCCATTCATCAAATCTCTTGTTTTGGCTAAAAAACAACATAATGTCTCAGAGAGATCCTTTCTTACCAGCTTTTCATTTAATCACTATTGTTCTCACCCACCTTTCCTTACCCAGGACATCAGGCAGGTTGAGGTTCATCAGTAGGATCAGTGACTCAGAGGAGGAGCTGTGCTCTTGGTTCAGTGGCACCATTGTTCAGGTCCAGGCAAAAGCAAAACACACAAAAATTGCATCTGCTGGTGTTGCTGGCACCTGCTAAGTGCTGCCTGTGGTTTGTTTTCAGATAACTGAGAGCTGGGATGCACTGATAGAGCCAAGACTGATTGTGGAGCCTCCAGTTAATGGATCCAGCGTTGAAAATTGAACATCTAGGATGTGAAAAAATGTGAACAATTGTACAGATTTGTTCTGTGAAATTCTGCCTTCTGCTTCTGAGAGTGGCAGGTGCACTGGTGAATGTTACTGTCTTAAAAAGAAGTAGACCAAAAGAAAAACATTTTTTCCCTTAGGCTATGTTTTTATGTAATACATGAAAACTTTGTTTATTATAGGCAGTCTAATATAGATATGTTTGGTTTGAATATTTATATCCTACTGTAGCAAGCTGCAGCATTTGAATGGTTTGATTAAAATGTAAAACACAACTCTGTACTGTGAATAACTATTTAAATGTCTGGGTTAGGCTCAAGCTGTATAACTGCCAGAGGTCACTTTCATTTAAAAATTAGTTATAAGTATTGTTGATGTGCAGAAGTTGCCCTCTGTTGCTGCCAAGCATCATACTGCAGCTACTTAAAGAGTTCATCTGAACATGTCCAGAAAAGCCTGTGGATTTTGAGCTTCTGTAATTTTAAGGCAGATAAATAGCACTGGTATCTGTCAACTTTGCTTGGAACCAGTGAAATCTAACATGAGCCTGCAGAGAAGACATAGAAAAAAACAAAGCCTAGATACAAACAAACACCGGAAAATTTGTACATTGTGGTTTAGCTGTCATGTACTCTGACCTAGTGCATGAATCCATTAAAGTACTGTGCATTTTTGCATCAGCCCTATTAAAATGTCTTGTTTGTGAAGGAATAATTTTTATACAAGTAAAATGAATTTGTGCATTGTGGTTCTCTTCAGATGCCATTATTTCAAGCTAGGATTTGTTTTTTTAGAGAAAAGTTCAGTTAGATTTGTGTAGCTGTTCTTACACACTGGATGAAAAGGTGTCAGACACCAGCACTTCAGTAGCTATTTAAATGGTAGCAGTAATTTTTTATGTTAAGATTTTATTGTGTCTTAGACAACAGGAATGGTTTGGCTTCCTCCAAACCAGAATTTCAAGCCCTTTTTGACAATGAGGAACTTAAATTGCTCATCTGAGCTCTAAACATTCTGTGCTTTGCTCCAGAAGCAAAAGCTATAATTGTGAGGGTGTGTATTTACCCGTTTTATTTGCATACCTTTGTCTGTATCGGTTGATACTACATGAGTGCCACAGAAAATACAGGAAGGTGCTGAGTCTCTGAGAGATAAGAGGCTTAGTCCAGATGAGCCCAGGGTGTTTGTTCACCTATGGAAAAATCAAAATGCAACCATTAAGAGCTGCTCTTTGGTCCCATGTCACGCACAGCTCTCTAAGACGTTCCTTTACAGTTGCTGTCAGCCATCCCGTCAGGTGTTTGCAGTTCCTCTGACAGCAGTTTCAAAGTCCTGATCAGCACATGTCAACCTCGCTGTAAACCTGTGGCACCCTGCCCATCTCCTAGAAACTCCTCCACCCTCCAGCATATGACAGCTGATCCCTGAACTTTTGCTCCTGTCACAGCCCTGCAGCTCCAAGAGTCCTTTCTGCACCTGTACTGTTACTGAGCAGTGACTCAGAGCCCTGTGACACACAACCCCTCTGCAGCTTTTCCTGAAGGAGTGCTACAAGGCTGGAGGGAAAACTGATGTAGGTACAAGTACAGGTTAGCTGTGCAGCATAGCTTTAGAGTGATTCTCCAGATTTAATTCAGTAGTCCAAAAGAACTGGCTAGGAGCTGATTTTCCACCCACCATCGCTTCGTTTGAGTGTTTGTACAATGAGCATGGTGATGAGCCAGCAGTGTGCCCAGGTGGCCAAGAAGGCAAATGGCCCTGGCCTGGATCAGGAATGCTGTGGCCAGCAGGAGCAGGACAGTGATTCTTCCCCTGGACTCAGTTCTGTCCCCTCAGTTTAGGAAGGACATTGAGACACCTGAGCATGTCCAGAGGAGGCAACAAGGCTGGTGAGGGGCTTGGAACACAAACCCTGGGAGGAATGGCTGAGGGAGCTGGGGTTGTTCAGCCTGGAGAAAAGGAGACTCAGGGGTGACCTGATCACTCTCCACAATTCCTGAAAGGTGGCTGTAGCCAAGTGGGGGTCGGTGTCCTCTCTGGCAGTAACTTGACAGAATGAGAGGGCACAGTCCTAAGCTGTGCCAAGGCAAGTTTAGGTCAGATGTTAGAAAGAAATTCTTCACTGAAAGAGTGGTTGGGCACTGGAATCATCTGTCCAGGGAGGTGATGGAATCACCATCTCTGGAGGTGTTTAAAAAAAGACTGGATGTGGCACCCAGTGTCATGGTTTAATTAATAAGGAGGTGTTAGGTTAGGTCATAGGTTGTACTAGATGATCTTAAAGGTCTTTTCCAACCCAGTTCTTTCCGTGATTCTGTGTAACTCCTGAACATTCTAGGAAGTCCCTGAGGACCAACACCCACAAGATTGCCTGCTAATACTTTTAAATTACATTAAAGAGAACCTCAGCAATTCTCCACACAAGGTGTTTGCCCACTGGACAAGAGTTGAGAGCACATTCTGCTGCAGCCCATCAGGCTCTGTTTAAGTTATTGGGGGTCACAGACTTTGTGCCAGGCTGCTCCATTTCATCCCTGCTGCCAGCATGGGTGGAGAAATGCAGAGGGCCCCAAGGAAGTCCCTCGGATACCAACAGACAGGGCAGAAGAGGGAGGAAGAGACTACTGGAAGAATTTGGGGTCAAGTTAGTTAAGACAGGAGTACTTGCCATGTTGCTATTCAGCATCAATGCTCCTGTTAGAAACAGTGATTATTGAACAGTTAGACCGAGAAAAAAAAAATTTGGGGAAGCATCTTCCGTTGAGATGGTTTTCTCAATCACAGTAACCCGTGTGCTTTAAACACATCGCACTGACATCTGCTGTTGCAAACAGATGATTTTTAAGGTGCTTTCCAACCCAAACCGTCCTGTGAGTCCGTGGGACTCCTGCAGCCAGGTTAGCCACAGCTGCAGCCGGGGCGGTGCTCGGGGGGATTTGGGGCTCACAGCATCCCCGAACCCGGCTGGAGCGGTGATGGCGGCCGGACAGGGCTGGGCTGTCCCCAGACTCCCCGCTGCGCTTCCGAACCCACCCCGAGGGCTCCGGGCACCTCCGGGTGACGCTGCCCCGACCCCGGCCCGGAGCCCCCGGCCCGGCCGCAGCCCCGAGGGTCCCGTCCCCGCCCCAGGGTCCCGTTCCCAGGGCAGAGCCCCCAGCGCCCCGGCGCTGCCCGGCCCCGGCATGGGCGGGCGCCGCAGGGTTCGTCCCCCGGCTGCCGCCCCTCCCGTCGGGGCGGGGA
Organism: Oenanthe melanoleuca; assembly: GCF_029582105.1. Lineage (NCBI taxonomy): Eukaryota > Metazoa > Chordata > Aves > Passeriformes > Muscicapidae > Oenanthe > Oenanthe melanoleuca. The sequence goes on from NC_079351.1 coordinate 4,223,750, forward strand.
TGGAATGCGCAGTTTTCCGGAAAGCTTCAGCCAGTTTCGTTTCTCCGAGTGCGGGTTGTTTTCTGGCTGTCGAGGCGGCTGCGGACGGGGCGATGGCAGCGCTGGAGTCGGAGCCGGGCCTGTCGGGGCTGGAAGAGGAGCTCACCTGCTCCATCTGCCTCTGCCTGTTCAGCAGCCCCGTGACGGTGCCCTGCGGGCACAACTTCTGCGCCTTCTGCCTGGAGCTGACCTGGGCCGGCCTCTCGGGGGGCTTCAGCTGCCCGCAGTGCCGCGCCACCTTCGCGGGCCGCCCGCAGCTGCAGAAGAACACGGTGCTGTGCCGGGTGGTGGAGCAGCTGCAGGGCCGCGCTGGGGCCAAGGGCGAGGAGCAGGAGGAGGAGAACGGGGACGGGGAGGCGGGGGGGTGCTGGGCGCAGGAGCCCCCCGTGTCCTGCGACAGCTGCCGGGAGGCGCCGGCCGTGCAGACCTGCCTGACCTGCACCGCGTCCTTCTGCGCCGAGCACCTGCGGCCGCACCGCGACAGCCCCGCCTTCCGCGACCACCAGCTCTGCCCGCCGCTGCGCGACCTGCAGCAGCGCAAGTGCCCCCAGCACAACCGGCTCTTCGAGTTCTTCTGCAGCAAGCACGGCGCCTGCATCTGCTCCCTCTGCCTGCTCGGGCACAAGCTGTGCCCCACCAGCCCCTTGGAGCAGGCGAAAGCCTCTGCCCAGGTGAGAAGCGGGGCTGGCCGGTGGCCCCGGGGCTGGAACAGCCTCCCAAGGGCAGCCCGGTGTTCCCTTGGCTCCCTCGGTGCCTGGGGAGCCGCTCTGCAGTGCGGGGTGGAGGCCAGAGCGAGACATCGGCTGTAAATCTCATGTGTGGCATTGATAAGCTGTTATCTGCCCTCAAAAATGTACACAGCCACGTCCTCGGAGTCAGTCCTTGGTTTTCCTCCTCTCTCCAGGATGTTGCTCAAGGGCAGGGGTCTGGGAAGGCGCTGTCAGGCAGCTGATCGCGGGTTCCTGGGCTGGGCTGAGCTGGGCTGGGCTCACCAGAGCCTTCCCCTACTCGGTGGCATCACCCAGAACCCTGAGCCTCCTCTGCTGCTCTGTTCCCTGCCAGGCTGGTCACAGCCTGAGGGGCTAACATTCCTCTGCAGAAGTTCTTAAGAAGAATTATAAATGTATCCTAGGGTCTCAAATATGTAGATGAAAGCCAGAAGGAGGTTCCCAGAATAGAAGGGAAGGAAACCTGGCCTTTATGTTTTCTAGCATAGCTGAAAATCAGGGTGGATGAATCCTGAAAAAGTTTAGGTGGCCAGACTCCTGCTGTTCAGTGAGTATGTGCACAGCTTAGCTGCAGAACTTAGCCCTGACTGAGCTTAGCAGAATCTTGAATAAAAGGAATAGATAAATCATATCTGAATGAGAAAATTCTCAGAAGGAGAGGGGTGAACAGTAGCATCAGCTTTGTCCAACCTGAGAGCTAAAGTAACATTGATTCTCAGCATGAGAACTGGTGTGCAAAAAGCACCGGGTCCTTGGTGAAGTGACAATCTTGCTCTTGGCAGAGGTGGGGAGGGCGTGGGTGCCACAAGCCACCCTGTGCAGGACTTTCACACCCTGAGGTTCTAGGGAAGGTAGGTTTTAAGCTGAGAGTACTAAATGCTTAAAAGAGTATTTAAAACTGAGAGCAGACATGACAACTGCCTCTCTGAAATACTTTCTGGTCTCTCCTGTTGCAGTCGGTGCTGAAGAAAAAACTCGTGGATCTGCATAACCAGAGTGAGAGAACTGCCCGGGCAATGAGCACGGTGAAAACAAACCAGAGCCAATCCTCTGTAAGTGGGTGACTGACCTGCTGGCCACTGCCTGTTGGTGACTGTACCCTTGTCACAGCAGCTGTAGTGCTGAGGCTGCATTGGCAGGAGAAGGTGCTACTAGGAAGGAACAGAACAGAGGAGTTTTGGCAGGGCCAGGCAGCTCTGTGGGAGGTGGGAGTAAACCAGGCACTGTGCAAGGTTTTACAGCCTCACGTGAGGGTGACGCAGAATGGGCTCCATTCCTTGGGAGTGAAGGAGTTTTCTTTCCAAACCATACAGCAATTCACAGCTCCTCCTTTGCTTGTTTCAAGAGAAGCCCACATGTTCCTCAGAGGCTTTCATGACTATTGTGTTTACAAACTGTTCTTTTGAAATCAGTGCCTATCTGCTCTTGTCTGCTCCAGGAGACAGCTTCAAGAAAGAAGGAATTGATCAGAAATGAGTTTTCAGAAATAAAAGCTGTAATTGAAGAAAGAGAAAACGAGATCATGAAAGCAATTACAGAAGAAGAAAAGAGAGTTTGGAATAAATTTGATTATATTTACAGTGTTCTGGGAAATAAGAAGAATGAAATTCAGTCTCTCAAAGATCAGATTGAGATGGCACTGACTGAAAGTGATGATGTTCTGTTTTTGAAGGTAATGTGTCACTTAAATATGAATGCAATTTTTCATTCTAGAATGCAGAATGACAAAAACCTGCTGTGGTCTTCCTGCTCTCCAGAGACTTCCAGTCAAATGGAAATGCAGTGGTGTGCAAGAACTTGCTATCAAAGAATGTACTGAAAAGTACACAAATATCAGTGGAAGAATGCTGAAGGGGTGTCTGGTAACTCCCCCAGTTCAGCCACAGCAGAGGGGTCACTGGGCAGGAGTCACCTGTGTGAGATGTGGCAGCTCTGTGCTGTGACCTGGTCACAGATTCAGGTACCAGTGGCAATTAAGGCATCTGAGCTGCTGCTGGAATTTTGCCATGAGCTGTGTCTGACTGTAGCCTTTGTTCCCTTGAGTTTGAGATGAATGCACTAACTCCACCCCATTTAAAGTAAGTTAGTTGTATTTTTCTCTGTGTGCTCCACAAGGTGGTCTCTCATTTGTCATTTCAGAGAGCAGCAGCACTGCAAAAAACATCAACAAAAGAGGCTTTCGTTCCTGTGGTTGAAATGGACCAAAATGTGATGCATTCCACTTACCAGGCTGCCATTGTCCTCAAAGATGCAGTGAAAATTTCAGTGATGCAGAGTAGGGACAAAAAAGAAGAAGGTACTGTATCACTGGGGAAATTGGCATTTTCTGTTTTGCTTTGAGCTGAAATGAGGGATCTTTCCAATCCAAATATATATTTTTAAAAGTGCAACAAATACAGTTGATTAATATGAATTGTCTTCCAGTCTCTGCAGGGTTCCATTTCCACACAAAAACATTACAATCTTGGCTAAACTGGGAGACAAAATGTGCCAGTGTTTCTTCACTGTTATCTATACTTGGATAAGCTGATTAGTATCATGATATTACACCCTTCTGTACAGCCCAGCCTTTCTTCCTTTGAGTAATTTATGATGGTACTTTGTATCAGGGTTGGATGTGGGTTTGAGGGGGGATTTGAAAGGCTTTAGAGTGGCAGGACTCCACTTACCCAGCTGTAAAGGTGCTGGTTGTGTGAGTGTGGTGGAACAAAGCTCTGCTTACTGGGTTAAGCCAAATTGTCTTTTGGACCAGGGCGTGGGTGTGCAGCTCCCATCTCTGCCAAATATCACTTCAGTTTGTTCACATAGCTGAAAAACAAGATGGAAAAATGTCCTCACTAATGCATGACTGTTCCTGGCCATACAGACCATAATGTAAATTATCACCATTGCAGCCAAACCTGTGAAAACTAAGGCCCCTCCAGCAGCTCATCCAAACAAAGCCTTTGTTGGAAAAAAGCCCCATGAGCCACGTAAGTACTACAAAACATCATGTTCTAACCATGGCTTTACTGCTAAATAAGAGTTGCAGTTTCCCAAGAGCTGTTTGCTGTGGTGGTGATGCAGTGATGACCTGCAGTGAGCACCTTGGCACAGGGAAGGGAGGGTGCTTTGGGATATTTGGGGATGGATGCCTTGTGAGCTGCACAGGTACACGAGTGCATGAGCTTCTGGTGGTGTCAGTGTGAGCTGTAAAGCAAGGCAGAGCCTCCCAACCCTCTGGTTGTTGCAGGTATTTTTAAATTTGTGCCAAATACCTTTTTGTTTGTTTTATAGATTTGTATGTATTGAGTTCTGCTTAGGACCTGTTCATACTCTGTTTTTTTTCTTCCTCCCTCACAGATCAGCCCCACAAAGGGAAAACCATTCCTCCAGCTCAAAGCACTTCACAGGTGGAGACAGATACCAGTAAGTGATAATTAAAGGATTCTTACTCAGACATTTTGCTGCCTCCGGTCTAGGGCTGGGTGATGGTCTTTGTGGCAGATTATCCTGGGGCCTTTCAGTGCTGTCCTGTCCACGTACCAGAATTAATGGGCACTGTAGTCTGTTTGGATGGTCTTCCATGTTTTCTTCCTGAAGTAAATGCAAGTGTTAAGAAACAACTTCTGTTACTTCCAGGGAGCTCTTGACACCTGGTCCAGGTGCTGGGGAAGCAGGAGCTGGAATGGAGCTGCAGCTCCTCTTGCTGCACTAAAAGCTCTGTTGTAAAAAGGAAAGAAATAGTGTTCCTCATGGGAACAGGAGTATTCCACGTGCCTGAACACACTGCTCCTGGAGGGGAGATCAAGCTCCTTCCAGGCTTGTGACCCTGTGAAATAGGAAGCAAATTGGAAGGTAGTGCTTGATGTGCAGCTTTCCAGAGTGAGGGTATTTGTACATGGCTGCAGCTGCTGGACTGTCAGCTCTTTACTGCTGCAGTTTCAGAAGAGCCATGGTGATGCTGTTACAGCTGACATAATCTTACCAGTGGCTTTTGCCTCCCAGTAGAACTCACAGTTTACTTTTTTTCTTTTCCCCCCTCCAGAAGAGAAGAAGAAAGCTGCTAAAGTTGGTGAGTCCAAACTTTCATCATGCCTATTCTAATTTTCATGGACTACTCCTAAAATGATAAGATGGTCATTAGTGTTAGTGTATTGAGCAAAAGTTCAGCTCTTACTGGTCACTGTGGGAGCAATCAAACACTGAGAAAAGTTGTCCAGAGAGTGGGATTTTCAAAACTTGGCATGACAATGAACAGCCTGAGCTAATACTGAAGTTAACCCTGCATGGAGCAGGAGGCTAAACCAGATCAGCTCCAGCCTGAGTGTGTCTGTGATGGGGTGTTAAACATGTGCGGTCTCTTCCCAACTGGCCAAACTCTCTTTTCTTCTGTTGACACAGCACCAACCACCACACCTGCAGCTGCTCCTGCTGCTGCTTCTGTTAAAGAGCTCATGGACAGCTTCCTGAAGAAACCCAGAGAGGAGCTCTTGCAGTGTAAGACACCCAACATCACACTCCTTAAAGATGAACTTTGCTCTTGTTGTACTGGTGTTATGTGTCCTCTGTAGTTACCTGACAAAAATACTTCTGAGGAGGTTTTGTTAGCTTAATAGGTTGTTGCAAAGGAAGGAAATTTCTGGAGAAAAAGAGGGCAGGAGGTTTTTAAGTGGCTATTTTGCTAGATAAATCAAATTAATCTTCAGCACCCATATATCTTTTTGAAGATAAACAATTTTTTTAAGTAATGACTTTGGTTTCCCCAAAAACGACAGCATTAGGGTAGCCTAGAAACAGTGTAGTGCACTGGATTGTTTTTAAATGTAAAGCAGGCTTTTATGTGAGCCCAGGATGGCTTGTTAAGATGCTATACAGCATGGCATACCTTTTGCTGCCAGATCAGCAACTGCCTTTTGCCAGGGTGTATTTGGGTGATAAAGGGATCCTGTGGAGCTGCAGGAAGGAAGAACTCTCCCTCCATTTGCCTGTTGTATAACCTAGAGCTGCAGTTGAACCCAGCAGCTTTTACTGTGGCCCTAAGAACTGGCTGGCAAATAAACATGGCAGCAGGTGCTGAGGATAAATAAACAGGATAAATACACATGCTGTGTTCTTCAGCACCTTCAGGTGATTGCTGTCATTGCAGACGCTGCCAACATCACGCTGGATTACAACACGGCTCACCACACGGTGCTTCTGTCTGAGAACTACACCAGGATGTCCATCTCAGACACCTCCACTGCTCACAGGTACCACCCCCAGCGCTTCACCGACTACCGCCAGGTGCTGGGCTTCCAGTGCTTCAAGAGGGGCGTGCACTACTGGGAGGTGCAGCTGCAGCAGGGCAGCTTCTGCGGGCTGGGCGTGTGCTACGGCAGCATGGAGCGGCACGGCCCCGAGAGCCGCCTGGGCAGGAACTGCAAGTCCTGGAGCATCGAGTGGCTCAACTCCAAGTTCTCCTCCTGGCACAACGATGTGGAGAAGAACCTGCCCAACACCAAGGCCACCAAGGTTGGGGTGCTGCTCCACTGCGACGGGGGCTTTGTGATGTTCATGGCGGTGGGGGAGAAGGGTAACAACTTGATCTATAAGTTCAAAGCGCAGTTCACTGAAGCCTTGTACCCGGCCTTCTGGCTGTTTTCCAGTGATGCTGTTCTCTCTCTCTCTCACATAAAAGGGTAAGGTCTTGTATCTCAGTTTAGTTGCTTTGCAGCTCAGATAATCTGTCTCAAAGATTGATCGTTTGATACAACAATTATCATCTCTTTTAAGCAGTCCAGGAAATCTGCCAGTTCTTTGGTCTGGATTGCTAAAGCCATTAGGTAGTGATTTAGCAAAATGGTGATAGTAAAAACTACAATGGTTTGCAAAGGTCTTGATTGCCCTAAAATCAAAGTTATGATGCAAATCCTTGTTAAACGTCTTCAGTGGCCCCTGTGGCTTCTATGGTTTCCTGTAAAGGAGCAACAGAATTCATGTGTTCCATGGGTAACAATAACTCCTTTGAGAAAAGGAAGAATTCCTTGACAAATTAAGGCTTTGAGGGATGTCTCACTGTGCGTTTTTGCCCGTGCACAGACTGTTGTCCATACAGGTGTTCTCAGTGTATGACTCCACCAGATGCTACAGAAAGAGCTGTTAAAATCCCTCAGTTCAGGTCTTATGGCTCTGAGTTATAACAAGTCAATATGACAAATCTCATCAGAATGGAACTGCAGAGACTTCTAGAATTGATGGGAAAGAAATGGTCTTAGAACCACCAGGAAACAAATGACATCAGCCCAGACACTAAGAATACACCAGAGGGTTGTCAGGAAGACATTCTGCAGAGCAGTGGTGTGCATCCTGTGATGAAGATTGTGGGATTAAGCATTCTGTGTCATTTTCAGACCCAGAACATGCTTCACATCTTCACACTGAAGGCTCTTCAGTGTGGGCTTTTCTGTGTGTGCTGAGGAGTTCAGGGGAGGCATTCCTGGTCTCAGGGTCTCCTGTCATAAAGCTTTTCTTCTTTATGAGGTGGGATATTCTCTGCTGGTGTATCTTTAGCTTAAAGCAGGGTCTCCTGTCATAAAGTTTTTCCTCTTTATGAGGTGGGGTATTCTCTGCTGGTGTATCTTTTGTTGTTCAGGTGGTAGAAACTGGATTTCTTGCATGTTTTGGGACTCCAGTTTGAGGAGTCTCAAGACAGAGTGCAATTACCTGGAAAATGCTGATTCCTCTCTGCATGAAGGCTGTGGGCAGACAGGGTGAGTCTTTTGACATACAGAGAATTAGCACAAAGGAGGATATACATCCATTCCTCCTGGGATGGATTTTTAATTCTTTGGGTTGTGGTATGTCTTCAGAAGTTCTCACCAGGTACAGAGAAATCTGTACTTCTTACTTACAACTTTAAAACAATCTGTAGGCAATCAAGGTATTTGGATCTCATAGTTATTGGGCCTTTACCTTGTTGGTGCCTCTGGACTTCTGTGCCAGCTCTTTTTTCTTGTAGCCCATGGGAAGCTCACACGAGAACCTTCCTGGACTTGGATTTGTAAAACTCCCTTACAGGACCTGGTGAAACAGAACACAAAGCCACTGCTGGCAGTTTGGCAGGGAATTGTTAGAAGGCTTAAGAGAACCTCTGTGACTACATTCCACATTAGCCTAAGTGCTTTGGAGAGAGGTTTCAGGAATTCAGGCCTGGTGTCTCTATTTTTACTTGGTTTGTAAACTCTTAGTACTTTGTCAAGGATAGCACAAGTCTCATTTCTTCCAATTTTTTGGTCAGAATGAGATGTGGCATTTATGGTGGATCTTTGGAGCAGTTCTACTCTCTCAAGGGTCTCTGCTTTCCAAAGCACAGTCTGCACTAAAATTCCCAGCCTGAGCAGAATGCTGCAAAAGTTGCAGAAGGAGGATGTGTCCTGCTGGGAGCCAACAATGGATGACAAACTGGGTTTTCTGCTCTTCCAGTTTTTCAGCAGTGAAAGGTAAGAGCAGTTCCCTCTGAGAAATCCTTTTGCTGCTTGGCTGTGCCACAGGGCTGCAGATCCACTCAGCAGGGTGCTGAAGGAGTTCTCTGTCCCCTTGGCTGTGGGCAGAAATGTGCTCCAGCAGTCTGTGCAGTGGAGAAAGTCCCATCCTCTGTTCCTTGCTTCTTGACTTTAAAGAGGTGTCAGTACTGATCTCTGAGTCTATGGGCTTCTGTGGCCATAGTCTAGAGGGACACCCAAACAAAGTAAAGAGCAGCTTTTATTCTGCTTCGTTGGACAAAGTGGGATTCTTGACATTGGACACTGGTGTAGGACCAAGCATGTGGAACACATGAGGTGCCCTGCATTACCAGGCAGTGAAACAAGCCTTCTGCTGGGCTCCTGAACCTCTGTCCTGCTTTCTGTTGTGCTATGAATGACTAGAAGTCACAGAGTGAAGTTCTGTTAATTTGGAATTCACAGAATCACAGAGTATTCTGAGTTGGAAGGGACTCACAAGGATCACTGAGTCCAGCTTTTAAGTGAATGACCTGTCTGGGGATGGAAATGGTGACCTTGGCAGTCCCAGGACCAATCTCTGCACTTCTGAGAAACATTGGTTTGGTTAGCTTCAGGTATCTTGCATATATTGGAGCACTAGTGTGATATAACTATTATAACTAGTAATAAATGTTTGTGTGTTTAGGAAAAATGCCAATTACTGCATGATAGATGATAATTTTAAAACCTTCTCTACACAATGAAGTGATTTTACTTGGGCAGTACGTGCCAGAGCTGCATTGGTTTTAAACAAGATATATAGAAGCATATATTTTAATTGTAATTCTCTTTTTAGTATTAAAAAGAAAGCAGCTTAATCTAGAAAAAGAACTAATTGTGGTGTTAATGCTATGAGGACGTGCATTGATTTGCATTTTAACATACAAGTGAGAGCAAATTAAAAAAAGTTGCTGAATGAAATTGAATGTTTAATCTTTTCTTCAACTAAAGACATCAGTAAAATAGTATATTTAGAAAAAGAAATGCTTATCCAGTTATAAACCTGTTGATTATACTGGTACATCAACCCTGTACTTCAGGTTGTGTGTGTTCTTGTTTGTAGCTGTGCCAGCCACACACAGGCAGGGCCACCACCGTGGGTTTTGTGCCACCTCCATGGATTTTGTGCCACCTCCATGGGTTTTGTGCCACCATCATGGGTTTTGTGCCACCTCTGTGGGTTTTGTGCCACCTCCGTGGGTTTTGTGCCACCTCCATGGGTTTTGTGCCACCTGGTCCGTGTGCCTGTGACCACTCCAGGAGCTGGCTGGTGAATGGTGATGGCTTGAATTCAATAAATACTCACAGTAAACCCAAACTCTGAATGTTCTGTTCTCTGCCCAGGGTCAAAGCAGGGAGGGAGGCACAAGTGAAGACACAACAGAGTACAAAGGACTCTTTCAGTGCGTCACTCACTGGGTTATGGGAGATCTGGGGAAGGGGCAGGCAGAGCTGTGCTGTTCTCTGGACTGGTCCTAAACTGCCTCCTTCCCCTGAGCCACACACCCATTATCAGTAATGCTGCATCCTCACTGAGGATGAGATCATCTTTCCCAGAAACTGGAGACCTTTTTGGGTAAGCAAAACCATGGTCATCAGCTGCAGGGAGATGGACAATCAAAGACACAGTGTGGGATTGCTTCAAAAAGCCTTAGGTGACATCCAGCATCTGCCAGTCCAAGTTACACTGGAGGCAGCAATAGGTGATGGTTCCTGATACCACCCAGAGGAATTGCAAGCTGCTGCCTCCCCATGTGGCCAGTGGAAAACAACTCAGCAGGGAGCTGCTCTGGTGCCTCAGCAGATTTAAAAATCAGCCCAAACAAACCATCCATGAAACAAGTTAAACATTTCCACCTAAAGTTCTCCAAGTGAATTGAGCTGAGGAAGGTTTTGGGGAAGAAACTCTGAATTTGCAGACTCACCCAGTGTTGCTTGAGCAGTGTGATAGGTACTACAAGAACTAAATCCTCATCTTTACTTGTCTCATGATGTCCTTGGGATTAGGAGGTCAATTAGGTCTGCCAGACCTTTGCCTCCAAAGACAGACAAAGAGGTTTTTTAAGCCTGTGTAAACTTGATTGTGACTACAGCCAGAGGCCTGAGCAGGTACTGAAGCCCCAGGGAAATCAGCATGATCATATTTATACAAGGTCTGTTTTCTTCCTTGCTAATGACATTTCCTCTTGATTTAGGTTTGGGAATACATTTTCACAGCAAAAAGAACAACTGACTTAGACTCCAAATTATGCTCTCTGTGAATATATGTAAAAATCCTTATCAAGACCTTCCCCATTTTAGTATAATTGTATTTGCTTAGTGTTTAACAGACTGCATTTCTGTACCCAGCCCTCTAACTCCCTCCCATTTCTTCCCCCATTCCTAATTCCCTCTCAATTAAGTGGCTGCTACTTCTCAAATAATCAGTGTCAGTAAAAAACCTGTCACAGTGTGGTCATTGTATGACTCCTATTCAAAGCTCATTTCATTGGCAGCTATTTTGTCCCATAAAAAAAGTTCAAGACAGCAATTTGTGAATCTTGCTCAGCCAAGTAGAACTGTAGAAAAGAGGAGTCATTCCAAAAGTCAATTAATAGTGGCCTGCCAGAGTTCTCCTCATTCAGTTTTCTCCTGGCCCTGTCATGGGCTCACATCTGTCAGCCCTGTGTTGCCCAGGCTGCAATCAGATGCCATTACATGGGAAATAATGGGTTTATTCACACCATTTATTGGGCTCTGTGTGGTAGACACATTTGTATATCATTTTATGGTGTAGCAATTCCATTTACATAAAATACAGGCAATTATGTGAGTCTGGCTAAAGCACTAAGGGAGGGTGGGAGGAGCCAGCAATCAAATAATAAAAGCTGATTGAAAAGAGGCAGATAATTTAGGTAAAATACCATTCTAAGCAATTCTTGATCCTAAATTAGTTCAACAGAACTTCAAGGAGGCGACTTAGTTGCATTTTGTCTGTGCTTGTATTAAACTCCTTAATGTTTTTCAATGGCAGAAAAGAGCATGTGCTTTTCAGAGCATCTATGTTCCATTTTAAAAATCAAGTAGTTCTTGGTGAGGAAAAGGAATTTTTTTGCTTTAGAGGTTGTTTTTCCTCCTAGGTTAGAGAGAGTTTTCACATTTGCCTGTAAAGGAAGAGAAATCAAGCAGAGACTGGGGAAGGGAGAAAAATATCTAGAGAAAAAGCACATAACATTTACACAGAGCAAGAGATGTTAGAGAGACTTTTCTAGTACTGAGCACAGGCTGCTTTCTAAACTTCCCCAAAAGAGTGTCTTTCCAAAATCCAGAGTTATTTTGTGAGGCAAAGAAAATGAAGAAAGAGAAATTAATGTGAGTTCAAAGTCTGAGATCACAGGGCTCACAGAGCCATTATCTTCAGGAAATCCTCCAGGTCCCAGTTTGGGTGGGATTGTTAACTTTAGTCCTTGGTTTTAACTCTGCTCCACATTCAGTATCCAAAGACTGGGCTGAAATTTTTCAACTTCCAGCAACAGTGTCTCTGATGTCAGTTGAGCTCAAACTCACAAGGGTTGGCTCCCCTTTCTCTGGCAGCCTGGTAAACCAAGATGAAATCCTTAAAGCGAGGGGCACAGCCCAGCCAGGCTTCCCCAAAGTGTTCATTCCCAGTGAAGAGGAAATCTCCCCCTCCCTTCTTCACCTTGCACTGCAGAAGGGTTTGGATGGGGCCTCTCCACTCCCCACCCCCTTCCTCCTGCTGGAAAATTTGGTTTTTCTGCCTGTAGACTTTCTGGACACTGACATCGACCTGGGACATGTGGTTCTCTGAGTCGTGGGAGACATTTCGGATGGATCCTTTCACCACTAGATGTGAAGAAGACAGGAGGTGGTTATGGAGCAGCAGGAGAACAGCTCAGGTACTGTGAGCTCACAATTAAATAACTGGAGAGCAGCTTTGCTGTGCAGATTTTACACCTACCACCTGCACAGGGACACAGTGCTGAGCTTACATTGCATCCTTTGCACAGGGGATCCCCACACAAGCTGTGCTACATCCTTGGAATTGTGCTTTATGACTACTCAAACCAGCTACACCAGAGGAAAAAAGCTTGATAATGCAATGTAGTGGAAGATAAAAAAGCTCATGACAAGAGGTCAGCTCAGGGATTAATTTTTTGTCAGTCTGTGTTTCAAGACAAGACACCTCCTTCCTGACTGATTTTCCTTTCACAGCACTAACAGAGGTTGATCCAAGAAGAATCAGAATATGATTGGTCAGGAAAAAAAAGAGAGCTTGTTAAATGCTTCATTTAAAGGTTTAGTGTTTTTTCTCTCTCAAAAGACGATGAGAAACTTTGGGAGATGGTGAACACTCAGAACTCTTAAAGTGACTTTATTTGAAGCCTTATTTAAAAGTCACTTTGCATACATGTACCTTCTTCTTCCAGAAGGATTCTAGCTGGATGGAAAGCATGAGAAGCCATTGTCTCTGTTTGAAAGCAATCTTTGCATCCATCACATGGAGAATGAAGCATCCCATCTAACAGGTGCTGTCCTGAAGCCACCTTTATCATTGTCACTGCCCCCATTTTTCACAGCAATCCATTATTCTTCTACTAATTAAATTAATTTCAATCCCACATCCATAGAAGGCTCAGAAACATTCAACATTTGAGAAAGAGCTCTTCAGCAAGTGAAAGATTACACAATCACCCTCCTGCCACAAACCTCCTTTACTCTTGTACAGAAAACTCAACAACCCAAGATGCAGAAAAACCTTATCTCAAAAGCTTTCAAGAACTTCCTCATTTATTTAGATTTCCAAGGGAATCCAGAATTTTGTGTAACAGATGTCTCTGCTCTCTGTCTCCCTCTGTGTGATCATTTTTAATCAGATGCAGTCAAGTCTATTGACCAGCTATAATGCACTTGTTCCTGGTGCTCCAAGTTGCTCCTGCACTGCTCGGGGTGCAGTGACTGCAGACTAAGGAAAATCCCCCATTCACTCCCAGTGTCATTTACACTTTCATTAGCAGCTATTTTCTCTAATCAAAAAAGGTGATGATAGTGATTTGTGAGTGCAGGGCAAGGAAGTCAGGCCATAAATAGAGTCAGTTCAAAGGGCTGTTTCTTCTGCTCTGTTGCTGCTGAGAGTGTGAGTGCCCCCTTTGTGTGCCTGGGCCCCCACATCTGTCAGTCTCTGGTGGGGACACTGGCACCTTCCTCCAGGACAAACAACGGGCTGGAGAGCACCAATTCATTTAGCAGAAGAAGAAAAATTACCAGCACTCTTAAGGAAGCATGCTCTGCTCTGGTTTTGTATTTGCACCATGATGCTGGTGTCTGATTTTGTCAGCCTCAAAGTATGGCAAGCCCTGGTAGGAAAGCAGTGCTTGGTGGGGTTTTTAAATGTTGAATATGGAGTTTGTAGTTTTATTTTGTTATGTAGGTACATTTACAGTGATGGAATTGTGGCAATGTGGAGAGGCAGCTCTACAGCTGTAGCTATTTGTGCTAAGCAAAGAGGTACAAAGGTGCATGTGGGAAAATGTGGGAATAAAATTAACAAATGAAAATTGAAAGAAAAAAATTATATTGCATTATTAAGAAAAATTGAAAAATACTGCAATGTATTATCAGATAACTATTTCTTATTATTTCTTTTGTTGTGGACTAATAACCATGGTATTCCCTCATAAGGGATAAAACCTAACCAGTATGTTGCTGAAGGAAAGTTTAAATCACATGAAATCTTTAGCTAAGTTGCAAAAAACTCACTGTCTCTACAGAAAAAAAACTGGGACTGTGCAAACTGTGAGGGAAGAAGGCATATTCATAATTGGGGTAAAAATAAATACAAACAAAGGGAATAAAAATGACCACACCAAGCACGTTCAACCTGAGTGTGCATCTACACACATGACTCAGCTACACCTGTTGAGCCAGCAGCACACCTGTGAGATTACTCACAGTTCAGTTTTAGTTCATCACCTTTCTGCCTGCAGGAAATAAGGACTTTGGCAGCAAAGCTTCTCCATTCTAGGTTTCACTTTGCCCCCCCATTCAGATTCTTTTCCACAGTTTTTCCCAGATTAGAGAGCACAGTCATGCTATTATTCAAAGAAAAAAAACACTAAATAAATCCAAATAATCAATATAAATTAAAGGTAGAATGACTCCCCTTTAGTCAGCTTACCAAAATCACTGCTGCAAATGGCCATAAGGAGTTCCATGTTGTTACAAGGACGGCACATAGCTAGAAAAACAGAGCAGTTACTTATAACACTATAGTACATCCCATTGCAAAAGGGCTGGTGAATTCCGAGGGGAAATGGGGCAGAACTACCAGCCTGAAGAATATTGTGATCAGATGCAAACCAAAATTCTCTGTATGCAAATACCACCACAGCAAAGTAATGAGCACAGAGGATGCTCTCAGTGAGGGCACTGCTAGGCAGAGGGGCCTCCTTTGCAATGCCAAAACAGCCTCTGTCACCAGGGATGCACCAGCTCCCTGGGGATCAGCTGCCACCTTAGATCTGCCCCAGAAGTGGAGCCCCTGCCCTCACCTTCCAGCAGGGCCGTCTTTTGGAAGTCGGGGCCGGCGGCGCTCTGGTTGCTCAGCAGCTTGTACTGGAAGCTGGCGGTGCGGCGGCTGATGTCCCTCTGCGGGCTGGCCTGCAGGAACAGCGCGGCTCCCTGCGGGCTGGGGGAGCTGAAGCAGGACACGTGCTGGGGCCGGGCCCCCTGCGCCTCGCTCAGCACCAGCTGCAGCTGCCCTGCTCGCTCCACGTAGATGCTGGCGCCCTGGAAGTCGCTGGCGGGTTTGATGCAGACCGTGCTGTGCTGGGCGCTCCCCACGTTGGGCTCCAGCAGCACCCGCAGGGCTCGCGCTGGGTACACCCACTGCAGGGAGCCCTCGGTGCAGCGCAGGTGCACCTGCTCCACCGCACGGGAGCGGGGCTCCCAGCTCAGACCACTGCCAGAGAGCAACAGGCATCTGTCAGAAACGGTGGGAGAGGAGAGGAGAGGGAGAGGGAGAGGGAGAGGGAGAGGGAGAGGGAGAGGAGAGGAGAGGAGAGGAGAGGAGAGGAGAGGAGAGAAAAAGGAGAAGAAAAGAGAAAAGAGGACACACACCACCTGAACATACAGATCTTATTCCTAACTCTCCTAATGAGCCTTAAATTGGCTTTCTCCAGCTACACTGGGTTCCCTCCCTCCGTCCCCTGGGATCCGAGCTGCAGCACCACGCAGGAGCCACAGAGGGACAGGGAATGCTCACAGCTGGGTGCACGAGAAGGAGCCTCAGCCCCTTTCACCAAATCCACGCTTAGACGCCTGCAGCAGAGAAATGTCAGAGGGCAACTTCTCATTCCTAAATAGCTCAAAACTTTTCCTTGTGGTACAACTGGCCACTGCTCAGCTGTCCAGAAAATCCCACCAGCGAGTGGGTGGATGGAGGTGAGAACCACTGACTTGGAGCAGGAGCTGCACAGCAACGTTATGTCTGAAAAATTTTGTTTAAAGATCTACTTTCTAAAACTATTTTTAGTATTTCCAATATAAACTCATCAAGAAAAATGTTTTTGATAAAAAGGGTGATGCTGGCCCTGCTCCTGAGCTCTCACTCAAGCCTGTGCAACTCAGTTGTTTTCAGAACAGTTACTTTAGCTGAGGTAATTTACGAAAATCAAATCCGCACCAGCATAATTAGTTAAAAGAAAAGTAAAAAGGCACCAAAACGTAAGTGGGTAAGGACGTAATATTTGAGAACATTTGTGTCCTATTTCCCTGCCAGTGACTGAAGCAAACCCACAAGCACGGCAGCACCGCTCGTTCCCCGCCATCCCCGGTCCCGGTCCCGGCCGTGACCCACCTGCCCCTCCAGCTGCAGCGGTCGGCACTGCCCGCCCGGGACAGCAGCAGCAGCAGCAGCAGCGATGGCAGCAGCGATGGCAGCAGCGATGGCAGCAGGGCCAGCAGCCCGGGCGAGCCCCGCTCCGTGGCCATGGGCTGGAGGCTCGGCCGGGCGCGGGCCGGGCTTTAAGGACGGCGGGAGGGAGAGGGGTGGGATGGGGGTCCCGGGGGGCGGCGGCACCGATCCCTTCCCCCTTCCCCCTTCCCCTTCCCCTTTCCCTTCCCCCTTCCTCTTCCTAGCACTGGGGACAGCAGGGACACCCCGCCGTCACCTTCCCTGTCCGCACCGCTGTCCCCATCGCCCCGGCCGGGCAGCTCCTTTTGTCTCTGAAATATTTAGAAGTGATTAATAACAGCTTCTCATCGCCGTGTAGGAACAAACAAAAATCGTGTCAACATAATCAAAGCGAATTTTGAATGAATGACGGAAATTCAATAGTTTTAACTTCTGCTTTCATGATTATCTTTCAGGGGTCCGTGCACAAGAAAGCTCCATGGCCCGCAATTATCATGCTAAAAGCCGGGCTGTGCCTGCCAATAATTAGATTTCTATATGCATTGCCCTTTCCATATTTTCAATCAACGACATGGGGAGATGCTCTTTTGCAGGTCTGGGAGAGCGAGGCTCTTTTCTGCAGCTCCTAAGCGTGGAATGGGGATTTCGCGGCCGGGCGGGGACAATGGCCCTCGGCACGGCTGGGTGGCACGGCCCGGGATGCGCAGCGCTTTGTTCCGCGCTCGCCACGGACCCTCCGGCCATCTGTTACCTTGCGGTCACCAGCGCCTTCTCACATTGCCCACAGATGCACAGGCAGAGTCTGCCTGCAGCTCTTCTGCAAGGAGGGATTTTCCTGAAGAGGAAAATAAATTTGTTAAGAGGAGATACCCTGAAACCAGAGCTGTAGTCCTCAAGTGTCTGATACAGAACTCCTTGAATCCTATTTCGACCCACTTTACTCTTCATTCACAACAACTTTGTATTTTTACTGTTACTATTAAAACAAAACAACAACAAACATACACAAAAACCCCTCCCAAACAACAACCCCCCTGGCCCCCAAATCCTCAGAATTTCAGTCTTGACTTGCACTTTGCTAATGTCCTGTGTTCTTCCCCACACATACCTGTGCTAAACTCCTTGCACAACTTTTGGCTAAAGTCTGGCTCAAGTCGGTGCTCTGCATGGCTCACTCCAGCAATTCTAAAAACATTAGAGGCATTAAACCTTGATGGTTATCAACATTAGTGCCAGTGATGCTGAAAGCTCTGTGAAACTATTGTATTACCCATTTAAGAAAAAACCTGCTGAATATCTATGCTCTGACCCCATCCTGAATGGAAAACAAGACACAAATAGTCTTTAAAAGCTTTGATTGTGGCACAATACAAGAGCTGAGAGGCCAGAGCCCTTCTCTCTTTTGTGCAAATGAGAGCAGGGAAGAGAGAGGACTTGGGCAGGGAACTGACACTATGATAAAGTGGCCCCACAGGAGGATTTATTCACTTCCAAAGGCCCAAACGAACCCATCTGCTGCCATCAGGAGAAAGCATTGAGCCACTTGATCCCTGAAGGTCTCCAGCAGCCACGTTTCCCCTCGCTGAGGAAAGCCCCGTGTGAGTTTTGCTGACTTGCTCTCAACAGCACCTCTGGCCTCATCTCGTTTCAAGTGACACCAAAACTACTGCTATAACTCCTGCTTAAAAATGCTCATGACAGGTAAGGCATTTGCAGGGCTCTGTCCCTCTCTGAGTAAATTATGTGCAGCATCAGAAGCTGTTTTAAGATGCCAAATCAGTGGCACCAAAGGTGAGAAGGAACAACGTGGTCATTCCACATTACTGTTGAAGCCTGGGAATTCAAACCATTTTAACCACACCTATTGAAAAGCCACACGAACTCAGCTCCTCCCCGGGGTGGAGAAGAATGAACCAGGACTGGACAAGCAGCTGGTGAGATCTTTGCAGGTTACCAGTGTTAGTTTTACCTCTAAATAACATTATCATGCTGTCTAGAATCTTACCCATGTATTGAGGTTTGAGATGCTCTAATTCTGCAGCAGGAATCTCAGGCAGAAGCACGGCCACAGAGTTCAACAAAATACAACTTTGTTCTCAAAATGCCTAAGCTCATCTGGCTGCAGCCCTCCCAGACCCAGGCAGTCATCCTCATCCCAGGGCTCTTGCAGAGTTGAAGACTCACATTTGTTTTTATGCATAGTGAGAAAAAGGAAAAACTGAGTTTAAATACTTTAATTCACATCCTTAAATCTACATACAGAGAAATACAGAACAAATAACAAGACAAACAGATGAATTAGGAAATTCATCTAACAGCAAGAGAGCCAGTGCTGTGAAAAATCTGTATTTACAAGTTTTTATGGAGAATATGGAGCAGATGTTTCTGAACAGAGCCCTTCTGGAAGTGTAAGTCCCAGAGAGGCCATGGTACAACCAGCTGAAGTTTTCAGTTTCCCTGTGTGAAGTAACCACAGAACAGGGCAGTTCAGAACCTGACCCAAATCACCATATCATGCCCATGTAACAACTGTACCAACAAATGTTTTTAAGACAAAAGCACTCACTGTGCCTCTGCAGCAAATAAACCAGACAGCTTTTGTAACAGAGACTTTTACAGGATTACCTCCTTGCCCTCCCATTTTAGCCTGCCTTCTCTTCAAAGCCAAAGGAAAACCAGTTTTTCTGGGTTTGAAAGCATGGCTTGGTGCCAAGGAAAAATTTGCCAATTTTGATTTCAATATTTATTTTGGAGATTCAAGATCATGCTAACTGGTTCTTTCATGGCAAGTAAGATCTCACACACTGTACAGCTGCAAGCTGTGGGGTTTGCTCTGGGGTTCTGCTCTCTGAGGGGCAGGAATGGCACAGACATTTGGGCACTTAATACAGATCTCAAACTACACCATAAGGAAACAACTGATCTGCCAAGAGTATACTGATCACTCCTTTCTTACTGCTCAGTGGGAAATAAAAAAAATACTAAACTCCAAATGTCACCTTTGTCAACTGAAAACTGCCTAAAATGTTATAAAATTTATTTGTTGACCTATTTCTTGCACTTAAGGCTCTTATTTTCCTTGTTTAGTGCCACTTTAGAACATATAAACAAACACATTCAATATAAACCCCATGTGGCAGAATCACAGCATGTGAAACTGAAGAATATTTTTTATACTGTTAACATGTTGATATTTTCTTGTAAGTAGTTACTACTAATTTAAAGTTACAGCTCTTAAAAGCAACATTTTTACAGTATTCTGATCACTACTTACTAAACAATTACTATACATACTGAAGTTACAAGCTACAAAAATAAAAATCCATTCTGTTTAACTACAAAAGCCCTAGAAAGAGAAGATGGCTGGAGGTGCTCAAAGGATTACAGCAGTTTGTAGCAGACAAAATGGCTTTTGAGGGATGTAAACCTTGAAGGTACAGAATGCAATAAACTCACATACAATATAAGTTCCTACATAATCTTAAAAAGAAAACTATTTTTATACTGAAATCTACAAACAAGTTGCAAATTAAACAGTGCAAAGAATCAATTACATACAGCAGTAGGGGGACACAGCACAGGACAGTAATAAAAAGTACAATTTTGAATACATTAATACTTCTGAACAGTTAAGGGCCAGGTCCTCAGCTAAGCTCAGTCTGCACAATATAACTAGGTTTAGTCAAGGCATGTGGCTTTATTCCAGCTTGAAGTATCTCCCTGAGATGCCCAAAGCCTGAATTGGGTATTCAGCACTCTTAGATAACAAATTGTGATCATGTCATGCTTTGGAACTGTGGCCTCAACAGTGCTGAAATAAAGAATGTGTAAATTCTCTCAATTTACCTAATTACTACAGGAAGAAGTGGTCTCTGCTGCCTCATCCCTGTGTTCAAGAAGCACCTCTCACTTCTGAGAAGAAACCAGCATTTTTAATTAAGTGGTTGACATTCAACAGAATCAGTATTTTTGAATATGAAGACAGCCTAATTTAATTCCAACTGAAGACTTTTTTTATTTTCCAAAAGGAAGAAAACTGCTAGTAGTCAGTAGGAAATACAGACATAAAAAGGATTTTCAGTTAGAATACATGCAGATTTTTAAGTGTCCTGCTCTTCCCCACAGACTGGGTTACAGTGCTGCTCTACCAAAAGCATTTGCTGCCAAGTAAAAACCAGTAACTACTCTAACACTGATGCCATTGTGCTGACCACAGCTAAAGGTGCAGTGCTTTTTTATTTACCAGTGGGATACAGTAACACACACTGTAAAAGCTTCAGTGCAATGTGGCACAGAACCACAAGGAATTGGCCAGACTGAAACCAAACCCTTTAAGGATCTGTTCTCAGAACCTGTGGAGAACAGGGACGTTCCTCCCCAGCAGCAAGAACAAAGATTGCACTTTCAATACAAGCCAGGGGTTTTGGGGAGCCTTTGGAGTCCTGGTGGTGATGGTGACTGGAAAAGCCAAACAGCTGGGTCACTGGGCCAAGAACAGCTCTGTGAAGCCATTCCAATTTTCTTGTCTGACAATGCCTTTGACAGGAGGTTCTGTGCACATAAAAATACCCAGCACATCCTCCCAATGTGAGTAAACAAGTACAGTGTGAGCAAGCAAGGAGCTGACCCAAAGAAAGGCTCTCCATGCAGATTTATGTTTTTTGTATTGCCTGTCACAGGACTGAGAACCTACAGTAAAGAAAGTTATCAGAATCTGACCAAACTTCAGTTAAACTACTGGATGCAGCAATACAAATTAAAAATAAACTTTATAAACTCACTTCTAAGTGCTTGACAATCAATGCTATTGTTTACCCTGTACATTTTACACAAAGCAATCATATATGAAGACTGACAGAAGAAACAATTTGTTATTTGACTTTTTGAAATATTTTTTTCTCTATTTTTCCAATGTTTATGATTTACAGGAAAAAGGAAAACTCTTCAGTGCAGGACAGAAGCTCCAGCTGCAGAATCCCCTCTCCCAGACAGAGAATATACTCTGGGGATTTCCAGGGTTCCAGCCTACAAGGAGTAACTCCCTGGATGGAGTAGCTGTTTGAAAGGGTGCTCTATGCACCTACAACATTTAAAAAGCATGGAGCAGTTCACATTCACAATGCACACTGCACACCACAGCACTGGGCAGCTCCAGCTCTGTTACCAATCAGCCAAGTCCATTTCCTGCTGCCAGACAATCTGGGAGCCCATTGCTGACGCCAAACTCTGGAAACAGCTCCATCAAAATCATTCAAAACAAGCTTTAACCCAACCTGCAACACACCAGGGAAGAGGATACATTGAAATAAAAAACCAGCTGGAAATAGAAAGGCTTCCCACAGATTCCAGAGCTGTTTTACAAGACCTTTTTTTGCCACACATATGACAGCTACAGAGTCACAATGGACATTCAATCTTACAGAATGTTCTCTAAACCATAAATACAATTTCACAAGAGGCCTCCCCATAGCCACCACAACCACATTTCCACTTAGAGTCCATTGGTGAGACACAAACTTCTTCACCTCCAAAAACAAGGCCATTTAGCAGGGGCTTTCCCAAACAAGCACCCAGTTAGATGCTATTTTGTTTCTTCAGCAGGAATGATGGATTTACCTTTCCCAGAGGATTTCACACCTTGGATTGCACTCCTGGCAAGGTGCAGTGAGAGGGAGCACAAGCAGCCCCCACTGTGCCACACGTGGTAACACAGGGAGACTTCCAACCTAGGCATCTATTATTTCTTTTCTAGATGTCAGGAGTCAAAAGAGTGAAGTTTTTCAACAGTTGAAGGTTCTTGGGCTATAAAGCAATTTGAATTATCATCTGATCAACTTCAGAGAACTCTAAACTGCTTTATGAATAGTTTAAAGTTTATGAATAATTTAAAGTGGTGTGATTTCAAATATTGCCTTTCACAGCACATACCCTGCTTTTCCACAGATTCCTCCTTAGTTGTAAACAGCAGCTACATAAGGACTACAGCATAGAACTTAAATACTTTCAGGATGCTGATGGTTACAAGTTATTAAAAAAATAATAACTTAATTGGTAGATTTCTGAAGCTAATACAAATTTAAGTTTTTAACTTAAAAAAAGGTAATGGATTCATCTAACATAGTACACTTGGGGTATTTTAAACACTTTTTACATATGTTTTACTATTATTTTTCATCTATATTTACATACAATAAAATAAAGTGAGGTGCATAAGGCTAATGAATATGGAATTTACAAATGGCTTCTGCTTTACAGTTCATTACACTCTAATCACATTTTCAGACTGCTATAGATTCACTGAGAATCAGTAGTATTGAAGCTCTAGTACATACATTTTCTACAAGGAACACCATCAAGTTAAAAATACTTTGCAAAGAGGAATACAGTTGAAAGTTCTAAAAATACTGACTTTGCCAAGTTTCAATAAATTATTTTAAAATATAAATAGATTGTTCACTGTTAATGCAAACATCATTTTACAGGTTTTTGAAAAATGGTTTCATTTAAAAAAACCTAGAAACACAGCCTACTTTACCCAGTGGTCTCATTTTCAATCAGCATAAAGAAAAAAAAATTCAAAAATGGGGGATGACAAAAGCAGCAACATTCAAAGTTCAGACCAAAGCTCTCACCTTCTTATGATCTCGGCTTACACAGGATAAATTCTGTTCCTACTTGGATGAGCACCTTCAGTAACTAAACTGAATTTACTCAGTGAGATATTTTAAACCTCAACTCAGTTCTCACCTGCTGCAGGCTTATAATTCTTACAATAAAAACAACAGGAATAAGATCTTTTACTTTTGTTAACCATGAAGATGTTTTCACCTGAGAAGCTTTTAACCTGAGAAGCTTCAGATATGCCAAGCTGACAGTCCCTGTGTACTGCTGCAGGTGTTCTGAACCTCCACTATCAGCATCAACCACTCATTTTTTCCCCAATTTATATCCATAAGGGAAATGAGGGTAACCAACAAGGTATCTCTGACCCCCTAAGAGCCAGTCAGAAAACAAATACTTCCATGCTTTTTTTTCCAAATTATACACAGTAATGCCACCTCTGCACACTTAGCTCTCAACCCCCACATTTAAAATTCAGTTAACAGACTGACTTACTATCAATCATTCTCAGATAATTATGAGCCAAGTTCTTTAACAAATCTTTTAAAAATACTCCACATTTGCCAATCATCATTTTTTCTTTAAAATCCTTTCCTCTAAACAGCTAAAAAAGATGCTCCTTTGTCCAAGTTTTTCTCTGAAAAACCTCCCCAAGAACTATGATGCTGCTATTTACAATAACTAGAATTAGTCTCTCACCAAACTGAAGCAAAGTCAAGTCACAGGATCATTCAGTGCAAGTCATGGTACAATTATTTTGAGTTGTATGTTGGGACTCAAGACCTCAGGGTACTCTTTGGCTTGCAAAGCCACTGAAAAAGGTCATTTCCTAAATATCATTTCCAGAAACCTTTGGTCCAAAAGCCATTTTCTTGCTGAGTACCTTCCTCAGAGCTCCCAGATCCTCTACTCTCCCAGTGAAGCTTATTAGAAATGCATTGCACAAGCAGGTGACAGAGTTACTGCTCTTGCTCCCAAGCAGAGATGGCAGCCAGGAGAAGGCTGCTGTCAGAACACCAACCCACATTCTGCTTGGTCTGGTTTTCTGCTCTGGAACTGCTCTGGGGCAGGTGGAAGCAGGTCAAACCCCCAGTTGTTCCCCTTCCAAGGGTATGAAACATCTCTCTGAAACACTGTACTGTGTATGTGCAGAAGACCTGATTCCACAGCAAGGAAGGGTTACAGTATCTGTCCCTTTTCAGCCATTAGAGGAACACATTCCAGCTGGAAAGGTTGGAGGGCATCCCCACCAAGTCAAAAGCAAAACAGTTGTGGTAATTCAGCTGTGAAAATTTCCATGAGTGCAAAAGATGGCTTTTTCCTCAGCTCTAATTCATTCACAAGTATGAACCTTAGTTCATAAACCTCAATCTAGATCAGACATCAGTGCTTTAATGAGCTGAAGTTCCTCGCTGAAAATCCACAAAATCTTCAGGTCTTTATCCAGCTCCTGTGGTGTCACTCTGACAGGCTGGAGGCATCATCATCATCTGTCTGCTCCCCAGAGTGGTACAGCATCAGAGCATGGGTCTTGTGAGTGATGGTGACAGTGCAGGGCCCCTGTGCCCAGGGCTCCCCATCCACCTGCATCGGCATCTTGGAGCTCTTCAGGATCAGCTGGTACCAAACACAACAACACAGTCACAGCAATCAACAAACAATCTGAAATCACCTTTTACAACTGCAGCACATATTCACAGCCTGGCCAGGGACAAACTGGGAGTGGCACTCACAGGCCACCAACCACAGCAACACAGGTCTGTGTATTATGACATAATTAATTTTTACTAAGCAAGAGAAATATCCATCTCAGCTGCAAACTGCAACTTCAGATCTGATTCAAACAGTTGAGTGCTTGAGATTCTAATTGTGTATTAAAAAAAACTTAGGAGAACAGGTCCCTAAGCAGCACTTACCCTCACTGTGTGTGCCTGCCCCAGGCGAACAGGATTTGCCAGTTTCACCTGGATCTGGGCACAGTGGAAAGAACCATGAACACCAACAACTTC
Source organism: Oenanthe melanoleuca (assembly GCF_029582105.1). Classification (NCBI taxonomy): domain Eukaryota; kingdom Metazoa; phylum Chordata; class Aves; order Passeriformes; family Muscicapidae; genus Oenanthe; species Oenanthe melanoleuca. The sequence goes on from NC_079351.1 coordinate 4,248,561, forward strand.
CAGAAGTCCATCATCATGTCTATGAAATCAAAAAATGAGACTCCTTTCAGTGATGCTGATGAGCTCCAGCATATCTACCCAAATATTACAGTCCTTTTAGTGCTATTCCCAGACAGAAGACAAACGTTGTGCTACCAATACATTCATGTATTTGTGCTGCAGAAAAAAACCCACACTGAACAGCAAAGAAAGCCATCAAACCCCACAGCTATGGAACAACTCACCAGCCAGCACACCCTGGCTGGCTTCTGGAAGTCATGGATGTATGACTTTGCACAGCTCATTGTGCACATTTAAGGCCCACAGCAGATTTTTCTTCCATAAACTTGTACAATTTTCTGTCTTTTTACTCTGATATTCATCCAAAGGAAAATATTTTAATGGCCTAAATTTTTAGATTTAGGTAAAGGACCTTGCCCAAGTGTGTTTTAGAAATTCAGAATCATAAGCCTTGTAACAGAACTATATTTATATAGATGGCTTCTGAAGAAGGAAGTCACAACAGTGAATAAATAATGTTTGAAATTGTTTTTCTTTTTGGTATTGCTCCCAACAGAGGAGTCAAAATTTTTGACGTTTTGTTTTTACTTTCCATTTTAACCTCTAATGAGATGTAGTATTTTAGATTCTGAAAGGGATCTATCTTCTACTTTTTGATGGCTCACCTTACTGTTAATAACCTCTCCAATGCTACTGCTGTCTGTCATGGCAGACATTTGAGAAAGTCTTAAAACCCCCTTGATGTGCAGGACGCCCCCAAGTTTCCAATTCAAGGAAAATAAACAAATATGAGATAGCCTGTCCCAAGGAACTGTTCCAACCTGCACACCAGCCTGGCTGCATGAGCACAGTCTACTGAGGGAACTCCTTACATTGCAAGAACTGTTCAAGAAAAAACAAAGCAAAAATTGCCCTCTGTACCTCGCCAAGGGATAGGGCTCATCCCCCATTCCTTCCCAGAGCCTGCAGCCACCTCCCCAGTATCCAATGTTCAGCACAATGATGCCTTCCAAATTGGGCAACTCAATCCTCTCACCATCCAACTCTAGCTTTAAAAGACAAGCAGAAATTAATTACTGTGGATCAAATTCAGTACTTCAATAGAACTTACGAACTTTATCTATTTAATAGGCTTTCACATAAAGAAAAATTGGCCCTGTACCAAGAGAATGTGTTTTCTTTCCGTATTTAGATAAAAATCATTGTGATTTTACAAGATATCCTGAGCTGTAGTAAATTTCTATTAGTAGAGAAAAGAAAAAAAGTAACTCTCATTTATGTAAACCTCTGGTGCTATGGCAAATTATAGATTAACATCAGTGCTTGCACTCACAGAACTGAATCAAGGCCAGAAAAAAAAATTAGGAATGTTGAGTAAGCCCAAAGACATGAACTCCATGAAGCTGCTGACAGCAAAAGGAACACAAAAATACTCCAAGGCCATAGTCACTCTTACACAAATGTCATTAAGTGCAAATATTATAAACAGCAAAGCTTCTGTCCTTGTCTTTCACAAGGTAAGTTCTTACACTCCACTGACTGTCCAGAGAATAAGCAAGTTAAAAAACTTACCTCAATCTTTTTGTTAAGATCTTTACATTCTTGTACTAAGCAGTCTTTGGTTCCATAAAAAAAATAAACAGCCTGCAAAAGAAAACCCAAACAAAACAGGGAGAAAAGAAAACATTGTTAGAAAAAGACAATACATAGAAAGACTATTTGAAATATTTATGTACAGTTATGACTGTGCAAATCTTATCTAAAACTTATACATAATATATTTGCACTTCCTTAAAGTAAACTTTCCTCATGAGATAAGCTACAACTTGCACAAGAAACTAGATTTCCACTTTAAAGGAATGTGAACCTAAAAAAACCTGAAGTCAAATCAATAACCCCAAGGAGGAAATGTCACTTTACCAAACACACCTTATTGATTATTCTGCTGGAAAACAGAGAGGGAGTTTTCTCACGATGAGCATGGAAATTTAAAGCCATAAGAGCATCAGGTCCTATAGAGAAGTAGTTGTTCATTGTGAATACCTGTAAGACAGAACTTCCAATTATGCCTCATTAAATACCACTACAGGGTTTAAAATTCAGTGTTTAATGGGATGTTGATTACAACAACAGCAACAAATTTACAAACATACAGGTATTCCATAGAATTCATATTTATACGTACAAACCATACCTTTGGTTTCCTTAAGTTGTAGTATCCTTTGTTTGTCACTTGAACCTTCCATCTGAAAAATAACAGTACTTAGACTTGTGACAGACAGTCCTCAGTATCAAAGCTGTAGTTAGGAATCTCATATCTATACTGGGATTAAGGCAAAGCATTCAAATTTAGTTAAATTATGAAAGAGTTAAACCCTGTAGAACAACCAGAAGACTAAATTCAGACCTCAGTTATGTTGTAGTTCCTTCTAGTAATACTTGTGTTTATGTAAAGAAACTGCTGCAAGGGACTGTCAGTGGAGCTACAGCAGTGTTTGGTTCTATACATTTTATCTTTTCACTGTTCCTTACCTGTCTAGTTTGACTCCATCTGCCTCCATGACATTTCGTAAGATCTGCTCTACAGGGACTTCTCCAGCATAACCTGCACCCCAGCCCAGTGTATTAGACAGGTCATTCCCTGTTCCCAGAGGTAAAACTGCAACTTGTGGAATATATCGTTCTTGCCCCTAGGATACAAAACCACTGCATATTAGCTCCTGCTTCAGCACTCATTATCTCCCTTCCATCCCCAAATGTTCAGATTAGATAAATTGACCTTCCAAGTTGCCTGTTACACAGAGCAGAGCTCTGGAGCTGGCAGAGCACGTGGCACATTGAGCTACTTACCCAGGCATAATGTAAAAGAAGGAAATATTAGACCATTGTGAGAAGGAAAGACAATACAAACACAATATGGGAACAATGCATTATGAATACTGAACAGAGTATTCCTTCCCAGGAATGATGCTCTGGATCTGGGAAGAGACATGAACACTGAGAGATGTAACACACAAGGCTGTGAACTGCAACAAGACACCAAAATGCTCCTACAAGACTGAGGTGAGGTTAGGTGTAAACAACAGATGCACAGAGTCCCAGAGTGTTCAACCACATACAGAAATATATAAGTACAGATACTCAAAGGAGCAAAGTCAGTGTCTCAGCTGACTGTCACCCACAGATGGAGCAGGTAATGATCAGCTCTGCAGGGCACAGTGACAGCAGCTGCTCAGAACAGCCACCTTAGCAAAGGGCTTGGCTTTCCTCACCACAGAAGGGTGACCAATTGTTTCAGCTGTACTATGGCCTGTGCAATTCAGCTGAGAAAAGCACTTGCAGTAAATTGGCACTTTGGTTACTGTTTCTTCCAGAAAGGTTATCAGCCAGGTAACCTATATCTGAGAGTCCAGATAAATGAAGGGAGCAAATAACCTACTGCTGATAAAAAAAAGTTTTGCTGATAATCTCTATGGCATTTTACCTAATAGCAATGATTCAGTTTGAACAGAACAGAGAAAAAAACAGATTTCATCAACTATATTGGCTCTGAGGGACAATATATCAAGTGCCCAGGACCACACAACGATATACCCACATCCATTAACCTTTATAGTTACTTAATTTCTACTTTATCAGCACACAATAATTCTCAAAGACGGTTTTTACTATGCGTGAAGTTGTGGCCTTCAGCTACAACATTTTATGTATTAACAAGAAAGCTGCAGTAAAAAAACAAAAAAATTTTTATTTAAAAACTTTCTTCCTTTCAGCACTAGAGAAAATATTTATTAGGTAAAGCACTAAAGCCTTGTAATTATTCTACATTCTTAATGTTCTCAGGAGTTCTTAGGAGCACTCAATTACAGAAATTATCTTCCATTTCAAATCCACAGTAAACACAGCTTATTTTTTTCTCCTCTACTTGCAGTTGATAGGCAAGGCTGCAGACAGAGAGACTCCTCAGAACATATAACAAGGAGCAGAAGCAAAGGACTGCACTCATTAATGCCCTGGCAACATAACCAATACAGCTGGCAAAATTAGGAGGTTATAATAAAAGATGGAGTGTGCTGGGAGAAGGGAGCAGTCAGAGTACACCAGCCAACATCAGCAATGCCATTTATGACAAAATAAATCTGTTCAGACAAAGAGGAAATGACAATGCAGAAATTATCCTGCAGCTTGTTCTCTTGTTTTGCAGAAAAGAACTACTATTGATAGAATTTAAAATCTAAAGCGTTTTTATTTTTCCTGAACTACAAGGAGTCACAAGATGCACTTCCCAAACCCCTCCCCAAAATGAGTAAGAAATTATGCAAATACTCTTCTGTAAGCTTATTCAGGAAAATGAAGGCAATAAATGCAGGTAAGAGATGAGAGGTAGAACTTTGGCAGCTTCCAAACTCATTTCACCTTTTAGTTTAAAACACAATACCTTTATCTTCATTTCATCAATTGCATCCAAGACCCAGCCCACTGTGCCATCCCCACCACAGACCAGAACCCTGACAGAGTTGCAAGGCAGCCAAGTGCAGAGCTGGAGAGCTTTAGCAGGTCCAATTTTGCTGAGGTCAAAAACCTAGAAAAAAGGAAAATAAGGAATTCTGTAAGTTCACAGAATGTGACTCAGGATTTGCCTCACAGATAAACAACTTCAAGAAGTTAACTCTACTGCAAAACAAAGATTCTCCATTTGCAGTACTACATTAGCAAATGACTTTCATGAGCAGGATTTGTTTCCCAAATTCACAACAGAACTCCAGCTGCCTCCCTAGGATTAAATGGCAGTGATAAACTGAGCTGACAGAGCCTTGGAAAAGTCTCTATCTAGAAGCATAATGATGAATTCTGTAAAGATGAAAGACTTCAGATAAAAGTAATTTTAAAATACTTAGCACACAAAGAGGTTTATTCTTTAAAGCCTTATTGGGATGCATTTAAAACAAACACACAGTGATTTTTCTTAGGCTGTATTTTACAGCTAGGTTTTGAACTTCAAAGGAAGAGCATTAAGGTGCAGCCAGGAAATCCAAGGAACAACTGCCTGCCTTACGTCAGCATCCTGAGCCATCCCCGTGGATTTTAAGGGGAAAGCAATTACACAAAGCAAAACTATCAAGGCTGACATTTCCACAAATAAAGTGAGGATTGAAACAAACACAGGTTTCTAATCAAGAAGATTTAAATGATTAATTTCCTTAAAGGTGTACACTGTTTCAAAAGTCAGATCCTTCTCATTAACTGAATTATTGCCTGTATTACTGTAAGCAAATAAACTGGACTGGTACTAGAATCCTAACAAACCTGGGCTGGGAGAAGCCTCTGCACTTTTGGTTGCTCTTTGTGAAGCTGCTTCTTTCTAAAAGAACAAACTGCATGAATTTGTTTCCTTTACTGATGTTCCACAAGATCCTGTTGCCACTGTGTAAGCAGAATGATATCTATTCTAACCCAAACCTTGGTTTTATTATGGTGGATTTGCAGTATAAATACCTGAACAGGGTTCAGCAGCATTTTAAATTCCCCTAGTAAAGTTTCACCCATGTTGTTTCCACTGCGTGTATTAGCCAGCACCATTACTGGCATCCAGTGTTTCCTGTCATAAGGGACCACCTGCAAAAGGTAAAAACCAGTCAGTCCCACAAATACTGCATGTTTGAAAATGTTTACAGCCTTGCTTCGAGCCCCATCCCCTGCAAGTGCTGACAGGAGCAAGTTACCAGTCAGTCTGAAGTAGCCAAAACACAAACAGATACTTCTGATACATCAAGGGTAAATATTCTGCAGTGCTCACAACAACAAATACTACAATGTTATGAACACAGTAGTAAAAAAATTCATCAAAAATCAAGGAAGTAAAGTAGGCAAATCTCAGTATTTTGGAATAAAAAAAATCACATTTGCTAATACTTCAACAACCACATTAGTAAAATGACAAACACTTCTGAATTAACACAGGAAGTACTTAATATATCTTGAACTAGGCAGCTGCTAATGTGTCAATGTATTGAGTTCAAATGTCAAGGTCCATCTGTGGGTTTATTTGGTTGGTTTTTCTGGTGCATTCTAAACCCAAGAAGCAGCAGTTACATTACCTTTTCAGAACTGCTTCTTTTCTCTTTCCGCATCTGGTTGATTGCAGACAAGTAGTAGGGCGGAATAATTAAGTCTTTGAATTCTCCAAATGTACAATCCTCAGTCCTCAAACAATCCACCATGCATTCATCATGCACAGTGTACTGACACCATACACACCTGGAAAAAAGACCAAAAAACATGAAAACAATCTTCAAACAGGCCCAGTGATTTTGCTCATTTATTTTAGACTTTTGTCAAAATATTTATGATTGCATGCAACACTATAAATAATATTTTCATTCCCTGGAAGACTATGTATTGGGTATGGAAAATTACATAAATTGATCATGTGCTTGCAGGTCTAGGAAGGCATTTGAATTCTGCTGGAAAAAAAAATCCAACAGTTTTAGATTAATTTGGTAGTTTTTAATTTAAAAAACAAATATGCTCCTGTTTACAATATTAACAGTTACACTGAAAGCCTGTATTAGAATCTGAGCTCCTGTCCATCCTTAAAGAGCACAGATCAAATACTGGAGCTCAATTCAATACAGTGTTAGTAGTAATGATTTAATGTATTCCTTAAGATTGATAATACCACTTTAAGCATAAAACTAAAAGGTTACACAGAACTGTGCAAGACTGATGGGATTTAGTTATGCAAAACTGCTTTGCTTTATGACCTATTCTAAAAGCTGTCCTGGAAAACAAGACTAGAACAAGAGGAAATACTGCAATATCCACTTCCAGCCTCTGTAGAATGTTAATCCTCATTTGTTAAATCCAGAGCCTTGATTTAAGCAGCTGGGAAAGCTATTTTTGGAGTCCTCCTGACTAATCTAACACAAAACTAGAGTAGCAATGACACTTGCCCTATACTGTGACTCTCTTTTCCTCTTCTTCCTTCTTTTCCACTTTGCCTCCAAATTTCTGTCCTTCCCTCCTCTCCTACACACACTCTCAAGATTTTATTGCTTTTCTTCTCTGTGATTCTGCTTACTTACCAAGCAGTCTGACAGTATCACACATAAGCAAAGTAAAAGTTGGGAGAATCTAGGCTGAAGAGATTCTTTGAGTAGGCTGAAATAACACACCCGGGCACCTATCACTGCATTTTGGCACTGACAACTTTGCAACCAACCTTACTGATGACAGTGCAAGTCCATTTAATGGTTCGTTGTATTTTTAAAGCACTCTTCAATAATTAATAATATATTGCAGTAACTTATAGAATGTCTCTTTAGCTTTTATGTGCATCCTTAAAAAAGAATCAAAACCTCTACAGGACATTGTTCTATTTACACTGAGCAGATGCCAATTTTGAGATGTACACTTTGGTTCTCTGAACTGTGAGCTATGCCAGTCAAATTGCTTAGGTTATCCAGTGTACAACCGACAAATTTATTAAAAACTTCTTAATGTCATCCCCTACAACACAAACTCCCTTGGACACTCAGAGTTTCTTGTATGTAATTATACAGCAGCCTGCACATCATGCTGGAGCAATGCCATTAAGAGAACGAGTGGACATGGGATGCAACGCCACACTCTTAATCTATGACTCACAAGCATCCATTTTAATTTTAGGTTCTTTGAAGCTCTTTTTTTTAAAATATCTTATCTGACTACTGCAGGATCTCCTTTGGGGTGTGGTCGCCCAACAACCCCGTGCGAAACACCACACGGACACGGCACCGTGCGTGCTCCCACAGCCACACCGCCCCGCAGTACCTGTAGTCGCAGAGCTTGGGCTGCGTGCCGCACTGCTGTTTGCAGACTATGCAGCAGCTGCAGAGAGGGACATTGCCCCTGATCCAGTGGTGGGGCATGGAGCTGGGGGCTCCCGCCGTGCCCCTCATCATGATCTCCTTGCAGAGGAAGCGCTGGTCCGCCTTCTTGAGGCAGCGCTCGCTGACGCGCAGCCCGCAGCAGCCGCAGAAGGCGCCGCGCAGGATGTGCTGGGCGCACACGCAGCAGTACGAGGGCTGCCCGAAGAGGTCCGTGTAGTGCCAGTCGTGTTTGCTCTTGCGGAAGATGTCGCGGATCAGCAGCTGCCGCCGGGACCGCTGGAAGCTGCACCACGCCGTGATGAGCACGGGCAGCAGCACGGAGCACAGGGTCCCCACGGCCAGGCGCCAGTCGGCCACGGCCGGGGCGGCATCGCCCGAGCCCTCCATGGCTGCGCCTCCCGGCCTAACCCCTCGCACCTCTCGGGCAGGCGGCGGGCCGAGCCCCGGAACGGCCCCTTCGCCCAGGGAGCCAACGCGCAGCCTCACGCACCATCTTCTAATCCCTCCTCAGCGCTCGGCACCGACCTGCGCCACATCGGGCCGACCGCGGGGTTCCGCCCGGGGCTCCTCCGCCGCCCGCCCGGGCCTTGCGCAGCCGGGCCGCCCCCGGGCTGCTCCGCCTGCTGTCCCCAGCGCTGGGAGGGCGCGGCCGCGCGGCCCCGGCTGCCCCTCGCCGCTGGCCCCTCCGCGGGTGCACGGCCTGCGAGCTCCGGCCCTCGGCCCGCCCGGGAGCTGCGGCGGAGCCGGGCCGGGGCCGGGGGATCGGCGGGCTCCAGCGGCGCCGCGGGATGCGCGGGCGGCGGAAGCGGAAGCGGCCCGGGGCCGTTGCCAGGAGACGGGCGCCGCCCGTCCCGCCTGTCGCGACAGCGGGCCCAGACCCGGGGCGAAGGCCGCGCTGGCTTGGGGCCGAGTGACCGCCGTGTTTGTGCCTTCGCTGCCCAACCATAAATGTTTTTCCCCGTAATTTCGTTCAGCCCTAGAATCATGAACTCATCAAAGTTGGAAGAAGCGTTTACGGTCACCCAGCCCGAGCGTGCAGCTGCACTGCCGCTGTAACCACTGAGCCACAGCACCCAGCGCCAGGGGATGGTGACTAGGGAAAAGCAAGAACGGAACAGAAATTAGATTAGAATAGAATAGAATAGAATAGAATAGAATAGAATAGAATAGAATAAGAATAAGAATAAGAATAAGAATAAGAATAAGAATAAGAATAAGAATAAGAATAAGAATAAGTAGTTATAACACTCTCGCACCTCCCTGGGCAGCCCTTCCAATGCCTGACCACACCAAACAGTGAAAATCTTTAACCTGAATCTCTCCTGTCTCAGCTTGAGGCCATTTCCCCTGGTCCTCTGTTGGCCAGGCAGAAGAGCCCGATTCCCATCTCATTACAACATTTTTCAGGAGGTTGTAGAGAGCAGTGAGATCCCCTAAATAGTGCCTTTGTGCCTGTATTTGTCATCCTCATGGTTGTGCTTTATTGCCCAACCATAAATGCCTTTCCCTCTTAATTTTGTTCTGTCATTATGTGTTGGACTGTTTTCCCTGGAGCAGTTCTAATAGTGGCTGGCATTAGAACCTGCAGATTCTTGCACTTTAAAAACAGTAGAGTGAGCAATGACCTAAATCCATACAGCATATACAAAAATTATTGGGTTCTAGGGTCTTGATATCTAAAAAAACAAACAAACAAACAAAATTTCCCTCATGTAAGAGCCAATGATGAACTCTGAATACCTATTTTATATGTTATAGTTGAAGGGATGCATTTCATGCCCTACAAATCAGTGATGCTGGTACCATGTGTTCAGCACGGCACTGCCCAGAAGAGCTCTGGACATTTCTCAAGACCACAACGACCTGTTTGCAGTGACATTTGCTAACCTACATCCTTAACACTATGCTTAATATGCCTTATAATCCTGTTTTCTATTCACTTGTCCTGGAAGGAGGAGATTTATGTAGGTTTTCATTTGTATGGTTCTATTAATTTGACAGAAAACTCTGCTGTGTTTCTCAGCAGTCATAATTTGGCTTTGCTAGAGTTAAACCCCATTAGTAAGTACTTCTCTGCTGGAGCAAAGTTAGAGACAGTTTTTGAAAAAGGGGCCTCTCTGCAACTGCCTCTGAGATTAACTGTACTGGGCAGTTGTTTCTTTTAAAAAACAATAGTTTACCTTGGGCACCAAAACCCTTTGCTTGCCATGCTAAATATAAGAGAATAGACTTTATTTTCACAAGTTTAAAATCCCCAGTGTAGCTGTGAAGCCCGAGGTGGAAATAAAGGCCTTCTATTTTCTTTCCCTCAGGAAAAGAGTTATGCAGAGAATGTGTGAGCAGATAATAGACTAATTCAAACCTTCAGACCAGATGTCTTCAGAATCATACTATCACTAAAATTAAAGCATAAACAAACATTTGTGACTGACGTAGCTCCTTCAAATGGGCGAATGCCTGGGCCAGGGTAGCTCATTTTGGAACAGACTGAGAGAAGGAAGAATCAAAATGAAGATGTTTCTTGTGTTTGTCTGCTTTTTGGTCCTGCTGACCACTGTTACAGGTAGGAGTTTATATCAACAAACCTGCATATGTGTATAGAGCTGCAGAGCATATCAGTAGAATTAGTTTATCAACCTTCTATTTTATTCATTATTTGTATATTTTCATAAATTTAATTTTTAGCACTCAACTATTTTTATATTGTAGGCTTTCCATGAATTGATTTTAAACAAGCATGTTGATATTTAACTCTCTGCATTGCCACACTGTAGTCATCTGTTGTAAACTCCAAAATTTTAGTTTTACTTGCTTACTATTTTAATATTATTTTATCAAAGTCCTGCAAGTGGAATGTTCAATGCAATCTCTTCTTTGCAATGCATCTAACTCATTACTTTGGAAAAAAAATCCTATAAAGCAACAGAGAAAAGAACAAAGAGTTGGAAGAGCAACTTATGCCAGTAGTTTGATGGTGCTGTTATATTTGCTCATTTTGTAGCAAAATGAATATGTGGGGTTTGCTTTATACTAGTAGAACAAGAGAAAACACAAGTATAAAAATGGTTTAAAACTCCACTCCTATCTCTTGGAATGCAATATCCCCAGGGAAGGGGTTGTAATGAAAGAACACTTTGTACACAGAAAAAAAGATTAGGTTTGGAGACATTTCATTTCACAACTAATAGATAAAATACTAACTTTTTGATAATTTCAGAACTGATTTATGCTGTTCTCTCTTTAGATACTTCACCAATTTTGTCTGAAAAAGATGCCAAGCAGATGCTGAGGACTCGTCGTGAGGACAGACCAAGAAAAGCTGGTTTCCCTGATGAACCAATGAGGGTGATTTATGACATTTACTATTAAATTACATTAACTAAAAAAAACCAACACCAAATCCCCCAAAACATTTATGCTTAGTATTAAATTTCTATTGCTTCCAGGCAATATGTTATTAATATCATTCTTTAAAGCTGCTGAGTTCTTCCATGAAATATTAAAAAAAACCCCTTTAAATTTTTTCAATTACAGTTGAAAGCATTCTGTAAGTGCTGAGTATTGCTCAGGAAATGTTCACTTGCAGAATGAGGAGATTATTTATCATGGTTCAAAAATACTGATCAAATTATTGAGAAGAAAGTGGCTTTTCACTTATAGAGATGTGGATTTCATCAACTTATTCCTGAAAAACTAAGTAACAGGAAATGTCTTCTGCTTTCAGTACATTCTGTAGGCAGAGAGGAGGTGCAGGTGTCAGTGGTCAGTGTGGAGACTGAAGTAGTTCTCAACCAGCTTTAAAAATCACTTACTTTCATTGACTTATTTATGGATGCTACAGATATGATGGTTTTTAATTATATTTTATGAGTTTTTAGTTGCTGTCTTAATGCAATAGCTTTGTGTTTGCATGCATTATCTACACTTATTTACTTCTAAACCCTATTACAACAAAAGAAATTGGATTTCTGACTCTGCTGCTCTTTCCTTGCTGCTTTCTGTCCTACCATGATTAGGAACAAACACTTTTTGAGAAATTCCTTCTTTATTTTCTTTGATTTTTTTATCTAGAAAGCAAAGCTGACCTTCTGTAAGAAAATCCAAACATAAGAGTATTTGTTTTGCTCCCTAAATGTCAAGGTTTTCAGTCGAAAAGGAAACATGATGAAAAAAACAACCCTCATTGCCTGTGGAACGTGGAGATTTTCCATGTGAATGAAGGTGCATGGCTGCTGCATCCCTGTGCACAGTTTGTGCACATGGACTCAAGGAGAAAAACTGATTTTGTATGGATGCTTTGTAGCAGAAGTAAATGAATGCTGGGATGAACCCACCTCTGTTCATCTGTTTTAAGCAAAAGCTGTTTGTACTGGGCCAGATCATGCTGAGCTGGGGAATGTAATTTGCAATTCTTTGTGACATTCTTTGACTTCCACAGTGCTGCTTGAGTCAAAAACCTGTTCAGTTACAGACAGAAGGATCAGCCCCTTTTGATTATTAAAAAAAAAAATTAATTTATGTTATCAGCACGTTTTAAACTTACTTTGACTGAGATCCTGCTTTTGATAATATGGCATTTTGTCAGTCACATAGCTCTGTTCCCTGCCAGTTCCTAAAGCAGCCTCTCCCCAGAGATCTGACCAAGTGTCCCTGTGCTGTGAGGAGAGGAAGCCCAGTGAAAGGCAGGATCCTGATGCTGGAACACTTGGCCAGTGCAAAGGGTTTAGGCTACAGCTTCCATTCAAACAGTGCCCATTGTGCAAAGCAATAGGGGATTATTTTGAATAAATGTATCTGGTGTTCACAAAGCTTATGAGCCCACTAGGACTGAGATTTTTAAAAGTACATTTTCTCCCTGATGGAGGTCAAGTTTTTGGTACACAGCCCACTTTACTTTGATAAATTTGTTGCTGAGACCAAAGCCTCTCTCTATGAATTGGTATGGGAAATTCACATTATTTTATTTGTCACCAGTCAGCACTGATGTGTGCTACCTACTAGAACCCTTCAGTCCTGCCACATGATCCTGCAAGGGGTTAATGTTTTTAAGCAGCAGGAACCAGTTTTCAAAAGGGGCTATAACAGACCTATTTGTGAGAATCCTTTGTACCCTCAGGCCCAACAAAGGCTTCTGTGTCAATATGCAAATAAGAAATGTGTACACAGAATTCCTAATTTATGAATATTGTTGTGAAATTCTTGCTCAACACCTTTACTGATCTGGAGATGATGTCATCCATTAAATATTGCTAGGCTGGGGCAAGCTAACTAGCAACACCATTTCACTATATTTGATTATTTTAAGGAATAAATTAATGGCTCTTACATCAGCTGTAAAATTTTCCTGGGTCCCTCGCCTGACATTAGAATTGAGTGATTACACAATTAAATTACTTTTTTTTTTTTATAGGAGTATATGCTTTACCTCCAGCGCTTGGAGCAGAGATCAGAAGAACAATTCCTTGAGCACTGGTTGAATCCTCACTGCCTCCCACACTGCAACAGGGACTTGGTGCATCCAATCTAATGGGTTTGCCTACCCTGCAACTGGTATATATATACATACATATATATATATATATACATTTCTTCTACAGTGTGTAGTTTTTCTCAATAATGAAAGGCAGAGTCACACCCTGGGAGAGAAGGGAATAACCAAAGGCTGGGGAAGCAGCTTTTGCTGAAAGGTGTTGGGCAGCTGAGCAGGGCAGGGAATGAGTGTGTCCCAGGCATCATCTCTGTTACCCTGTTCTGTTCATGTTAATAAAACTCTGGTTATGCATTTCTCTGCTATGTGGGTGAGAGCTGGTGACTGCAGAACATTCTTATTAATGTGGCTTCAGATTGCTCCTGTTTCCCTCCTGTCTGCTTGTGTTCTTTTTCCAACTCTTCTGTTAAAGTCTTATACTTGCTTACTTAGCTCTCAGTGAGACTGGGGTGGGATTAAACTCAATTGTCATAATGGAGATATTCAGGATGCAGTCTGACCTGCAAGGAAGTTTTTAAACAGCCATGAAATTTGTCAACTGAGATAAGTTTCAAGCATCACCATAATAGTGAAGCTGTATCACTTCCAGTTAACTTTTTAATATAAAAGTTGCAGATTTAGCTTCATATTTCCAAAAGCTTTTAAGCATCAGAATATAAATATGGTATCTGTCATGGGTGATCTGTTTCAAAAAATAGAAAGTTCATCTACTTAAAATTTTTTTATATATTTGTACATCTCTGAATACCTTTGAAAATTGGAACATTGTGGTAGACTTTAGTGGGGCTCTATTAATCCACAATAAGCCAAAGGTCTGAAACTCATTTAAAAACAAAAAACATAACATTCCCAAACTCCAGCCTTAGGAGGTAAGTTGGCAATTTTCAGAAAAATGTTCCATCTGAGACACAGTTGAAAGCTGCCTCACTTAGCTGCAAGAATTCTTCCTAACAGCTGCTCCCAGGCCACTGAAGAATAAATGCTAGAAAAGTGTTTAAATGATTTAAGCCCTTAAGATGTTATTAGTATGGCTAATGCCAGCATGGATTTTGATATTCTGGAGTTTTTTCCTGCAGATCTCCACATGGATTTATACATGATTGTGTTAAGGAGGACAAGATGATTCCTGCATTGCTGTGTGCTCATCGTAGAGCAGAACCTCTGCAGTACAGTGCAATCCTCATGATACTGCACAACTTCCAGCTCTTAGTGGCTTGATGAGTTATAGACCACCATGTATTTTCTACTATGATTGCATGCATGAATAACTGAGTTGAGGGTTCCCACAGTTTCTGAGGTATGGGCAACTGATTAGTCCTCGAGTATCCTTTTCAGGGCACAGGTTTAGACTGTATGAAGCAAAAGGAACTTGGAGGGAGAGGTCAATTGAAAGTTGCAGAATACCAACATGAAGAGAAGGCCAGGTTTCTGGGTTTTGGAGGAATCCTTAATTACAGTTTTCTAGGTTAAATTACAGTATTGCATGTAGACACAACATTTATGTAACACTATGTCTTACTACCTGATGAGTATTTCATGTATTGTTTCATAATAAAAGCTTGACTCAATTCCTTTGCAGATGATTTTGTTCTCTTAGTCTCCCTTACTACATTCTGACAAAACCCACTGGAAGTGAGTTTGTGAAGTACTAAGGAAACATTGGAGGACTTTCTAGGACCAGCAGCTGGAAAGCACTGTGGTGCAGACTAATACTTGTGTAGTTTCTTTGCACAATTATCCCTTTCCCTTGTAATTCTGCCAGGAGGGGCAAATGAATCCACCCAACCCTTTCCTGCCTGTCTGCCTTTATAACATACAGTCAGATGGGAAACACATGATACCTGCAAAACAACATTAAAAATTGCTTGATGGCTCTTAAATGACTGCTGTGATCTGTAATGGCAACAGAATTAGTTATGAATGGAGCAAAGTAACTTTCAGAGCTCCTCACTGCAGTCACACTTGAAGCCTGAGGACTGGGAGCAAAATAAAACACAATTTTATGAATATCTATAAGGTAATTAGTGCTATAGAGCTTTTGGTAGGCTGGAATAGGTCAACAGTTTTTCTGGTACACCTTCCTTCCAGTAAAACAGCTCTCCTAGATGACTCCAAGGAAATAATTTAAATCTCAAAGCATCAAAGGCTTGATTTCCCCTACTGCCAAGATAGATTAAATCTGGGAGTGTGAAAAAGCATAATCAGGCTGCTATTGTGTGCTTCATTCATAACTCAATACAGAGATCTACATTTGCATATCTCTTTGAGTTAAAGTCATTAGGTGAAATCCTGAAATCTGTTTTTATTTGCACAGTGAAAAACTCATTTGATGTCAATTATGTCAACTTTCACCCCATGAAAGTCGATTTTCAAGTACTTCTTTGAGATAAAAGAACTCCCACGTAGTTATACTCAGTCATTTTTAAGGTAAGCAGGGAGGTTAAGCAGAAGGTTCTACTCAGCTCTTCTCAGTAACACCGAGCTAATCCTAAGGCAAACGTGGACTAGAGATGGATCATTGCTTTGAAGTTTGCTTTTCCACATGAGGGCTGAAGGATCTCATGTAGGTATCTCCAATGAAATGTTATGTATTATTAAGTCTAATTAATAGGGAGAAAACTAGAAACACAGTAAAGTGAAGCACTTCCTGATCACTGATCCACATTGTCTCCCACTTCAGAAGGGATGGAATTTGGTGTAGGGTTAAGAGCCTTTAGCCTGCCTTGGTGTCAGGCTAACTCATGTTTGCACTCACATTCAAACCAAACCCATCTCTCTTATAAGTGTCTACACTTCTCTTCTGGGCTACAACTGACCACTGAAGCTCTTCCTGGTCCCTCAAGACAAGAAAAGTTGCAAACACCATATAAGAAAGTTTGAAACATAGGGAATAAAGGGAGAAAAAAAAAGTTTGAAGGAAAGAGGAATGAACTAAAAATGTTGAAGTTAAAAATAATAAAAGAAGCCTAGACTAAAGCCTATGAGTGCCTCTGGAATCCTGTGATCATGAAGAACATATCCAAGTTATTGCTTTTTAAGTCATCCAGCTCTTCTGCCAGATTTAAGAAGCCACATCATCCCTTCATGCAAATTAATTTTTCAGGTAAACACAGAAACACCCTCCAGCCTATGGGAGAGGCAGCCAAAGAACAGGAGGCCAGCACAGTACAGCAGACTTTCCTAAGTTTGCTCATCACTGGCAAACACTGAAAGCTAAAGAGAGAGTGAAGGTGTGTGACTGCTTTAGACTATTGCCATGGGTGCAGCAACTCCTCATCCTGCTTATGGTGTATTTCTGTATGTCCATAAAATACACACAGTGTTTTACTCAGAATCCAGTGAACCAACAAGAGAATAGGATCATAGGATCAGGTATAAATAAATTAGCTCAAGCATTTATTATGACTCAGCAGTGAAAAAACTCATTGATAATTAGCATAAAAAGTAAACACTGCATAAATATACTCAGTTATAGCTACAGAATTATATAATTAAGCTATTTTTCGGAGTCCTTCAGTTTATTTTTATTCTATTCCTCTACACAGATCTCTCCTTCAAAGCTCTGCTGTGCTTGAATTCCTCTATAGTTGAACTAGATCGAGTGTGTTCGAGGATTAGTTGCAGGCTTGTTTTGGTCCATGTCTAAAATCTTGGGGGAAAAGATGCTGGACTTTCCTACTGCAAACCAGAACAAGCATTCTGAAAGTTGTATACTCAAGGTGGGAAAGCTGGAAAAATAGTTGTTTTCCAAATGCTTTTAAAGAGAAGGATGAAAATAGACCTGGGAAAACCTTTCATCCACGATAAGCATAGTCATAATCTCCAATCATTGCCTGTTTCACATCCAGTGCCTTTCCCCAGCTGAGAAGCTGCCCACTAGATGCCACTGTTTCTGCACACAACCAGGATCACAGCCCACAAGGACTGAAAGCTCCACATCCCTCTTCCTCTCACTTGATTTTTTACTCTTTTTTTAAAAAAATGTGTAGCTTAATTGATCCAAATCAAAAGTCACCTCTAACCCATAAAATAAAGACCTTCAGTAAATGGCTGATTTTTTCCCCCTCTGGGAGGGCTGCTCTGAGTGTGGGTGTAGGTGTAGTTCTGCTTCATTATGCCCCAGAAAGGAATGGTTGAAAGTTCCTTAAAGCACATTGTAGTGGTTTGTGGCTTTTCACTGCCTGCTATCCACACACAGATGCTAATAGAAGATTTTGTGTGTTTGCAGGAGCTGTTCCCTCTCAGAGTAGATAATTTCATCCATGTTCAGTTACCCCAAATTAAACTGCAGACTGATCAGTTGGTAAAAGCATCACTCTTCAAGGCATGACATTATCTTCCCACATTTATTATCTTTAGCAGCATAGGGAACTATGTGTTTGGTGCTGTACAAAGTGTACTGAAAAGGCAGACTGGGCCCAGGGCCAGAAATGTAGAATCTCTCTATAAAGAGCAGATAAATAATATCTGCTCTAATTTAAATTAGAACAACAATTTATTGAAAAAAGGCAAAGGCTGGAATTTTTGAAAGCACCAACTGCAGCAAGGCCAAAAGATTTTGTCACAGACAGATAAATAGGACATGAGGTAGCAGTGGCACTAAGCAATTTGGCAATTCAACTAATTGGCTTTTTCTACCAGACTTACCTTGCAGGAAAACATGCACCTGAAGTTCTTATTTACCAACACTGGAACTTCCAGAAAGCTCCCTGAAAGCAAGTCAGTCGCTTGCTTTATTTGAAATTCACTGAAGGTAATGGAAAATGCAACATTAAACTTACCAGTTTGCAGTTTAGATGATTCAGAATTTGTCTGCTTCTCAGGGAGGCTGAGCAGGTGAGCACATTCTGCCACTCACAATGACAGGACAGCTCTGGAGCATTTCTGAAACATGAATGTGAAAAAAAGTTACAAAGAAAATGCCTGTAACCATCTGAAATGATGATATAATGTGTATGGAAATGTTTCCCTGCAGTACTCCAGGGCTTTTTTTTTCTTCCTTTTGCAGTAGTTCGAGCCCCATTTTAATTGTCAGAATATTGTTTTGAATGAAGACTTCTGTTACTCCCAGTGAATGAATGCATAAATAATTTCTGAAGCAGTGGAGTGAAACTGGATTGATTGAATGTGATCACTGCAGTAGGAGCCTACTTTAGATTCTCAGTGAGAACTTATTTTTTAATGACTATATAGTCATTAAAAGAGATCAGAGTGGATTTTAGAAGGTTATCTGAGCCTTTTATGGTCTACAAAGAGTAGAAAATCTTGTGAGAACTATGTATCTTGAGATTTCTGGTGTGTGATTAGAAATGCTGAGTGATCTGTCTCCTATCTGGCATTTTAATCCCTTTTCAGGTCTGGGGGTAGAGACGTGCACTAAAATGAAAAACAGCAAAAAGCAGAAAAGGTTCAATGAACTACAAGTTAATAAAACTCTCCTTATTCTATCAAAGCAGCAGGGCCAGCCCAGTGTCAGCTCAACATGAAACCAAAAGTTTGGAGCACTAGTGTTAATCCAGATCTCAAGCTCATCTTCATATTTTGTTTTTTTCAGTAAGAGATGATCAGTTGAAGTGCATTTTTTTTCCACATTTGGGGAGATTTTGATCTAAAGATCCATTTGGGCATCTATCTAATATCACACAAGCATCATGCACATACATTTATTAAATTGAGTGAGCCAGCCTTGAATACAGGAGATCTTAGACCAAAGGTAGAAAATTGCTTCATTTTGTATTTTGTATTTGTCAGAATAAACAGCAACTAGTGAATGATTTCAAGAAACAAATTCAGCAAAATGCTTCAGATGTTCAGAATGTACGTGGCTTAGAGATTTGCTAAGAACCTTTGATATGACTCTGAATATGTGCCTGTAGTGTCCATAAAACTGAGATCAGTCCTCAAAATGGGTTGGAATATCTGATCCACAGCACTTCTCCTGTCCAGATATCAACAAAGCTCAATATTCCATCAGTGCTGGATATACTTCTATCTACTTCCCATACCCTGCATAGGATTAGTTCCAGGAATATCCATTACCAAAATATGGCTTATAAGCACACAATTAGCAGAACACTTTTTTTTTTTTTTTTTTCTCCCTGGCAAATACTTTGATTAAGGTTCTGGGAAAAAAAACCCAAAAAACAGTGAAAAAGAAAGGGCAACACTGAGTGGCAGCCCCAGGAAAAGCCACAAAAAGGGTTTTTTGCCCAGTTTATTGGTGCCATGGTTCACATAGGAGAAGCACTGGGCTCTCTTCTGTAGGGAATGAAACACTCCAGCAAAGCAGGGTCAGGCTGTTTCTGCAATCATGGAGTAATACTGGTATAATAAATTTAAAGGTCCAGTGGAAGACTCTTTAATTTACTGGGAAATGACAAGGCATCTGAGGCAAACATGTATAGAATTTACTCCTTCATTTTTTAGTTGCCTGCTGCAGAACATCTGCTCTGAGGCTGCAGATGGAGTTTGCATTCATGGACCATCCCAACCTGTCAGAGTCCTACTCAGAGGAGATTGTGTTGATGCCTCATCTTGCTAAAAATGAAACTACAATGACTTAAAAGAGATAAAATACATATTTTTCAAATGTTATGTTCATG
Source organism: Oenanthe melanoleuca (assembly GCF_029582105.1). NCBI lineage: Eukaryota > Metazoa > Chordata > Aves > Passeriformes > Muscicapidae > Oenanthe > Oenanthe melanoleuca. The sequence goes on from NC_079351.1 coordinate 4,268,522, forward strand.
AAGCAAATTCTTCCTGGAAACAACTGGCAGGGATGGGTCAAGGCTGAACTGCTACTGTTCACCTCCTAGAGTCCCAGGAAGGAACCAGAATTTCATTTTTCACTTAGAAGACATGGTTCTAGCTGCACTGGGTACAAAGAAAAGCTTGAAATATGAATTGTGTACAGCAGATTCTCTGCCTTTAGGGAGGGAGCAGTTCTAAGGCATGTGACATATTTGTTCTTCCCAATTCTGAATTTACTGGCCATTCTGAGCTGGGCCAGGCTCAGGTCTGAGCAGGGACCTCATGGCAGGGCCATAACTCTGCCTTCATTCAGCCCTGCCAGCTATGCAAATACATTTATTCATTTGCCAGTTGTGAAAACCATGATTTAGGTTCATTTATACACAAAATCAGAACAAATAAATGAAGTGGATTTTTGTCGATATTTATTTTTACATGTGTATATATTTATGAATATTTTAATATGCTCTAAATTATAGAAAAGTAGCTTAGGTTTCAACAGTGGATGGATCTGAACTGCATTTCAGCATTCCAACTGCAGAAATTAAGGTTTTCAGGAATGTTTTCTGCCCAGAGTAATTTATTTTCAAATCCTTAATATTTGAGTGCATTTCAGTGGTACACAAAGTTTTGCTTTCTATAATCTAAATCTATAGCACCAGAGGAGGGTTGGGGATGATTTGTTAGTGTTTGGCATTTTATATAAGAGTCACAGCAGAAAAAAAATACTTCTTTTCCATGTACCATTTGATGCTTTAGAGCTGCTCAGGGAAAAAGAGAAAAATGTCTTTATTTCACATCACACAGCTGTTGCACTGCTTGAGAACAACAGTTTAAATATTAATATGGCTTTGGGGCTAAAAGCATTTCTTAAGAGACACTTCAATGCAATGAGTTTCAGCCAAGTGAACAATCACAAAAATAGAGTCAAAGACCAAAATCCCTTCAGCTGATAAGAAGCCAATTTATTTATTTATTTATTGATGTGTGCCTACAGAACTAATTCTGGTAATTGAATCAGATACAGATTTCCAGTCCAGACTCAGAAAAGAATTGCTCATAGATGTGAGACACCATCACCTATGGAGTCAGACAAGTTTTTCTTTTCTCACCACAAGCTTCCAGTGTGAATTGGATCTGCTCAGGTCTTCTCCACACCAGTTTTGGAGGATAATTCTGTGCACTTTAGGCTGTTTTTATCAGCTGCTGTTCCCAAGCTGCCCAGGGAAGTTAAAGCTTTCTTACCCACTGCTGCTGCTGTGTCTGAGGGTGAATGTTGTGGTTGTCTCCTTTAGCTCTGCCCCTGACCAGCCCCTGAATTCATCATTCCAGCAGCACCTAGGGCTGACTTACCCCAAAGGAGCTCATGGCAGTTCATCCACCCAGGAAACAAAGAGGAATTTCCCTCAAACCAGCTGGTCTGACAGTGGACTTCAGAGAGCCCTGAGCAGAGGGCATTGCTGTAACTCTGGCTGGGATCCATGTCAAGGAGCATGGATGATGAACTGACTGGTAAACAAGGGCTGCAGCATTATTTACTCCCTGAGACTGCTGAAACATCTTCAGTTCTGCTTAGGAAAGGAATCATCCTGCACAGTCTGAAATTCATGGCTGCCAAGGGCCAGGAGGATGCTACTTCCATCAATTCACTTGCCCATCTATTTCCTGTTTACCAGGGATGACAAATGTTCCAGCCACCTAGCTAATTTATTCCCAGACTTTTAATTCTGCTCCATCCACACTTGCTGCTGGATCCACACAAGCAGGTCTGATGGACACACCTGTGCCCAGAAGGATTTGCCTGAGCAGAGGGAGAAGTGGATTCCAGCTCTGGGCTGCACACAGTAAATCACCAGCACAGAGAGAAAAGCTCAGGGACAACAGAAACACCAAAACGTGCTTTTTTAGAACATAACTCCTTAAATTAAACAAGACAAGAAAATATATGAAATGACAGCAAGGTCACTTTTTCCTTAACTGTTGCTCCAATTTATTCCTACACGTGTGTCTCATTTGTTTTCAGCTGTGCTCATCTACTGTCTCTATCAGGGCATTATCAGTGGAGAAGGACTACAAAAGATGCTAAGTTTTTATTAGCATATGCACTTTTTGGTAGCTTCCTTTCATTTTTGGAATTTAGTTACAGAAGTGCCTAGTGCTCCCTATCAAAACTCAACTCCTATGGCACACAGAGTGTGAACACCTCCCCAGACAACGTTTCTGTATTTTGTATAGAAAAACTCACTGAAGTTGGGCTGCAATAGCTGTGTCCACCCTGTGGTGACAGAGCTGATTGGATGTTGAAAGGAGCTGTAGTGGTCACAGAAGATCAGGGAGATCAGCATTTAGCATAATGTTATCACTCAGACATTGTTCACTTCATTTGCCTCCTGAGCAGAGTTTACAGCCTACAAACCTCACCTCCTGCTCTCTGTCACATGGACAATGCAGCCATTGCCCAAATTGATTGGTATTAGGGTGGGGTAGAAGGAACAATAAATACATCACCTTGACCATCCTAAAATTTTTAGGGTGGAATAATGGACTTCATGCTCTGAGGAAATATGTAAATAAAGTGGCTTAATTCTGCTTAAGAGTGCATTTAACTCTGTAACTGTGTATTATTATTTACTAAGAGCCATGCTTCCTATAGAAGCTCACTCTAAAATTGAAGATTTAATACTTGCAAAAAATACAAGTTTACCTTAAGAAATTCTGCATTGCTCAGTTAATGGAGACTCAGCCTTCCCAAACCCAGGAATAAGACAGGCTGCATGGATGTGGGCATGGAAAATTGCTCCAAATTTTATGTAAGGAAAATAGAATCCACTGTTTCAGAGGGAGTATCATAAAGTTTGATGTGCCTATTTTAAAAGCATTTGGAACAGATATTCCCTCTCTCTGATCAGACAGAAATGTCTTTCCTTCCAGCTTTAATGCCAACTCCAGAGGGGAAAAAAAGAGGAATTGAACTTCCTGGCATTTTGGAGCATATTGGGCGAAGTTGGAAGACGTCTGAGTGGGAAGAAAGCTGATGGGGTGTGATGGGAGGGTGCTGGGGCTGGGACAGCAGACCTTGGGCTGTGTTTGATTGAATCAGGTGAGGCCAGCAGGGACAAACACAGGACTTAATTCTGAGAGCAGAGAGCCCCAGTCTGTGCTCTGTGTGGAAACTTTCCCAGATTTGCTCTTTGATCCTTCAGCTTAATTCAATCCAGGGGCAAATCAGAGCAGCAGTGGGTGTGTGGAGGTGCAGGTGTGCACGTAGGTTTGGGGGGATGGAGGGACTGAAGGATGAAGACAATGGGCAATTGGTACTGCCCTGCCCAGCACGTACCATCCCTGCAGCACCTAGATGAGCTCCCACTCCTGTCACCCCTTTCCAGATCTCACACTCAGAGGGACTTTTTTTTTTTTTTCTTCCTAAACTCAAGAGTTTATAGAAGCAGAGATTTCAGTTACACAGCTGATCTTTGGGCTGCCAGATTGCCTTGTGCCGTGTCAGACTCACAAGGTGTTTACAAGGGGCTGCACACTCCAGTCCCCCAGGGAGCTGCTGGCTCTGGGGCTGCCCAGCACCCCTGTCTGCCAGGCTGTCAGCCAGGCAGCCCATCCCTCAGGCTGTCAGCCAGGCTGTCAGCCCCCAGCATTGCCTGCTTGCCCCAGAAATGTGTCAGCTCAGCCAGCGATGGCTGCAGCCCTGCCTGGCCAGTGCCACTCAGAGGTCTCAAACACCCAGCAGGTCTGAGCAAAGATCTGTTCCAACTCACAGATGATCCCCTAGAAAGCTGCTGCTGCTAAGAGCCAAACCAAACCTGCCTATGGGACTAACACTTTCCACAGTGAGACTCTGCCAGACCTAGAGGAGCCCAAGGCAGCATAAAGTGCTTCTTTCTCCTTTGCTCCGAGGATCTCCTGGCCTGTAGCAGTGGTGCCTCAGGGATTATTGTTGGCTCAGCCCTTTCACACTGATCTAGAACTATTGTCCTGTGCTGGCCAAGGAAGATTCTCCCATCTCCTAAGAGAAGAGCAGAGGAGCTGACAGAGAAGGGGCAGTGGATGCCCATCTGAAGGTGCCTCCACTGCCTTTGTCACCCACAGGACATGTTGCCCATGAGTCCCAGGTTTTCAAGGGTCCCTGAGAAGTGACCTATAAATAACAGGTAGTATAGTAACCCCTGTTTTAGTCTGTATCATGAAAAATGAGAGACCAATGCAAGTTCTGTCTAAACAGAAACTTCTTTTTTCTGTCCCTAAAATGAGTCTCTCAGGATTACATACAAATGGCAGAAGGCTGTTGCAAAGAAAACCCTGAGCACTGAGTTTGTTGGCCTTTTTGGCTTTGTGGAAAACTTTACATTGTCTTGCAGTTCTTCAGTTTGGTGCTGCTCTACTGCACAAACTGGGAACCATGCTTAAAAGAGAAGTGACTGTTTTAAACTAATTGAGATTTTAGTTGTGTTTCATGTACTGTGTCCACTTAGCTCCACTGTCTGTGTGCCCTTTGTGCTTTTGATATATGGCAATGATACAGAAATACTGCACTGTGGGATGGGAAGAGGCTCAGGGGAGAAGGATATAAACCAGATGTGCAACATATCCAGTGTGCATTCAGTGTACCTCCTGTGACCTGTCTGCAGATGATACAAATACAATCAGTTTTTGAGACAAAGAAAGAGAAATTAGCTCCAAGAGCAGGAAAGGAAAACAGCAGACCAGAGCAATTCAATAAATAAGAAATCATTTCAAGCAAGCTTCTAAAAAAAAAAAAAAAACCAAAACAAGAAAGCACACATTTCTTCTAAAAATTTGTAAAATAAAGAAGAAGCTTAGACTGTTTCCTTTGTGCTTTGACTACAACCACAAAGACAATTCTCTGCAGAAAACTCCAGTTTGTTTCATAGAACCTCTTGTTAAATTGTGTATAATTTATCTCAGAGCATAAAGGTTTAAGCCTTACTGTCATTTTCAGTTTTATCCTCACAGTGCAAGTATTTCAAACCAGTATCAGAATGGCAGAACTGCTCATGGCAAGCTGACTTTGGAGGTTCCACCTAAAAATAAAACCTCCTTTCAGCATAGAGTTTTTCCTCCAACAAGGGATTTTAATGGCCAGATCCTTGTTTGTTGTAAGCTGGACAGATCACTGACTCCACTGTGGCAGGTGAAAAACTGTGACACACCAGTCTAACAGTGCACACCCAAATCCTGCTTGTCTTTGGAATGGGCAGGTTTTGGGGGATACAAGTCCCAGACTCTCCCCAGTACAATTGAAACAGTGGCAGAGGATGAAGCTTGTGGAGTTCAGGGTATTTGCACCAGACAACTGGATTCAGAAGGTGCAACCAGCAGTAATTGCCACAGCTTTGTGATAAAGCTGAAACAAGGATGGACAAATGCAAAACACTGACATGGAAGGCTTCTATCTTTCCAGGATGATCCTACATTTTTTCTTGTTCTGTTACTGGATTTTATGCTTCCCTTTTCCAGCACATTCTGGTGTTAAGTCTTGTGCAAATGTGCCACACACAGGGGCTTTTTCCATCACAGTAAATGCCACAGATGCTGCAGAAGTTTCCACTGCCATGGGTTTGAACCTGCCCAGCCCCAGCAGTGGATAGGGGAATTTCTCTCTTGTGGCAGAGTTTGGCACTGGGACTTTTCCCTTTCTTGTCCTACCTTGGCTGCTGGTGTGGCAGGTCCCAGCAGTGGCCTCTCCATTCCCACACAGATGAGTGGGGATGGGTGGGATGGGAGGGGGAGCTGAGGAATTTTGGTTTGGCACCCCTTGCACAGCAAGGCAGCCAGAAGGGGAACGTGGCCAGAGCCAAGCACGATGCAAACATGGATTGCTGCTTCTGGAAAGGAGGAAACCCAGGAGCCACCACAAAAGCACTGCTTTGCTCTTGGGACAGCTCAGCTGTGTGCTGCCCCTGAGCCCAACAGAACTAGGACAGTATTTCACTGAACTGGAAAATGGTCTTTGGGATGTGCCTCAGAAATTAAATGCTCATTGTTTGAATAATTTGGAAAAATACCTTGTTTTTCTTTGGTTGACTGGTCTCTGGAAAGTTTTAGGTTGGCATGCACATTGTGGTAAAAGGAAAAAAGAACAACAGGAAATTTGAATTAATTTGACATGCTGGGAGTAGTGCTGCTAGGGGATAGTAGACACTACAAATGGAAAAAAGAAGGCAACACAGATAACTGTGTTTGCTGCTAAAGAGATTCCCAGGACAAAAACCGCTTGCAAACCTCAGTGCCCAGTGGCTACTGAGAAATGGGTAGGTGCTTATGAGAAAGGAGGAGCTGCCAAGAAATGTGAGAAGTTCACAGCCTTGCTTGGATAGTTGCATTCTTGTGGGTTGGATGCTGCTGGACTAATCAGGCCATCATTGAGTGGCCCTTTGGGCTGCTACTGGAGAAGCAGTTCTTCCATTCCCTGTTCCCCCAGACACCCATCCCTGTACACACATACCCCAGCACTAGCATTCATGTGCCTCTACTACCCCAAGAAACTGATTTAAAAAAAAAGTATTCAAGGAATTGAGTTGATACTCAGCTGGATTCTGTGGTCCAACACATTGCACAGCCAGGCAGACACTGGTGCCAGACAAGAGGGGGTGAAAGAAGTGCCTGGGTGCAGAGGGAGAGGGGTGGAACAGCCCCTTTCAGCAGCAGCCAGATTTATGCCAGGTTAAAGTGACCGTGCAACCACGACCTCTTTGAGTAGCCCCTTAATTTCATTTTGGGCACGTGAAGAATCAACTTTTACTCCTGCTGAGTTAAGAGCAGCACAAACAGGCTTTTATCATCCAATCCTCTCGCATTTGCTGGACTTGTGATGTGCTCTGCCAGAATTTCTGGGAGGATCTGTGGCAATTATGGGGAAACCCACCTAGGGACAATATCATTGCAGTGTAAGAAGGCTGGTATGTGTGCAGCTACTTTAGCAGCTCTGTCTGCTGTGAAAGCAAATGAACTCAAGAGCAGACAAGAACTGATATGTGAAGTCAGAGTATAAATCTGACTGCATAAATTAAATGGACGGGAATGCAATGGATTTTGAATAGGTTCTTTCACATGACAGTGTTCTCCTGGAATCAGGGAGCAGACACTGCAGGAAAAAAAAGCTTTACAGTGCTCTGAAATAAATATTAGTGTTTCTCTTAGCACAGAGGAGTTAAATGAAGTGGCAAATCAAAACATGCATGTGTATGCATATACATTAGTTACAGATAGAAAATGGGACTGCAGTGGAAAAGGATTGATGTGGAATATTGACTGATACAGAATACAGCCAAATACAGAATATGCACAAAATATTGTCTGATACAGAATATGCACAAAATATTGACTGTGTGTTGCAAGTTTTGTACTCTCCCTAAGGTATTTTCTCTCTGGGTTACTAACTGGCAGATACAGGAAGGTCTGAGGCTCCAACATGGAATCTTCTTTCATCTTCCCTCAGCAATTCCCTGCACAGAGCTATGGAAAGAGTCACAGGATTGTGGGTCAGTGCTACCCTGAATCAGCTGAAAGCCTGCAGTTCAAGACCCAAGGGAAGAACTGAGCTCTTCAGCCAATATCATTGCAGAAATCATAGAAACAGAATAAATCAGGGTATGTTGAGATCCAAGGTCTCCTACAGGGTTTCCAAGAGCAGCATAATGTTATTTTAGGTCACTGCAATAACAACACCAATTCCAGTGCTGGTGACAGTAATTCTATGTCTGGTCCACAAGTGATTTATGGCAATTTATAAAACTTCTCTCCAGACACAACTATGAAAGTAACCATGTCCCAGAGTGTTTATAATGAGCATTATTTTTTGCCACTTTCTTAAATATTTTATTAGAATTTGTATAGTTTATCTGCAGGTTCAATGAAATTATTTAGCTTTTTTAATAATCTGTTATAATTCCTGGGTTTAATTTTGTAGGTGTTAATTTGATATTGAGAAACTGAATACTTTGGGCTTCAGTTGTCTTGCATTAGTATAATTTCAGTGGTAACTTCTTGGGTTTGTTTTTTCACATTTACTAATTTCAATGCAGTCATGAAAATTCTGACCTGTTTTTCTTTCAAAAACTGCATAGACCAAAACCACTGAAAGAACAAGAAAAATTTGGTTTTCTTGTTAAAACTGAATTAATGAATCATGTTTTCACTGAAGTGGTACCTCTAATTCCTTATTCAATGTTTATTATTACACTGAGGAAAAAGGACAGTTCTGGTACTAATAGGGTTTGAGTCCAGCTGTTTTTTGCCCAAGAAATTACAGTGAAGCATGACAATGTTCTCTGGAAAGCTGTCCTCTCCCAGCTGGCCAGTTCTTCTCTTACTTGCCTGATCCATAGCCTGCTGAGGTTGATTTCCAGCCCTTTGACTCAGACCCACTATCCATGTCTCCTGATCTTCTGTGATACTGGGAATTATTCACCCTTCAATTCTTACAAATTCCAGCTGCCCTTGGCTGCTCCAGTGGTTGCCATGTCAGGATGCTTATTTACCCTTCACCAAAACACCACAAGTTGTTTAAAACTGAAAACGTTCCAGTGAGGAGCTTCATGCAAAACATTCAGACATTATAAGTGAAAAGAATGATTGAAAAGAAAAATACAAAACTCTGCTGCAGTTTGTGTCTCTGCCACCAGAAAAGGCTACAGCTTAGTCATTTAATTCAAAACCAAATATGCATTTTTCCTAAATACCTTCCCTGATCAGACCACCAAAGCACTTATCATCTCTCTTTTGCTCACCAAACATTTTTATGATTTTCCACAAGAAGTAGCCAGGCCAGATGCTAATAACACTCTGAGAGGATGGGAATACATCATGTCTCTAGACACCATGAAAATAAAATAAATCACAAGACAAACAAAATTTTATATGGCTTGTTTTTTAAATTATGTTTTGCTATAAGGAAGTGATGAATAGAAGCATGCACCAAAGTAAGGAGAAAAAAGCTATTCTTGCCCAGACCTCAGAGCACTGCAATTACCAGAAAAAAACATCAGTCTTTGGAAGAGCAGCCAAGAGGTTTAAGAGCATCAGCCATGGTCTTTAGAAACCCCTTCCCTTCAAGATCAGAATGTCAACATCAGGAACTGTTCCTATACCAAGAAATAACATGCACAAATTTAACAATGAGGGCAGTTCATCACTGTGGTATCTTATCTAGGGATGAACAAGATTCCTGTTCCTCATAGTCTTTAAATCAAGGCCTGGTGCATGTCTGGGTGTTGCACTGAGATGTAAAGCAGAGACAGGAGCCCCTTTTGGAAATCTCTGAGCTCACAGGACAGGAGTCCAGCAGGACAAAGGCAGAGTAGTGATGGTAGGGCAAATGATCCTGTGCTGAGTGTAACTGGACTGATCTCTGTCCCCACCACCTATTTAAAACTACCCTGTATATCTTTACTCTTCCCTGTGTAGATGCTGAGGTGTGTTTATCTACACCTCAGTGCAGATATAGCATGGTTAGCTTTCTGTACAAAGTATTAAAGCTCAGATAGAATTTATGGGGAGATCCCTGGATGATGCTCCTGGCCTGCCAGACAGACCCTCTTGATGTGTGCAGGTAAAATAAACCAATTTCCAGAGATAAGCCCTTTAACAGATCACTCAGCATTATGGATAAAAATTTTTTCCTCTGGGATTGGCTGGCTCTAGCCCTCTCTGACCCTCTATCCTTGTCTGTGAGGTTCAGGCCACATGGGGAGTCAAATACTGGGATCTGCTGGTTTGCAGTGCTGTCAACATTCATCCAGAAGCAGCTTAGAAACCAGTGAGCTGCACTGACACCAGTGTTTGGTGCTTTACTGCACTGCCACTCAAAACCAGAGCACCAGCCAGTGCCTGACAAGATTCTCTTACCTGTATTCCCATTGCATGCAGCAGAACAAACTCCTGTATCAATGTCTGTTTCTATTAATAAACTCTGGATATTCCCCCCAGCATTCTCAGTCTGGCAGTGCTTGCCCTTGGCTCCCCTTACAGACCTGCCTGGCAAACATTTCTGCCTCTGCTGTGAGGGGCTGAGACCAGAATTGTGCCTTGCTGGCATAGCAGCCATGACTGAGTGGCAACATTTCAATCCCACTTTGTGCCTGCCCACCAGAAACCAGGCACACACACACACTGCAGGCTGCCCCTGCATTACCACAGTGTCTTCTATAAGAAAACATGGATTTCTGCCACCAGACAGACACAGAAACTAGTAAGCTATTCCCTGCATTCTTCTATCCCCCTGGGCACCCTGTGTAAGGGAAGCCATTGATGCTTGCCATCAGATAGACACACAGACTAGTAATAAAATACCCATGATTCACTGCATTTTTATTCCTTAGGGTGCCTCTGAAGAGGGAGCTACTGATTCCTTACTTGTGTTTAAATGATTTGTGAAGGGGGGAAAAAAGTCTATTTTATAGTTTGTGCCTTTAGTCATAGGGGAAACTGTTTTCTGTGAGTTCAGTTTTTTGGTTTTTTTTTTGATAGATAGCTATTCTCTAATTATTTATCTTTAGTCTGGTTGTTTTATAGGAAGCTAAAGTTTTCCCTAATCTTGTGATTTTAATAATTCAAAAATTATCTTTCGGGTGAAACATCAAACTGTCCCAGTTTCTGGATTTACTCATTTCAGTGTGAGATTTTCCAGCTTGAAGAACATGACCTTTAATGGCTCAGCATTCCTAACACTGTAGCTCCTCTCTAGCACAAGCAATTACATCCCTAAGGATTGTGTAAAGGCAAAAAAGGTGAAGAGAAGTGAACATGTCAAAGTTGTACAGAAAATCAGGCAGAACCCAAAGTTCTCTGTACTTGGGGTCCCTGGACATGCTGCCTCTGAGACCCTGCCCAGCATCTGGAGAAAGCAGGACTCTGCATTGTCAGGGGAAGAACAGCCAGGATCTCCTTGATCTCCCAGCCCTAAGGAGGGTCATGGTGCTCCTCCTTGCTCTCTGGGATGGGTTTGGACACTGTGGAGCACAGCACAACAACTGAAATAAAGACACAGGTCTCCACATTCAGTGAGCAAGGGGAATCCTTATCCCCAGGACAGGCTGGAGCCACATAATTTCCTAATGCTGTAGAAAGCAGAACATCCCTTGGAAGTGGCAGGCAGGATCCTTGCCACAGGCTGTATTTTGGTGAGTGCTGTGAACTGGCCCTTCTTCACCATTTCCTTTCCCTATTAGTCACACTCAGCCTCGCTGCACTTTCTGCCTCTGGGAGCCCAGCAGGAAGCACAGCCTCAGGTCAGGGAGAAGGCAAGCACAGCACTTTCTGCAGGCAAGGATCCACAGCTCCAAACCACCTAATAATACATCTCAGTTCCTCCTGACTTGGTAGTGTCTGCCTTGAAGAAGCCAAGGGCTGGAAGAGAAGGCATTGGCCAGGACAAAAGTGCATTGGCAAAGCTCTGTGGAGGCACTCATGTAAATCCTGCCCACACTGCCCTGGATCCCTTCAGTGCTTTCAGGAGGACTGGGTCTGAGAATCGTTTTTAAAAAGCAAATAATTTATAAGGGGATTTTAAAAAAATTAAGTAACTGCTTGGCCTGAAGCTTGTTGCTTCTAAAGGACTTCCCACGCTGTGCTAAGTGAGAAGTTTCTCTTTTGGAGTCCAGTTCATACCCAAGCTCAGCCTCAGCCACATCTGCTTTTCAGAGATGCTCCAATGTTTACGTGTGGCTGGTGAGCTCCAAAAGTTGGTTGGGCCAAACAAGCAGAGTTTAGGGCTGAGCTGGCTGGGAGATCCACTGATCCAGTGTGTTTCTCAGGAAAGATTGCTAACAGAGTCCTTCAGGACCCCAAGCTGGGAAATAAAGCTGTTGCTTGCAAAGGGAAGTCCTGAACATCAGCAGTGTGTGGCAGCTTGCAGTCCAGCAAGGGGAATGTCTCCACTTGGACCTGCACATGTGGAACTCATTTTCCATTTCCTAATATCCATTGATGCCACTGCCTCTGCAGAGGCAAAGAGCAGCCCTAACATCAGCATCCACAGCCTAATGTGTGAGGAAGGAGCTTACGGGAACTCAAGAGCTGTTCGTGCATTTTTCCTTCACTGCACAGGCAACTAGCATCCAGATTCCAGTTCTTCTAGTCTGTCTTAAATCCTCTTATTTAACTGAATTAATCCAGATACTAACTTATAATCCACCTGTGTTGTCCTAACCTTTCCCTTTTGTGTAGAAAGCAGGATTTTGTGTTCATGGCTCTGTCTCAGGAGAATGATTTGAATCTCCATCTGAGTTATTTGCACACAGAAGGATTTCAGAGGTCCTGCTTTAGGACTCAGACATACAAGAAGACACAATAACTTGTCCATTGAGTTTCCTGGTGAAGGTGAAGATACAAACTTGTGGAAGAAGAAACTCTCTAGATGAGGTAGAAAATATCTAATATTCACCAGAAATATTTCTTCCATAACAAAACATTTCTTACCCTTGAGCATTACTGCCAACAGTTTACTATCATTTAGTGGCAACAGCCTTCTTTGCAGGAGGTGTAATCCATTTGTCCTTATGGAAAATGGACATCACAATAAGCAAACTTCTGAAGATGACCTGCAAAGTATTAACTTAAGGTAAAGATGTGGAATCATCCAGGAGACACAGAGACTGCCTGAAGCAGAGGTACAGAAGGAGCTGCTCTGGAAGGAGCAGCTCAACACCTCATTAACTGAGCTCCATGCCGTTCAGTCTGAGTGACTGAATATTTCCAACACAATTGAAACTGTGGTTCTCTGAATTAATGTTATTTTTAATAAAAGGAGGCGTTAAGTTGCCTTCTTTGGTGAGCAGTGAGGAATGTTTCTAACTTCCCTACCAGACATGGCTGTGTTTGGGTGATGTTTGTGAGGCACTTGGAGAAGAAATGTGCTACATAAAATTAAAGATTATGCCAAACCTCAGTGTTGGATTAATATGTCTGTGTGAATTTAGAGGATGAAAAGTCACCTTCCATTTGATGGCAATGTGTCAAATTCCACGTTAGTGTAAACTTCATGCAGACAGTTATAAAGAAGTTATTCCAGTTATAGTGACAAAGAATCTGACCTTGTCCATTTGCTTGAAATGAAGAAATCAGAATCCTGGTCCTGCCAGAAGTTTGTATGAAAACTGATGTCTAGATCCTAGCTTTGCTTTTTGGGGCTTTTAAAAATGCATAATCATGATCTATTGCTATATAAATCAGAAGAAAAGATGCTTTATAAATTACAGAATTTTGAGAGTTGCATTTTCAGACATTTCGTGGATTCACCTGAAATTGCAGAGCCGGAGTAAGCTTCTGTTCAAAACTAAGGAATGAATTTTGTGTCCTCCCAAACTCTGTATATGCCTGCAATGTGGTAAATGGTACTTTGTGAAAACTCTGTGCTGGTGCATGAAATTAGGGTGCTGCAGCCCCATCCAGCAGCATTGACTCCTTTGACTCAAAGCACTGCAGCAGCAGGAATATCCCAGCCAGATCCCCACTGCTCCAGAGGACACAGCCACAGACTACAGCAAACAGACCTGCAGGACCACTTTCAAAGCAGTTTCAGTGTCTCACTAGGAGATTTTTGCTGGCTAAATTAGCAAAATTCAGAGCATACATTAGGTCTGTGTCTCCAGTTAATGAGTCCTTTGTTTTATTAGCTGAATTGGTAAGGAGGGTGATTTTCTAATACATCTTTCCCAGCAGAGTAAAATACCCACCAGTGAAAGCAGCCATAGGCAATCCATTATTTTTATATTACCATGTAAGCTGCTCCTTACAAATAATGAACACTCATAACTAAACGCTGCTCAGAAGAATAAATGACTAACCAGATTTTATCAGTACACAAGCTAAATTCAATGATTTATGAAGAAATCTTGGTCCTGTCTAATGGAATTTTCCCAAAATAAATTCATGTAAACAACTTGCCACAAAGAGGCAGTCAGTGCTGGTTGGTATGTGTAAACAGCATTAACAGTTGAGAATATAATCTCCTTGACTGCTGGGCAGTCTGGGGAGATTCATGCAGAGTCTCCATTCAGAAAACCACCTTTGGCTCTGCTCCTCCTGACATCACAATGCCGCCCGTTTCATCAGTTTTTAGTAGATGTTAATATCATCACAGATGGGTAGAATCACTTTGCTTTTCAAAGCCAACACAATTTTTACAGTGCTCATCAGAATGCCAGGATGAGAGTCACAGGTAGAAGGAGTGGGAGGAGGTAAAAGAGCCTGAAATGAACATAATCCAACTCCTGAATAAATGTATCACAGTGTAGTCAGTTCTAGCAGAGGATTTTCCAACACCTTTTTACACGTTCCTAGAATTCATCTGAACGTACAGTGGGGTCGTATTAACATGCCACAGTCATTCTTAACATGTTTCCAGGGTAACTCTTATTTACATGGTTTGTAACTGCAAAGTGAAGTCAAATATTTAATAAATTATCTCTCTGATGTTAATTAGGCCTGTTAGGAGGTGCCACTGAGAGCAATGTGTGTAAACTGATCCGTGTGAGTGGCTCAAGCCCATTTGGGCTGGTTCCCAAACAACCTAGGCCAGAGTTCTAAAGCAAACCAAGACCTTTTCAGTTTGCATCATTATCAGAAATATTTCCTTCTCTGCCTTAATTCATCCTCAAGAGCAATACAGCACAGTCAGCAGCAGTTTTAGGAGAATAAGGGCAAGTAGGCAGGCTGGCTGAACACCAAAACTGCAGAGACAGTTCGCTTTTTCTAATGGCTGTTCATAAATACAGCATATTACCAGTTTCATGGGCATGGGAGCTCAGGACAGCATGTTCTCCTGCTCGGTGGAAGAAGAATCCTGCTCTATACATACAGATTTTACAGGGACTAATAAGTACCTTTTTTAGATTTGTAGAACTTTCAAGGCTTTTCACAGTTAATATTTCTACATTAGCCTGATTATGCCTCCTAGGCAGATGAAGACTGATGTTTTTTAAAAGGGACTAGTGATTTTGCATGCCTGTTTCTGGGGTGCCTAACTTGAGCTTGAGAACAGCCTGATAGTTTGAGGATTTCCAAAAATCAGTTCCTTTGAGGTGCCTCAACCTAACACCTCATCAGTCTCCCCTCAACTTCAGTCAGTGACAAAAAACAATCCCCAAATACTCCTTGCTGGTGTAGTCCCTGCTGCAGTTGGACAGGGTGCTTTCTTATAGAGATGTGAGATTTAATTTGCAGCCAATTGCTGCTGTTCCATAGCTGGTGATTGTGAGCTCAGCCTGGAGCTGATCGAAGGGATTCCTTGGACTTTTATCATGTAGCTCTCAGTTCAGAGCAGTGGATGAGATCAATATTTACTTCCAATGTCTCAGACATCTGCCTGATTTGATTAGCTCTCTGTAACTTGTGAGCTCTTTTGGACTACACTTTCTTGACTGTCAAAACTTTTATTTCAATTTTAGGTTAATTTGTTTAAAACAAAGAAGTGCCTTTGGCCAGCTGAATTAAAGGGTATTATCCATCCAGGGCTTTTACATTAGAATGGTTTAATTTTGAAATAAGAACAGAATAGTTTAATTCAATCATTGGCACCAAAATAATACCAGTATCAGATAATAGAGACTTCCTAGGAAAGATATACCTGTTGTCAGACAGCCTTCTAAGCAGGCTGGCAGCCAGTTCTAATGGAAAAACAGTCTGTGAAGAATTCCCAGCATATTATATTCCCAGGCTTTTTTGGAAGCTATTTTCTGGCTAATCAAAAACCAGAAGCTATGTCTTCAGCAGATATAGAATAACATCCTTGCTGAAATACAGCAGCTCAAGGTCTGGCCCCAGCACGAATTTAAGATGTTTAGCTACACTTGAAGCCCAACCTTCTTTTACCCACCTAGCTTTAATTAGGTGTGACAGCACTCCAAGTCAGGGTGTTCAGGGCAGTGGGAATGAAGTGGGATATCAAACCAGAGCAGAATGATGGTGATTTACAATGACTTTGCAGAAATGGATCTCTCATGAGTAAGGCAACAGGGAAGTCACATGTCTGTGTCTTTTCCACATCCATGTGTATGTACCTTCTGGCCAGTGCCCATCCTATGGCTCCCAGAGCTGCTGGGTGGGATTATCCAGCTCTCAGCTGCATGGTGTGTGGGGATCCCATTGGATCAGTGCAGACAGGTTTAGAGCATTCCACACAAACCTAGAGTAATCTACAAAAATAAGTTGATAAAGCATGAGCTGTGAGTGGCATTTATGTAGCACCTGGGCTATGGAGCTAAAACTGTGATAGTTTGACCCCCTTCTCAGAGTACTCTTTTCCTACCTTTTTCTTCCTAAAACATGAATTGAGGTGACCCAGCTGGAGGCACTGAGTGCAGTTGAGAACTGCTGAGGATGTGCAGTAGCTGAGTGTACCAATACAATCATTCCAAGTCTCTGATGGCCTATTTGCCAATCTTAATATAATCCTGGAAGACAAAATCTATAACTAATTTAATGCATAAGATATACACAGAAATAGCACCAGTCTGTCAATCCCAGGGGATGCTGCTTCAAGTAATGGATTTTCAATGTTGGGCAGCCCTTTTGTCACTGCATTCCTGCAAAAGAAAGCAGGATGCCTTCCTGCATTTCCTTCTGCTTTCACTCACTGTCAATCTAGACAAATTGTTTAATCTCTTTACACCTTATTCTGGTAATCTGTAAAGCAGCTATTCTGAAGCTTAATTGCTATTTGTGAGCACACAAGAACTTCAAATGAAGAGTGACATAGAAACACAAAGTATTATTGCCTGCTCCTTTGAAACTTTGGGGCTCTTCATTATCCATCAAGCAGATCCAATTCTCCTTTTAATTATTTCCACCTTATGTCACTACAAGTCTCCAAAGTAATTATTTACATTGTTGTAATAGAACAGATTCAGGCTGAGGTATCCTTATTTCCAAACCAAGTAAAGATCTTTGAGGATAGCTCAATTTTAGCTTAAACACACTGGGTGTTTCCTAGGCTGGTTATTCCACACAGCCATCCCTTTTCCCTTCCTCCCCAAATATTTTTCTGCTCCCCTTTTCATCCAGATTGTTGCAGCACTTCATCTTCCTACAGTATATGTCACATAGTCTGAGTTTATACCGCTTGCAAAAGATCATTAACATTTCTCACATCTGGAAGTGGTGAGTAACAGGGATACAATTCTCAGCAAAGTATAAACCTAAATTTTGCATAGTATGGTTTATATCAGATAGTCTAAAAGTTTGAAGTACAGTACCAATATTCATCTGTAATTTGGATCCTTGAAATCTGCATTCCATGGTGGGAGAGATCTTCATGATGATTAACACCTCTCTGGGGCAAGCTGAGATTTTTGTATTTTCTACTCAACCACCATTCAGGTGTGGCTGGCATTTAGGTGCCCAGCTGCCCAAGATCTTTTGACATCTCCAGTGCAGCATGAATGGCACCTCCACATCCTTCACTGCAGTCAGCTTGGAAACCTGACAGAGCTTGGCCAATGGTGTCCCTTGCCAACAGTGCACGGATAACTTTTACAGTGAAACTACTTCTCTCTAGAACACAAATCCTTTATTCTTGCTCTTTGCATCATAACTTGGCCTGCAGCTATAAGTGGCTCATGAGCAGCAGTACAGAACTCTGTCAGGAGAAATCCTCCTGGGCATCCTCCCCAGCAGCCACTCCTGTCCCAGGAGCCCCCCTGGCTGCTGAAGAGGCTGCAGAGCTCACCCTGGGGCTGTTAGTTTGGAACATGCTGACAGCTCCAAGCAGCTCACTGGTGTGTTAGCCTCATTATGTTTGACATGTGAGGTCGACAAGATCATTGGAAATGTCCCATTGTTGATCTTCTGAGGATCCTCAGAGTTCTGACAGCTGCTGAAGTACCTGCCACAGATGCCATAACCAGACAGGAAAGAACTATCTTCCTAAAAATGTGGTTCCTGTGACTGCTACTTTGTGTAATTGTTCCTCACACATGCACATGAACTGTCTTGTTTGTCTAATTATTGGGATGGCATGAAAAACTATCAATAGCTACAAACATATAAACCTCTACTCACTCTGAGCTAGTGAGATCACAGTTTCTGTTTTAGTTGGAAATACCCTAACATCACTGAAAAGGGCTCTAAAAAGGGATGCTTAATAGGAAATGGGAAGAATTTATTGCCATACCCATGCTATTTTATTAAAGAAATTTAGGTCAAATCCTAAGACACTGGAAGATGGTTAAATTTCATTTCAGCCCAGCTAATAGAGAAGCCACCAGGGCTTCCAAAATAATGAGGCTATTTTGAAAGTTTGAAAGTGCAGCAGACAACTCATGTGGATTTCTCCCCCTTTTAATATTATTTCTTTTTTTGTTCCATCTGCCTCCAGATATTTAAGTCCTCACAGAGTGCTTGGGTCACATTATCAATCTTTTCCCTACAAGTACAAAGCCTTTTGGAGAAGAAAACTAAGATTTTTCTGCATCCACATGAGGCAGGACTTGGGGCTCTAAGCAATGCACCAAATTTACCAGACTTCCAATAACACAAGATATCCCAGCAGTGTATTGATTTCAGCTGAGTGATGGTGATTTACACCAGGCCAGACAGTGGTCCCTGCTTTGTCTGTGGAGCTGTAAATTTGGTTCTGCTCTGCAGCTGTGAATCCCAAACATTGCTCTCAGCTGCTGTGTATGAATGTGCTCATAGTTCTTGTGGCACAGTGAAATGAGACTCAGGCTCCTGATGTCCTCAGACCCTTGCTGGCCACCTGAGCTTTGAGCATCCCTCCTGTGCCAGCTCTCCTCAGTGGAACAGAGACACTGCAGCACTTGGGAATGACCTGGGAATGACCTGGGACTCACCTGGGAATCACCAGGGACTCCTCCATCCCCGGCACAGCCGGAGCTCCGGGGGATGGCCCCAAGCGGAGGCGGTGCTGCTCAGAGCGCAGCCTGGCACAGCCCCGCACGGCAGAGGGACAAGCCAGACAATTGTCACCTGCAAGGGACAAGCCAGACAATTGTCCCCTCCGAGGGACACAAGCCGCCGAGGCCGGGGCAGCGGGGGGCTCCCGCTGACCGCGCAGTGTCGCTGTTACCCAAACTTTGGAGCCGGGCGCCCACCGCCCGTCACTGCGCGGTGAGGACGAGAACACAAAAAACCTGTCCCTTTAAACAGGAGGGGGAAAAAAAAGTAAAAATTATCTGGTACCATCTTTTTCTCTCTCCTTTAGAATGCTCAACTTCCCCGTCCTCCCCTCCTCTTTTCTCCTGGGAATCAGGATTCCTAAACTCTGCTTGGAACCAAAGCTCAGATTTTTTGGCAGCGCAAAGGGACTCAAATGAGAGCTAAATTAAACCTTTTCAAACCCTCCCGAGCCAGCCGGGTAGCAGACAAGAGGCACATTCCAGGCCTGTGTGGGAGATCTGAGTGTGGAGGCAGACAGCAAAGGCAAAGGTGATGCTTTTGCAGAGATGCCAGCCTGTCTGTGCTGCCCCAGTGCTACTGTCCCACAGAAATAAAAACCCCTCCCAGATATGCTCCTGGCCAGGCTAAACATTTGTTGTGAATTCCAAAGAGGACAGTCAGCAGTGCAGCACCACGCTGGGATGATGGTGAGGATTTACAGAAGTTTGGCACAGAGGAGGGTGAGTGGAGGCAGGAGTGGTTCTGGAGAGCCCAGAAGAATGAGGCACCCCTAATCCTCCTCAGATTTTTCTGTCCATGTCTGCTACAGAGTGAACAGAAGGCAATGGGAAGGTTTCCTGTTGGCTTTATCAACAGTGACATTTCCTCACCAGTTCTTTCCTTGTCCTAGAGCAGCTTTGAAGCATGAAAGAGAAGCACACCCAGTAGAACAGGGATGGGCACAGAAAACTGTATAAAATTCCCCTTCTAGCACCACGCTGACCTCCTGGAAAGCTTCAGTTTTGAGGAATTCTGCATTTTGTCACAATTTCATAACAGTAGGACATTTCTTTGGAAAAACTAGAAAGTACTGACTTTTCTAAGCTTTAAACCAAGATTTTCTCCAAGATAAGGGAAACGAACTTATTGAAACAATTTTTTACCCCCATCATTTTGTATAAACTGTTCCATTTAAGTTTTTTTGAACAACAAAATGGAAACATTTAATCCAAGAAAGATCTGGTTTCATTGTGCATGGGCCACAGACATTTAACATGAGGTACATCTGGGTGTACCAAAGGAGCTGGTCTGAGTAGTTTCCATTTTCTAGGTGTTTTTCTATGAACATTGAGGGAAAATCACCATTACTGGTCTCTAAAACAGGCCAGACAAGCAACTGATTAGAAGGGATTTAGGTGGAGTTCATTTTGTTTAGGGCAAACAGAGGGACTGAACCAGACTCTTTAGGTCTATGATTCTATGGCAACACCACAATCTCTGCAAAACTGTATGGTTTGTTCCCAGAACCATAAATCTAGCCTGGCATCACTGGAAACTCAGTGTTGGAAAGCTCAGTTTAATTTCAGATTTATTGCAGTAATCAAAACTGAACAAAATCAGCCCAGGACCAAGCCTCCTACCTGAACCTGTGACTTGTGGAATGAAGGTTGCTTGAATTTTCTGGTACTTAAAAATTCCTGCTGGATCAGAAATGTCACAATCATTTTATGTCTTGGCTTTCAGTAGAATTGCAGTCAGAGTGGTTTCCCCAGACAAACAAAATAAACCCCTGCATCTCAGTCTGTTGCTGGCTAATGAAGGCATAGTGGACCATACTAATTTAAAAAAAAAATATATATCATATCCTCATGCAAATAAAAAATTGCAATGTCAGGCAGTGACTGAGCCATCCTCTTTGTCTACATTAATTCCTACTCTATGGTTCATTGTTTTCCTGGGTGGTCCCTACCAAAGTCAGGGAGGGCAAAACCAGATGGAATTGAATGACTGACCCCCAGTCCTATGGAACTGCTGTCCATTGTGTAAGGCTAACATTCTCTTGAGTAGAGGGCCCTTGAATGAATAAAAATGGATTTACTTATTTTGCCCAAATTCACTGATCTATTTGCAACTGACATCATAATCAAGTCCACAAACAATCACTGAAATTTTTACTGCTGGGGCACCCAAACACTAAAAAGACACTGGATGCCCAATCAGCAAGTCCCAACTCAAGAGCACCAGGACACCGGCTAGTCAAAACTGACACATCACTGTTTTGTCTTAAGGCCACTCAAATTTTTAAATCACATTTTAAAATCTAGATATTTGAATTTTACTGCACTTAGAGTAGATGACTGAACCATTTGCTGTAAAATATATCCAAAGAGTTTATACCTTTCACTGAAAAACTACTGGCCAATCTCTTAGCAAGATAAGAATCTAATTATATACTTTTAAAGTGACATTTAGAGGCCTCAGTAGTTTTCATATTTGATCTCAGATCTTAGAACTGGCATCTGTTTCTCCTTTTAGTAAAGACATGGAAAGACTATTTACATATTCTTAGGAGTATATCTCCAATTAAATCTTTTTCAGAACTGCACTCTCAACATTTCATATTAGGTTTCTTGGCAGACAACTATCTTTTTCTTTAAGAGATTTATTTATTCAGTTGGATGGTTTTTTCATCCTTTGCCTGGGCACTGCAGTCTTGAGTCTCACCATCTATAATTAGAAAAATGACCCTACTTAGAAGGTTTACAGCTCTGCTCCAAAACATCATCTTCTCTGTCCATTTATTTATCCACCTTTTTACTGATGTGGCTTCATCTAGTAACTGCCTTTCTCTTGCAATCTGCAGAGTAAATTTAAGCAGGCATTTAGAAACTTGTTATCAAAGACCAACATCCAAACCAAGAAATCAGCTCTTTGACTGGTAACAAAATATTTCTATATTCAATATGTTCTTGTATGCAACTCATAGCTTGAACATCTCATCTGCATTTTATTCAGCTTTTGCTCTATGTTGCTCTCTTTAGGAACCTCTCTCTGCTCAGAGAACAGTAAAACAACCATTTTGGTCCTAAATCAGACAAAGTGGCTACTTCCAGCTACTCTCCAGCTCCCTCTCCATGCAAGCAAGGCAATCTTTGGGGTGATCAAGGACAACCCAGACCAACAAAGTCAACTTAAGCAAGACATTTGTCTGTAAAAATCAGATGAAGGCCTTATAAACAAAATATCCATTTGCTCCAGTTTGTAATTTGTTTTGACTAATCTGTGATCCATGTGAAGGACTTGGAATCTCTTGTGTGATAAAGCACATCACTGGGCTGCCTTCAGGCAGGAGGCCTGGAAATTGAGAACTGTGAGCCACCAGTGCTGTAACTCCTCTTCCTTCCAGCAGTGTCAGTCCAGAACAATTCCAGGGCCTCCAGGGCAATTTCTGCTGCACGAAGAGCCAGATGACATCCCAGTCTCCAGCCCAAGATGGAAAGATGGAGGCTGTAATTCCATCCAGGGGATGGGGTGTGGTTTGCAGACATCAATGAGCCACAGCACATCCCCTCTTGTGGTTCCTGATGTCATTGGAATGACTCAATAGAATTACAGCCTTATGTCGAGCTGGGTGTATATTATTCTACCGAAATGAAAGCTTTTGAAATAGGAGCTTATTGTTTTTAATAACTTCAGTTATATAATTCCTTTCTCATGTTAGTGCTTCAATAAACATTTCTTATGTTAAATTTTACTCCAGATCCATCCTTGCCAGTTTTAGGCTCAGAACTGAAATATTGGAATAATCCTCTTCGTTTTAAGTCCCACAGACACTGTGCTGTTCACATGATGTCATTCTGTGTGTATTCCTTCATTTACTACTGGTGAGTCATTATTATCGTAGCTAATAGAAAGAGGATTATCTCTTTATTAAATCAAAGGCATGGCATTTTGTTGGTTGTGCTTTGCCTCCTTGATTTTTAACCCTTTAAATTACACGTGTCAAGATTTTTCAGCACTGGCTGTTGTTGGTGAGAGGCACAGAGCTTCTGCTAGAAAGTCACCACAAAGAGCTCAGGAAAACCAGGACTGTTAATTCCTCACCAGAGATCATACAGGAAGACCATGATAGAGCAAGTCAGAGCCAAAACAGTGTAAGTCTTTGAGAGCCTGGATATTGGCTTTCCACCTTTTTTAATTCATAGAAGAAAATTGATCTCTACCCCAACATCAGTGCTTATAATCACAGCTGTGATTGTAATATATTGCAAAGACAGTAGCAACAGCCATGAGGTATTTATTTAAATTAAAGGATCAGCATTGTGAGAAAAGGCCTATAGGAAAAAGGGCTACCTTCCTGGGAAGATGAAGAAATGTGACTCTGTGGTTTTTATATTTATCATAATATTTTCTGAGGAACTGCTCTCATGCAATACAAGTTTTTTTCAGAGACTGCAGAATTATGAACAATTAAAAAATCAGCTAGAGAAATTAATGTCTGCATTTTCTACACGAACTATTCAGAAATCAGCATTTCTTCTAATAGGAAATTTCAGCATTTAGAATTTGCTTCCATTCTCAATTGAAATTTCAGTTTTCCCCCACAACCCAGCATTTCTAAGACTTTCCAAGTTTCAGAATTAGCTAACCATATAGAAACAATGAAATCTACTAATGCAACTTTATGGTATTAAATACCTATCTTTGTAACCTTAGTATAAAAATGAAAATCTAGACATCAATTAAAATTATGGAGTCAAACTAAAATACTTAAACTTCATAAGATTCCTCTGAAAAAGGCCAAGATGTTTCTTTTTAACTTTCCTGTGGAAAATTTTTCCAAAACTGATGCCCTCCCTGGAGAAACATTTCAATTTTATCAAAGCTGCATTTATCAATAGAGAACTTTTCTGTCAAAAAGAATTTCAAGGAGCTCTATTTAATATAAACAGTGATCATTGCTGCAATAGAAACCAAAGGTACCCATTTGCATTATGGCAAGAAGAATGAAACAGAAACAGCTCCGAGACCTGTGATATCTCTTTGCAGCAAAGTCTTCATGAGGGGCTGGTAAGAAAGTCCTTAAAGAGCCTGTCATCAGTCCTGGCTTTCTCTGTTCTAAAGCAGAAGATGCCAAGAGGAAACAGCAGCTGCAGGTAGAGTGTACAAGACTGAAGGAAATTTTCCTGGCATGCTTCCTCCTCTTATCTCCCCTGTCACCCATTATCAGACAGCAGATTACAGTAAAGAACACAAGGCTGAAACACAATTATCCACGGACATGTTGGAGGAGTCACAAATCTGCTAATGTTACTAACAAGCCAAGTCCCCCATTGCAGAACACATCAGCACTCCAGACAGAGGCTTAACTGTTAATGAAAGCTAAATCTCAGCACCAGATATAGATTTCAAGCTTCTTGTGGCTTAACCCTGGAAGCCAAAACATCACAGAAACTTTAAAGAATTACCTAAAGAACAAGCAGTGTTGGTAAGTCACCATAATTAAATCTTAGCTGATTTAACATCTGAGGGGCTCTAAGCAACAAGACATTGTCATTGAAATTACATCTTATGTTTTTGTTGCTGCTTGTCACAATCCATTAAAATGCTGCACAATATGATCAGGACTAGGGTATCAGTGCCTTTAACAAGTAGGAATATGCTTCTGGATTCACAATCCTAACACAGCAGCCAGGGTTAATCTGGTGCTGAGAAAATCAACAGCTTTACAGACATGGGTCCTTCACACAGCACCACTTATGTAACCAGAAGCACAAAAATCCATTGCAAAGTGATGCTATTATAGTATTCTTTACTGGTAATGACACTATTTGGAAAGAGATGCTTATCTTGGATTAAGAATGCCCTTTTCCTTCAAGTAAGTATGTCCCATTTTCAGAGGAGCATAAGCTAAGGGGAAAGAGTGGGGGAAATAAGGAATTCTTATTCCAAAATAATTATCCAGGCATAGATCTGAAATGGGATAACTACAATGGTACAGACAAGCTTTAAGACAAGCACAGACAAGATTTATGAAACACCTTGGGCACAGGCCACAAAATACCTGGAGGATTAGGGTCCAGACCTTGAACTTGACTCAATATTCTTGGAAAGGACAATTTGGAATTCTCATTGTAGCAGCTACTGAGGAAGTATATTATAGACTGCATTCAGCAACAAAATCTCTGTCCTTCAGCACTCCAGATGTACAACAGGGATACTCAGTGGGGATAATACACATTGTACATCTCACCATGTGCTATAAAAACTTTTTGTCAATAGTTTCTATTTAGATTGGAAATATGTCAAGATTAATAAGAAACTTTGTGTATTACAGAACAACTTACAAAGAGAATTTGATAGAAATATGACAGTAAACTAAAAGATGCTTTGTTTTCATTGACAAATCAACTGCACTGCACTGAAAGAACATCACACAA
Source organism: Oenanthe melanoleuca (assembly GCF_029582105.1). Taxonomy (NCBI): domain Eukaryota; kingdom Metazoa; phylum Chordata; class Aves; order Passeriformes; family Muscicapidae; genus Oenanthe; species Oenanthe melanoleuca. The sequence goes on from NC_079351.1 coordinate 4,293,833, forward strand.
TCACCACACTTGTGTTTACCCATCATGAGGAGCTATTTTCCCCAATTTCCTTATTTTATACATAAATGTAAAGATTTGTATGGATGACTACAAAATGTACTAAAATACAAGCTTCCACTGTCCCAAGCTGCTCCCCGCTAGAGGGGAGAGAAGAGCAGTTACTTTGGCTAAATGCATGAAACATAACAAAATCAAAACCACAGTCAGGAGAGTAACATACAATTCTAAATGGAACTTGAAAACTTGAGAAGTCATTTAAGGGAACCACATTAAATGCTAAATGTTTAATGGGACCCATGTGTCTCAGGCAGAGAAAGAGAGTGAGAGAAATGTAACAGAGGAAATCAAGGAGACAATATGTCTGTGCAACTTGTTCTAATTAGGGGCACAGTGCTGGTGAGGATCATTCATTATAATTTAGTTAAATCTCTAGCATGGCAAAGGCACCTCTGCAGAGTGGTATAAAAGCAAAGACTGCCAGCCATAAAGCGAGTTAAGGCCCATAGAAGAGAGGTTAATTTTAGTCATTTGTGACTGCTAAAGGCAGTACATCCCAGGAATCCCAGCACTTCTTTCCTGCTGCAGTGCTGCTCTCCAGCTCGCAGATGTCTGCAGATCTGCCATGTGGGGCTGGTACTGGGGAGGGCAGTGGCGCGTTGTCTCCAACTTGTCTGTCGCTGGACTGAGAGGATCTGTTTCTTTTAGCAGGGGTGGAAAAGGAGTTCAAAGAAAGAATCAAAACAATCCATCCATCCAAGCTTTGGAATATCTGAACTGAGCCCAAATATCACCAAGCACTTCCCAATCTCTGCTTTGAAACAGGAGAACGGGCGATGATTTGCAGCAGTTTGGGATGATTTACACACACACAGCATGTGTAACACTGCAGTGTTATTTTAAAACTTACAAAGCATCACAAGAGCAAGTGGGGGTCAGGTTCAGGTTTGTGACACCAGCTTGGCTTGTTGCACACCAGAACCAGCTTCAGCTGTGCTTCCCCACAGCAAATCAGGGGCACGGGGAACCTAATTCACATTGCATTTGCTATTGTGTATTTTAGGAGTAATTCTATTTAAATGTGGGTCAGATTCTTAGCTGGTGTAAAGCAGCTGAGCTGCCTGCATTCCAGTGCAGATAAACTAATTCACACCAGCTGAAGGCAGGGCCGGTGGAATTACATTGCTGTAAATCCAGCGCCAGATCAGAACGGTGTTAACCTGTGTTAGCACTGGTGGAACTGAGAACAGAATTTAACCCACAACATTTTGACACCATTCCAAATATTCGTAAAACCCATAATAATTTTAAGTGTAAATGTGCCAAATTCACCCTGGTGTCATTCAGAGTCCAAAAAAACTACACCCTAGGGATAAATTTGGCTCTGCATATTTAATCTGAGTACACGGCATCATCCCAGCAAGGGAAGCAAATGAGCAATAAACATAAGTTTGCTGTTAAATGTTGTCTCCTTGCTCCTCAGCTTCCTAGTACGTTTTGTTTTTGGAGCTTATTTAAACGAGCAGTTTATGGTTTGATCAAGTCCTAAACAGGAAACCTGAAGGGTTTGTAAAACCTTGAGTGTTCTAATTACAACTGACCTAAAAAAGGCTGCATCGTGGCAATCTTCATTGCTGTTATACCTGCTGTTCCTGGGATGGGATTGTTTTCTAGTGGTTACCACAGACATCAGGGAGTCGGGATTCCTGAGGTCTAACTCTCAGCTTTGCCACGGACTTGTTGTGTGGGCTTGGGGGAATTATTTAAGTTCTCTGTGCTTGAGTTCACTTATATGGTGTGGGACAATTAATGATCACCAAAGGGCTCTGGGTTCCTCAGATGGAAACAGAAGGGGTAGTGTTCAGAAGTATGACAGGAATGCCCTCCCCTTTTCTATGTGATATTAGGGTTACACACTAATCAAATTACACCATAAAATAGCCATAATAAACATTACAGTACCATAAAAATAACAATACTAGTACTAAGACATAAAGATAATAATACAGAGTTATTTATAAAGCTGCTCATTACCATGTTGCCAGGCACCTCATACACAAATCAGAGTGCATCTCCAACCAAAATTGCTTCGGACACAAGGGGAAGTCCACTGAATTCCAGAGAGACCATGCCCAGGACATGCCAATCAATGTGGCACTGCTCAAATTACAGGGAATTTCAGCAGTTTTCACCAGAGAAAGTCCTGACCACTTACACAACTTCTTTTCAGACCTCAGCAATAATAAATTATGATAAAGCATGTTGGAAAAAATAGGGAAATTGAACACCAAGATGAATTGCCTTTTCCTGACTCCAGAGCTTGAACCCCCACAAAACTTCTGAAGCAATATTTTGGGGAAGTGCTCCTCACTGCCCCCTCCCTCAAATACACTGAATATAATTTTCCTTCCATTTGTGTTGGTGTGAGATGGCAAGACTCCTTTTATCAGGTATTGAAGAAATCATATATCAAAGGATGGGAGCAATCCAGGTCGCCAATTCCCAATTTAGGTTTTTCTCCCAGTTCCTTCAAGTATGGAGGTTTCCAGCTCAAGCTGGTAGCACCTGCCCAGTACAAGGAGCAGAGGACAGGGTCACCATGCCAGAGGGGGTGCACTGAACAGGACTGAAGAGCCTGGCCTCATGTTGCATCTGCCAGTGACCTAATACAGGCTCTTGGACAAGGCACAGCACAAGCTATTTTAAACCAGCTCTGTCTCTGTGTGCCTTTGAAAGAGGGATTATGAGGACTAATGTTCGTGGACTATTTCAGTGATGGACACCAGTACATGATGTGTGACTTTCCACTAACAGCCACCAACTCACCACTTCACACTGCTGTGACTCCAGGTGCCTGTGTTTCCTCAGTTTCAGGCACAAACCCTGTGCTTCTTGGCTGAAGATGTTAATTTTTAACAATGAATGAAAGGAATGGTGTGGGCTTTTCCAGGAATTGTTACATAATGTATAAGATACCTATTACACTGAAGTGGATGGTTAGATACCAGTCTCAGGTTCATCTACAGGTGTATCTAGACCAAGAGTTCACCTGCTGTCTGAGTTGCAAAATAGAAAAAATTGAACTGGAAATTTGAACGGGCTTGATAATAAAAGTGATTTCAGTACAATACAATCTCACAAACTTCTCACATGAGGGGCAAAGTAGGTGGCACCTACTCATACCACATGAATGCTGTGATTCAAAACAGCAAAAGCACCAGGGACTAGGAGGAGTCAATTTATCTGGCTACTCCTTAACAGAGTAGAGGAAAGACATAAAAACTGAATTACTAAAAGCTCCCTTTTCCACATGAAGGGAATATGCATGAAAAGAATTTTAAAGTTGGTTCACTGGTAGCATATCACTGTTTCAAGAAGAGAGTTTAACTTTTAGGCTTCCTGTCAGGCTACTGCATAAGTAGCTTCTGTCTGTATGTCTCCAAATCTCCCAGTTCAGTTCTGAACATTCCAACTGCCTATGTTTCAGACAGAGGAGGAAAAGAACAAGATTAGCATTAGTTGATCACTCTATCTCCCCACTATCAACAGAAAAGAACTGTGAAGTAAAAGAACCAGATGAACACTTGCCCAGCTTCCATGTGTTTGAAACAACTGGAATCCAGAATATGGGATGGAATATGGAATATTGCTTCCATAAGGTATATGGGCTGTGACCTCAGCAGGCACTGCCCTTGTCCTGCCTGAGCAAGGAGAGCAGGGCAGGCCCCAGGCAGCAGCAGCTCAGACAAACATCCACATCAGGGAAGTCCCTGGTGACAAGGCTGAGTTGAGAAGTCCCATCAGGATCAGCTCTGGTGACAGTAACCAGGGCCAGGAGCTGCCCTGTCCATACCAGTAAGTCCAAAACCAAGCAGAGAAAACAGTCTGCAAGGCAAGGGCACAGTGTGGGAGCCACAGCCAAAGAGAACCACAACAGAGCTGCAAAGAGGCACCTCAACAGCTTTGACCAAAGAGCTAGGAGACTTAAGAGCTGAGCTTAAGTAGAGGTCCTGGGCCCATGGGTGCAGTGTGGGGAGGCCACAGGTGGAGGGCAGTTAAGGTCATTAATGCCCATAGGGCCCTAAGACAAGGAACATCTGTCTTTTTTTTTTTTCTGGGGGAAGAAACAGAAATTAGAGATCAAAGAAAAACAGATTAGAAGTTTTGTGTTGGGAAAAAAAAAAAGTATGGGTTTTTTCCCCTTCAAATTTAGAATATTCAGTGATGCTTTTCAACTCCACAAGTGGCTAAGGAAGAGCAAATAAAATCTTGAGGTGCTCAAAAAAATCTCCTGGCATTAAGGACTTAAGGACTATAAGTTTTAAAGACTCCATAACCAATTCTTCTGAATTAAAAATAAACTGCTAACATCCCTAAAACTGTATTTTTAAAACAATCTCTTTCTGAAGTGGAAAAGGAGAGGAACTGTACTGGCTCCTGTGATAAAAGGCATGCTTTGGTCAGTGGTCTCTGAACTCGGTGTGGGGCTTCTTGTGTAGCTCCTGCAAGATTGGGAATTGTCCTGAACTTACAGTTCAGTTCCTCAACCTGCTTCATCAAGACACTAGTTCAGAGTAAGAGAAGAACATCAAGGGAAGGAATAACAAGCCCTAAAAGAAAGAAATTGTGAATGAAGATAATAAAGGTTCAATGTAAAAACATCAACACACACAGAGTGCAAAGAGTGAGAAGATCTGAACCACCCCAGAACAAATGTTGTGTTTTCCAGTGTGCAAAAGAATCCAAGTAACATTTTCCATCTTGGCTGCTCTCAGTGAGATACTCAGTCAGTATAGAAAGTGATTCAGTATCCTGAACATCTGAGAAGAGACAAGTTAGTGGAAATCACTGAAAACAGGTCACTCCAGACTCTGCCTCACCACAGTGGGAACCTCACTTTAGGTGTGGCCTCTGGAGTTCCATGTGCACACTCAGAGCGCAGGTGGGAGCTTATCTTGCCCCTTGCAACTATGGAAAGTACACAAAAATCCCAGCATGGCAGACCAAAGCTTCTGCCCAGCTAAATACCATTCCTTTTAGTAAGACCTTGCACCCTCACAAGGCTTGGAAACGCTCTATAGGCTTATAGGAAAACTGAGGTATGAGGAAAACAAAGAGTTGTAGAATGGATTGAGTAGGAATGCTATGATTTAACCATTTTTAGACATTATGAAAATACCCAAACTGAAAATAAAGCTTAGGCATTTCTGCTCATGGGCTCTAACCAAAGAAAGGCTGAGATGACCCCTTCAGTCCTGTTTCAGCTACTTAATCTTTTATTTCTGACCATCACCTTTTGGGGCTGATGGTGTAATGTTGTGCTACCACCACTCAGGAAGATTCAACAGTTCCAGTTTCCAATTCTGGGTCTCAACTAGATTTCAAACCTAGGACAAACCCCATTATCCATGGAACAGCCACCACTGTTCCATCTTAAGACACAAGATTTACCTGGGCAGGCCAGAGGAAAGTGCCAGTTCTCTGTAAAACCAGCCACGGTGTGTGGTGTGTCATGCAAAGGCTGGGAGCCCCCAGGGCTCGCTCCAGCCCTGTGTGAGCCGAGGCTGCACCATCCCTTTGTGCTCTCCGTAGATGGGCTGATCCTCCCGCTGAAATCCAAGGGAGTCTGAAAGCATTTAACAGCCTCACAAAGACATTTCATGCGATCTAACATCCTGAGCACAGAACTGGGAGCCAGGAGCTTTTAATGGTGCCGGTAGGAATTGGAGCCAAATCACTTAACCTCTTTGCTTCTCAGCTTCTCATCCATAAAAAGAAAACTATGCTCATGCTGCTGGCTGGGGTTTTATGAGAGTTAATTCCTAGACCTGTATGGAAAACGACTCCTCCTCTGCTGCAGAAATGCAAACTTTGTGTAAAAAAAAAAAAAATTAAATATGAGTAATTTCAACAGAAACTAAGAGCAGACAGAAGTTTAAACTTGTGGCTGAATTGTTCTCGAGGGAAACACATTTCTTCTGCAAAAGCAGATCTCTATTGTGAAAAAGATGGTGTGGGGTGGTTTATCTATTTTTTTTTTTTTTTGTCTGGTTTTATTTTTGGCTTTTCTTTTCTTTTTTAAATTCGATTTTCCATACGCGGGGCCGGTGCGGCGGGGCCGGGCGAGCTGCGGGACCCCGGGCCGGGGCGGCGGCGGAGCGGGGCCGGCACCGCTAGAGGGCAGCGGCGGAGCGGCCACGGCCCGGGGCCCGGTCCGGTCCGGCTCGGCTCGGGGGGCACCGGGTGCCAGGGCTGGGCACGGGACAGCACGGCAGGGGATGGCACAGCCCGGCTCGGCTCAGTCGGCTGGGTTCGGGTGGGACAGGGCTGCCCCGGCTCTAGTTGGCACGGCTCAGCCAGGCTCGGCACGGCTCAGCCCCGGCTGCCGGTCCGGCGGGGTCCCGGGCAGGTGCAGCCCCGGTGCTGTCAGAGGTTCGGCTGCCGCGGGGACGCCGCGCGTTCCTGGCCGGGGATGCACCGAGCGCTGGCGATGCGCGCCCGGCGCCTGCTCCCCGCCCCGCTCCGCCGGGGAACGCGCAGCGCTTCGGTCGCTGCTGATCTCAGCGGAGGAAGCGCTCCCGCTGCTGCCGGCCGCTCACGCACGCCTGTCCCCATGGAAGTGAGCACGGAGAGAATCAGCCCGCAACCAGCCTACGTGCCGGGGTGACTGATGTAATGAGCGCTGATGTGAATAAGGCACATTCACGATCCAGTGTCGAATTATAAGATGCTTGGCTACTTGGGAAAAAAAGGAACAAGATTTGTCTGGTCAGGAGAGAAAATCTGCTTAGTTCTAGTGGTTTCTGCCATTCTTCACAGAGTGGCAAAGAAGACAAAGATTTTGCCAAAGTCTTGCCTAAGGATGGGCAGTGACTTTCTGATAGTCAAGGGAAAAGAAAAATAAACCCCGAACTACCTGATACTAAATGCAGTGTTTTAGATCCATATATTCACAAATACATATTCAAGTTCAGCTAAGCAGATCAGAGCATGGTGGGCTGTTCCAAACTTGTCTGCACAGGTAAAGAGCAAACTGGAGCCTGGACTGAGCATTTCAGGCAAGCAGAGCCCGAGCCCAAGCACAAGGGCCACAGACTTTACCTGGTGGCCATCTAGTGCCAGAGTACCCCAGGCACTGGGAGCTGTAGCAGTGACTGGAGTGTATTATGAGTGTGGCCCATGTTCTCCCCTGGTGCTGATCCACTAAGTTCAATTAATGAGCAGCACTGATTTGTATGCTCTAGCACAAATGTAGCTGACCTTCCCCTGCCTGCTCAGGTGAATCAATGTTATCCCACCAAACTAAAGCCAGCAACAACATCCATTCCCTCCCTCCCTCCCAAAGATAGGGCACTGTGAAACACAGATCCTGGAACAGACATGGCCAGACACATGTAAAATATATTTGACATAAGTTAGGTGGAATCATGTTCCACCAGGCCTGTTGGCCACCACTGGCAAAAACCCAGGCAGAAGATGACTGGAATGTGGATGTGGTGCACAGGACTGTGGCATGTACACAGTGTGGTGGCTGCCACTCCTTGCCACTTCAGGAGCCTAGCACAGGACAACTACCATTAAGGCTCATTTGAATAATTCCCACATACATTCCAGATGTTGACCACATGGCTTGCCTTTGTAAGGCTTCAAAATAAGGAGGGGAAAGGAAAAGGGTGAAGTGTTTTTTTTCTTTTCCTTCAGTGTCCATATTTATTTTCTACACAGATGCTTGTAGTTGTACAGAGTAAAAAAGCATAAATCAGCCCCCCTCCTTTTTTTTTTTTAGTTCACTATATGATTCATATTTATGGAACATGCATAGAACTCAGGGGAGCTGACAGACCTAAGTTGTGGGCTGTTGACCATTTATTTTCTTACAATAAATTGTCAACATATATACTGGTTTTAGGGACATGAAAATCTTAAAACAACCCCACCAATCAAAAGCACAAACATCAATGTTGCTGCTCTACTCACCCCTTTTCACACAGTGGGCCTGACCCCGGCAGTTTCTCTTCCTGCTCTCTGAGCAAGGTGTTTCCTTCCTGGGGTGGGATTGTGTCAGGTTTTGGGGCACCAGGAGCAGCCCTGTGGGAACAGGAGGCAGAGGTGTGAGGGCTGGACCCCTCCTGCTCCAGGAGCTGAGTCCAGGCTGGATGTGCTGCTGCAGGAGAGCTCGAGATGAGCTGGGTTTGGGTGGTGGGTGAATGCCTGTTCTCCCAGGAGCTGGGACGGGTCTTTAGTGCTGCTGCCATACACTGGCTGTTAACAGAGTAAGTTCAGCTCAAATAAAGATGAGCTATGGGATCCCTTGTTTCAGAGTTTTCTCTTTCCCTGCCTAATTCAAGATTTGTTGTAAGTCAAACATACAAGCCTAGATGAAAATTTTAAGACTGTGGAGGAGAAATAATTTCCTTCCAGGCTGCAATTCTGCCTCTTAACCTGGAGAGGGTGACGTGGAATATGACAAGATCATGGAATGTCACCTCCCCAGAAGTTCTGTCTCTTCAACATTTGCAGTACAGAAACCCCCAAATCGTCTTCTCAGCAATGCACAAATACTATTTGCTGTGTATCAGTCTTTCACAGTCCAGCAGTGTCACAAAAATGCTTTGGCCTCAGGAGAAGCAGCTTTCAGGGGAAATCCTTTTTATCCACAGCAGTGACTGAGCCAGCAGCAGATGACAGAAGCAGGGCCAGGGACCTACCTAAGCTCAACACTGGAGCCATTCTCTGGATTCCTCCTGAAGTTGGTAATGTGGCTTTTATGCCGAGCTGTAGCTGTTGAGGGCAGAAAACGGATTAGGTAACTGTGCCATGAAGATGAAGGCTGCAGGCACTGCACCATTTCAGCACCTCCACCATGGGCAAGGCAATGCCCACAGGGCTCACAGTCAATGGCCAGATTGCCACTCTCGTTTTTTCAGGGATCCATGAGGTTCCAACACTAACAGCAAGCAGCCAACACTATGAGCAAGGGCACAGTATTTTTACTAAAAAAAAAAAAAAATCTCTGTTTTATTAAAAGTGCGTGTTGTTGACCAAAGTACAACATGCTGTTGAACAGCTAGAGAAGACTTTAAGCTCTCACCCCATTTCTCTCTGCTACTTAATTAATTTGCTTTGAAAGCAGAAAAGGTTAAGGAGATGCTACTGAGACTTGGATTGCATGTCCTAAGCAGGCTTAGAAAAGCCAGTGGCTGTGCTGCTAATGCAGCCCTTCAGTCCTGCTGAGCCCAGCAAATAGGCTACACTTCATCATCCTCCTTGTGAGAGTCCTCTTTTGCATAACAACATCAACCACAACTTCTCTCAAGATGTTTTACCAGGGAGAAACTACAAAATGCAACCAAGACCACAACTTCTGTCAGCAGAAGTATTAGGAAATAAAGGTCACAACATAAAGTACATGAATCATAGACTCAAGGTCTTTCCATGAATTACAGCAGAAATGTGAAGAGTGGAATAGCATATTAAAACAAAACAACAAAAAAGAGGTATATAAAAGAAGAGGTATTTTTTTAGTTACTGCTTTAGAAGGTCCCAATGTCTCAATCCAGAGCTAACACCTAAAGGCACAAGGGGTCAGAAAGATTTCCTGAGGTGCTCAGTGTGGTGTATGGAGCAGTAGGACCAAGAGAAGGGGTTGTCAGACAGGCCCTTCTCTAGACTGAGAGCTGTTCTCTCCCATTTGCCATAGATAGAAGCCTGGAGAGATGCAGTCAGGCATGGAAAACACTACAGTGTCAGCATCAGCTGGTACATGGGAACAAACATCTGCTGATAAATGGATGGCACTAAACATAGTTCTTCATTCACTCATTGGGGCTTTCTGCCATAACTGACACTCAGCTGTACTTAAATTTCTCCTTAACATGGGCTTGAAGCATGAGTGATAGAAGTTAAAAAAAAAAAAGAATTAAATGTCTTCCACTGAAAGTTCCAGGTATCCTTATTTCTCAAAAGGCTGACTTGTACTACTCACATTCACCATCCAGACTCTGGGATCAGCACTGATGTTGGTTACTCAATCCAGCACCAGTCCCAGCTCAGATCCATGCTCATCATGTAGGGAATATTGTACCTTTAGGCACAGCCTCCAACAAGGGCTCGAGTGTTAATCACACTGTCTTGAAGATAAACCCCAGGCAGTTTGTGACTCACAGACACAACTCTGAGTCACTACTCTTATTACTTTCTCTTGGGGGTAGAAAGTCACTGTTGGTTTACACCAGCAGCAAATTACAACATCTTCCTGCTATGCTGACCTTGCTGTTTTGGCTACTGACTCTCAAAATAGAGCCAACATTCCTTTCTTGCTCTACCTACTGGAATAAGGAAATCACTTGATGAGTGAATCCTCTGCATCCCATCACACCCAGATCTGAAGCTGAAGGGTAAATTTTCTGAGCAGCCCAATTCACTGCAATGGAATTATGTTGAGTGATGCAATACCCAGTCTGAGGCAGGTTGGCAAAATGCAGTTTATAGCTTGAGATCATGGAATAAGATGACAGGAAAAGCACTTTGTGTTGCCAGATAGAATGAAGGCCTATCATAGAAATAGTCCTAGGAAAAGTTCCTAGAAAACCTAGGGGTTTCCTAGAAAAACCCCTTGAATCCTATTGTTTGCAGCTCACATTGGCCATAGAAAGAACTATCAATCATTACATCAATTGAAAATAAGCTTCTTGCTATCATTCTCTCCAGAAACAGCTGAAATCCAGAGTAGCTCAAAAGGACAGGAATCTTCACTAGATCTGAGATCAGATCTCCATCAGGTACCAGTCTCTTGGTACCTAGGATTTAATCTTATTTAACCAGGACTGAGAGCAAAAAGACATCTTTCTGTGTCACAGAATATCACCACTTTAGCAGATACCACTGAATCTATTTCCTTCAAAGTAATGAAGTGAGATTGTTTATGTGAATGTTTTCAAAGAGCTGAACCTGCAAGGTCCTGCTCACAGTTCAGGAAATGGCAGAATATAAATCTGTCCAAATTAACCAAGCTCCTACAAAATTCAATACTGAAACACAGCAACAGCAGCAACATCTTGTTCTTTTAGTGTAATGACTGCTGATGCTGGGATTTAGAAGGATTATGTTGATCTAGGAAAAAGTGGGGAATATTAATATACAAAATTGTTAAATGTCAAATCAAATCCTTTAATAACCTGTGTGTCTGGTTGAGGATGGGAGTGCTTTCAAAACTATCTACAAATATTCAAGAAATCCATTTGGCAAGTTCAAACAAATAGCCCAAATCAATTACACACGCAGTATTCTTTAGGGGGCACATTTTCAGCATAGCCTGTGGAGAATTAAGCCCTCTGCTCCCATTATTGCTAATGGGATTGGCACACCCAATTCCTCATACACATGGTTGTGAGTTTAAAGCCAACAGATAAAATAAGACTTTGAAAGAAAAAGAACGTTTATATATTGTCTAGTCCTTTCTGTACAGTGTAATGTCTGTATTTGCTAGGAAATCTCAGTCCATACAATAGAGCTCCCTGGTTCAACAAAGCTGAAACTGGGATGGAAGAGTGTAGAAACTCTTCTTGAGAGCTACGTGAGAGCTTCAGAGATAAATCCAGGTTAGGAAATAAGAACTGGACTTTGTAGGAATTGCTAAATTTTAGCACTGACTCTCAATCCTTTCCCAAAGAACAAAAATAACTCCGTCTGAATTCTCATGCCCAAAAATCAGAGAAGAAGCCAAAAAGGTAACATTTCCAGAGTAATAATTAGATGCTGTATAAGCTTTAAATCTCTGCATTAGAGGGACTAGAAGCCAGTCAACTCATGTTCTAAGTAACTGTCTCAGTCACCACTTTCCTCTCTATTTTGAAATGGGTGGCAGTAACCGTTCTTTTCACTCCTTTTTTTTTCCCTCTGATTTTTATTCCAATTTCTTCTTAAAGATCAGAATGTTGAATTACAATTCAAAACCTGTTTTGATAAACTGGTATTTTTCTGTGGAAAAATAATAGGACAGTTACAGTTAGTACTTGTAATTGCCTGTTTTTCAAAGCACCAGTGTCACACTCTGAGTCAGGAACCCCTCAAATCTTTCCACTGACTGAAGTTCATTCTGTGGTGTGCCCCTTTCTATCAGCTAAGAACACCCTAAGTGTAGCTAGAGATCCTTATCATAGCAATGCTTGGGCAAAGTTAAGAATTGAACTCTCGAAATTTGGTTTTAAAATAAGCAGATTTGGAATGCTCTCATCTGCCCCACTGCAATTACTCATAAGAAGATGGATTAAATTCTCCTGAGCAGAATCTGGTGACATTCAGCAACAGAGTCACCAACAAAGTCACCACAATACTCTCTAATACTTCCAGTTGCTGTGTGTTGGACAGCTGCAGTTCTTTGCACTAATAGCCATGTATTTGCCTAGAGTTTTTCTCTGTAGGTGCACAGTTGCTCAAGAGATAAAAAGGAATTGTTTGTTTGTATCTAGAGGCTGGAGCCAGTTAACTTCAAAGTTAAGTAAAGTTAATCTCTACATGCAAAGGACTCCAGAAGTGCTCTGTGAACTTGGCAAAAGAGCCCTTCCAATTCCAACAACAAAGTTTTGCTCTTGATGTTCTGGCTAGTTCTCCTATGCTGAGTTTCCATGGATTTAGTTTACAACTGAATTCAGCCTCTGAATTACACACCCATGTAGTCCCATGGCCAGGGCACTAAGAGAACACTGGGAAACACAAGTGCTATTTCTGGCTTTGGAATTTACTTGCTCTGTGCTGCTGAATTCCTTACTCCCTCCTCTTTCTCCCTTAGGTGTGGTCTTCAGCAAAGATTCTCATTTTTTATTTTGTAGCCAGGTAGGTGACATTGCTCCTGATTTTTCCTGATGTTAACCGGCAGCAGACTGGGCCTTGACAAAAAGTGCTGCATGTAGACAGGAATTACTGAAACAGCAGTGAGTTCTTTCTGATGCATGAATTACCATACTGAACACATCTTCTGGAGCTCATGGTGATGGAAGGGAAAGCTAAAGCAAGAATATCTTGGATATAGATCCAGAAGCACGTCTAGAAATTACTTAAATTACTTAAATTAAACGAACCCTTATACTTGGGTTCTGACTTAGAATGCTTAAGAACAGGGTGTAAAACTAAGGACTGGTTCCACAGCTGGGGTAAATTGGCATAAATCCACTCACTTCAATCTGAAATGTGCTTCTTAAAGGTCACAATACCTGGAGAGTGTAAATAATTAGGTCTGCAGGTCAACAAAACCTGACGACTTGAATTAGGTGTTGGGCCACTTCAGTTTAAGCCAAACATTGACTATTCATTGGAAAATGCTCTTCACAGTTACTGAGACATCAATGCAGGTAAATATTTTCTCTGCAAAGTCCTATCTGATGGTCACTCGTTATACTTTCCCAAGGAGCAAGTGTTAAATTCTTTTGTGAAGATCCTTCTCAGTTTACCAGGTTTTAGACTGGATTTACAGCAGTGAAAGCCAGGAGGAGGAGCAATGGAAAGTTCTTTATGGAGCTCTGCAACAAGTGTGCCCTCAATTCAGTGCAGACAGTGTGATTTTAACCAGGAAAAACCCCATTCTATGATCAAACTTTTTTTTTTAAGTTTTTCAGTTTTTTAAATTTAATCAGACTTTTATATAATATATTCAACCAGCATTTTATTTGCCTAGTGGAACATTCTTCATAAGCAATTTCCAAAATGACAGCCTTGTACAATGTGGTGAGAATAAATTAAAGACAATGTGTAATGAAGTTTAATTGTAATGAGACAGGTTATTTCAAGCAGTATATAAAAATCATTTATATAAGGTTCTAGAAATAAAATCCTGTTTGGTATTCTGGGTTTATAAAGCTAAATTTTTGAAAGGGGAAAGAAAATGTGGGTGCAATATACACATATTTATTTATTTATAAAATATGCATTTATTGTAGCCACTTTGCTCCTTACTATAGATACCTACTTAGCCCAACATTAACTGTTTATGGTCAGGAAGACATTGTTGCATCTTCCACATTTAAGCAGCCACTTCCCTATGAAGTGGCCCAAAATCTTGCAGAAAATAATGCAGGAAGCACATCCCAGAGGGTACCAGGGTCCAGTGGAGTCTTGCAATCCCAGATCCTCTGCTCAGTTTTAGGAGTGTATGTGCAGTCCATACTTCAAATTCCATTATCACCCTGCAGAAACTGATTCCATGTGCAACCTTCAGTGGTATCAGCATTGATTCTGGTGTCCAGGGAATACCTATCAATTATTCCAATGTTACTGGATCAACTGCTGTTTTCTAAAAAGATCTCAGCAACCATCCTTGGTCTCACCACACAGAATTAACCAGCATTACTTTAAATCTCCACTGACTCTCATTAGTCTTACGTAAGACTTTTCATTAGACTCTTCTGGACTGCCAGAAGTCTCTCTGGGAGAAAAATTAAAATCACAAATAGCATTATCAGATGAGTTGTGTGAGGCTTGGCTAATTCTGGTCAAGCAGCACACACATTATTTACACACTGCAGTTAATTGCTCTTCATATAACTGTAGCATCATTTCATTCTGCCCAGAGCCCTTTTTGCCTCCAGATGGTAATTCATATCTATTACAACATTACAAAGTGTTTGAAGAAATGATGTAGCAGACTCAGAATTACAATGGTTTTTGGAAACCAAATTCACTCTTATGACAGTTTGTAAATATTTATTGGCCTCTGTTTGCCTTCTTGTCCTAAAAAAAAGTGTCCAAACTTTAAACCCACAGACATGAGTGATACATTTTTAAGTATAAAACTTGAAAACTGTTATTCTAATATCTTCATGTAAATCCCAAAGCGAAGGCATTATAAACACTAAGTATTAAATGGGCTGGAAATACTATTGATAGAAAGTATGTGGTGAAGAGAGGGGTCTATTCCATAAAAATGTAAAGAGAATATGATAAAGATTGTCAAAGTGCATTTGAAGGAAATGTTTAAAGCACTGGGACTAAACCCTTGCTGCTGGAAATTTACATTTAACTCACAGTGCTACTTGCGATTTTATCAGCTGAGGGATGTGCCCATTGTCTAAAAATAGGAAGAGAAAGCCTGGAACAGCTGTCACAGGGAATTCTGCTTTCTAGAAGTGCTCTATTGTGACAGTCATTGTAAAGATAAGATTCCTTTTCCAGAGGAATAAAAGGGATTTCTGTGAGACAGCAAGTGTCAAAGAACAAGTGATACTCAAGACTATGTTCTCAAAAATCCAGCTGAGTAAAGCTCAGACCTGTACCTTTCAGAGCTGGTATAACTTCACATTTTCAGTATCAACAAGATCAACAAGACACCAAAGAGCAAGCTCAGAATTGTATTACAGCCATGAAAATCAATGTGCATTTCAGGACTGGGGGAAACCCACTGGTATTACAAGTTTTTGGAAATGGAACTATTCCTACAGTTACTTCAGGTCATGTTGCCATAAATGCCTAGTACTGGCTTGAGTTGCTCTGAACACACAAAAAATGTGGAATTCTCAAGCAATAGCAGGTCAGGGATAACAAGGGAATCTTGTTTATTAACTGCCTTTCTCAGCTATGCTTTAATATAGAGAGATTAGTGATATGTAATTAGTGATATTGTAATGACTTGATCTCAAGCCTTTGTCATTCTTACCTTCCCTGTCTTATGGTTTCTGCTGGTTTTAGACCTTCAGAGGCAAGAAATGACTTCAGCATGTGCTTTACTTCAAAAAGATGAGCCTCCTCTTAAAGACAGTAAGTATTTACATCCTTGAAATTATTCAGGGCCTGAAGTTACAGCCCCTCTTCAAGGGGCTCCTTTTGGTCTCCTCTGTGCTTCCATGGGAGCCAAGCACAAAGCTCCCAGCCAGGTTCTCCTGCAATTACCAGTGCCAGCACCAGGAATGGCAGCAGATGCAACTACAGGACCATGCCAACCACTGATACTCCAGAGGGAAATTCTTCCTTGGTGGCACGTGATGAAAAAGCCACACCACGTGCCCCAACTATCACACAACTGGCCAGCCCCACTCTCCAGGGTAAAAGTGGTCCAGACTGAGATGCTCTGGCAGAGCCATGCAGGGAAGTTTGCACAATGCCTATCCCACTATGTCTGACCCGAGCCACTATTATTAATCATTCGCTTTCATAAGCAGTAAATTAATCCATAAAATTTAATTAGAAAGAAATCTCTAAATGCATTTGAAAAATATAGCATAAAATAGAAATGCCCATTAAAGGAGTGACATGAACACCCACTTGGTGCCTTACTGGGGAGCCATGGAGGAGGGTTTCTTTTTGTTGTTTTTCTGTAGTAAGTTTTAAAATACAATAAAAAAATAAGCATCAAGAAGCATTGTTTTGAAGGAGTGCATTATATATCCTCTGAAAGGGATCTCTGTCAGCTCAGTACCCAAATTGCACATGCTATTAGCAGAGAGAACAGTAGCACTACATAACTTTGTAACACTGGAGACTTTCCATGTATTTGCTTAGAAGGGAATATTCTGCATTGACTAAACCTTTTTCCTTCTGTGCTAAACAATAATTACATTTCTACAAGAATTCAGCCCCTAATATTAAGCATTCCTGCCAGTCTTTCCAAAAGCAGAGGGAGCAGTTGTTCATCTATAAATACTGCTACACTTAGCAGAGGTGAGCGCTGCAAGAAGTCGCTCTGCATTGATGCCAATCCTCTGCAAATCACTGCTGGCAGAAAGGGAATAATTTGGGACTGTGTCAGAGTGGTGTAACTGAGTGCTGCTGTGACAAGGATGAAGCACATCAAGAGACCTTTTTGGCCAACTTGCTGCCCACCCCCAAATCACTGAACTTTGTATTGCTTGTTTGTACTGCTCAAGACATTTGCAAATAAACTTTTTCATAGATGATTTATATGCAGAGAAGCTAAAAACAAACTGACCTTTCTCACCCATCAAATAGTCCAAGCTTGTTCTTGTATCCAATTGCCTACTTAAACCATCTGAGATTGCTCTTTGTAACGCATGTATCTGCTTTTGTGTGCCCCCTTGCAGGAGCTCTGTGAGGGAAAGCACTGAGGGGGTTTTGCAAGATGTTAGTCCATTTAGCAGATGGAATTGCTGAGAAAAATCACCACCTATTTTTTCTGGAAAAACAATGTTACATAAGCACTTCTGTAACTTTTTCTGTTTCATAAGTAAGCTGGCAAGTTGAGTAATTCACATTCTGGGTATCATTCTAAAGAAATATTTCTAATAATCCTCTCTGTGTACAAAGCAGTATTGCCTCATCCTGGTTTGGCATTTAATCTACAACTTACTATTTTCAGAAAGGCTATTTCCCAATTCAAATAAAAACAACAATCTCACACTTTCTTCCTAGAAGATTCCAAAGAGCTCTGCAGAATTAAAACAAAACAGGCATGTTGGACACAGGGTGGCTTCATTCATCATGGAAATGCAGCCAGCCCTGGGGTGAATGTGTTCAGCAGCAGCAGCAGCCCAGAGCAACACCCCAGAGCAGCTCCCAGCAGGGAGCACGCAGAGCTTGATTCTCTTCTTCCCTCTCTTATTGCAGTTACTGGGAATTCTGTGCTGTTATTTGTAATTTACACATGATGTTAAGCATTCTAGGCTGTAGCTCAATAGGGAACAGAAGGAAAACAGCCACCTGCTCCCTTTGCCATGCTCAGAGTCAGGGATGTGACTGTGTTAAAAAACTGTAAGAGGTGGAAAGAGGGGGAGAGCAGCAGTGACTCAACAGGCTCCTTTAAAAAAAAAAGGATGGAACGTAGATATCAGTGCCAGGAAGTCCCATACAAAATAAAAATTCACCCTGCCTGTATCCTCTTTTCCAAACATCTGAAGGCCAGAACTGGGAAAGGTCTACTGACTCCAGAGCCAGTACAACATCTGCACAGCCCCATCTTCAGCTGGATCAGAAATCTCTGGGACAGTCCTTGAAAGTCCTTGTTATGGGAGCAGCGTGGGAGTGTTTGGGAGGCAGCCACCCCTGATGGTCACCACAGGTTTAGTGCAGCTTGCTGAGATTTCCCCCAAGAACCTGCAGAGCAGCTGGAGCACCCAGCTCAGGAACAGCCCTTTGTAACCTGGAGGTGAAGGTCCAGTTTCTCTGCTGCCCTGCACACACACACACACACACACACACACACACACACACACACACACACACACACACACACGAAAGCTTTTACCAACTCCATATGAAATATTTTCTGAAGTTTTTTCCAGGCTGTTTTTCTGCTGCCTCCAAGTGTCACAGCATAACTCAGTCAGGCTGTACCAGGATCCAGAGCTGGCCATATTATAATCTCATTTAAAGATACGAAGCCATAATTAGTGAACTTTGAATAACCATTCTGTATTATGATGTCTAATACTTGTCTTGGCTAATGCAAATACAGGGGAAAGGGTATAATCTTATTTACATGTATCAATGTACTGAATATATGTCTTTACAAAACCCTGCAGTACTTTTGCCTGCACAATTTAATCTGTGGCACCAAAATTGCACATTAACTGCTTATAATTAGTTGTGCCTTGATTAAAAAAAAAAACAAAAAGAAAGGAAGGGAAGCAAAGCACCAACATTGTTAACCCTCTTACCAGCCTAATACTTAATTGAAAATCCCCTTGGTTGTAATGGATTTTTCTTTTTATACGTACTTTATACAGCACTGTATTAAAGTGGCTTTTTATAAACACAACACATGAGGTTAATAGCTGTAGCCTGGGTTAGGGGCTTTTTGTACCCTAAATCTCTACCAAGACTGTTATATAAATGCTACTATTCTAAAAATAACCCCCCAAATAATCAGGGAAATGTTACATTATCACTCCCCATATCAGGCTACCAATGCTGGCAAACCAGGGCAGGCTATTCATTCAGAAATAATACTCTTTTAGAAAAAGAATCCATCCTTACCTGCTCAGAACTACCTACCTGAGTAAAGGAAATCTTTGAAGGTCATCTTTAAATACATGCTGGTTGCATTAACAGGACTTAAAGGTTATACATTTATAAAAAAATCACGGACTAAATGGAATATCTGCTTTTTTTACAATAATGTCTGCACTATATTGACTCCAACAAAGGAAGCAAAGAGAGATCAGTATTATTTTTTTTTTTTGCAGATTTTTAGGCCAGAAGATTATTAAAAATCTCATCTACTTTAAACCACAATCCAAGTGACTGAAAAGGCATTAGCAGTGTTTGTAGAAGCCTCAAGGATATTTTACTAGTTTTATCTAGAAGTCCTGGTATGTCCTTCAAGAGAAGTTGGTTGCCCCATCCCCATTTTATGGAAATTTGCTTAGATACTGTTTTGTCAGGTACCTAGAGTAATTGTGATGGGAAAAAAATGTGTAATTTAGAGCTACAGAATTAAATATCATAAATTAATGCACCTTGATCTGCCTTTCCTCACTTCAATAGAATGTGTTTTCCCCAGGCCTTGACCTTCAGGAAGTGCAAAGGAGCAGCCAGAGGCTCCTTTTCTCTTCTCCTGTGTGATCACTGCTGATCCAGAGGATCCCTCCCATGGTGGAGTCATGTGCTGGATGCTTTGCTGTCTTCTGACAGCAGGGTCTGTGCAACTCCTGTGTTCACTGTGAAAATGTTGCACTGCACTGCATCCTACAGGGCAAAGCCAAGGGTTTCTCTGCTCTTGGTGCAGCTTTTCTGAGGTGTCTACCCAGACCAGGATTTACCCAGAAAATTTACAGCTCACTGTGCTGCTTTTTTTGGGTCACACATTAGATTTTACTGGCTTTTAGCAAAGTCTCGTGTGGATACATAGGAACACATATTGTAACATGTACCCAAAACTTTTGGGTATAAATTGTGTCCTAGTTGCTTTTTAATAAATGAAGGATATGATTTCAGTCCTTACATATGATGTAGTCTTTAGCCCTTCTGGACTGGCACCTCACTCAGAGCCCTTGTAAATAAAGACTGTTGCAGTACACAAGTTTGTCTGAGTTCTGGAGACTCTGAAGAGTTCTGGTTTGTGTTGTTGATATCTGTCACAAGCTGTTCATAATCTTTCTTCAGCATGGGAAGTGGATATTTTCACTCCAGAGTGGGATGTGGTTCAATGGGAAGAGTTTCTATTCTAGCCTTTCCTTGCTCTGTGACCTCTAACAACAGGCTTTGGTATCTTAGTGAATCCTCTGCAAATGTCTAGAATTACATCTGCTTTATAATTTTAACATGATCAGGAATTTGAAAAGTTCTTCAAAACCTCCATACAACTTCAACCAAAGATTTTCAGAGCTTTTCCCTATTACCTGACTTTGCAACTTTAGCACTCAACATGCCACAAGAGAGCCCTGCATTCCATAGAGATCATTGAATTGTATTCTGTGTTCAGTCTTACCAAAGACTCAAGTCCCATTTGACTGGGCACTTTATGAAAACACAGTCCCAGGCATGACCATTTCAGATGAAAGAAGAGCTGCCCAAGGAAGCTTGTGGCAGAGATGAAAATTTTACTGAGCTCTCCCCAAAGCCCAGGATCCTATTTCTGCTGGAAAAGCGTGTCCCTTCCCATCAGTGCTGGGTCTGAGAGCACAGGCCCATCTGCACTGGGGTCTGAGTGTCAGCTCCTAACTGCTCTGGGAACTGACAGACCACAGCTGGTGATTTTCTCATTTTATGGGAAATAAGAAATATTTTCAGTGCTTGTAGATCTTTCCACAGGCTGGGATAGTCTATCTAGACAGCTTTTATTCTAGCAGAAAATACTCTAGGCTTTTTCTTAATAATTTTAGCATTGCTCTCTCATTTTTCTTTTTTCTCTCTTCAATTCCTCTCTGTCATGAGAATAAAAAAGAAAAATTCCATTTGAAATGGAACATTTTCCTTAATCCTATAAAGAAAGAGTATAATTGATTCAACTATAAAATTTATAGGCATGGAATCAATGCTTATTATAGTCAAAACATGCCAGGTCATTTCTTTGTGGCTGGTTTAAAGCTGTTCCGTTAAGTGTAATTTAAATGAAAGTGCTTTAGTCTAAACATGAAAAGGTTAGATTGTGTTACATCTGCACAGCTCTGTGTGCCTGTTAGGATCTGATTTCAGGGTTTCATGCAGAAGACCTTCCATTGTTTCCTTTGTACCTTCTCTCTGGGGCAAAACTAATTTTTGACAGTCACAGTAGTAGCTGCTATAATGTAGATATTAATTTAATCTGGAGCTGCATCAGTCCTTAAATAGTTCAGACTTTGCCTTTATGTTTTTTGGGGTCTGGAAAACACTGGGAAATTGAGTATGAATGGGGCTTAATCACAGCATTGATGGCAAATCTTTTCAGTCTCTTAATTTTTCTGTTCTCAGACGTCTACCTTCAGGGCTAATTGAAAAGGTTCAAGTGCTTTGCAGGCACAGTCACTCCTACAGCTCTACTCTTCTGGCTATTAAACATTTCTACACACTTTGCAATTAAGCTACTAAACTTTTCAGCAGATGTTTTTTCTAAGCAGCAAAGTGTTTCTAACTTTTCTGTTGGCACAGAGCGATGCCATCACAGAGATCTAATGGTGGAACATTTAGGGAGGGTATTTATTAGGGCTGGATCCAGTCAAACTGGCTGGAGAACCTCAGATTGAGCAGATTTCCCATTTTCTTACTACTTTGTGATTTCATCTTCGTGGTGTGCCTGGTGTTGGTGCAGTACTTCTGAGACAAGACAGTGCTGAGGCTGTGATTGCTTGGGGTGGCTGTGCCCTGATGCAGCAGCATCTTTAAATTTCAATGCCTGGGCCAAAGTTTGCCTTTGGCTGAACAGGTGTGATTCCTGTTGAACCAAGCAGGAATTCCACAGCTTTAAATAAAAACAGCTCTTGGCCCATTATCCACTTACATGCAGTGTGCCCAGGGGCCAAGATACACAGCAAGGACAAGTGATTGGGGTTCCTCAAGAGCTTGAAGCTTTACTACACAGGGCTCAAACAAAGCTGCATTTCAGACAGCAGGGAGCACATGCCAGTTTCATTTGTCTGAATTTCGTCACTCAGAATAAAGGCCTTTAAAATCACCAGTCACTTTCCAAAAAATCACCCCCACCCCCCCAGTTATAAATCCTGGCTGTGTAAAAGCCTAAATAAATACATACGTCAGCTGCCAGGATCCTGGATGTCAGTTTTCAAGGCATATATTGCCCCAGACTAGCCTGTAAATAATTTTAATTTTTATTCATGACTTTAAAACCACATCACTAGTGGGCTGGACTTGTGGTTCTTCATTTGCATAGTATATGTTTTGACCTAAACTGAGTTAAATGCAGAGGGAGAAGAAATGAAGGTCAAATTTCATTAAGAAAATAAAGCAGCTCATGTGAAATTGATGTCTGTGATGGAAAAATATGCAACTGAACTAAGCCTTTCACTGGTTATTTAACCAAAACAAGGTCTCTGTAATGACAAACATTCCCATCTTCAACTGCATCACAGACACTAACAGAAAAACTTGGCATCTCTCATTGTATGGGAATATGAGGCAGAACTGGTGAGGACTTTTTCCTGCCATCCCCTTGCCAACTGTACATTCCATCTGACTGAGGATTACTGATAATTTTTGGCACCTTTGTGACTACAGGGGACTCTTCTGTACAGTATTTATTTATCCAGGACTTCAGGAATTTATTTTTAACAGAACTTTTAAAAATGCTGTAAACACAAAATATGCTAATTGTATTAAGAAAAAGATTCCTACACCAAAAGTTTACATTTTTTTCCCCCAAGCACACTTTGGGGCCATGCTCTTCAGTTGGTGTAAGTTGGTAGAGCTGCTCTCACTTTGGTGGACACCTTCCAAATTTCAAATGGTTGAGGATCTTTCCTAGTAAAGCAAAATGCTTATAAAAATCTGAATAAAAGGGAGTATTTAGAGGTATATTCTTTCCTCAGCAGTACTACCAGGAGCCTTAAACAGCCATGTGTCTGCAGCTACAAATGGGACCTCATTTGCCAAGAGACACAGACCCCATCAGAGAGCCCAACACACTAAGGAGAGAAAACAGGTCAAGGATATTATTCCCATTCTCCAGAAGAAAAACTGAGGCAGAAAAGCATTAAGTGACTATTTTCTACCAAACTAGACATAACTGACTCCAACAGAGCCCTGGGTCCCCTCTATCAGGGCATGTGGACATACCCAAAGAATTGTCAGAAACCTCTGACAAAGCTGAGAACTGTCCTTCTGCATCCCCATCCACAGCTTGCTATTCCCTAAATGTCCTGGAAAATCTCAGAACTAGATTAGAAACTATTACTTTCACCACAAAAAATTCAATGACAACTTCTTGGTTTTCAGTGACAGAAAGCTGAAATGTTTTAGTTTTGAACAAAGTTCTTCCCCTCTGCTTTTGGGTACTGAAACCCACAGAATTTTTACAAGCAAACCTGATTTTTTCCTGGTTTTAACAGAAAGTTTTCTACCCAATCAAAGCCTCACATTTATTTCAGAATTTGAACATTTTGAGATGCATTAGCAAAAGGAAAAAAATAACCCAATTTTTTGACAAGACCAACTTTCCATTAAAAAAATCACAGTATGAGGGGCAATTTTCTACATTTTCTTCCTCTTCTTCTTCCTTGTCTTTCAGGGACTCCTGAGCTGTTTTTGCTGTTATTATAATGCCTGTGGGAAAAATCTGATGATGCTTTAGAGCAAATAAGGCAGTAAATAGGCTGGGAACTGTGCTCTGCCTCTCTGAATGCTCCACTGGAACTCGGGACACAAACTGCTAACTTAGGAATCTAACTCGTGTACCTGGCACAACTAAAGCTGGGCAGTGTAGCTGGCTTTGGATTAAACCTCCTGTGCTTGGTTTTCTGGCTAAGTCAGCATTGCCCTGCCTTGAATTAAGAGTACCTGCACAGAGCCTGGCCAAAGCCAGGCACAGTAACTCACTGACCTCCAGCTCATGCCTCAGGGCTGAGCTACTCTAAGGATGGCTCACAAGAAGCTGGGGAGCTCTGAAGCAGAGACAGCATTATTTGACCAAAAAAAAAAAAAAAGTAAAAAAAAAATCTGCTTTAAAAGATTTAATTATTTTTAAATGTAAAATAAAGTATCCATAAAGTAACACATAGAAGTTAAACGTTCCCTTCGAGGGAAATTTTCTCTTTTAAAAATTATCCCTTTTTCTAATAAACTAGTCATTTATATAATCCATATTAAACCACTAACACTCTTTCTTCTATTTTTAAGTCACACTAGAGAGCTTTCCCAAGGCTTATTTTATTTTTATGAGAAGGATTAAAACTCACGATGGTGCAGATCCTTCCACACTTCTATCTGCTGACAAGCACCACACTCCTGCCATAACCCCAGAGAGCAGCAGCTGGGGATGTGTCCTGTGGAATGTGCAGCACTCCACTGGCTGCAGTGGAGCAGTGCCAGGCTGACAGATTCACTGCTCTGAATGCAAAACCATCTGATTTGGAGCATGTTGAACAAGTCATAAATCAAGTGATCTTTATGTTTCTAGACAAACATTTCAAGGAAAACAAGGATAAAGGGTCTCTATATGGAGCTATTTGTTCTACCCAGCCTCTTATCCAGCTTAATATTTTTGTTGCTTCACAACGAGCACATTGTGATTTGCCTGGGCTGCACAGGAGGATGCTTTATCCTTTCAAAGCAACTCCAGGCTGTGCTCCTGTTTTCCACCCAGAAGAGGACCATGGGAAGAAACTACAGCTGAGCCACCATCCTTCCTTGGGCTCGCTCTGCTGAGGATGCTGCTCCAACCCAGACCTGTAGAAATAATATTCTACTCTTAAGTAAGGCATGGTGCTTTAGTTTTGGATCCATTTTCATGCTAGACATGGCCCAGTACCTCAGATGGCACTGCAGACACAGCCTGAGGGGACACACATTCCTCTCACCACTCAAAGGAGCACAGGGTGAAGTCTACTCAAAGAAAATCCTGCCTGCTCTCTCATACCTCTCCTCTACCTCCTATTTCTCTCTCAAATAATTCAGATGTTTTAGCCCTTCCAGACAAAAACTGGAGCCTTAAATTAAAATGTCATCTGTTAGTAAAGAAACTAAACTATGTTTTTCATTCCTGAGAAAGGACTCACTTATGCTTATAACTATAAGTTGCTAGTGATTAAGCAACTGGTATATTTTCACACTCATTAAAAGAAACATGGTGTGTTCGCCTTTCTAAGAAAAGGCATCTTGTTTGTAATACTGTAATACATTGGGAACACCTTCTAATTGGCTTCTAGTGCCCCTTGCCAAAATTCAGACACAAGTTTGTTTATTTACACAAGGAAAAAAATAAAACATTGTATAATTAGTTGAGTAATGGACTCCTAAATTCAGAAACTCAGAGGTATGCAAAACTGACAAACTTTTTAAGATTCCATTTTGGTTTATGAAATATCTCAATAGGTAGCTCAGACTGCATCATGGCTATTGTAGCAATGTGCTGCTCAATGTGGTGTTTGTGTCGAGATGGAAAACTTTGACATGTTTGATTTTTATGCAAGTCAATTAACCTGTTTTTCAAAACTGTAAGGGCATGCTTTGCAAATAAGATTACTTACTATAAATTATGAGAACATAGGGCTCCATTCAGACAAAAATGTTACACACCCCTTACACATGCATAAGTCTGCAGAATATAGTTCTGCACCCTGACAACTTATTCAGCTAGGGGTAGGAGCTTATTTTGGTCTATTCCATGGGGGCTTTCCTAAAAAGATATGAACAAAAGGGGATAGAGACTTAATTAGAATGTCTCTCTACACCCCACCTTCCTTTGCACCACCCAGGCAATTTCAACAGGCCAAAACCTCTCCTTATGTGGTGAGGGAAGAATTCCTTTTTTCAGTTAAGTCAGCCCAGAGCAGAATTAGCAATGGTATGTCCCCCTAACCACAGCACAGACAGACATTTGGCATTCCCACCTGTGAGCTCTGCTCTCACACTCAGGCATGCTCTAGTGACTGCAGGCCTGTCCATCTGTTCATACAACCTTCCCTGTGCCTGGCCCCAGCTCAGTTGGGACCCTCACTCCAGGGCTTAGGGCGAGGCTGTCCTGGAAGAAATGACACTGAACACTAGAACTGACACACCACCAGCACAAATGAAGATGGTAGGGGCATTTCAGACAGCACAAATCATTTTCCTTTCATGCCACAGACATTTGGTCTGACTTCTTGCTTCCAAAAGGCAGATCCTTCCATGGGTGCATGAGAAATGCAGGATGTCTGTTTGGCACTCAAAATCCAACCTAAAGAGCTGCAGAGATGTACTTGGGGCTTGGATGCAATGGCAGTGCCAATACACACACAAACCAAATCCAGAGACAAGTATGAGTCAGAGAAAGAAAAAACTGTGGAGTTTTGTCCAGGTCCTTTCCACTTTTACACATGCAGAGAAACTTTACCTAGGCAAACCATCCCACTGATTACACATGTGAGCAAGAATTGCTGACATGAAGAAAGATCACTGGATCTGGTCCCTGCTTTATGAACACTGTGATATAAAGCAAATTCTTACTAAGTCCAAGACTTGTTAGGTTAAGGCACAAAAGACCACAAAAGAGCATTTTGTCTTCTTTGCCAGCTTCAGTCTAGGTGATGAAGTCATTCTTATTTGAGCATGACATTAGATTGTTGGTTCTGATCTGGACTCTGCAGTAGAGATAGTCTATATTGCAGATTACTCATTTCTTGGGATGTCTTTTACTTAGGCAAAAAAGCTTAAAATAAAGAGAGATGACTGAAAAGATTAAGGGACAAACTGCTTTCTATGTCCCCTGGCCATATTCTTGATATCCTCTTCCACAGACTATTCACTACCAGAACTAACTTTCAGCTTGGAGAAGCAAACTCACACTCATGGAAATAGTTACAGATGTGCAGAGAAACATCTGTGCACCCACACATTCAGAAAAGGCATTTCAGACAAAAGACCTTCCAGGGTAAGATTCCCATCACTGTGTTCAGAATAAAGGAAGATGTCAGTGTGACCAGAAATCATCCAGGCATCTACTAGAACTGACCTGTGTGGAAAGAACCTCCCATTGCTCAGGAGAACCAGTGTGGCTTCATGTCCCCCAGCAGCCTCACAATGCCAGGTCAGTTGTTGTTCCTGGCAAGACACTGCTGTGGAAAGCCTGCAACAGAATCAGGGACTCATCACTACCAGTATGGGTTGCTATGGACACCATTGAAGAAAAGCAAAATCATTTGAGAAGGAAATAAAAGACTCTTTTCCATCAATAGTGACAGACACTCCAATAGGTTAGTGATCCTGCTGGAATGCTAATCAACAGCACATAGAAAGACTTGGAAGTTATGCAACTTTTAATATTCCCAGTGAAGGAGTGTGGAAGGGAATTCATGTAATACTGGCCATGCACACAGAATTTATACCAACACTTAGTACTGAAACACAGGCATCACACATTAGTGCCACAGATAAATCTGGTAATACATTTGTCTTGGAAGTCTTTCCTCTCAAGATCTCAGCTCCAAGCCATAGCCACCTGAAGAGTCCATCTACACATTCCTACTGAGCCAAATATTTAAAAGGAGATGGATTCCTTGCTGGCATAAAACCACCCAGCTCACCTGACATCAGCTCAGCTACGCTAATTTACTGCAGCCATGGATCTGGCATCTGATTTGAGCTCTGAGACATCTAAATTTTCCATTCCTCACAGCTCTGGTGAATAATTTAAATATATGCTCTGAGCTCACCAAAAATAATACATTTTCAAAATTTTTGGTGAGCTGAAAAATAAGAAATACTGACTCAGAATCCCATGAAATGTTCTGTTCCATCTTCCTGAGTGTAATTTTGATTGAAATGGGATTTCATTTTATGCAGGCTAAAAAGGAATGGATTTTTGTAACAGAATTGAATGAGGACTTCTAAAATAATAAAAAAAACCCCACTAAGTTAAAAAATCAACAGGTATTACCCTGAAAAGATCAGAACAAAATATTTTATTTTAGAGAATAGTTTATTGTTTTCAAAGCTCAAAGTGGCCAGACTTTTCAGCTGATGGGAATCTATAAAATGTTATGCTGCCAATGAATCACCATTTTTGCCCCAGAAAAACTGCTAAAATATTTTTCTCAGCTGTACCAGCAGACACATTTATTGACCTTAGTAAGACAATTTGCACAGGTAGGGCCAGGAGCATTTACTGCTTTACAGAATCTAAACTATTTTGAGCAGTTTACAGCAGAAACACTCATAGGAATCCAAAATACTAAGAAAAGGAACAAGGGTTACAGAATAAACTACAGAATTGCTCAGTGAAGCTGGAAGGCACACTTTGAAAGAAATAACATATTTGACTCACACATTTCAAGTGGCATTGCAGAAATGATGCTCAAGAGCATCTGATGAAGGAGGAGATTTGGAGATTTGAAATGGGGCTATTTAACAGTCACAGTAGAGCTGCTCATGATTCAGATCTATCATTCAGAGCTACAGCAATTTTTAAAACATATTTTGTTTTCAATTGAAATTAGGGGGGTTGGACCATGCTGTCTGTATGATGGACTCTATTAATCTCTATGCTCTCTCAGTTATGAACATTAAAGTCCATGTTTTGCTCTGTTTTTACAGAAAGTGAAAGAAATTCCACAAAGCTAAACTTGCAAGACAAAATGTGCAATTTCACAGTACACCTACTATTTGGTAAAAAATATCTTAATCACAATATTAGGACAACCTTCTGGGAAAATATAACAGGCAAAGAGAAACTTCAGTGCCAAATAATTACTGTACCAAAGACAGAAAGATTCTAGGTAATAAGAAATAGAAAAAGAGATGTCTGAAAATACTTTATATCTTTAAAAGCAGATGAAGATCTTTGATTGGCATAAAATAACTGTGTTGAAGTCAGTATGTTTATCCATCACATCTGCAGGGGTTGATGTAGAGCTGAAATGAAGGAGGGAGGAGACTCAACCACTCGTTCAGTGTGTGACAGCATCACCCACGCTGGTGGAAGGCAGGAGGAGGGAAAAAATGTGAAAAGAGGGTAAAGCTGCCTTAGCTCTTCCTCTCCCATCCTCCCTTTGTCCCTACAAATCCAGCCTGGCAGAAGATACGGCTTAGAACTCAATTATTTTGCTTCAGGATTTCTCTTGTCTGTGAGAAACTCCAAGTCCCCCTCTTTTTCTCATTACTTAAGAGAGAGAAGATTTGGAGATGGGGTTTTCTGCAGCTCCTAGGAATGTTATGTACCTAAATGTCCCATTTTAAAAAATGAGCATCTATTAGCTCTTTTAAACCAGACCAAACCAGACCAAACCAGACCAAACCAAACCGAACCAAACCAAACCACCTTACAATAACCAATTACAAAATTTCCCCTATCAGATAGAATCTTGTATGCAGCAGTAAAGCTGTAGCTGCTGTTTTTCACAGTGTGGTGTATTATCGTTGTCTCCTACTGAGAATGGTGAATTTCTGCATCCAAAAACTCAAACCAAAGGTTTTTCCTGCCATAGATGCCATCTTATTGAACAAGATGTCTAATCTCAGGCACTCAGGACTGAAAACCTTAAAGTTTGTTGGCATCTCTCTTAGAGATGTAAGCTTAGGAGTAAGAAGAACCTACTCTGCCTAGTCTGAAAAGTTTCTTTCAGATTGCTTTAAATATTTTGTGGATGATTACAGTCTGAACATCTGACTACATGCCACTTCATTAGACTTACTCATTTTTTTTGTTCTTACCAAAGATGGGAAATTAAAAGTGATCTCTGATACTTGATTTGTCCAGAAGATAGGAGAGATATTCAGGGCAGTGTCTGGAAAAAAATTAGGATAATAAGGTGTATAAATCTCTGCTTCATTTGAAACAACGCATAAAAGCCAACCCCACATTAATTTTTTTGCTGAAAGAACTTCAATAAGTTTTAAAGTAAGTGTTTCATTTACTGCCACATGCCACACATACATGGCAAACGGTTTATACAAACCACAACACTCAGCTGTTCCTGGTTAGGTAGAGCAGCCCTCCCCTGAACACCCAAGCTGCTCCCGGTTCCCTCGGGACTCCGGGACAGGGTGCTGATGCTTTCAGCTGCTCCAGGAGGGAACTCCTGGACAGTGGCAGAGCTGCTGAGGATGTGCTCGTGAAGCCTTGGCTGAGTTGTGCTCAAGGTTTTGCTGGCTCAGAGCACAATGCTGTGCACTTCTGGAGACAGCTCATGTGCAGTGTAACTGTTCCCAGCCTGGTGGTCCAGCCTTAATGCCTTCTTCATGCAGTGCTCAGGGAGCTTTATTAGATCCCAGCTCCCAGAAACTCCACTATGCACACACACAGCGATGCTGGCCGGGTTTGGGCACTGGGGGGGCTGCAGGGATGCCTTCGCTGAAAAACTTGTCCCGTGCCCACAGAGCCAATTCCAGCCGGCTCCAAGGTGGACCAAGGCTGAGCCGTGACGGGAGAGCCTCTGAGCTGAGGTCTTTACAAATGGAAACAAAAAATCCAGCTACTCCAGCCAGAGAGAGGAGTGAGAATATTGGAGAGAAGCAACTGCAGACACCCCGGTCGGGGCAGAGCGAGGGGAGCAGAGATTCCCCTGCAGCCCCTGCTGAAGACCACGGTCAGGAAGGCTGTCCTGGGTCCCCCGGGAGCACACATCACCTGCAGCCCTTGGAGGAGCCAGGCTGCTCTAGGGGACTCATGCTGGAGCTGGCATGGGCACAAGGAGAGAGGTGCCCACCCTGGGGCAGGGAAGGGTGTGAGGAATTCTCTGCTCTGCAGGGAGGAACAGCAGAATGACCCGTGATGATCTGACCCCAGCCCCCATTTCCATTTCTGTGCTGCTGATGGGGAGGAAATAGAGAAAATCAGGAGTGCATTTAAGCCTGGAAAGAAGGGAGGGGTGGAGGGGAGGTGTTTTAAGAATTGGTTTTGTTTCTCAGTGCTCTGATTTGATTCATTTTAAATAAATTTCCCCAGCTAAGTCTGTTTTGCTTGTTATGGTAATTGGTGAGTGATTTCTCCCTGCCTTTATTTTGACCCAAGAACCTCTTGTTGTATTTTCTCCCCCCGTAGAGCTGAGCAGTGATAGAGCAGCGTTGGTGGGCACCTGGAGTCCTGCCAGGGTCAACCCCCCACAGACCCAGTAAACTGCTGGGTGAAAAGGGCTTTTCACACCCTCCTGAAGCAGGAGCAGATACAATGAGAGACAGGAGATATATCTGGGTGTTTCTAAGGCCAGGAGATGTAGCACTCACTCTTAATTTAGGCCGTGGCTCTAAATCAGGCTTATTTACAAGAGCTTCAAGGCTCAGGTCAATGACCTCATTTATTGTGCAAGTATTACCTACAAAACAAAAATTTACCCATTTATTCCAGAAGGACATGATGAACTTGGATGTCCACCTGATTTTAAACTATAGTATTTCAGCCCATCTCACCAGGCTATAAAATCTCTCTAGTAATTCATGCATGTTTACAATACTATCTATGCAATATTATTCAACATTCTGTTGCTGTGTGAAAGAAATTGAATGCCCTTGGAAGAACAAATCCACACAAAAGGCAAAATAAACGTAGCTAGATATGCAGGGTCTGAATGTCCAAAGCAAACTAGGAGAGGGAGTGAGGGAAAATTATTTTCTGTCCATTTTTCACTCCCAGACAATATTATGAAGTGCCTGGAATACCAGAAAGTTCATTTTAAAACAGAGGACTGATGTTTACACTGGCCCTTATATAAATATGCATTGATTTTATGTAATTCTTTTTCTTAATACTTCAAGTTAAACTCAGTTTATTTACTGCTGAGAAAGGTACTGGATTTTTTTTTTATTGCACAGGTACAACACAGCAGCCTGTCAAGGATATTCTGAAATGACTCAGAAAAATATGTGCTTGGAGCTGCCTGATTAAGAATCTTATGGAGGGGTAACCCCTAACCTGAGCCCTGGAAAGGTGCACTTCTGTAAATAAGGTATTTGCACTGGTAGGTGTAAGATGTACTTCAATTAATGCAGCAGTGCCTGGCCCTTCTGTTTGCTCCATCTTCCTCTGGACCATGGTTTTGCATCCAAGCCAGGTAAGTTGCCAGGTGTAGGCGAAAAATATATTACAATGCCAGAAGGAAAATGCTATGAGGGTTGTGTCAATACAAGGGGCTATACTGGTTATATTCTCCTAATTTAATCCCTCTCCCCCAAAACAAAAAATACCCAACAACAATATACTCTTCACATTCACAATCTCATACTGCTCATTCAATCACAAACTGCTAATCTACTAGCCACAAACACTGATAATTCCTGTTTAATTTTGCACTTTGGATTGAGAATCCCTGCAAGCATGACAGTTCTGGTGATGGTTTTGTGATCTGCTTGGTAGGATCTATGCAGAGACCAACAACTCATTCTACAGAGCCCACTCTGCAGGCATCAGATGACTGTGGCTTTCAGTTACTACCTCTGGATCAGAGCCAGAAGCCTAGTGGTGAAAAGCTCTTTATACCATTACCAATCCCTCGAGCCACCCAGTCCTTCTCCATTGCATACAGGTTTTTAGTGTTGTGCCTTAAGATCTGTTCTGGTTCTGAGTAACGTTCTTTGTGATGGGAGCCTTGCCACTCCCCCTCTCATGAGGGAAAAAAAACAACGAGGAGGGAGTGTGAAACCTATTTTCAAACTCTGTTACGATTATCTGATGCAGCAACTACTCTGGGATTCTCCACGGGAGAGACCTGAGTGCTGGGCAATGCCTGTCTTGAGTGAAGAGCTGACTCCAGACCAGTCAGTGCCAGGATCTGTCTGCCTGCAGCCGGGCTCTGGGACAGGAGCACCCACACACAGCCTGAGGCCACCACAGGGATGGCTCCAAAGCTTTCCAGGACATCTACAGGCTGGCAGGGCCTCAGTGCACACACAGGTTGGTCTGGCATTGAGTGCTGCCTCAGAAGGATGCTCGAAGGCAGCATGAATATACCCCCAGAGAGGGCAGAACTACA
The DNA here is from genome assembly GCF_029582105.1 of Oenanthe melanoleuca. Classification (NCBI taxonomy): domain Eukaryota; kingdom Metazoa; phylum Chordata; class Aves; order Passeriformes; family Muscicapidae; genus Oenanthe; species Oenanthe melanoleuca. The sequence continues at coordinate 4,326,802 of NC_079351.1, forward strand.
ACCAGTGAGCTCCCAGAGCATCTGCTCTCAGCTGGTTTCCCTCTAAGCATCCACCAACAGTCAGAGGCTAAATTGTGGCATCTCTGCACTCCTGTCCCACAGTTGAGCAGGGAAAAGCGACTCACTGTGACACTGCACCCGTGCAGATTTCTCTGCAGCAGCTTTTCCCAGCCTCTCCAGAAGCACATCACACAGAGCAGCTGCTTTCCCCACAGGGAACAAGCTGCAGGGGACTTAACAGTAATACACTGGTACCCAAGCTTCACGAAGAGGGCTGTAAGCTGCTGATCCTGCAATAACACCTCCAAGGATTTAGAGTCTTTAATGTTGATTGCTGAATATTTCTGTTCCCATCTGAACCATTCCAACAGTTGTTTCAAGTGAATGTATTCATTCCCTTCCTCTTAACCATTGCAGCTTCTTGCTTGGTCTGGGAGCAGGGAAGAGGGAATGAAAAGGTCTCTTCAAATTCGCTGGAGCTGCTCTCTTAAAAGAGAGCATTGACACAGATCCTGCAGCTCCCACGTGCAGCAAGGCTCCCCCAGGACCTGCAGGCACAGAGAGACTGCAGGATCCTTGTGGGCACTCCAGGAAGAGTGTGGCTGTTCTCCCCACTGGATGAGAGTATCATATCTATTCCTAGCATGGATCTACCAGGTGGCAGCATTCCCCTGCCAGCATACCTTTGGTTTGGCTCACCTTGAAAGCTATGATGTTATATTATATGATGACGTCATTATATTTATTTCAGCTTTCAATGAAGATTCTTGGCAAATCTCCAAGCTGGAATATCTTCTCTTTAATGTGTCCAAGATCCAGCCAATGTGGTGCAGATTACATTTATATAACACAGCCCAGTGAGGTGAACTGCTGGGAGTTTTTTTCAAGGTGTTGGTGTTACTAAATTAAGATTGTTTCTCTACTAAAACTATGGAAGAGGGAAAACGTGTCCAATATTTACCCAAATACTAACACTCTAATTCCTAACTGTGGTTATTTTGGTGATGACTCCATAGTGCCTTCACACAATATCAAGAACTCATCTTTGTGGTGGTATTTTGAAAATGATAAAAGGAATCAAATATGTTTTTCAATTAAGTACATATATGAGGACAGAACACTTTAATGTCTAATGTTTCCTAGTTGGTTCATTTTCTTCACAGTATCTGAACTAATTTGGACAAGTTACTCTGGTTTACTTTTTTGTGCTTTTATCAACTGTACTCCTCTTAGCCCTTTCAAATTAGCCATCATCATGACTTTGGTTAAAAGCCACGTGTTTTTCCAATAATCATTTCCAAGGCATTGGAGAATGATACACAGAATACTGCTCTGCACTGACAAAAACAATGGCTTGGATGCTAAATGCAATATCACAGAGGAACCTCCCTTGAACACTGGGCCTTAACTTTACTAGATTTTGAATAAAGACGTGGTGTGAGAGAGCAGAGAGATCATTCTGATAAAGACTGACTACAGTGGCAGGGATGAAGTCCTGTGCTCCTCACAAGGAACTGCAGCACACAGGTTGAATGACTAAGCCTACGGCAGACACAGAAATGAATTGAAATTCCCATTATTATGCTGTAAGACACTAAAATTGCAGAAGAAGAAACTGCAGAGTAACTAAAAGCAAACTTTAAACTTTTCCCTTATTTCTTCCCCACAGTGGTCTTTGTGCAGCCTTATGATGCCACTACCAAGATCAGCAAAGAAAAACTGGCTATGTTATGAATTGATTTCTATTTAAAAGGGCTATAATTCAATTTTGCTACAAAAACATATTACAAAATCTAATATTAAATAGATTTGCATACAAACATTCATCAGAAAGATATTTTATTTGTTTGGCTTGAAACACTTCCACTACAAGCCAAGCATTTCAACACCAGGCAGGAGGACCAGAAAGTAGACCTGACCAGAAACAACAGTGAAAACTACTAGCTTATTTTTGATCTACCAGCTGACAAAATTTAGCTATTTATTAAAAAACCAGAACAGCATGGGCCTTATGAATGGTGAAACTTGATTTTTTAAAACACAAAATGTTCTCATAAATTTATTATTGGGTGTTATTGGTTGAGAAAGCATATATGTACACATGACTCTGATGACAATGACCCTCAGATTAAAATTAAGACAGATATGGTGATTGGCATTTAGACTACATTAACAGCACACTTCTTTTACACTCAAGCAACAGTCACCAACATACACTCAGCTCTGCACATATAAAAACCTTTAAATCTTGAAGCCAGCAGTCAGAGGTGGTTTCCAGATGAAGTCCCTGTTTGCCCCATTGCTGGGATCACAGACAGATAAATCACTGGCTGAGCCCCCTCACTAAGTAGTGGGAATATTACTTTAGCAAAGTTTGCTAATGGGGCAAAGGACCTTGTATTGTAATCCAGTGACATTTTCAACCTTCTGAGAACTTTTGTTGACATTCCCGAGTCCCTGGCTGCCATCCCAGCATGAAATAGTTTCTGTTCACATAATTCTCGTGTTTACCAGTCATGAAAAAATCTTGCTTTTTTTTTTAAATAAACTTTTTTTTTTTTTTTTTTTGCAAGTGAAACTCTGTCTAAAAAAATATTGGCCCCAGGCATACAAGGTTTTGCATAAATTCATATGTGATGAATGGCTGATTTTAATGTTATTTGGGTATTTGTCAGAACCTAACAAATATACATGGTAATGGTGGTTCATAAACTTAAACATCTCAATATACCCTTTCTTCTGGAAATAAATTACGTTTGTTTGCCCTGCCTGGAGTCCTAAGGTAGCCGACATTAGGAATATTTTAAATGTGATCATCCATCCAGCATGTCTTTCAGGCGCCACGAAGATTAAATGAAAGAATCATAAGATGAAGGTCTTTAACTTTTAATCCTTTTACAATGAACCCTTAGATAGACATGGGGGCAGGGTGCCTTCTATGTGAGTAATAATGCCTCTGTTCCTCTTCACTAGGTTAATGAATACCCTAAATGTCCCAAGATCTGATTTTCTTCCCCCCTCCCAAAACTATTGAAATTAGAGCAAAGAGACGGGCGGTAAAACGCACCGAGAGACTGAGCAAGGGAATGAATATGCATTCGGAGATACCGAACTAAGCGTCAGAGAAAGCAGGGCTGGCTCGTCTCAATGAAAGTCTCATGGGTTTAAAATGATTAGCATAGATTCCCTCCGAGTTTTGGAGGAGAAATTAAAAAAAAAAAAAAAAAAAAAAAGAAGAAAAAGATTTTTTTTTTGGCTCCAAGATAAATAAGGAAAAGGTTTTCTGCACTGTCAGGGAGCCTTTGAAGAACACGTGGAGAGTTTGTTTTCGCAGTTGGTATCTATGAGATACGAACCGTCGGCTCTCCCAGCACGTAAAAGTCAAACAGGTCGCTAATTGGGCCGGGTCCCGACGGAGACACGGCCCGGTTGCGGGTCCCTAAGGGACTGGACGGGACCGGACCGGACCGGACCGGGCTGTCCCGCAGCGCCGAGCGGGGAGCGGGGGCGGCACCGGGGCCGGGCCCGGAGCGGGCGGCTCGGGCACCGGCTGCAGAGCTCGCTGCTCCCGGGCTGCCTGCAGAGAGGTTCCAGGCAGGGGGTGCACGCCCCCAGCACCCCACCAGGGTGGCGATGGCCCGGCGCTGGCGGGAGCCCAAGGAGTTAACCGGGCCGGGCCGGGAGGTGTGCGGAGCTGTCACAGGATCAGGCTAATAACGTGTCTGCGCTGAAACCCCCCAAAGACCAGGGGTCAAGTTTCAGCAGTGTCCCACCACAATGGTAGGTGTGAAAGACACGTGTCCCGTTGTAAATGAAATGTCAAGCGGTTAAAAGAAAAATCCCCGAGCAGCTGCCACCGAGCTGGCCAGGGCTGCGCGGCCGCGGGAGCGGCTCCGCGGGGCGCGGCGCGGAGCGCAGGGACAGCCCGCCGGCAGCCCCAGCCTGGGGGGCCGAACCCGCGGCACTGCCGCCGTGGAGGTGCCGCACAGCCCCTCTAACAGAGTCGTGAGCAGGTTCCCACCTCCCCCTGCCACCACGAAACGTCCTGCTGAGCGTGGAGAACGAGGAGGAGAGAGAAGAAAGCCCCCCCGACGGCGGCCAAACCAAAAAGCAAACAGAATCCAAACGGCTCGTGTTTTAGTGGTTGACTTTAATTCTGCACTGCACTTTTACTACAAGGATATAAAGAATAAATAGCAGATACTCTTCATTTACATAGGATTAAGTCATTCAAACTGTTCTCTCTATTTACACTAACATTGTGCTCTAGGCGTTTATTCATTTTTATTTTAAATCTAAAGTCCGTAAGGAAAAAGAAAAAAAAAAAAAACCCTCACACATACACTTTCCGAATAATGGAAAATAGCTTTAAACGTTTTCTTATCAAAAAGTTTGGTTTGTATTTTTTAATCCTTTTATTAAAAAAAAAACCACCCAACAAAAAACCTGCTTCGCCAAAGCGAAGCAACTTCTCTCTGGAATATAAATTAAAAAAAAAAAAAAAAAAAGATACATTAGCAACGATCAGGGTAATAGTCTTGAAAATACAGTAGACGCTGATTATTTCACGTATAATACTGACCTTTTAATAGTATATTAAACCGGTGCCATATATACACACAATATACATTCTCCTACACGTTACAGTGCATTACAACGTTAACCAGAAAGCAAATGTCTTTTATTTCTGTTGCAGCAAAGGTCCACGTGAGTCCGCTGGAGAAGGGGCGCGGAGGGAAGTGCCAGCCCTAGCAGGAGCACTTACACTCCGAAATGATGGGGTACTGGATGGGTATCCATGTGCATCTCTGCCCGCCCCGGCGCTGGCACCGCCACCTCAGGATCGTTAAATGCACGGACTTGGCAGGTTTGCAAACCATGCCTTCGGGGACTGAACAAGACCTTTTACTGTAGCAGCTGCCCACTTTGACATACCGGGGCCAAAAGCGGCTGCCGAGATCGTTCCACGTGTATAGGACCGGGCAGAAGGTCTGGGACCAAAGCCACATCTGCAGCTTCCTGCGCAGCTTCTTGCTCAGCCTGTGCTTCTTGCCCGGCTGCAGCCCGTCGTAGAACTCCAGCCCTTTGATTTCGCTGGGCATCGCTCCCGAGGGTCTCTGCCTGAGCAGCAAGTCCAGCTCAGCTAGATCGTCCACTCCGAGCCGGTCCTCGGGCAAGGAAACAGCCATAAAGTTGGGGTCGAAGTGTCCGCCCATGAGGTTCCTTAGCAAGGTCTCGTTAAGATCCTTCTCCTTGGGGTCAAAGATAGGGTCCGGGTGCTCGATTAGATCCACCAAGGGCAAGTTGTCGCTGGGAGCCGGTCGGATGTGCAGATAGTGCTGGCAGGCGCCCTGCTCTAGCCGGAGACCCAGCAGAACCACCAAGGCGTATATAGTCACAAGGCACTGGGAATGATCCATCCTTGGGAGACCGGTGGGGGTGGGGGGGGGAAAGGGGGGCTGGATTCACCAAACAGCAAGGGAAGAAGGTGCAAGCGAATACATCAGAAAACTTGTACGGGGATATCCAAAATAACTCGTCTTTGAGGGGGATCACCTCCACTCGCCGCACCACCAGCAAAGACAGCCCCCTGATAAGCCCGGAGAACAAGCCCCCTGCAAACACTCTCTCTTGCAGGCTTCTCTATAAAATTTCTCCCGGTGGAGCCGCTCCAAAATTCTGCTGCTGCTTCTCGCCCTTCCCGGCAACGGGAGATGCCTCTTTTTGTTGCGAATTCTGCTTGATGCTGCCGCTCCTCGTTGTCCGCCCGTGCGTGTGGAAGAAGTTGCTGCCGATTCTTCCTCCCCGCTCCTCTCCGCCGTTTGCAAAGCAGCCTCCTCAGCAGTAACAGCAGCCACGCACGTTGGCACCAGTTTGTCTGCTTTGCAAGGACCCAAAGCCTTTAAATTTCCTGCACTTTCAGCTTCATCTCCATGGAAACCACAGACTCTCTCCTAACCCACCCCACCCCCCTTAAAAAAAACCCACACACACAACACAACCCCCACTCCCACAAAAGTCCAGGAGAGCGCGGCTTCCCCCTTCCCACCGGCAGGCACCCTCTGCTGGGGAAGGCTGAGGCGGGAGCCGCCGCCTCCCCCCGCCCTCCGCACGCCGCCGCTCACGCGAGCCGCCGCGCCCCGGGAGATGCTGCCCTGCCCGGGGCAGCCGCCGGCAGCCGAGCCCGGCTCGGTGCCCGCTGCTCGGAGCAGCCCCGCCGGCTGCGGGCTCGGGCTCGGCCCGCCGCTCTCCCCGCGGGCGCGGAGCGCGGCCTCTCCCGCCCGTCCGGCGCAGCAGCGCGGCCCGGCTGCCCGCGGAGGGCGGTGGCTCTGGCGGCGCTCCGCAGGCTGCCCGCGCCCTCCCGGCCCGTTCCGCGCTGCGCGGCCGCCGGGAGCCGCCTGCCCGGGCGTGCACATGGTTGCGGGGCGCGCTGCCCGCCCGCGGGGCCGCTGCGGACGCTCTGCCCGCGTTCCTGGCGCCTGCCCGGGCGCAGCGAGCCCTCTGCTGGCGGCGCCGAGCCGGGCCGGGGGCTGCCCGCGGGCGGCCGGGGGGCACCGGGACAGCGCGGAGCCACGGGATGCTCTCGGCGCCGGAGGAACTCGGCCAGGGCCAGGGCCACACGCAGGCAGAGCAGCAGGGTGCTGCGGGTGGGGGCAGACGGCTCCCGGAGACCCCGCGCACCTCGGGGCTGCGGCCGGCGGGACCCCGCGAACGGAGCTGCGCTCCCCCGAGACGAGCCCGGGAGCGCGGCTCCCATGGCGGATGCTCCGGGAGGCTGCCCGGCCCCGCCGCTCTCTGCGGAGCACTTGCTGAGCGATTTGCTAAGACTTCATCAGAAACGCAATTTCCAGTTATGCCCTCAGTCCACACAGAAGAGATGGAGAGTGCCTCAATGGCAAATACATAAAACAATTTAAAATTTGATACTGAAGCCACTTCCATGCAGAATTACTGTCTCTGAAAGAGCACTTACACGGCGTGGCAGGAGTATGGCTGTAAGGCTTATTACGGTTTGAGTAAAATTTCCTGAAGTGCTTGAATCCCATTCCGGCAGGCTATTTAGGCACTTAGGAACCTAAGTTTAATGGGACTGAAGCTAAGCCATTTCAACTAAGTTATTCATGCGTTTTTTTAAATCTTAACCTTCAAATTTAGGTTCATTATGAAAGTAATACATAGATCATATTACTAAGATTTGGTGCTTTTTACAAAAAATATTTTTCAACTATTTTCACTCCTACTTTTCAATTTAAAATAACTCTTAACTCTGATTTATTCCAGAATATATCAGGCATTTTATAAATAATACATAACTAAAAAAATTACATGAAAAAAGTGGAGAACTGACGTAAGGTCAACACTGTGAAAGAGCCTCACAGTGACACTTGCTGCTACAATGTCAGTCAAAAATCTGCTGGAGTTTTATTACAAGTTTTTTCACTTGCAAGTTGAGGTTTCTACCTTCACCCAGACCCTGATAAACTTTAATTGCTGAAATTTGGCGTAAAAGTTGTCCCTGGATATAAGTGAGAAGCCACACCTCAGAAACAGAGCAGAAGCAAAAATTCAGAAATTACATCTAATGGCTTGCATTTATTTTTTAATAATAAATTCAGTTTTACTCAGCTGGTATTTGAAACCAATTCTTTAGCTACCAGTCACTTAAGTCAAAAAAGGAATGCTGCTAAAGCCTTATGTTCATATATTCCATGCCAGATATTTCAGATTCCACATTGCAAACTGTGACTCTAAAGAAGGACTGGAAGACAAGACCATTTCCTCCTCAGCTGAGTTACCTGTATGATGAAATGTTTCTGGAATGAGGCTCTTTGAGGCTCTTTAAGCCTCTGTGTCCCTCTTTAAGCCCTAGATATGTTCTGAGCAGAGCAGCTGGGGCTCAGTAATTCCTCAAGTGCGGGTGCATGCCTCACCTCAGGTGCACTGGGCTCCTGGAGAGGCCATGAAAGCTCGAGGGATGCAGAAGTGACAGAAGTCACTTGTGGCCCAAGAATTCCTTGGTGGCATGGTTGACAGCAGGACTGGGGAAGAGCTGCCAGAGGCCTCTGGGTCAGAGGGAAAAGAAACTGGTTTATTCCGAGGCTTGCTGAAAACAGCAGTAAATGAAACCTGCAGGTAAAGGGGTGATCCAAGGTCTGTGTATGATGCCAGCCCTTCCTGGGACAGGGAGAGAGGCCAGCAGCTCAGAGACCTTAGCTGGTCATTCTACTGGCAGTAATGCATGAAGCAGAGTAGGACAACTCCCTTTACCTCAGCTTTATTGGTTCTGGAGTGCTGTCAATAGTAAAAATGTGTTTTTTCAGTAGACAAAGCAAATAGAACCTTCAAGGCACACCGGAAGCCAATGTGAGCAAGAGTAAGATGCCACTTCTTCAGGGTCACATCACTGATGAGGAGAGAAGAGGAATGCAGCCTGCATGGCTCTGAAGGCACAGCTCTGAAAACACATTATGTAAGCAGCTGACTTACAGCACAACAGCGAGGATGCACAGAAACAATTCAGAATAGATTTGTTTCCTGTTAAATCTACTAACAGAAAATGGCCTGACCTACTTCAGCCAACCCAGGGCTCAGGGACATCCCTCTGAATTCAGCCCATGGTTTCAAATCAGCAGGTCTGCAAGCAGTGGTCTCAAGCATGATGCATGCATTGCTGTAAAACACAGAGGGAATCTCACAGAAAGTAATAAAACTGCAAAACTGGGATGAAGAAGAACTATGCCAGGTGTGATTGGCAAAGCTGTGCCTTCCTTAGGAGTGGAGGCTTCCTGAGAACTATTCTTGCTTCCCTTTACACATAAAGATTATTTAAATTATGCTCTCATTGCCTTTTGCTTTGTTTTAAAAAATCCATTGGAATGAAATGATTCTTAAGGAAAGGAAAATGAACAGCATAATCAAGTGAGTCCTGCTCAGCTCTCATGCAAATTTCTCATATGGCTTTGAGCAGCACATTTCATAGCTCTGCCCTTCCTTATCTGTAAAGCAGGAATGCTAAGCCTTGCCCCTTTCATGGAAGTGTTGGAGAGTTTGATTAGATGATACCAGTATCAATGAATAACGCAGAGGGAAGAGTCTCCTGTTATACTAAAATTATAGAGGAAACCTGTGTTTGAAAGAGCAGATAACTGAATTAAAATCACTTCAATTTTAGTCTTAGGTCCTAGCAAGCTTCTAGTTTCCTTGTCCTTTATACACCTGTATGAATTTTGTAAGGAACTCCTTTTCTACCTTTTTAAAAAAAGCCTGATTCCCTTAAGAAATTCTAAAGGAGATGCACAGCTTGCAGCCATTTTACATAGTCCAAATATATCAGATGACAAATCTACATTAAGCTATCAAGGGTCATGTATGACCTTTCCAAGAATCCATGTACCACCATTCTACTAATTTGAAAACTACTTTCTTTAGTGTGGAAAGATTCAGGGAGATCCTGCTGGATCTTTGTGGTCTATCTCTCTTCCCTCATGAGGAAGGTACCTCATCAATTTCCCTGCCTCTTTCCTGATACACAGAATAAGGGCTGTGATGAGGATGACAATGTTAGCAGGTGACCAACTGCTTTGAAGGAAAACAGTTTTGAATCAAAAACTTTGGAAAGTAAAATATATTTTGAGAGAGCAAAGTTCTACCTTAAAATCTCAACAGAATGGAGACAGGGAAGGAAGGAATACATTTGGCCAAGAACCTCTATCTACAGTGATAAATAATAGATAAATAATATATTTTGGAACTAAGCTCTGGGATGAATGTTTTATAGCAGAGTAAATCCTAAAATGACTAATGCATTAAAACAATGAAGAAAAAAACAACAACAAAAAATAAGACCCCCACAAATAAAAAAAAATTATTTCTTAGTCTTTTAAGCACATACATAGATGCACCCATCGCCTTAAAAAATGTCCTTAAAGAACTGCTGCATTTTTCTCATGTCATTATTCCTTCTAAAATACTGTGCCTCCTTGATTCTCAGCTCACTCCTCTTGCTTCTGCATTTTTCCTAAGGTATAGACTTTTGTCTTTAGACCAGAGCTTGTGCATTCATCTGCTGATAAACTGTTTATCTTAGCTTTTATGAGGGCGCCTTGCTGCAAGGCAGCCAGAGACAGGATCCTGGGTGTTTGTCTTTTTTTTTAAAAGAGGGTCCGGGAAGTGATGGGTATTTATACCTCCCTTGGCTCCATATATCATGGGAGGTGGAACTCCACTGTCTCTGTTTCTTGCTTTTTCTCTCAGCAGTGTCTTCTGCAGTAAATCTGAATCTCTCAGAGCAGACTTTTCTTGGCTACAGCCCCACTTGGAGGAATTGGTTTTAATTATTTATTTATTTATGCAAAAGGTTTGCAACAACACAAAGTTCTTCTAAATCCTCCCACTTCTCTACCTACCTAAATATCCTACTTTTTGTGCCAAATCCTAACATCTCAGCAGTCAAGAGAAGAGACCAGTGTCTCGCAGTGTGCAGACCAATTCATTATGGACAGGGAAGCCAGTGGGAGAATTGAAAAAGATGAAACAGAAACCAAGGCATTTTTTTGTGTTAAAAAATGACACTTATATTTACAAGCAATGCCTCCTGAAGAGGATCTGAATTTCCACACAGGCAACATTGTTTATCCAAACAAACTCCCTGTGGCAGCATATATTACATATATACACATATGGCAAGTAGGATTGTATTTATTCATTTTAGCCAGCCTGGTCATTAAGATAAACATCTATTGAGATAAACCAAGTTTTTACTATTCCCTTTCTTATAAAACACTAAAAACAACTGAGGGACAAAGATTCAATGAAGTGAAAAATACAGCACCCCCCCAATCAATCCCTGTGTGCACCAGAATGATTCATTGATGGCAGCTACTGAATAACCCCGATACATAACATTTCTCACCCTCTGATATTTAAAAAGACCCCCTCGCCCTTTTAGCACCAATGGAGCCCTTCAAATATTTTATTGCTAATTGTCTAATGCTACGTGATGAATGACTGCTTGACTGAAAATGACAACCCCTTTTCTCTCAACTACTTCATTTTTCTGGCTCCAGTGGGGGTGAAGAGGAAAAAATAAATCCAATTACATCATATTTAGCCCGTTGCTTATGAATGAAGGAAAACTGAAACTTATTTTAAAAGTACTTCTATCAGCTCAGTCCTGAGCCCCCAGGTCCCCTGCACTCAGTTATGTTGCGTCAGATTCTGGTGCAAAATATTCCAAGAGACTCATGGGTTTTGTGGAAGTACAAAGTCCAAGAGGCAGGGTCTAATCCTGATCAGAGAGCCAGAGGGAACAGGATCCCAAATATATCTGACTCAGAAATCCTGGACTAAATGTAGAATGGCCGCACTTTATGCTCACAAGAAGTATCCTGGCTACAGTGTAATAAAAGAGCAGAATTTAGCCTCTGTATAAAACAACTCCTGACTAACATTTTGCCTCAAGAATTAATGCAGCAACAGAAGGTCCTACAAATTCAGAATCACTTCTTTATTAGAAATTTTTTACATTTGCTCCGGCTAGAAAATGTGCAAGGATGAAGGAGCTGTAATAACTAAAAAAAGATTAAACTGCATGTAATTCCTCAGTATTTTGTATTATCACTTCTTTCCAGCTTCTTATGCTTTATCCCTTCAGGGAATCTTATCTCTTCAAAAAGAAGTAGATCACAATGATCAGCCAGAGTTGTGTGCATAGCATTGTCTCTGCAGCCACTACAAAATGTCCCAAGATACAAATCCACAGTGGCTGGGCTGGCTGTGAAAAGCTCTATGTTCGATAGGAGACTTCTCAAAGAAACTTGTACCTTTAGTGGCACATGGAATGATTTCCCCTTTCTCTCACAAATGATGAAACAGGCACACTCATGGGGTTATGGGATTATTCAGATACATAAATAGACATTTGTATCTGAGACTGATTCCAAATCTGTTAATGTTCAGTTGGAATTGCTGAGATGTTTCTTTGGCTTGGGAGTTCCAAGTCTTTGCGTTGGAAGGCAAAGGGACCCAGGCGAGTAAAATAATGAATCTAGGCTTCCCAGACACAGATCTGACATTTGCTCTCTCCCTCTGACTCAGGCTTTGACTGGGTTCAGGGATTAATTAGGCCATGCAAACGAGTTAGGTTCTCTCTTCTGGCAACCTGGTCACGTAGAGAACCCCCACCCCTCCCCTTCCCTACACTCTCCTTGCCTATAATGAAGCATGACTGTAGTAAAACAAGTCTTTTGATGGTGCCTCTTCTCATCACTTTCAAGACAAACAATGTCTCAGAAGCCCCCCAGCTGCTTTTATTTTTCTTATATCTACAGTTACATCTTGGGTGTGTTTACTCATCCTCATTAAATATGTTGGTCAGTTGTCCGTACTCCCCCCCCCTTTTTTTTTTAAATATCCTTCCTTTATTGCAGTTTACAAAAGCATTAATTACAGGATAGAGTTAAAAGCTTTTGGGTACTGAGCAACATCCCACAACGCCACAGTCTCTAAAAGAGAATTGACAGGGGGTAGAGAAGGGTACAACACGAATATGAGACAAAAAGCCCCACAGCACACAGAGAAGTCACAAATTACTGCTTTGCTCACAGCACAGCTTTGCCTATGTACAGTGAAGATAAGCTTTGCCTATGTACAGTGAAGTTCCTCTGATAAGCCTGAATAAGGACTTCGTGTTTTTCTTTCAAATAAGAAATAGTAACAAGTGGCTGTTGCCCTCCTCCTTTGAACACAGATACTTGGAAAGACTAGGATGGCACAGGAAGAAAAAACAACCCATCACAGGACTAACAACCAGCTAGGCTTTCCCACATAGACATGGGTCAGGGTGATTTTCTTTCAAGCATCACTGAAATAATAACACTTCAACTGAGTATCTTTGCTGCCTAGCACGTGTCCTGAAGCCACATCACCTTTTGAAGTACTTGTTTTCATAATAAACACATCAGCAGTTGAATAACATGCCAGACACAATGGCACATATTTTGACTATTATTTGTTCACTTTATATGTGTCTATGCATGTGTAATTGTTCCCATGCAGGAACAGCCTTCCCATTTCTCCCATTCTTGACAGAGTAGTGTTCCAAAGAAACACAATCCTGTTCTGATTTACAAAAAGATCAAAATCAAACAAAAAGGAGCATTGCACTGACCACTCTGGAAGTGCCACAGTTCTCTACTTTGAACATAAAGGTTAATTTTGGTCAGCAAAATGAGCATTTCAGCTCAAGTACAAGGTATTGAAACAGGCTCAGACAAGGGATTCAAAGAAGAGAGATGCCTTTGTAACAGAAAAAGAAGCAAAAGGAAGAATGCTGCATCTAAAGCGACTCATGGCAGGGATGGCTCTTTATGACACTTTCATTGAAGATCTTCCCACTTTTCTCACCAAAAAAGAAGGTAGGAATAACCTTGCTTGGCAGACAGTAACCTAAACTGCTCTCCCGAAGGAGACAGATATTGGAGCTTGCCGGTCATCATTCTTGTGTGAGATCTCTTGAATAAATAAATAAATAAATAAATAGCAGCCTTCCCTGCGGAAGGGCCCCGGTGTGCTTAGGCTTAGGTCCTGCCTGGTGCTTACCGCTGCAGGACCTGAAGGGAGCAGGGAGGGGGGCGAGGAGGGGGCAATCACCCTCCAACACCGGGAACTGTTTGTAAATTACCCTAAGCTTCCCTTAGTCATTATTCCATTAACTGCCTCTTGGTAGATCTGTCAGTAACTAAGCTGGGACTTATTTGTAGAGAATCAGAGGCTATTTGCTGCACTAAGTGAGCCATGAGAGCGAAAGGGTTTGGGATTTATTTGTAATTACAGTCGGGATTTTTTTCTTCTCCTTGCCTGGACCCCACTGGTACTTTCATTCACATTCCCTAAGCTGAAGCTGGCGCCAGGATCACAGGCTGGCCCTGTGTTTATGTCATTGAGACTAGGACAATATTTCAGTGTGGAGCCAGACCGCAGGGATCCACTCTATAAAACCCTCACTAAAAATAGACAGCCGCCCTGCCCCCAGGCCCGCGGACCGCCGGCTCCCTGCGTGGAGCGCAGCCCTGGGCCGGGCCCGGCTCAGCCCCGCCGGCTCCCGGTTCAGCTCTGCCAGCCCCCGGTTCAGCTCTGCCAGCCCCTGGTTCAGCTCTGCCAGCCCCCGGTTCAGCTCTGCCTGCCCCCGGTTCAGCTCTGCCTGCCCCTGGTTCAGCTCTGCCAGCCCCTGGTTCAGCCCCGCCGGCTCCCGGTTCAGCTCTGCCAGCCCCTGGTTCAGCTCTGCCAGCCCCTGGTTCAGCTCTGCCAGCCCCCGGTTCAGCCTCGCCAGCCCCCGGCTCAGCCCCGCCGGCTCCCGGTTCAGCTCTGCCAGCCCCTGGTTCAGCCCTGCCAGCCCCGGACTCTGCCCTGCCAGCTCCGGCTCTGCCAGCCCCCGGCTCAGCCTCGCCAGCCCCTGGTTCAGCCCTGCCAGCCCCAGGCTCTGCCCTGCCAGCTCCGGCTCTGCCTGCTCTGCGCTTCCCCGGCCGCGGTGTCTCCGAGCAGCTCCTGGAGCCGGCGGAGCCACTTTGGCTGCAGCCGGCAGCATCCTGAGGGATCTCCTGCTCCCTGACCGCTCCCTGAGAGTGGATGTGGTACCTCGAGGAGCCGAGCTCTGCTCTGCATCGATCCCTGACCAGCCCTGCACCACCTCTGCTCAGGCTGCAGCACCGAGCTATGAGTTATCCTAAAATCCCACTGACTCTAACTGGGAGAGCAAGCACCTGAAAATACCAGTGCTTGGGACCCCTCCTTTCCCTCTGTAGCTTGTACAGAGAGACCCCAGTAGGACAGAACTGGGTCAAAGACTTCACCTCTGTCTGATAAATCTTTCCTGCAGCAAATTAAAACACAAGCTGAACATTTCCATCTCATAGCTGTCAATTTTATTCAGAAGCATGAACCGGGGCAAATCATTCAGCCTTTTCAATGCCAGTGGTGCATGATCTCTCAGCTTGGAAGGATAAATGTAAATAGTAGAATGTTCATTGATTAGTTCAACAACTATACCAGAAAAGATACAACATGCTTAATGCACAGATTTTAAAGAGCCTGAATCTGCAGCTTACATTGGAAGGGGTTTAATTCAAGAAGCCCGTGAAGTGACAGAAAAACCTCACATTCGTTTTAATAGATAACAGAGCCTTCCAAAAGACAGCAACAAAGAGCCATCGAGCCTCTTGATTCCCTGAGATCCCTGTTTGCCTAGCTGATGAAAAAACAGCAGATGGGAGTGTGCATGCTTGTACACACAGGTACCTTGAGGGATGCTGCCAATGGATGTCCAAGAGGAACAAACCCCTCAGAACAGCTTCCTGCCACTCAACCACTGTCCTGGCATAGTTCCTGTTTATCAAGTCAGGAGGACCCTGATATGCTTAAACCAGTGGCAAAACTACAGTGGGAAGGTGCAGATTTGGTTGGCTAAAGGAGCCCAACTCACCCTGTCTCCCAAGACCCAGGACAACTTGACTGCTTTCCACTTGGGCTGCATGGCTCATTGCTGCTAGAGGTGCAGCCAGTCACCACCTGAACTGAAGAGAAGGTTGCACAAATCTGTGACAGAACTGAAAACTGAGCTCTGAAATCCCTGTCAGTGCTTTAAAATCCTGCAGTGCCATGTGCCGCTGCTCATAATGAAGGTTGACTTTGATTTGATTGGTTTAAATTAAATCATTCACTAGACAAAAAGCCATTTTGTACAAGGAGATAAGGCTGTTGTAATATGGGCTTAGAATGTTGGAAAAGGCTGCTTTGAAAATTTTCAAAACATTACGAACATGTATGCAGTAGTTTACAAGGACAGCTGTAGTATTGTAAAGAAATTTATTATCAGAGCCATTGGTAAAATAATCCAACAGATTTCAAACCAGTCTGTTTTCTGCACCATGCTGTGGGTACTCAGTGTTTGCTCAGTGATTATTCTGTTGAGTTCAGCTCCTTCAGGTCCTTCTGCTACTATGCAAGGTGTGCATTCTTGATTACCTCAACAGATAGCACACACAAAACTTGAGAACATACAAGGAAGTAAAGCAGCAAATCAGCTTGCCCAAGGTCACAAAAATGCAAAACCGAGAAGAGGACCAATGAGTAGAGTATTATGCTGGCAAGGATAGACTACAGGGCCTCATGGATTTTATAGCATGTTCTGATTTTGTTACAGTGGAAGTTACTCATCAATTGGAAATATAATTGTTGCCTTTGTAATACTTCTCACTATTTTATCTCTGCTTTGCAAATACCCACCCTGGGGATAGAGGACCTTCAACTCTCTTTAGTCAAAAGAATGACATACAAAGGAATGAAGCCGAGCTGTCTTAGTGTGGAGGAAGCACATTTTTGATATTGGACCATGTTCTGTCATGTGCCATTATTGTTTGAGAAGCAGCCCTGAATTGTTCTCACACTTCATGCTACAGCTTTACATTATTTGAGCAAGTGCCATTTGTTCCCCACACTTCTTTCTACAGTCAGTGTGTGGACTTCCTTTTTCACCTCTGTGCTGGTGCTGGTGCGGGTGCACCTGACAATGGATATACAGTGCAAGGAAACGGTTGCAGAAACAGGATTCCCTGATTTGTTACAGTAATTAGATTATCGGACCCAAGCAGAAGATTGCAGGAAGATAAAGGCAGCACTTGCAGGAAGTGAACATCATCACAGAAAAATGAATTCTCTCCCTGGGCTCTACCACAAATCCCAGTGCAGTAGCATGAAAGCAACTGAAAACTTTCCACAGATGGCCACTTAATGTCTATGTCTCATTTTCAACAACACTTAAGCTATGCAGCCTCACTTGGGCTCCATTCATAGCAGGGCATGTATACACAACAGCTGCAGTGCAAACCAACTGTAACTGGGCTTTGAACACATAAAGTCCTGGTATGAAATACCAGCTCCTAGGTGGTTTGAATAAGCACAGCCACAATTGGGGATACTTGGTAACTTTGACTGGAGACCATCTATGTCTTGGTTCTCCAGCCATAAAACAACATCACAGTCATGATGATAATGGGAATATAAAAAAAGATATCCTCTGAAAGATTTATTATTTATTTTATTGTAGTACCTAAAAGCTTGGATGTGGACCACCCATGTCTGATGTTGTGCAAATGTGTAAGAAAAAGGCATCTTTACTCCCTCAGAAATTTATAGCATAAGTTAAACCTTTACAGTAACAGATGGCAGGACAGAAGGTAGAGAATGAAACAGAACCATCTTCTGGTTTGCCTCAGCACACCTGTACCTCAACACCTATGCTCAATTTTGTTCCAGATAAAACAGAAAAAAAAGCCTTTCAAAAGAAAGCTTAAAAATATCAGATTTTGTGATAGGACCCAGAAGAAGCTTCTGCACAGCCTCTGCACAAGGTTATACAGACTGTGCTCCCTACATTTTGATGAACACAGTGTCTTTCAAAAAGTTAGTGCTGTGAACTGCCAGAGAATTTAGAAGTTTTAAATAATGCTGAGAGCTGGAGGGGCTGTCTCCACACAGAAATGGTACCATAGTAAGAGGTAAAAAAACCTGTCTACACATACTATAGAAAGGCACAGTGATTTGAGTTTTCCACATAACCCCAAACAAAGCCTCTATTATAGTTATTTGTTTACTCTTTGTCTGCTGCTTGGCCACCCTGGTCAGATGTCAGAGCCCACTATCTCTCTGGCCCTAAGCACAGGGATTGCTCCCATCACAATCACTTTATTATGTGATGACTTTCCCAGCTAATTTGAAAGGCAATAATTTATCTTAATAGAAAGGTCATTCTGAATCTGCAGATCTCTGCAAAGGGTACAGGAAGACCAGGGAATTTAGCCATCATCTGTTTTTTTACATATTTTCAAAGTATTGCAGGTATATGTTGTGGGAGCAATCTGTGGGTTCCCCTGGAAATTTATAGGAATGTATTCTTTCAAATCATTACCCAGCCTTTCTCCCTGCCCTCTACCATTTCAGGATAGGAGTACATATACAGTTCTCTCTTTTCCTTGGCTTCTGGACAACTCTTCTACTGTCACTGCCCTGGAGTCCTCAGCTGGCATAAGAATTCCAAAATAAATGAGCATGTTGTAATCAGGAGAAAAATATTGTGTCCTTGTGGTGTTGATGTTTTTGCAGCTCAGCTTCTCAATGGCTACCACAAGTTGAGCTGCATATTTCTTTACAAAAATATGCCTGCACTGATAACTTGGCAGGCCACTCTTTGAATAGACATTTAGCTACTTAACTGCTTGCTGTTGCCCACAATGCTCAGTTGATGGACCAGGGAAGAAGGGGCACCTTGACAAGCTGCACATGGTGGCAGCAGGGTGGTGGGCTTTGTGGCCAGCAGACCTGCTGGTCAAGAGGTTTTTAAGAGGTTCTGTAAAATCCAAAAACTAATATATGAGTAACATTATAGCAGAATGTTGTTAAAGAGGCAAAGATACTGACTAAATATCTCCTAAGTTTAAGCATATTTCAAGAAACCACATAAATGAAATAAGCCTCAGCACATAATTTATAAACCTGCCCACAGGCAAGTGAAGAAGAGCATGAGCCAATACTCAAACCCAGCACGGAAGTACTTAAAGGTGTGTTGCTGTGTACAGTCACACAGCCCCAGGGAACACAGTACCCAGAGAATTCAAAGGGCAAGGATGGGTTTTCAAAGAGCTCACTGTTGGCTCATCTCTGCCAACTCTCACTCCTGCCAACCTGCATCCAAAAAGGCAGGTCTTACCTTTGCTCATCTCCCAGAACCAACACTCCTATTGGAGCCACTCGACTTCCAGTATCTGTCACTTCTTCCAAAGAGTGATTTTCTGTCCCAGTTTTCAACAGAACTAGATACAGAAAGTCCCAATTCATTTATTTTGTAGCTTCGGTGTTCCTACATGTGTTTTTGCCAGCCCCCATCAATTCACACCAAAACAACCTTCACAGTGTGTTAACTTGCACTTTCAATCTGTGCCTTCTTGCCAGCCTGGAGGGCACAGGGTAGAACCAGAGCTATGTATTTGTCAGAGTGGAAGATTTAAGTCAGTATCACACTTCCAATAGTTTTCCAGTGTCCTTTCCAGAGGTCTCAGTGGATTGACAAATCGAAAACTGGGGAAAAGTTAGCACAGTGAGCTGGAGGAGATGCTCCCACACCTGGGTGGGCACTGCACAGACAGCAAGGTCAACATCTGGGCAGCTGTCCCTGCTGAGTGATCACAGCCTGACCCACAGAGAAGCCCCTTGGGGCAGCAGCAGAAAGGTTTTGGTGCACTTCAACTCTGGGCTCTCTGCACCCTCGGGAGCCTCTGGTCATCAGGACAGGGACACAAAGGCCACAGAGGAAGAGCTGCAGCACAACTAAACAATTTTTTCCACAGCTGTCGATTTTTATTACAAAAGGGCAGAGACTGTGTGTTATGAAAGCTAATAATAAATTGCAAAGCATCACATGGAGGCTAAAACTATGCCTTACTTGGTTGCTAACATGCTGGATATTCAGACTGGTTAACAATATGGACCAAAATAATTCCTGTGTGAATTAAAGCACAGGAGATATGGTCACACCATGAGCACTGGCTAAATTGTGCTGTAAACATGTCCACCAATGTACAGTGGGATGGGACTCTTGGTTCTTTCCACACAAATTCCACACTAAAGAGTGCAAAGGGCAAATCAGTATCCAGCAAATTTCTCCAAAAGTTAACTGTACTCCCTATTTCACTCCAAAGTGCTCCAGTTCCCTGACACTGGGGTTCAGAAGGGAATTTCTTGTCCATGTTAGGACACCTCTTATGATCCAAACCCTCCTCACGAACTGAACAGGATGTGAACTAATAGCTCTTAGTCACCTTTTGGTTAAGTGAACTAGAAAGAGTTCCCTAAGTATATTGCTCCAAGGTATGGTTTCCAACCCCTGAATCATTCTTATGAATTCTTACTGATCCTTCTGATTCTTTCTGAAGTCTTAACTTCCAGAACAGGATGAAATACTTTATTACTTGCATTAATATGCATTAATAGGGATCTGTATGTGGTAAATCTGGTCATTTGGCAAAGAATTAAAATAATTGGTTAAACCACAAATGGAGGAGACATCTAGCAAGAAAAATACCAGGAAAAGACATTAATTTCACACATCAAATGCAATTTTTAACATGAAAGCTGAAAACTAGCTTATTGTCTACTTGGACTGCAATCAGGTAGCTGAGGCTCATGACAGCTGTACTATCTCACTGAAATGAATCTTCAGGGTTTTTAAAAAATTAATTGCCTAAACAGAAATATCTTTTCCTCAACATTGATTGAACTGATTTTTTATGTGAATTGATTTAGCAAATAATGTAGAGCAAGTTGAAAGTGAAATTAAAAGCTGTCCCAGAAACAATGGCTCTCCCATCAGCTTGCACATCCCAACAGCACAGATCTTATTTACTCTATATTTGCTCCAAAGTGAAAGCTATCATCACATGGTAAAGGATATTCTGTCCATAAATGGTAACTATGGCATCTTAAATGTCATTTCATGACATGATTTTAACCATGCAATACTGGACATTGGATGCAATTTCTGCAGCATGTAGGACACCAGAGCAAGAGATCATTTCCTTTTGAGCTGCCCCTTTTTATGATGTTATGGGAGTTTGGAGATTGATTTTAAGTAAGAACATTACCATAAAAACCCCAGCTGAGGAAATGTGCTTTTAAAAGCTTGTTGCATTAAGCCTTTTATTTTACCAACATTGTTACCCAAGTCCTACCTTGACAGATGCAGATACAAGAACTGTGGTCTTTGGGTAAGTCCAGAACTGTATGTATCAATGCTGATATAAACTTGAGCAAGAAATACAGTTTCAGCAGCCTCATCCTTTGAAAACCTTGGGACCAAAAGCCAACACAAAGCTCAATCAGAAATTGTTACCATCTGAGTTTACACAGCTCCATCTCTTTTCAAGTACCACGAATTAATGTTGAGGGAAAGTCAATAGTGCTAAATTCACCCTGAATGTTAAACCCATGGATTGCCATGGTACTAGGGGCCAGGGATGAGCTTGGCCTGCTGTGGCTATGGCCATCTAATTCAATTAACATTTACCTTCTAAAAAACCCGCCCCATTTGCAAGTCCTAAGTAATATGGTAAATATGGAACAATTATCAGCAACAGCAGGGGAGATTTAAAATATGCATCTCGAGTTTGGAGTCACTCAGGAACCTGCAGTGATGCAATCACTCAGACAGAGCGATCTTTATGAGTTTAGCTGTGCCAGGAATCCCTGTGCTAACCAACTTCCCGAGCCCGGGTGGCACACAGCTGCCAAAAACTCACCCACCAAGAACAACGCCTGCAAGTCTTTGCACATCTGTTGTTCCCGAATGACTTAGAGTGGTGCTTCCTGACCTCTTTTAATCGGAAAATCTTTTTCAGCGAAGAGCAGTGCACAGTCCTGGACAGCGGGCTGAAGGCCGGTGGAGATGGCGGCGGGTTCTGAGGGCTCGGGGCCGTGTTTGACGCTGTGTGTGGAGCCCAAGGCCCTGTCCCATCCCGTGCCACCGCTCACTTCAGAGTCCCGAGCGCCAGCACCTGCGACGATGGCGAGAGAGGCCGCGATCCACGCTGGACGAGCCTCAGCATGAGTGGGGCAGAGACCCGCCGGGGCTGGGGCAGAGCTGTGGGAAGCCCGGCAGGTTTGGGCCCCACTCGCGTTGGGGTTACCCGGGATCCCCCTCAGGCGCTCCCTGAGGGCGGCACCGCAGCCGCGGGCCCGCCACTGCCCAGCGCCGGCCGGGAGGGGGCGCGGCGGCGCCCGCCGGCCGCCATGTTGGGGGGCGTGAGGGGACAGCGTGGGGACGGGCCGCGGGCACCGGGGACATTCGGGTAGCGACCTCGAGCACCCGGCATGGCTCAGGCAGTGACCCCCGGGCTGTGCCCACGCCGGCATGGCTCAGGCAGTGACCCCCGGGCTGTGCCCACACCGGGCGGGGCTCAGGCAGTGACCCCCGGGCTGTGCCCACACCGGGCATGGCTCAGGCAGTGACCCCCGGGCTGTGCCCACACCGGGCATGGCTCAGGCAGTGACGTCCAGGCTGTACCCACACCGGCATGGCTCAGGCAGTGACCTCCAGGCTGTACCCACACCGGCATGGCTCAGGCAGTGACCCCCGGGCTGTACCCACACCGGCATGGCTCAGGCAGTGACCCCCGGGCTGTACCCACACCGGCATGGCTCAGGCAGTGACCCCCGGGCTGTACCCACACCGGGCATGGCTCAGGCAGTGACCCCCGGGCTGTACCCACACCGGCATGGCTCAGGCAGTGACCCCCGGGCTGTACCCACACCGGCATGGCTCAGGCAGTGACCCCCGGGCTGTGCCCACACCGGCATGGCTCAGGCAGTGACTCCCGGGCTGTACCCACACCGGGCATGGCTCAGGCAGTGACTCCCGGGCTGTCCCACGCCAGTCACAGAGCACGGCCCGGGCTGTGCCACACCGGCCATCGGGGCAGCACGGGCGGGCTCAGCCCGTGCCTGGTATCGAGCCCCTCCCGAGCCTTCTCAGGGCTTTGTCCCCCTGCCGCGGGCTCGGTGACTGCAGCGGCATCGGAGCTGCCGAGGTGTATATCTGGTATAAACTCTAGAGCTGACCTGGCGGGCATCACTGAAGTGAATTAGGACACACTGACTTAAGCTCGGAAAAATACATTTCTCTTTCGATGAAGAGTAAGTGTTGCAAGGGGTGTCACGTTGGCACAGAGGGTGATGTAGTGATTTATAAGCAGGGTGGAATGGTGTCCTGCACTCCGGGCAAACCAGGAGTAAATCGGGCGGACAGCGCTGCTGTGCTTCTCTGCCTGCGTTAGAGGAGAGGTCTGCAGTGCTGAGCAGCTGAACTGGGCATCGTTCTGCCAGGGTTTTTGTAAAATTCCTTCTCTGGGTATCCAGGACAGGGTAAGACGTGCCCGGCTCTGCGGTTGTGTAGGGGCTTTGGCCCGTGGCGCAGCCAGGTCTCTGGTCACGGCCCGTGGGGATGGGCTGTGCAGCCAGTGTGACTCAGGACAGGACTGTGCGTCTGCAGCCAAGCCGCAGAACCAGCTGCAGGGCACAGACACCACAAACACACGTGAGATGCTGGTTTGCATACTCCCAAACTAAAGCTGGAAATCGTGTGGGGATGCATCCAGCTCTCTAAGGCAGGACGAGCAGCCGGCATCGCTCCGTGGCTGCTTTACCTGAAGCAGCGCTTGCAGCTGAGTTGCATTTACGCTCAGTGCATCTTACATCTGGAGACAAGCAGCGTGCGGCTCGTGTGCTGGAGCCGGGCCAGGGTTAAGCCCCAGTAGTCGGAGCTGGATCCCTGGTAGCACTCGTGATGGGAGGTCAGGCGCAATGAAAGAGCCCTAGTAGTTTGAGAAGGAACACACCAGCACCTCTCCTGATGGGAGGTCAGGCACAGTGAGCAGGAGGGCCCCCCTCGTGCTGGCAGCTCCATTCCAGTGTTTGGCTGGGCTCCAGAAGACTAAAATAGAGCCTTAGACTGTCCCCTCGGCAGCACTGCCAGCCAGAGCCCTGACAATCCTGGGGTTGTACTCAAACGTGAGTCCCTGGGGAGCGTGGGCTTTACCTTCACAGCTGAGGCACTGAGTAGGTCGGAGCAGGCAGGGCTGTTGCTCTTGTGACTCAGACTCGAGGAAGAGAGGGATCAGGATGGAGCCACGAGGGAGCAGGGGATCAGGACCGAACTACAAGGCACAGAAGGGGTAAAGAAGCAAGTGTGCCCCAGAAGAAAACCTGAAAAACAATCCTTGTTCTGCTCTGGCTGGGTTCAAAGCACGTGTAGCCCTGCGAATCGGGCGTTCCACTGTTCGGGCTTGAGTTCTGATTTAGCTCCTTTCTGTGACCATTTCAGGAAAAGAGAAGATAAGAGAACAAAACAAAACAATATTTTCCTTTCCCAAATATTTTAAAAAGCAGTATGGGAAAAGACAAAGGCCATGCAGGTTTTTGTGACTAACACCCACGTAGGTGGAAAAATCTTCAGTGGTTCAGAAACGATCATGTCTGTGGGGAACAGTAGCCACATTCCTGTGATTCAACAAAATGCCCAATTTTCAGAAGTGATGGGCACTCCCAAGTACCACTAAAATCAGCAGCAGTGGCAGATGTTGGTGTTTCTTACAGAGGGTGTTTCAACTCTTACAGAATTATTTATCACCATTTAAGGCATCCGTACTTGCAATATTTTGCTTCAGGATTTTTAGAAAGCGATAACAAAGAGTGCCAGACAAAACATATTCGCATTGCCTTTTTCTGCCCTGAGAAATAAAATTTGATCGAAATTTTGAAAGAATCTATTTTGAAAATATCACATGGATTCAGTAAAAAAAAAAAAAGCTGACATCACCAAATGCAGTGATTTTGATATTTCAAGAAAAAGCATGTATATTTACTGGTATTAAAGTCTGTTTTTCTTTAAATTTCTTTAAAGAAATTTATAAGTTTATAAGGCTTAAAAGTTGCTGCTCCATTTATCATTATTATTATTATTATTATTATTATTATTATTATTATTATTATTATTATTATTATTATTATTATTTTTCTGTAATTGAGTGTGTGTGTGAACAGAGAGTGGATGATTCTACCTGATTTTTTTGATATAATAAAGATGAACTGGACAGAATAGCCTTTTGCTAAAAGATACATTTGTTTGAAGAGATTGAAAACAGCAGTCTGGGGAGGAGAAGAGCAGTCTGGGGGAGAGAACAGTGAAGCTTATAAATGAAAATTTTTTGTATGTTTTCAAAACAAACAAAAACCCCAAATAAAACCCAAAGCTTTTATTTAAAGACAGAATGAAAAAATAAGTTAATAGTTTGCTCAGAGAGATGAGAGTTTATATAGGTCAATACACTGGAGTGGAACAGTGAAATGGGTATCTTTTGCTCTCAGAAGAGCAAGTCAGAAACATGCCCAGAAAAGTTTGCAACTTCTTTGCAATTGGTTTAAAAGCTTTTCAGGAAAACAGCAGAGAACACAGAGGCAGGTACAGAACAGCACTGTCCTTCATGGCAGACGTGTTGGAAATGTCTGGGAGAGCTGCACTGCTCACTTACTGATCTTCTGAGAGAAAGGAGAAATCTCAGCTCAGGACAGGCAAAACATACAAACAACCAGGCTCCAAAAATGCATGGTACATGCAAAATGCACCAGAGGAACTGAAGCACATGCACACAAAAATCCTGCGTTGTCCTGCAGGGTTTTCCCCAGTTAATTTCTTAAGTCACTGTACATGACTAATTACTTGCATTTGTTTTTTTTTTTTTCCTTTTACTAGCTTAGTAAACATGGTACCAATTTTAATGTTTTGGAATTAAAAATCAAGGTAGTGGAAATGACAGACATATTTTATCTTACACTTTGAGTGTTATTTTGCTGCTTACTCCACTTTGGCTGTGTTCTGGTTAAAATATCCAGTGGCACGCTGTTATTTTTGAAGCTTGCATTGAGTTGGGATGTCACAGTTGAAATATAGACCATGGCCACTGCGGACATTGCCACATGTACCTGTGCACAGCCTATGCATGCTGACCAGGAAATTGTGTCCCTGCTCTGCCACAAGCTGTCTGTGTGACCTTGGCCATGTCACTTACTCCAGTTATGGCATCATCTGATTGTTAAAACACATTTAGCAACCTGCCCATTGTGAAACTGTGACCCAGAGCAGAACCCTTCCAGTCTGACTTCAGCATTCAAAAGAGAGTTGTTCTTGTTTCCCTTAACATACAGTAACACAGTTCTACACTGCATTAGAACTGTCTTGCTTTGCTTTTTTGTGTATAATAATATGTGAAAAAAATTCCATTTTGGTTGTCTTTTATGGGAGAGTATTTTCACCCACAAACCTGGAAGCCATGCCTATTTCATTCAGGTTTCTGAATTAAAATAAAGATTTAAAGACCAGATTTGAAAGCTTGGCCTTAGAAAAAGTCACTTTCCAATAAAAGTAAAGGAGTTCAGGGAGAAACACAAGCTATGTTCAGATTTCCAGGGATTGTAAAGTTCACATATGGGGGTACTTGAGGATGGTCAAATAGAATATTTCTCAAAAAATACTGTTTAAAGATTATGCACAAGTGCATGTGGCATTTAAGATCATGTGAGTGTACACACCAGCATTTCTTTGCTAATGAGGGAGAAGACTTGAAGTGCATAATTTTAGAAGGTCACAGGAGTGGTAAGAATGCAAGAGCAATTCAAGTCTTCGAAAATCTTGAAAGAGCCGAGTTTCTATGATATTAGATCAAACAAAAAAATATATGTTAAGAACATTTTTATGACAATGATTCACTCAAATAAACATAAGTTTTCTTTTACCAATTGGGCTTTTTTTTCTTTCTAAAATAGTATTTAATATCTGAAGTTATAAAAAATATTTGTAGTCCTGAAAATTATTTTCATTGTCTATTTTATGTACTATTCATGCCTCTTGCAGGAATTATTAAAGAAGCATGAGTCATACGGCACTCATTTACTCTTGGCTTGTGGCCATCCTCAATATATATTTTGATTTTTTTCAAGCCATTCACAGGTACATATGCATGAAAATATTGTTGTGTCAAGTCCCAAGCTCACAGTTAGCACAGCATACATTGTTCATCGAGATATTTACAAAGATTTAGAGCACATAAAATTGTGCATTATTTTGTACCAAAATTTAAACTTTAACATACGCTCGGTTGCATATATAGAAACAAGTTACAATAAAAATCTGAACAAAGACAACCAATAAACAGCCAAATTGCTATGTACAAACAAGGCAGGAAGCAATTAAACACTGCCTCGCACATTTCACTTAAATTACTTTTTCTCAGAGGGGAAAAAACAAACAACCCCTCTTCCCCTCCCCCAGGTCCCCAATAACCCTATTAAGTCTTTGTTTTTATCAGCAAAATGGCTGGAACTCCCAATTGCATTCAGAAGGGGATTCATTTGCATAACACAGGAGAGAAATTTGGTCCCTATTACAAGAAGCAATAGAGAATTCTGCAGTGAGGGCTTCCCCCAGTACAACTGGTGTCACACAGCATGGTGGGCTCACTCTCTGAGCCCTGCTCCAGCCATCCCTGTGACCTCCAGGGTTGTATTCTGAGATCAAACCCCTTTTGTCTTCCTTACACCCATCATTTTTTGCACCAGCATAAATGTGTTGCTTTCATGATGACTCCACTGGTCTCAGGTGACACAGAACTGTGTCAGGGTGTGCTGGTCTGTACATGGTCTGTCCTGATCCAGCTTGAGTGGAACTACTTCTGATTTACACTGGTTCAAAAGAACCTGGAGGGAGGCCCAAGGACAGCAGGACTGTGCCCAAAGACCCCTTTACATAAAGTAAACCACAAAAAGTCTGTGCTTTCTGCTTCAAATCTGCTTAATAAATGACTACATTTCACAGTAATAAGGTAGATAACTGCCACATCAACTCCTCCAATGTCAGATCAGTTTCACATAGCTTTTCCAAGAAAGAAAAAAATAATCAACATTAAAAGTTTGTTCCTAGTCTTTTGAAAATCTACATAGGTGGTTTTCTGTAGCCTAGTGACAGCCAAGCTCAGTAACACATTCTCCTGTTGTGGGCTGACTGGTGTCAAGGCTGAATCTTGCCCAGGGTGCTGTGGTGTGAAAAGACTGAGGAAGGCATTCCAGCCTGGCTCTTGTTCACCCCAAAGCCCAGGCTGAGAACCAGCTGCTGGGTCAGAGCTCACAGACTCTGGCCCTGAGGAAAGGTGATCTCTGAGCTGGAGGGATCTCTCCAGCATTCCAGCAGTGATGGATGTGCTGCTCCAGAGCCCGATCAGATGGAGATGACTCCTCCTGACTCCTCCTGGCAGTGCAGAGCTGCCTAAGCCGAGGGAGGGCTCTGGGGGCTGCTCCAGGCAGGGTGGGTGCCCTGCTGGCCAGTCCCTGCTGCCAGCTCCAGTGTGCCACGGTCCAGTTGCCGTTCTGAAGAGAATATATGGTGCCAACAGCTCCCCTTCTTACTTCTGGGCATGATTCAGCCTTATGAATTCCACTTCATGCAATCAAACGATAAATTATATTTACAAATAAAGCATTCTAGTTACTTTATGCTTCTCTTTAGTGGAAAAATCAGAGAGCCAACTTGATGAAATCTCCATTGTCTGAAAATTCAGGGCCTGTTTACTAAAAATACTTTTTGCTGATGGCAAAGTTCAACACCTTAGAGAAATTCAGAGTAAGTTTCCAAGCTGTGTTCCCTATTTTCAAATACACTATACCCTTGTTGTTTGTAAGGCTGTATTGAAATTTTACGTAACAGTCATGAGCCATGCATTTAAACACCTTAAAAGAGTTGACCAGCAACTTAATGCATTTCTTTATAGTATGGAGAATTTAAAGATGCACCATCTCTTTCCAAAACACATGAATATTCAGGATAAAATATTCCATCTCCCCTCTCCCCCTTTAATGTCTATATTTAAAAGCATTATTTTATAGATTTCTTTGTCTTACTATGTAAAAAACCCAATTGTTTATTAGGCTCTAAAACAAAGTAAAAAACACAAGCATGGGAAATAAATGCTTGAGCCACAGGTGTCTTGAGACAAACTATCCATGTGCAGATGCCTTTCTGTGGATACTAGGAATTTGGAATTTTGTGTGTAAACCTTGCAGTTTACCTACATGTCATTTCCTACTAGCAGAGATAGGAAAGTTTGAGGCCACTAAACAGGGAGATATGGTCCAGTTTGTTTTTTTTTTCTTTCTGTGGAGTCATAATATTAAAGCCAGTTCAAGTCATGGCTAGAAATAGGAGGGACTGGATTCAGCCCAGGAGAAAATACACTCCTTGAAAAATGCAGGATAAAAGTTCTGGTGCAAGATGGATGAGTAAGAGACACCCGAAGCTGCAAAGCCCAAGTACCCTTTAGAGAGGAGAGCTTCAACTGGTGCAAAGTGGACACAGGCTCCTTTGAATGAGCTGTCTGCTGGCCACTGAAACTGGTGTGCTGCAGGCTCTGAGCCGTGGCACTGCCCAGCTCTGTGCAAGAATCCTTGGAGTGAGACTTGAGTTCAGCCTGGAAAAAGGGCTCCCAGTAATTAAAGGTCTGGATTCCTAATTTTGATTTGATTCTCGACTGTGAGCCTTTGCTCAGCTCTACTCAGAAGAGTGGCTGGTGGAGTCACTCCATGGAGTGAAGTAACATTGCTGTGCTGTGCATTTCCCAGGATTTTTTTCAATTGCTGAAGTTGCTAGTGAAATGTGTGATGTTCCTAAGAGAAGTGCAGAAGAATTGTGATTTGTCTTATGGCAGTACTTGAAAGGTGCTGCCTTCTATTTATTCATCTCTAGGTGTTCACTACTATTCTTTTGAGGAAACCCAAAATAGGTAGGGATAGCAATTTTGAACAAAGAATGTATACTTTTGCCTAAAGATAATTCAGTGCTTGATAGCCAGAAGTATTTAAACCCAGAACTGCCAGTTAGTTCTTTGACTGTTAAAGTTTGTGGAAGAACCTCAATCTGGAGGCAATAGATCAAGGAAGCACATCCCATTGGCCATCACCTAAACACTACTTCCACAGCAAGGTTCAAATCAAGACAGGATAGATTTTGGCTGGTATTTGCACTCCAAGAGTCAAATTTCACCTCAGCACAGAAGATTATGATGAAGTTAAGGCCTTCCTACAAGTAAAGAATCCATTCCATTATTAGATACATGACTGCTTCTGGAAAGGTCCAGCAGCAGGAGCAGATAAGAGGTTTTTACATCCTTATCTCACCAGCAGTGTGTGGATCTCTGCTGGAGATTTTGCTACTTCTTGCCCTCATTGTTCCTGATGAGCCAAAGTGAGGTGGATTTCATTTAGGAACATCTTGGTTTATCTCAATATTTCCTGCAAAAACATACAGCCTCAGTGTACAGTTATTTTATTATTTAATAGTTTTATGGAAGTTTTCTTTAGAGGCAAAACAGATGAGGGGAGCCTGGGTGGGGTGCTGGACACTGGAAAACTGTGTCAATTATTTTGATTCTGTGCAGGAGCTTTACATTGTTTGTCTCTCCCTGGTGAAAATCCTTCTGCTAATAAACAGAATCTAGAGTAACCAGCTGTGAGTGCCCTCAGTGACAGTCAGACATCTCTGCTTGGCTCTGTGGTGAGTCAGGCTTTCCCCATCCCCAGTTCCATACAATGTGTGCCCTTCTAGCTGTAAATGGGCACTGACACTGCTGCTCCCCCTGCATCTTCTCACCCACAGGAATTTTTGGTGTGGGTCTCATCCAAACCCTGTGGGAGTGAATGGAAGTCTTTCCATCCTCACTTTGGATCAGGTAATGAATGAGTATTTTTGGTGCAAAAAGTTAACTTCCTGCTCCCAAAAAGAGAAGTTACAAATGTAAATCCCTTACAGAAAATTTTTGCCCTTCCTATCACTGCAAAGACTCTTCTTGGCTTCCACATACTGACCAAGCAGAAAATAGTGAATAACATTTATTTTTGAATTTATGGATTGAGTTCACAGGGATTTTAATAGCACTGGGGTTATGGAAGTGCTATTTTAATAAGGACCACAGATCATGGGCCCAAATCCTTACCTTTACCTCAAGGACTTGTAAACTCAACTATTTAACTCAAATCTCTTTATTGGGGGCCTTAGAATGTATCCACCTGGAGGCTGGAAAACCAAAAGGTAGAAGGCTACACAAACACAGAGTGAGGGAATTTAACCAGCAGGAATGTGGCCTATAAAATTAAACTTCAAGAACTGTTTAAGAAAATTAAAGCTTGTGCAACAGCTTGGGTTTCTCTACACATTAGTTCATTTCTTGGTGACTCCAGTGTTCTTATTAATATAGATTTAATTTTTGAGATTGTCTTCTGTAGTGTTCCAAGGTTGATTGTGATTGCAAAGGACAAAACCCTGACTCACTGTAATTTGCCTTTACACAATATAGCAAGATCCCAACCTCCTTATCATATTAGTATTTATTTGGGGCCCAAAGAAAATAAAAATCTTAGATTCAAACTGCACCCCAAACTTCCCTAGTCTGAATTGCCAGGATATCCTAGCTTCAGACATAATGATCAAATGCCCTTGGAGTTTATGGTGAATATTCAGAAATAAAAATAGAAATGTTTCTTTCCAATGGTTCTGTGAGAGTGATGCTGACACAACAAAATGTGCTCTTGTGTGGTGGGGAGAAGAAAAACTTTGCTTCAATCTTACACAGACCCTGCATATTATTTGTCTAGAACCTGGCCTCATTCTGCCTGCTCTTGACCTCAAAGGTTCATCTCCTGAGCTTTTAAAACAACTTGCTACTTAAATAATTTGAAATCTAAGCTCCTGACAAAACAATTGCAATAATTATGTCAGGCTCCGGCAGCATTCAGAGATGGAGTTGATTACATTTTCTAGATATTGAAAGAATTTTCATTTCTTTAAGTGGCTAGAAACTCTGGGCTATTTGTGTTACTAGACCAGTTAGCATTTCACTTATATCCAACCTAAATCCATTCAAGAAAAGCTGAAAAGTAGATAAAATGCAGGAGATGGTGGGAAACATATTAATAGACATTTAGGACACAGTCCTAACATAAGGACACCAAGGATGTTATAACTTCTGCTAACTTGCAGGCAGAACCACTCATGCTTAAAATTTTGCATGCTCAGAGAAACATGGAAATGAAGAGACCTGCAAAACCTGATTACTCAATTGCACATTGTTATGTGGTGACTGTTATGACTCTACCTGCAAAGCTGCAGATGCCAGTAATATTAATGCACACTTCATGACAGATGATATGTCTGTGAGAGCAGAAACCTGGTGATGAAGTCAAAAGATTAGGATTCTTTAGAGTGGCAGAAGTTGCCATTTCAGGAGCTGAATTTTTACCAATGGTTTTGAAAGTATGGCCTTTATGATCACAACACTCATCTCTCATGTGGAGTGATGGGAAGCAGTGCAGGATTCTGGAGTTAAAGGGTGCTGCTGAAAACTTCTGGGGCAGCAGAACCCGACTGCTCCTCTGGACTCAGGGTCTGTTGCATAGCACTGTGCACATCTGTGTGTTCTACAGACTCTGTGCTCATGGCCCAGGACTTGCCCTCCTCACCCAGAAATCTTGTTTCATAGGGCTCCACGTGGACATCCTGCCTTGGTTCCTCATCCTTGCCTTTCCCATCCTCTGAAAGGCTGGGTGCATGAGGTACAAAAGTGCTCTCAGACCCATGGATGGGAATCTTCCCCTGCTCGCTGGAGGTAGGTTCTTGAGACAAATCTGGAGATCTCATGAGGTGCTGGGTGTAGATCCCTTCTGACAGAGAGCCCACCTGGGTCTCGCTGTGCACGCGCAGCCAGCGGTGCTGCCGGCTGAAGTAGTTGTAATGTTGGTGTTTCCCCAGCCTTTTTTTCCCTAAAAAGCCCAGTGGCTGCTTGGAGCTGGAGGACTTGTCCGTGCTTTTGGGTGTAAGCCCTGCCATTGTCAGGCTGCTCATCTGCTCTGTGCAGCTCTCAGCACTGGTGTCCAAGGCTCCACACTCTGTCAGGCTTTCCCTCAGCGCCAGGCAGGGCTTCACGTCGTGGGCTTGGAGCACGTTGGGTGCACTGCCCCCCAGGCCACTGCCAGCCTGCTGGGAGATGTCCTGGCAGGAGGAGTACAGCAGCTCTGATTCCCTGGGGCTCAGCGCGTCGCTGGAGTCGTAGTCGCTGTCGGTTGGCAGGAAAACCTCGGAGCAGCCTTCTTCATCCGAGCAGGGCTGCGAGTCTGCAAGGAGAGCTGGTTAGCACCCACGGGACAAGCTCAGCAGAGAAATGCCTCAACTGGTGTTTATGTGGGTTTTGTCTTAATTTTAAATCTCCAGTGCTGGAAATGAACGTGTGTTTCCTCTGTGGAATTGCCACGGGCCGAGGTGACAGCAAAGGCAGTCAGAGAGGATTTATCAGGGAGGAGTTACAGATGTGTTAGACAGGTGGTGGCAGAATTAGGAAAACCAGAAATAATTAATTTTTTATGTTAAAGACAGGGAAAAATAATTTTAATTTGGATTAAGTTCTGAGAGGATGTTTTCTTATATCTTGCTTGTCTACTAAATTTCATAGACATGGAGATTTGTGAGAGAGAAAATCTCTAATCCAGGTTCTGTTATTATTAAAGATGCCAGTTAAGTTACTGTAGATTTATATCTCTGTAATGGTGAGCAGGGTGCAACTCTAAGAGGCTCAAGGCACAACATGGAGGTTGATGCCCTTTTGGCCATCAGGTGTATTGTGTGTTTAAATCCAAAACAGACACACTAATTCAAAAAGTAATTTGAAAAATTTGAAAAAAATATTTGTGGACCAAGTCCCACACTGGCACTGAAATTGCTTCTGTCTTTTGGCTTCAGGAGGATCAATAAGATAAGAAATAGTGGTATGTGTGATAGAATAGATTGATGCTCCATTGCCCTGGATAGTTTATCTTAGATTCCAGGAATTAAACATTGATTTTATACAGTGCTGGCTGCTCACTTGGAGCTCGTGTAAATTGCCATAGAGCCCAGCATTAATGAATCCAGGGTGTGCAGGACAAGATAATGCTGCAGTTCCCACTATGCCAGAGCCAAGGATTATTCTGCATTCATGGTCTGTAATACAAGGGAAAAACAGCACAGGGAGGAGTGCTGAGAAAGAACACCACAGTATAATGGAGTGGAGCAAAACACCAGCCTCTTCAGGTTTCTTTTAACCTCATGAAATCTAATCTGAATAGATTTATTCATTTTCCTTAACTGCATAAAACTGCCAATTTGAAAAATCCCCAAAATATTAATACTATAATGGTCATGGCAGTTGTTTAATGCAGCATCTGTTGCTTTTGTTTCTACTGTTTCATTTACTTGCTGCTTAAAGACAGCTCAGCAGAATGGTGGTTTATATTTTTCTCCAAAGTTCTTATTTTGTTAGCAAAATGGGTGTTGCTGTTTCCTTTGCCTCATCTTTATTTGTTGTGATACATTTCTTTCATCAGTTTAATTTTCTGGCTATGCAGAGAAGTAATAATGGTCAGTGAGGTGGGTACTTATTTGTGTAATTTAAAATGTTTGTCTAAAACACTGAGAACTCTGAGAGGTGTGTGAGAACAGCTGTTAAACTGGACTACTGGCACTAAAATTTGCTTTATCAAAACAAAGCAAGAGAGGCATAAGAAATAATTGCTGCAGAGCAGAGGAACACTTGGTGTAATACCAGAGAAACAGAAGGTGGCAAATGGAAACTAATGAAAAATCTGTGTTAGATGCTGTAAAATTAATGAAAACTGTGGGAAAGAATAATAGATACATGAGTGATGAGAATGGGTCAGTAGCTTTTGCTAGCAACTCATGTCTCATCAGTCTAATAAACTCTGAACATGTGCACAATTAATACACAGACATTGTCAGAGCTCTGAAGAGCTTTTGGTAATGTTCTTTACCATAGGCTCTGCAGCTGTAATTGGGATGAAGAGAAAGCTCCCTCCATATAAAATAGCAGATTGTTGGTGTAGGCAACAAATGAAGCAGGCAGCTTTCATCATGGATGGATTTTACTGGAATTCTGGACATCATGGAGAAGCCAGTGATAGCACTTGTCCCTTCCAACCTGTTCATTAAATGATCTGGAACAGTGAGGTGACAAAGTTGGCTGATGATGAGCAGTTATTCTGAGTAGCTGAAAATAAAAAATGACTGTAGAGATTATAGAAGGATCTCAGGATACTGAGTGGCAAATGATTGATAAAATGAGTGTTAAAATACCTTGAGAGTTGTGTGAAAAAATTTACTCCTTTTATAAAAAGACATACAAGAACTGTTATAATTAAAAGTGTGTTCAAAGAGTGCTTGGTGAACAAATAAGAGTTCTCTTACCACTCACAGCTTTTCTCCTCTGGATTCTAGGCTCAGGGGAAGAGGGAGGTGAAGGAAGACAATCTAGATGTGAAGAGGTGGAGCTCATTTTCTTCTGAGATTGTTCTTCTGAAAGATCTACAAGCTTCTTTATGGGCAGGCCTGCTGCTGGCTGCTTGTATCTTGCATACTGCAGTGCTTCTGTGATCCATCTCATGTCCCTCCAGATCTCATCAATTTGCTGTGGAGAAAACAATAGTGACAAAATACAGTTAAGTCTGAGTATTAATTTTACCTAAGTCTGTACTTTTTTCAAGTGCCCAAGTAAGTCTATAGTTACTGCCAAGAGACAGCAGCAGGATCCCCCAGAAGAACATTCAGATTGAGGTGGTCTGAACTGATTTTGGTTAAGAGGTTCCTCAGTTAAGAATTTGTAGTTAGGAGGGGTGAATCCAGACCTAAAGTCTGACATGGAAAGAACATGAAAATTTTGTTTTGATGGAATAAAAAATTGATCAGTTTGTAGAACATCTGGAAGTTGGTTTGATTCTCTACTGGAATAAAAGTGAGACTTCTGGAGCATCTTTGCAAACCCAAGTTAAAGCAATTGCTCAGGTCAGACCTAGTCTTTAACAAAGAACATACACACGTGTGGGTACATAAATGGAGGGCAGAAGCACAGCTATGAGCCAAACTGCACTTTCTCCCTTACCATTTTAGTCTGCATGCATTTTAAAAGTATAAATCTACAGAAAAGCAGTTCTAAGACATGCCTGTTGATGGCAATAAGAGACAAGTGCCTAAATCAATAGCAGGATGTAGATTTAAGTATCTCTGCAGAGAGAAAAGATACTGTTTAATGTGGGTCTGAAGAGTCTTTTGGTAATGGAGCACTTTCAACATCTTTTAACGTCATCTTCAAGCCATTCAAGATCTTTGATGGCTGAGCAAATGTTGCAACCATCAAATGGCAGTAGCTGTGAGTAAATACCCTCCTGCTGCAGTGCCCTTTCTAGAAGTTCCCTGCACTTTTCCTATAAAAGGTTCTGAATTTCAAGTGAGCTTTCCTATTAATATTGCAGTGTTTGAGGGAAGCTGCTTTGCAGTTACACAAGCTACATTCTGCAAGAATGCAGTGGGAGTTCTAGGTCAGTAATGGAGAGGCAAAAGTGAGGGGTACTTTGTGCAGTGGCAGTTGTCTGATAGGGGAGTGGCAGAGGGATCAGAGAGTGACAGAGATGACTTCTCTTAGCTGGAGCTACTTCACAAAATGCATATTCAAAGTGTGAAATTTACTCCCAAGGGATGCTGTAGATGCCAGATTTGCTGGGGTAGTTCCTGATGAGCCGTGTTGGAGGCAGGATAGCTGGGCAGATGGATCTTGGTTTTAACCTAGTATGGCCATTTTTATGTAAAGGTGAAATCCTGACTCCAATGATGTCAGTGCAAGCCATGCCACTGAGTTAATTTGAGCTAAGAATATACATCAATAGGAATAGCAAATGGTTCAGAGATTAATTCATAATCCGGCATAATTTCAAGACTTCAGTGTAGCTCCATGAAGAGAATTCCAGTTAGCAAACATCTCACCTATTTGATTTTAGAGATTTTATACATCCTTTCTGTGATCCTTCCTCAACCCCAAACAAGAACCATCCTGCATGCAGTTTATTAAAATGCAAATCCTGGTTGGTTTTTCACCTGGTGCTCTTCTTCAGGACATTGTAATGAACTGTGGTTCTTTTACAATTTAGGAGCATTTGAAGCATTATATGATATAAATTACAGTTTAACTTCAGTTTTAGTTTCAATGTCTGTAGATTTCTTTCCTTTCTAACATTCTGGTAAAGACTCCAAGTACTTTGTATTCTGGTTGGGGTTTTTTCAATCATTTTTACTTTTCAGTTGCCCTCTGACTCCTTTTCAGAACTGCATTTATATAGACTCCCTTGCTCTTTACAATGTTTGGTTTGTGTAGTGACTTCAACACTGTCTTAGATCTGGGATCACACAAATGCTCTTGTGGTTTCGTGGTCACCACTGAAGATTGCGGTATGTGGTGGGCAGAGATATTTTTGCCAATAGGTGGAATACAGCTGGTTTTCATTTGAGAGGAAACCTGACAAGCCTAATACACTGTCACAATAATTCAGCACAAAACAGGGTAGTTTAAAATGTTCTCCCATATTTTCCCAGCATAGATATGTGATTCAAACACTTTGGAGAAGAGGAACACAGAGCTGTCTATACAGTACCTGTATATTAATATACAAATGCTTGGGTTTGATGTGAAGGATGAAAATTTTTCAAATTCTTCTGCAGACTGCAAGAAAGCTAGATTTTCTGAGTGTGAGAATGAGAGGTGACTGAAAGTAAAATGGATCTTCCCTCTCTGCCCTGCTGCAGTTTGCCAAAAGTGGACAAGGCAAAGGGGGTCTGAATGCAGAACAAAGATAAATAGAAATATTATTCTTTTGTTCATAACTATGGAGGGCCAAACATCTTGTCAATGGGATAAATGGTGTCTTGGCCCCTATTCC
Organism: Oenanthe melanoleuca; assembly: GCF_029582105.1. NCBI lineage: Eukaryota > Metazoa > Chordata > Aves > Passeriformes > Muscicapidae > Oenanthe > Oenanthe melanoleuca. The sequence continues at coordinate 4,364,251 of NC_079351.1, forward strand.
AACAGAAGACAGCTTGAATATTAAGAATATAGAGCTGTAAAGTTATTTGCATCTCTTTGTAGAAAGACAGTCAACTGTGCCCGTAGATATACTCTGCAAAAGTCATGAGCTCTATCTATAAATAACCAATTGCCAAAATAGTTTGCAGAAGGACAGGGTTTGCTATGCTGCACAACAGAGTGTAGTTCAAAGACCCTGAGTTGAGTAGGTAAAGTCTTGATTTGGGAACAGTAGAGGAAATTCAGGATGAAGGACAGAGAATAAACAAATTGGACAAGTATGGTAACACTGGTGATCCTCCTGCACTGGAGGCCTGGAGCAGTGCCACTGCATGGTGCTGGCCAGGCTCACAGCTGCTTTTGGGGCCAGCTTGACATCTGAAATGCAGAGCTGTATTCCTGAGTGTGATATTGTTGGTGGAGATTGTCTCCACAACCTAGTCTGAATTTTCGTTTTAATTTTTTTAATTGCCACATTATCACGGTGAAAAATGTCCCCATTTCATACAGACAAAGAAAAACTCTTACACAAATGAATGCCCAGACATGGTGCTAGCTTACCTCACGTTAGATGGGAGGGAGTTTTACAAGCAGGCTGACACATTTCTTTATAACAGTCTAGTATAACTGTCATTTGATTTTACCCATAAAAATCCTTCTATAAAAGCAACAACTAAGGAAAGCATGTTCTGGGTTTGAATTTCATAAAAACAGAATTGCACTTTTGATACAACTGGTCTTTTTATGATGTCTGTGAATAATTCTCCATTTAGATTTCAAATTACAGCCCCATGCAATTTTTAAGAAAGCCACCTTAAAATCTCCTTGGAATAGTCAGAAACAGACTATTACCTGTATGTAGTCTATAACTTGCTGGTGTCTTTGTTTGGCTGCAGCGACTTCACTGTCTGAAATTGCTTCCCTCAGGGACTGCTGGGTTTTCAGAGAGTCCAGCTCTATGACAGCAGAAAGGCGGCAATACAGGCTTATAAATTTTTCCTTGTAACAGCAAAAATGAACTGTGAAAAGACCAAGTGCAAAGGAAAATTGTTACATTCTGGTTATGAAATATGAAATCCTTAGCTTGCAGAACACAAATTTTATTAAATATAGTAGCTAACTCTGGATGGGTTTCTTTAAGCTGGAAATAAATAATCCAGGCTTCAGTTCTCCTCTCATTTACACTGGATTTAGTCTGTAACTTCACTGATTTCAAAAGAGTAATTTCTAATTATATCTAAGTGAAGGGATAATCAGGCCCTTAGTATGTAGCTCCAGAGGCTATCTTTCCCTTGATAGCTTTAATCAGAAAGGCTATTTCTGAGGCTTTTATAGCTCATCATTTCTTTTATCAAGAAAGTAGTGACATGACTGGAAAATGAAACTCATATTTTATTTTTTTTAATTGAGTGTTTCAGAATGAAAGGATTATTTTGAAGGCTGATAGCTTTCTCTTGGGCTATGCTGGCTTAAATCAGGAACTTCAATGTAAATGACTCAGGAGGAAAAGCATTGCAGTGATATCAGAGTTTGGGGGAAACAATTAAAACTCTTTTAGGTGTTATCACACATCATCCTCTGAAGTCTCCTGCAGAAGAGTAACACAGAGAGTTCAGACATGACCTCCTGCTTTGTGTAATTTGACTTTGGAGCAGCACAGAACTATCCAAACTGTACCAGAGGTAACAGAGACAGAACAGCTACAGTGCCACAGAGCTTTGCAAATATTAATTTACCTGGTATGTTAAAGCTACATTATTCCAGAACCTGCCACTGCTCAGGCAAAACTGAGCAGTTACCTCTCCAAATGGCAGTGCAGACATACTGAAACTTGCTGAGGGAGAGCAAGTTTTCAGAAATACTTCCCCATTCATTGGTGCTGCAGTAAATGCAAACATACAGCAAGATCTTGTTAGAGCAGCGAGTGCCAGTCAGATTTACTGCTGCTGCTCTCCTGGACTGGGGCAGGACATTTTTCAGGGTGTTCCAGGTATGAAATGCATATATTCTTCTCATCAGAAATATTAACCAAAAAAAAAAAAAAAAAAAAAAAAAAAAAGAAATGAAAACAGTGTCCCATGTCTACTTATCCCTGACAAACAATTAGACAACATGATTAGAATAATTGAGAATATGATTAGAAGAATTGAGAAGAATTTGTTGAACTAAGAGATCCAATCACATTTTTGGTGTTAACAATAAAGGCCTAATCTGAACATAGAAATCTCATTAAAAAGTGAAAGAATGAATTCTACCTTCTGGTTTCAGCAATGCCTAGATATTGCAGGGATCCAGTGTGAATAGTGTGTGGTCTTCCAGTACATATGCCATATGTGGTGGACTCCTGAGTGAATTACAGCTGCGGTTTCGGCTCCAGTGCTGAAGTTTCGAGCCTTTGTGGTTTTAAGTCAGACCCTTTAATGTTACTTTAACAAATGTTACTTCAACGTAGTCTTTTGTGGTTATGCAATTATATAGTTGGTAGCCACCAGCTAATGGGGAATGGAAGCTTCTAATATTTGAGATGTGAATCACAGTCACTTTATAGAACATCAGGGATACATATATAATAAGTCGTATTGAAATGTCATCTGCCTTTGGCCAGAGGACTGCTTACTTAAAAAAATACTCAGAAGTAAAATTCAGCTTTCCATACTGTTTTCTCCACCATGAACTGCTTTCCCACTGCAGCAACATTGCTGAACAGAGAGGCTGCACCAGGAATGCCTTTTGGGAGATGGCTCTGTTGCATATTTGCCAGTGCCACACCATCCCATGCAGGCTCTATTGATTTGTCAGACCCATGCAGGCTGTGTCCCTGAAATGAGAGGCACTCCTGCCCCTGTCCTGTGTCCCCCTAATGAGAATCAAATAGTCTGCACAACCTCTAGTGAGGAGATTATTTGCATCAGAGATTAATATGCTCTGTGCATTAATTTGCATAGCAAGGCAGCAGGCCCCTCTCACCAGGAGAAGTGATGTGCTCCGTACTCAGAGGCCAACAGGCTTCAGGGTGGCACATCTGAAGATAAAAGTCTGGCTTTAGGGCACTTCAGCCATGGCTGTATGACCCAAAGCACTGAGCTAACTCTTCTCATTCAATTACATTAGCTTTCCTTTGAAGGGGTAACTCTTCCTTGGCAGGCTACACCATGTATTGTGTGGCTGTTCCACTCATAATTGTATGGCAGCTCAGCTGGCATCTGTCCTCCCAGGGGCAGCAGAAACCCCCAGAGCTGTCATGGGCACCACTGTGTGCTGTGGCTGATGTGGCATAAACCCAGTACTGTACTCCTGCCTGATCCAAATGCAATTTGTGTTGCTGGGTGATGGTAGCTCATGGATGAGTTGTGACTGCAGAAACACAGGCAAGGCAAGACACTCCATTAATATCTAATCTCCTACATAAGTGATTTGAGCAGCACTTGGCACTGATACACAGAAGATAGGAAAGTAATGGTGTCACATAAACACCTGAGAGGGACATCACTAGGGACACAGTCCCCACTAAGGCCTCTCCTGCAGTGGCTCCTGGTGTACTTAGTCGATCAGTTTTGGCTCATACCTTTCACTCTTCTCCAAGGCAGAGGAAAGAAAGATCCCCAGTTTTACAGGCCAGAAGGAAACAGAGCAGACTGATGTGTAAGGCTCAGCAGCCCCCACATTTTAATATTCTTTCTAAAAAGAACTGTTAAGTCTTTATGAGCTGCTTTTATGTGGAACCTTTTCTCTGTGGACCAAAGAAGAAGAAATGAGAAATAGAGGACCTTGAAGCTAAAGCATCTTATGCCTTCTGTGAAACAGCTGGAAAACTCTGTTTTGGGGAATTCTTGCCCAGTCAGCAATGCAGTGGAAGAAGAGAGCTGAATCTGCTACAGCACAAGATGTGCTCTCCAAAGAAAGAGATTCAAGTCCAGTTCTTAGGCATTTTTCAAAACAGGCTTTTGCTGCACCACAGCAATAGGACAGTCTCCTGCATTTTTCCAGGTATCAAAAGGAAAAAGATGCCTCTCACATGGGAAAATCTATTCAGACCTTTCACAAAGCTGTGAAGGAGTCAGACCTTGAGTAGGGCCATCTGCAATCAGGATCTGCATAAATCCCCATCACAGAACCAGCGATTATCCTTGTGACAATGCAGAGAGATGTTTTTTACATCTCCTGTCACACTCCAGCCTTGCTGTGTCATGTGTAATTTCTCTTGGTTCTGTGTTTGAAAGAACATCATCTTGCAAAGGAGCTTCTAGACACATAGTGGATAACTGTGGGCCTTGCTCTCTGCTTTGCATTTCAATAACGATGGCTACAGTGAATGCTTTAAGCGCCCTGCTCCCTCTGTAACTTGTACACCGTTATAGGCAGCGTTGTTGCCAAAGCCATCATGTGATTTATTGACTCTCCACTGGGACAAGGGGGAAAACAGATACAACTTTGTGACTTTATTATAAGGAGACTGGGTTAATATTTCTAGGTGAAGCAAGCTACTATACCGAGTTCAAACATCTGAAGAGGGAGGTTAAGAAATCCTGAGTGTGGGGTGTAAGGATTATTCTGTCCTGGGGCAGTGCAGACGTCGTCTGGGGCGGGGAGCAGGAGAAGAAAGGAGACATTGTGACCCAGTTCCAACACCTCCTGTGTGTACAGACGGAAGTGCTTAGCCTGTACAGGGACACGCGCGGGGGAAGGAATAGGAGAGAATTACAACATGGCACTTATATAAACAACACCCCAAATGATATAAAACATTAAAGAAAATTTGCACAACATCAAGCTCGGAATTTTTATAAAACGTAAATATTTGGGGCGGGGGTGGGGGGGTGGTGGCTAAATGTGGGTTCATGTCACTACATAAAATAAAGATTTAAAGCTGCAATGTTCCACATTAAAACAACACACACAGACACAGCCCCCCTGAAAACAACATTTATGTTTCTTATTAGGCAGAAAATGATCACATGCCATGTGCTTTTCAAGATTATGATTGCATAATTATGTGAAAACATGAAAATGGATTCAATTAAAAACCTTTAAGATTCAATTTAGGGTTGGTTAAGAGAAATATGCAGCCCTCCCTCAACACAGCACTGAGCAGGTTTAACAAGTGCTGCAGCAAGAGAAAATGGCCCAGGCAGAAGTGGCCTGAGGCTGCTCAGAGCTGCTATTGCAGAACTGCCTTCTGCCCTGGCTGTGCCCCAGTGCCACTGTCCCTGCTCCTGGTTACCACAAAAATAATAAAAATACATAAATAAATCCGTGGAATTAAAAATGCAATTCATTAACATAAAAATTTGGTGCTGAGCCATCAGGCCATTTGCATCTGTGTTTAACTGCAAGGTCATGCTGATGTCTATCTCTCAGGCACAATAGATGAGCTCAGATGCTTGGCTGAGCTGCAGCCTCAGGAACATATTGCACCATGATTTCAATATTTTATTCCCTAACTGTAAAAGAAAAAAAAAAGTTGCACAAAAGGTATAACCTCCAAGAAAATGCAATAACATAGAGACCTGTACAGAGCCCTATTGAATTAGAGTGACTGACCACAAGGCAGCACACCATCTGTCTTAATTTTGGATTTACTTGAGTCTTACTTGGCTCTTCCCAGGCTAGAAGGTGAAGCACTGATGGATTCCTTTTTAAAAGCAAAGTCTAAACCTTTCAAAATCAAGAAATGTAGAACCAGATTAATTTATTTTAAGACCACATCTTTCTAGCTGCACAAACAGACCTTGAAGTGAATATAAAGTTGATTTACTTCTACTTTAAGACCTCTTTACCCTTGCAGACCAAAATAAAATGGAATTCATGTAAACAAGAAACAAACTTCTTAGCTTATTTTTTCATGGATCTTTCACATCATAGATTATTCTCCCTGACTTTATTTATTCACATATGCATTTCTTGTACCGAAATGTAAAGCCAGAAGCCAGACACCTCTCCTCACCCACAGCAATCTGGAGGTCTGGGACTTTGTGTTTTAGAAGGGGTACATTCATCTGTGTGCAAAAGAAAAGCAAAATGCTCTATCTTTACCAGGCCTTTCCTAAAGCCTCACTCGAAACAGAAACACTCTCAGAAAACAGTCACTTGCTGTACTTGCTTGCAAAAATGCCTGTTTTTCTTTGTCATGTTGGTAAAGGTGCTCAAAATGACTACTTTCATGTAAATGTGCTTATTTGCACCTGCCTGAAGTTGCACAAATAAGCTCAAAGATGAAAAAAATAGCAGGTAGTTGAAATTAGTCTCTTAATCCTTGAATGTTTGCATGCCCAGGACAAGAACTGTTTTACTGATGTTCCCCCTTAGAATAATGGATATAAAACTTCTCTGCTTTGCTTTTCTTGCAACCCTGACACTGAATCCCTACTTTTCAGAGGCACAGTTTGTAGCTTTTTGTTGCTTCTTAGGAACGGGGTTTTAAAAAGGTGATAAATCCCACAAAGGCAAGTACCTGATGCAGAGGTAGATTGATCTGTTTGAGGAGAGCTTTCACTGCCGTCTGGAGCTCATACAAGAACAATTGAGTAGGGCAGTCTGAAGCATGATCCATACTTTCCACAGATTCTGAGCCAGAAAGTGTTTGGATCCATTCCCACTCATCTCTGTATGTTGAGTCAAGTTAAAATTAGAAATATAACAACAGTTCAATGCACAAGCAGGAATTCGGTGTATGTGCATTTGGGATCTGTTGATCATTTAATCCTCATATACCAAAACATTCTAAACTTGTGCAATCTTGATTGGACTTTGAAAAGTTTTATTTTTCTAACACATGTACATCAGGCTGAACATTCCTCTGAAGTCCAACTGCCTTTGAAATACTTCAGAAAGACTTCTCATTTCAGTTTTTATTTTTTTTTTTTTTACATTCTTCATTCCCTACCTACCACAATATTTTAAAAAACATGCATTGGAAATTGTTACAATTAACAGGAAGTTTGATCTCTGTGAAGGACTGTCTTCTACTCACTGCAACCAAAGAACTTCCTGCTTTCCTCCACATGTCTCTATTTGAGACCTGATAAACATGGGAATCATAGTTCTGGATCCAATCCCTAATTCAATCTGCTATTCAGTCTTGAATAGCAGCCAGCATCAAACATTGAAAAAAAAAGAATGTACAGGAAACCCCACTACAAGACAAGTAATAGTTGTGGTATAATCGCTGCTAAATAAAGATCTGATCTTAAACTTTAAGAGTTGGGATTGTTATAAATTCTGAAGCCTTAGCCTTTATGTTCCTTCCAACATTGTTAGCGTTCACTACTACATTCTGGATATCCTTGTTATCTATGTAAATATCCAGTTCCTTTTTCCTCATGCAAAATTCTCAGCTGGTTGCTGAAATATGTGGGATTAAAAAGCTCCAGAAAAAGCTCAGTAAAATGAGTTGCCCCCCAGGCAAGGACCAGGCATTCAAACAGGGCCCTTGCCAGTGGGTGAGGGAAGCAGTGGACAAGGGGAAAATGGCTTTCCCAGAGCACAGCAGTGTGCTGGGTGTTTGCATTTATAAATATGGTTTTCAATTGCTGTGGTTTAGCTTGAAAAAAAACAGATATCATATAAGAGAATCAACAGAAAAATTCTCCACACCAATGCCCCACAGTCAGTGACAATCCATGGAAAGGTGGTACTGAACCCACTGAAGACTGAGTCAGGGCTGCAGACTACAATCCTCTGAACAGATCGTTACCCCTGGGCAGGATTGGAATAACCATGGAATACCATCCTTAGAAACCAATGAGCCCCTATCCACGTGCTCTGGATGGATCCTCAGACTGCTGGGAAAACCCAGGTGCACCTGCTCAGCTCAGCAGGGCTCTCTGGGGTGGCACACACCACAGCCAAACCTGCTGCTGCAATGGCAGAATTGCCTTGGCATTAACGTTTGATCCATTGTTTCCAACTTTAAACAACTGTTCTCTGTGTGTATCTGTGTGTTCACTTACTTGGAGACGTTGCTGTTGTCTCGGATTTTGACGTGACACAGGACATTGGGCAGCTTCTGCAACACAAGCACTTTGATCTGATCCACAGAGCTGCAGAGTTTAAGGTAACCCAGATACAAGCCAGGAGGGAGGCGCTGCTGACTTCGTTTGTGATAGGAAAGTATGTCCTGTTTTAAGGGAAACAGTCCTGCATTAAAATCTCATACTTTTTTCCACATAAGCAGAAGAGTTTCAGAGCAAAAAGCAACAAATGTTTTTACAGCCCTTGTTCCCAATTCAAAAAGCATTTAAGCACATGCTTAAGAATATGAATAATCTCTGGTAGTTTGGGTGCACTTGGACAGTTTCTCACTTAAAGCCATACACAGGATCTCTAAGGTCTCCATGTCATGCAGGAACTGGCTCTGACAACCTGAGGTTTCAGTCTTCTGCAACTGTGGTGTTTAAACTGGCTTAAATAACCCGCAGCTCTGCCTCCTGTCTGATCATTTCAGTGGTGAGCCGGGTCAGGGAACTGATTCTTCTGAAAAACAACTTGGGAAAATGAGCAGTTGTTTTTCAGCCCAGCAGTTCCCTGGTTTAGGTTTTGGTTCGTGGCTACACAGAGGGAGCAGAGCAGCGCTGGGGAAGAGCTGGAAGGAAGGGGCTGCAGGAGCCAGGAGTGTCCCCAAGGAAATCCCAGCCCACATCTCTCCAAAACCTGCTCTGTATCACCTGCTGTCAACAGGAAGATCCCTGTCAGCATGGGGCTTGGTAGTTTGCAAAATAGAATTAGTGGCAGCATTTTCTGAACAAATATCTTTATCAACAAATAGAGCTTAGAAGAAATTAGTATTGATGGTGAATTTGCTGAGGCCAGGAGACACTTTTAGAGCTATGTATAGCAGCTCTCCAAAACTACCTGAAAAATGATGTCTGCTGCCATCCATCCTGAGAAATGTGGGCTTCTGCAGTGGGTGAGGATTAAGACACCTGGCCCTATGCCTTTTCTCTTTGAACCATCAGATTATCTGCCAGTGCTATGCTTGGCTCTGACCAGTGCAATTAGACCCTCATTTTCACAAGCACTTCATGAACAAAATACCCACTTGATGATTAAACAAGTAATAGAAGAAAGGGTGGGCATTAGATAGGAATGTGTAAACCATTAGGGGAACATTTTTTCCACTAGGATCTCTGTGGAAATCTGATCAGGCCTCTATTTTGCTTTTCCTAATATAAAACTTTTGCCCAGATTGACAATTTTCTGCACCTTTAACACATTGTAATACATTAAATGTAGCATAGATCAGGTAAGTTTTATTTTCTTTTGGAAACTTTTTAACGTTCCTAAAACCTGGTAACATATATTTTGATTGCCCGTCACTTCCCGGTATGAAAAGCAGAGTCTGTACCCAAGAAAGTGCCTCTAATGCAAAAATTATCCACAGCAGCCATCATCTCATGGACAGTGCTGAAGAAGTGACTAAGGATTTGTCTGGTATTTTGGGTAACTGTGCAACAGTTTTAGGGAGATTGGCTGCTGTTACCTACAGAAAACATGTATTAAATTTAACAAAAATTATCTTTGTTTAATGTGAGTTCAGAGATAATTCTTGAAGGGCTGAACCCCCATGGCTCTCAGGGATGGTGACTGAGCTGAGTGTGCCAAGCAGCTTCTAAGATCAGTCCCTACTTTGGCATTTTTTAATTGCAAGTCTATGAGCATGTGATGCAGAAATTAAAGTGGGGTTATGGTCAGTGAAGGATTCCTTAGTGGCTCTAAGGAACCCTGAACCCCACAGAAAAAATTTATTAAGTAGAACATTAAAGTTTAAAACTGAGATTTAGTTTTCAAGGTTGAATGGAAAAATCTTACAGAGTATAGAAATTCTAAGTGTCTGTATAGGTGCTTAAGAACATCCCAGAGAATTTTAAAGCTTTTTTATATCCCATGGTACAAAATTCCATAGCCTGGTTTCCCAAAATCGATAGAAACTACTATTTTCTGCTAGGACTTTGAAGTAATTTCTTTAGAATGTCATGGATATTTTGCATATTAAAGATCTGATCCCAGACCCACTGGAAGTAATATAAGTCTTTGCTCTCAATGGGAGCCTTGCCATTAATTTTATTGGGCACTGGACTAAGGCCTGAAATTCTACAAAACACTTCCAAAAATCAGAGCTCTGGCACAGGCTTTACAAAAGCAAATAACACACAGTAAGAGAAGCAAAGCACTACCTGGATTGTTATAAGCAAGATGTCTAATGCTGTTGGCTCCTCTGGAGTTGAGAGGGATTTCCTCTGGCTTTGTAGTTTGGATACCTGCATCCATTTGCCATTAAAAAATGAGTACAGACTCTCCACTTCTCTTACAGTAACTATCAGCATATTGCCATGTCGATCCTTGATTGGCTCATAAAAAACTCTGCCTAAATTGTGAGTTCCCAGCAAATTCTAGAAAACAAATATAAAATGAAAGTTATGTATCACATATTGTTTGAAACATAACTTTGTGCTCATTGACATCAGTCCTATTGACTTCACTAAGAATGAGACACTCTGTGTTTCTCCAACCCTTGCCTTACAGTCATATAATTTAGTGACAAAAGGAAATGTTTTTCCTTAGGTTGTGTTTGTAGATTGAGTTGTGGATCCTCTGATGCATTTGGTCCAGTAGTGTTTACTCCAATGTTTAATGGAGAACCTCAGAAAGACTATTACAACTCAATGCCTTTGTAAAAGGTGAATTAATTCACCCATTTATATTTAGGCCAAATTTCCTAGTTTTGCCCAGTCATGTAAAGGTGAAGGATGCAATTTTTGAAAGCACTTGTTGGTCTGCTGGTGATTCATTTGGTTTGAACTTAAGAGCTGGGTGCTTATCTGAACCTTCCCAGAACCAAATGTCAGAGATCATATAAAATTCTTCCTCTTTCCCCAAATCATTCATAACAGAAACTTTAAATATTTTTTTGCTGTGTTCATTAACTATAATCTCCATTCTCAGTTTTAAAATTATTCAGATTATTTTGAGCAACAAAAGTAAGAGATCCTCATGTTTGTGCTGAATGTAAATAATTCTGGAGCTAAACTATGGAGTGTGTTTGTGAAGCACAGGATTTGAAGAGACACGAACCCTTTTACTTCAGATACCAAGAATGTGCTAGACAAAACAGGCAGAAACTAACAAAACTACCAAGGCAAAGCTCTCCAGGAAAATATGTGAGGATTAAAGAAAAGTAATTTTAAAAGACTCCACATAAAATACATATTTTGGTTAAAATCCCTTTCTTCACACAGTAAGGCATCTGCTTATAGGTGCAAACACACTCAATCCAGTGACCAGCCACTGAAGAGATTCCCAGATGTCTAAAAGAAAAATGCCTAACATTTAAAATATGCTCATTACTTTGTGATTTTTCAAGAGATCTACAGTAAGCTGGATAGGGAGAAGGGTAGTGTAAAATGAAAACCTGAATTCACAATGAAGCACATTGTATCTTTAGGGAAGTGCTGTACATTAACTTAATGACATTGTAAACTGATAAATTATACTGAAATTAATTATCTGCACTTAGCAGGCAATATTTACTTATCAACTTTAATATTATTAAATTGTTTATAAACTCTCAGAAGTCAACACAGTACCTGGGTTTGGATGGCATAAGTTGTCTATTTTACCTTTGTGCATCTCTTTCCAGGGCAGACTGCTGATATCAATATAGCCCCTCTCCTCTCCCTTCTAAAATTGTTCTGCCTTTTGGGGTTTGTTTCCTTCTCTGACTGACTCTGGGTGTTTTGAGTGTACACTTTGTACTAATCCTTGTGTCTCCAGCTGGGGCAGACCCTGCCAGTAGTACTTAGCCATCTAATTGTCATTAATCACTGCAGCAAGTCAATGTGCCCAGATGAAAACAAACAGTTCTTTACTGCCACTATGTTGTGAATGATATTCCAGCACAGGGAATGGGGGACCTACTACTATCAATCCTAAAAAAGTTTTGTGTCTGCTTAGCTTGTTACCCCATCACTTGTGCTTTGTTTTAGTTGTCTGATGGTGACAACAGGCAAAGTTTAAGTCCCTGTTGTCTCTGAATCTACTGATCTAGTCCCTGAGCAGCTGTGTCATCACTGATCTTTTCCATTCTGTCCTAAAATCCTGCAGAGTTAGTCTATTAACTGCCTCAATAAAAAGTATTCAACCATATAAACTTTATTGAGATCCTTCCACTAGCAGGTCCCATCGGGCCACACACCATTAGAGGGTGGCAGCTGGTGACAATCCCTGTGCCCCTCAGGGACCAAGCAAACAGAACAGACATTCAGGGCAATGCATTTGGCAAAACTTCAGCAGGGCACCACACACACCACATGGGCTGTGTCTCTGTGTTTCAAGCTCTGCACTTTGCATCTCTGGTAGCAAATAGAACCACGAAGCACTGGGAATGTTTGGTGTGTCCCAATGCTCTCTGTTAAAGGAGGGATGGACCTGAGCTAACCAAATGTGTGCTACCTGTGCTGAGCCAACCTCACTGGCAGAATATTCAGCAAATACAGTTAAAACTTTCTCTACTGACAGCTCCAAGGACTGACAAGCAGCTGCTGCTTAACACAGGTGGTCCTCCAATAAAAGGCATTGATACATTTCGGGGCACTTTTGGGAAATTACTCCAGACAGGTGGTTGCCCAGGAAGGCTGCTCTCCTGCACAGCATACTCAAAAGGTGTAAAGTAAACCCCACATGTATGTTGTTAACAATGGCCCCACAGTGTGTGGCTCTCCCAGCTGCTGCAGGCCAGGTCACTGTGCTGGGTGATGTGTGGCCAGCACAGTGCCCAGCAGTGAGGATCTGCAGTAATGCCAGGACTGTACCACAGATTTTCTGGGAAGCTTTGCTGACTTCAACAAAAGAAGAAAGTGAGGCCTGGATATACTTTTTCTGTAACAACCATGCACACAGCTTTTTGAAAACATAATTTCCCACAAAAGTAACTATTTTAATGAAAGTGTCTGCCTGCCATCTAGAGATTTCATGTTGTTGTGAAACCCAGCTTCAGAGCTTTACAATGCAGGTAGAAATGCTCTGCTGGACAAAGTCTAATTTCTATTTGCATAACAAGTAGTGAACTGAGACACAGAAGGATTTAAGTGACCTGTTCTGTTCTACTCAGGTTGCATTGGAATAGACATTGGAATAGAACAGAGTTTAAATACTTCATTAATAGATCAATAATTAATAATGAATAGGCCTATAAGAGACTTTTGAGCAGCAAATATTAAGATTACAACTTTGGATTCCCAATTTGCACACTCACAGGCTTCTCTGCTGGTTCATATCTGTTGGTTTCTTCATCTGGCTTTTTTGTGCTTTCTTTCTATTGTTGCTTCCCTTTGTTATTCCTACTCTTAATGTAACTGCTTCCTTCCTGGCAGGAGAGGCTCAGTGCCTCATTTCACTGGAGATGAGAATGCTGCTCCAAAGAACAGTCAAGGACAAAGGACAGCTGGCAGCTCTGTCCCTTGAAGATCAGAAAGTCACTGAGCTAGCAGCCAGAAATATGCCATGGGACCCACCTGTAGCTGTGCTGCTGCTGAAAGCATCTTCTGCCTGGCCTGGAGTGCTGTGGATGAGGACACAGACACAGCCATGTTCTGCCTCAGCCACCTGATGTCATCCCACATGCAGGACAACTGCAAAAACACATCCACTTCAACCAGTTCTTGTTCTCAGCATTTGCAAAAGCAGAAGTGATATTAAAATGCATTTTGGACTTGGAAAAATCAGTAGATACTGCACATTTTGTGTTTCTGCAGATGGCAATCAGCTGACTGGATAAGTGACACAGATAATGACTCACACAGAAGGTGTTCTGTAAACCTGTTTCAATTGATTCTGGACTATTGCCAACACTGATTTTCTGTTCTTTGTGGTATAAAAAAAGTAGTGTGAGACAACTTGAGTAATGGCATAACCACAACACCGAATTTAAAACCCCTGATTGTTTCTTTAGGCTCTTGTTCTAAATGTCCATAAAATCTGTAAGTTCCCACAGAGCAATCACTCATCTAGGATCATACCTTAAGAGTTAATTGCATCACTGTCAGTGGTCCAGTCAGGATTTAAGTCATGTGACTGGTTTGTGAAAATTGCCTTTAATATGAGTGATAAAGCACTTCATCATTCAGCTTTTAATGACAACATTTCATACATTCAGAGTGATGAGCTAAGGCCTATGCAATACCAGCAACAAATCTGCAGAAGCAATAGATGAAATGAGACTCCCATTTACCTTTGTGAACCACAGGAAATCCTGCATAACTGAACTACTGTGAGAGTCATCGATTTCCACAATTGGGATTTGATCTTCATTGGTTACTAACAAATTGTCTTTGTAAAAAAGTATAACAGATAAGTAGAGTCCCCTAAAGAGAGAAGGAAACACTATCAAACACCTTTCATGTCTATTCACATCCATGCCAAATTTAGTCAAAGAATCATAGATGTTAAGTGCTGAGAAGACAAAGCGAATCATTTGGTCCAAACTTTGGTGTAGTATAAGGTCATGGCAACTTCAGTCAGTCAATTCTGAAAAGATATTTGGGAAGTTTATCACTTTAGATTATGTGAGCCTATAAGAGTCTCATATTTGAAGAGATTATGGATCCGTGCAAGCCACTGACATCAGTTTCAGGGAGAATTTTGCCAGAGTGCACAGTACACAGTAGAGACCTTATGCCCTTTAGAAATCAGAAATTTGACTAAAACTTATAATTAATGTGCTTAGTTCTCCCTTCCTGTACTTCAGAGCAAAACTGAAGTAACTCAGTTGAAATCAGGTGGGTTATTATGGATTTACATTGGTATAATTGAGTGTAATTTGGCTGACATATCTGCAAACCTGTTTATAGAGGCCATTCCTTTCAATATTTACCCTCACAATTAATTACATATGTTAAGTAGTTACTGCAGGGAATTTAAAGCCTCTGGAGAGCTCTTCTGAAAGAATCAAACTCTTATCAAAATACAAAGAAGAAAATGCAAATTGAACAATCTGATGAATGAAAGAAGAAATAATTCAGAATAAGCAACTTCCATTTGCTGAAACAAATTATCAGGGCTGAGAGTTGGGTCACAGTGGGCTGCAAACCCAGCTGAGGATGTCAGAGATTCTTATGTGTGTCCTTTTTGCAAATGTTATCTGAGCTCTGTGCTTTATATTATGAATGAATAAATGTCATAATTCCATTAATGAGCAGCAACAGAGGCAGTGCTTTCAAACAGCTCAGTGGCTGCACTTTGGGTTTGCACAGAATGTTTCACTCCTGCAACAATTTGAATCCACTTCCAAAAGTAACAAGGAAAAAGTTCTGTTGATTTCAGTAGGAGCTGGAGCCCTTTTCTTTCCTGTCACACATCTGTGATTTTATCAGTTCATTCTGACCAGTTGCTGTCTCATCAGTAGTGGCATATTCCCACATATTTCTAAGGTGCTTTTCTCTAATACAGAACAAGTGCCAAAATTCAGAATGTCTTGAACATAGAAGGAATGACAAACCGTTTCAGAGTCTTCACAAACTTGTTTGATGAATGGAAAAGGTGCTTCAGGCTTCTGGAAACCGATTGCTTGCGACCAGCATTTTGTAATTTAGAACTTTCTGAAATGGGAAAAAGAAGCAAACCCAACACAGCTCTTAAATTTCAGTTAGTGTCTCATAAAAACCCTCTGTTTCTTAAACCACAGTACTAAATTTCAGCCAGTGCCCATTACGTTCCTTTCAAAAGACAACATTTATAAAGATGCTCAAATGCAACCCTTTGATAGTGTTTTCATTAACTTAGTGATACACAGCAGCAGACAATTTCCTTACTTGCTGCAAACTCAGAAAGATAAAGCTGTTTTGCTCTGAGGCAAGCTTCAACCAGCCCTACACACTCTTAATGCTCAGAAAGGATGGGAATTTTGTAAGTGGTCTCAAAAACCCAAGAAGGGATTTGAACATTACAACATTTTAGGGTGTTGTAATTTCTAAATTTCTTACCACATGTAGCTTAAGCTTCTAAGAAGTGAATAATTGCTGCCCTGGCTGATACTGACATCCCAGCATCACCAGTGTAACCTAGGGAAAAGCTTTAAGGAGACAAGATTAACCCTCATCTTTCTGTGTATCACATTAAATGCATCTGCTGTTGCTTGGATTTTTTTTTCTCCATCCCAACAAATTCCACTCATGTATTGCCTCAGAGCTTCCACAGCTACTTTTGCTCCCTAGTAATCTGGAGTCCAAGGAACAGGTGTTAAACTCTTCTGTTCACTTCATGTCAAAGCTGAGACCTGCTGTGTGCCTGCCAGCATCTCTGGGCCAGCTCTCCAATAGAAGAATTTTATAAAATTGTCCCTATGTTCTAAGAAAATACTATTAAATTTTTATACATTGCATTCTTTTTCACTTTGATGAATTTGACTTAATGTCTTCCCTTCTCTCATGCATGGCCTTGTAAGCCAAGGAAATATCTTCCCATGGGCATTGAAAGCCATGAGTTCTGTGTAACAGCTGTGAACAGCTGTGTGCCTGTGTACCAGGTTTGGAGGGGACACCAAGAGATGGCAATCAGGGACAGGAGGCACTTTATAATGTACTGGCAGTTGTTGTTCATGTCTGGATTTGAAAGCAATGGGCATTTAACACTGTTTGGGTTTGGTTTTGTTTTTTGCAATGTCTGTGCTGTCTAATGCTGTTGGTAAGAGAAACAGCAGAAATACTTTGAAACATAGAGTAAATTCTTCAGATACTTGCTGTGATATGAAAAGAAAGACAAATCAAAAAATGTCACTGTGAAAGCACATCTCACTTTTCCAGGATCTGACTGTTTATTTGGATGAAGCGTGGATCCTCATCCAGACTGAAGTGTGAAACATTTTGAGGGACACCCTTCTCCAGTGGGAAAAAAACAAGACTTATGAAGAGCCAATGCTGAAACTGCTTAGGTGCTCTCAGAGTATTTCCCACTTACCTCTGGTGCAGAATAGGAGGAGCCTGTCTGTGTCTCCCTGGTGAGATCTAATTTTGAATACTTGAAGAACATCTAAATTTGCTGTTTTCACAACCCCATCTGTGGAAGTGCTCGGCATATTTTAGATGATGAATAAATTTGCACCACGATTGGCACATTGAAAGCCCCAGCAAGCAGACACATTGTTAGCAGTAATTACTGCTCTGTGGAACAGCGAGTACAAAGAGAACAAGGTTCTGTTGGGGGTGAAATCATACAGTTCAGATGTATGAGACTTATTAAATCATCAAATCCATTGTCTTTCCAGTGCAAACTTGTTCTCCATGGCATATTCTCCAATGTACTCTTCAGCTTAAACAGACTCATCCAAATCCATGACTACTCCTTTGTTTTCTTCTCCTTCTAAAAATATTCCTTTGTATTTCTATCCATATCTCCTTAGATAACGGTTATTTTACTGTGAATCTTTTTCAGTGTATTGCAGTAATGCAAACCAAATGCTACATGAAAACTCCTGTCTTACTGTTTCCTTCTTCCAAGGTTCAGATCAATTTAGGTATATAAATTTCATTCTAATTATTTTCTTCTGTATTCCCTCTGCCTATACAGAGGGAATGGAGGAGGAAATTACTGAAGGCAAAGCAACATAATTTTGTATAAAACACCCAGAGACTGCAGCATTAAAATAAGAGGGCCCATTACAAGTGAAATATATGTTATTGGTCTATTCAGTGGTTTGGGTTTAGTCCACAGCTTTGCAGAAGCCAACAGAAAAAAAAAAAAGCCAGCAAAAGAATTAATGTAAAACTAGATGGAGACTGTAATCTTTCCTATATTGCTATTTACTTTTGTTTTACAGTATTGTGTGTCTAGAAGCCAGAAAACATGGAGCTGAGATTAGAGGATAATTTGGATCTGCAGGAAATGGAACTTTGTCTGTTACTTAATTAACTAATAAATAACATAGAGTGACCTTCATGGAAAAGCACCAGTAGCAACACAGTAAGTTTATATTAACAAATGATACAGCAACTGAGCTGTGAGCTCTTTTAGAAGCCTGGGAGTGAGCACGTAGTATCCAAGATGGGAGAATTTCCAGTGATTAGATTTAGATCAGAAGCATTCAAACCTGGACTGAAATAGCAATTAAATAAAAAGGTGTATTTATGATATTGGCAACCTTTCTCTTCAAAGGTAGAGGGTGTATTAATATTTCTTTGCCATTTTTAACATAAATACAACACATACTCAAAAGCAACCTCTTGGAAGAACAAGAACCACGTTGTCCCCTAAAGCAAGTGTGCATCTGGGGTTTCTTCTTAAATTTCCAACCTGAACTTCTCAGTCTATAGCTTGGTTCTCAAGTCTAATTTTGCATATGCTCGCAAAGAATTATAATCTAAACATCTTAAATGCCTTAAAACAATGTGCTCTGCTTGTGAATCAAATTAAAATGAGAACATTTTTATTTCACCTTTGACTTGTCTAGTAAAATAAATTTCAACTGAATCTCAGAAGGAAAATATCTGGTAAGAATTCTACAGAAGTGTTGGGTTCCTTTCTTAATGAAGTGTCACACAATTACTTAATCCACTTTGAATTGTTTAGAAAGAAAGATCTAAAAAAAAAAAAATACTTAAAAAATATATTTGAAGTGTTGCCAGGACACACAATTGTAGTAACTCAGTTATGATAGTCTATAGCATGGTATTATGAAGACAAATGGATGACTGTTATTTGTAATTATCAGGGTTTTCCAGAAGATTAAACATATGAAAGCAAAGCTTCCTAAGTAATTCCCCAGGAGATTTCCTCATATCACAGAGCAGGTTCAAAAGCAACAGCTGATCTAATTCCAAAAGCTCTTAAACTCACTGTACATTCCAGTGTATTCTTCCTGGTATTTTTGTAAGCTTGTTTTCTCCAGCCCCTGTAATGCAAAGCCCAGGGCAAAAGGCAGAGCCTGAATGAACAGACTTGGCCAAAGGATCTGCCTGGAATGTGGACAATGTCCCTCCCAGATCCCACAGGAGTGGCAGCACACAGCCTTGTCCTCCAGCCTCTCTGGCTTCTGAGGCTTTTACTGCGTTGTTCAGATAATCTCACACCATTTCCATTGATTCCTCTCAGTTTTTATCACCTTCCTGTCACTGTGCTGTGCTCTGAGCAACCCGAGCATCATGAGCAGGAACATCCCACACAGGAATCACTTGGGAACAGCTTGGACACCAGGTTTGGTACCAGCTCTGCTCCCACTGAGCTCTATTTGTGCAGAGCTGGTTCTGCTTTCACAGCTCATCAGCATCTGTAAGCAGATTCAAGGATCTTCCTCAAACCATGTCCAGCCCTTTACTGACAGCTCAACAACAAATGGGGCAAACACAGGTCACAAGATTGGCACTAACTGGAATGTGGTAAAGGGAATCATGGCAAAGAACAGAAAAATGCCTGGGCAGGTCCTCAGCCTGTGTGTAAACAGCAGGCCATGCGACTTCCACCCTGTCAATCATGCTGATTTACATTAATTAACACTAGAGATCAAGCCTCTGTATTACATGAAGTGAAAGCTGTTATTTGGAGTTTTCATAGACAGCAGCTTATCTCAGATCCTTGATCAAACTCGTCAGATTCCACTGAGGTTGATAAATATCAGAATAAAGTGACATCATCATTCTTACTTTTCCTGCAAACTTTGATTTCTTACTGAATTAGTGAAATAAAAGGGACTGACATCATTGTGTGTTGAAGGCAAGTTCCAAAGGTTCTCCTATGATGATTTATCTCAACTATACTACTGTGTAATGCTACCATTACAAGCAATTATGAGATTTTTATTTAGTTGGAGGCAAGGGTGTTGCTCAAGCTGACTCCACAATGTGGTACTGCCCCATGTGAGGTCCCACAGCCTTTCAGGCATAGAAGAAAATGTTCTCAGATAAACACATTTTCTGTATTGTTATTTATTATTTAAGGAAAAGGTGTTAGGAAGTCAACAACAGATTTGTCTGAGCTCAGTTTTGAGACTGGGGTTAATTTCAGGAGCAATGGAATTTTATAAGAGCCAGGCACTGGTGTCAGAATGTCAAAATGAGGGATTTTCTTCATTATATTTATAACTGCTTCTGTTCTGGGCTGCTATGTCAGTAAAACAATTCATACTAATAATATTTTCAGATGTTCCATCACTTACTCCCTGTTGATGGAAAGGTGGCTGGCCTGAAAGAGCTGAGATAGGCACTAACTCCAGAGAGGAAAAACTGTACCAGGAAAAAAGCCTTCTTTAATAGCACAAAAAGCCATGTAAGAGATAGGATACATCATCTATATTTTCAGTACCAAGACCACCTGCAAGTGATAATGTTTGCATGAATTTTAATTAGAGAAACAACATTTTCTTGCAATATCTCCTTTCCCTTTCCAAGCATCATAGATGAGTAGTTTAAGTTGCCATGGTTACAGTGGGTTGTGTCAGACCGCGGATGGGTGTGATGGTTACAAATTTGCATGTAAAGAACAAAGGCTGCATCTTTTCATTTCAGCCAGATGATTTTAGCTCAAAGTATTTCTATGATTTTAAATTAATTATATCAACATAAAGCAAAATTATATCAAAATTAAATCAACATAGCAGTCATACTGGGTGAAGAAAAATGAAAACTTCATGATAGTTTAACTTTTCCATTTAAAGTAAGTCCCTTTGCAATGAAGCATTATTCCAGATAGAAGTTTATTTTAAGAAAATAAATAGTACTTTTCAACAACCTGTATAGAACAGGATTTTTTATATAGGCACTAAAAAGAATGCCAAGCTGTTGCCTTGGCTCTTGAGCTATTAAAGGCACAGTCTGTTTCTCATGAATGAAGATTGGCTTAGATTTGAACTCTCTCCTAGTTTTGATCCATTCTGTTTTGAAATGTAGCAATCTTATCTTCCCATTGCATTGTGCAAGTATTTTTCATTATGGATTGGCATGACATCCACTTAGTGTCTTCCATTTGGAGGCAGCCAATTCCTCCCTTTTGATCCAAACCAGTTGTTAACTGTCTAAAGTATTTCTTTATATGAAAAAATATAAAAAAAAGCTGTCTTTGAAACATTTTAGTGGAATCCTGTGTGAAGCTAATTTGCAGGGGAAAACAAATCAATAGGTAGGGTATGGAGGGAGAAAGGCTGTGCCTGTGTGTGTGCACATTGCAGCCTTCAGATGTTTTCATCCAACTAATTTCAAGGGTTAAGAGCGAGATGGTGTGCTAAAGTGATTCCAGATGGGCCAATATTAATATCTTTCTTTTCCTGATGAATGAGAAGGTATGACCTAGTTAGAAAACTGCTAAAATTACAGGCGCCACAGAGGCTTCAGCTGGTGCCCTACCACAGATATTTCTCCTTACCTCTGCAGTTATGGTGCTGATGAGCTGCTCGAACCTGCTGAAGGAGGCGTTCCAGGGCCTCCGTGTGTCCCCTGTGCCGAGGCTCTCTGCCACTGCAGTCTTTCCAGTCTATTGAACAAAGGAAATAAACAGAAATGAAGCACAAAGGTGCAGGAGAGGGTCTAAAAATATTTTCTTGCCTCTGGTACTTCTCGGCTCTAGAGGAGTTTTACATCTCGGCAGTCAAGAGTCATTTTTAAGTCTGTTGTTACTTGTACACTGAGTTTTCTTTGTGCCAGCTGGGTAATTAGTCATCATGATTATTAACAAAGAGCTCACGACCAGCTCTGAGAAGCCTGTGGTGGTGACTGGACCATGGCTATTGCTGTCCATGAATGGGCTCTGGTGCTGCAGGCAGGGCTGCCCCTCACCAAGGTCACACAATATCCTCCTGCCACTCCTGCCACACCAGGAGGCTCCACAACTCACCAACAGTTCTGCAAAGCAGAGAATGAGCCTCTTCCTACACCCAGAGCTTGCCCTGTAGCCAGAGATACATGCTTGAAGTAAAATCACTTCTGGAGATCTGCTCTCAGGCAGAGCCTGAACAAACCCTGCAGTTGCTGCCCTGGAGCCCACAGCTGCTCAGCACTGCACTCCTGAGGCAAAAACCTGCTGTCTTTGTTCTGCACACCTTCAGCCTCCCACGAGTTAGTTTCTTTGTTTTCATTCACTTGCTGCTAAAGAGAATCTCAGTCTTCATTAAAAAAAAAAAAACAAACTCATCACAAATAGGAAGAAATTGTGTGTATCAGAAAGGAGCTCTTTAATTCCAGGCTTGGCTATTTTCATACTTTGATTATAATGACAAAAACGCATTGCACCCATTTCCTGGCCCAAAGGAATGGTGGATCAAGGAATTAAGAGATCTGTCTGCACAGGAGACACGCTCCCATCTTGCTGGCACAGAGGCTGTGTACGTTCTCATAGCCACCAGCAGTTTGCTCACTCACTAAATATACAGATCCAGTTTCTAGTGCAAGTTTGGAGTCAAGCATTCCTTCCAATGGGCTCACTATGCCAGGGATATAAATACCTGTTTATTTACATTTAGTGTAGCAGTCAGAGTAAGCCCCATGAAAGGCTGGAAAGAGAAGACCTTTGGTATCCTGATAGCCTGTGGGCAATGTGACAGCTGCAGAGGGGCTGTCCTGTGTGCTCTGTGCTCCTGCAGACATCAGGGCCAGCTGCATTTACTGCTCTGTGTGAGGGAAATGTCCTTAGAGCTCCAGTGAGCAGCCAGGAGGGACTAACTGGAACTCACCAGTCTCAAAGTGCTTTGGTGTTATCAGACTGGTAGTTTCAAACAAGCTTGTGATCTCTCTATCCCTGTGGTTTCCAAACTTTTTGAACTTCCAGATTGCTGAATACTTTAAAAAAGACACAGAAACCAGACTGGCTTCCCCTCATTTTCCATCACTCACCTGCTAGTGAATAAACCTAGAAATATTTCTGTCTACTGGGATTCACAGAGAAGCTGCACAGCATTGGCCACCACTTTCCAGTGGCTGCTGTGTGTGTGGGAAACAGGAGGACAGTGGCAAGTGCTCACTGTCATCACACACACACACATCTCCAAGAGTGTCACCAACCTTGGATGCTCTGAAATTGGACTGGATCAGTGTCAGGTCCTGAAGCTCTCCTTTCCCTTGCATATTCTTGTGGCTGCTGTTACAGACAGTATTAATGTATTCTCATTTAAATTTTAGCTCAGGGCCATGTTTTGCTATGCAGCACTGGTGTAATGTCAGCTTGCAGCTTCCTTGCCAAACACAAATCTGCTGCTTTTCAAAACCAGTGGTGAAGGCAGTCATGTGATTAGGGAGGTTCTGCCCCCAGTAACTGCAATGGTAAATAACATCTTGTCTCTCTAATGTGAGTATTACTTAATGAAAAGATTTGCATTTAGGTCTGCTGGTCTTACTGTAAAGCTCTGTCCCTAAACCCAGGAATTCCAGGACTTTTTGTACTCTTAACACCCTGAGATACTGTACAAGGGGAATGAACAGAATTCTCTCCATAGCTTTTGTGCTGATCCACTGAAATCTGCAGGAAGATTTCCCTCACACCCCAAAATTTTGGAACTGGAACATAATGTCAGATTTCAGAGGGTTAATAGCAGGGGGCTAAAAGGGAAGTCAATG
The DNA here is from genome assembly GCF_029582105.1 of Oenanthe melanoleuca. Classification (NCBI taxonomy): domain Eukaryota; kingdom Metazoa; phylum Chordata; class Aves; order Passeriformes; family Muscicapidae; genus Oenanthe; species Oenanthe melanoleuca. The sequence goes on from NC_079351.1 coordinate 4,387,772, forward strand.
CAATATGCTGAACCCAAAATTCACATCATACAAAGTTGCAGTCTTAAATACCACTTGTCTTGCCAGGAGTGCTCCTTCTTTGGGGATATTTGGCTGAATAACTGGAAGCTACTGTGAAAGAATCTGTCCCCCAGCTGATGTAAATGTTGGGTTTCTGGGGCCAAGTCTGTGTAGTTACACCTGGCTATAGTCAAGGTAAATGCCTATCAATCACCAAGTTATTCAGTTATCCACAGTAGATTTGCCCCATGATTGTAGCCCATTTTTGTTCTCAAACAGAATATTTCTTTAGCCTAGCTCTGGTAGTGTTCTGGAGAAAACAAGAATAAAATTGAAGTAAAATGGGACAATGGTAATGCAAAAGCCTTATTTATCCAACCCTCTCTATTATGACTACTGAGAGTAGGTACAGCTTGTTATATTTTTTCACATTAGCATGCAAGGTTATTAAATTGTTACATTAGCCTAATAAAAACTAGTGTTAATGCAATAAAAAGAAAAGTCCCATGTTACTGCATTAATCAATACAAGGGGAGCTGTAATACACTGAGCCAGTTTGGCAGGGAACACTAAGTCTGGAAAAGCAACTAACAATACCATGTGATTATAATAGATTAAAAATTACAAATAACAAATCATAGCCCTAATGGAGTTTGAGAAGACTTGTCAGAGGCTGGAAAAGGAAGAAAAGCTTTTGGATATTTCTGGAACATTTACAGGCTACATCCTACCACCATCTGTGTCCATAGTGGAGTATTTTATGTTACAGGATGCTGTAAGAATGGTCCAGTGAATGACATCTGAAATGCTACAAGGTAAAATGTAAAATTACATGAGATACATGAGAAATGCTGTGCTTCTAGTAGCTCAGAATCAGGTTTTGATCCATTCATGTACTGAAAAATGAAGTTCCAAATATCAGAACTCTCCTTAGAGAAATGAAGATTAAAATATTTCTAATTTTTTTAAGTGTTAATGACTAGGAAACAATTTTCTGTCAAAGGACTGGAGAAGAATAAAAGCTGAGACATAAATACACATAAATTATTATTTTTCTTATTTTTGGGGGGTTGGAAGGTGTTGAGTTTTATTATTTATTTCACTCTTAGATAACATGACAATTACATCATGAATTTCAACATCACTAAGAAAAATGGGAGGGCAGACAAACCCAACCTACTTGAAGGAGAAGCATATTCAGGAGTAGATTTGTGTGGAGGTCCCCATCCTCTCATGTTGTATGCTGAGACACGGACAAAATATCTCTGGCCCTGCAAATGGAAACAACTGGAGTCAAAACTATCACTGGATTCAAAATCTTGGCTGTAACAACTGCAAAGCAGTGCCTCACAAAGATTTTTTTTTTCAGTGAGAAACTTAAATAGCTTTACTAATTTAAATGCACCATGATAGACTGAAAAATACTACAAAGATTTGAGGACAAGGTTTGAGACCCAGTTCTGTTTGGTGTAAAAGAGATATACAAAGACAAATAACAAAAATGAGAATGATTGCCATCAACATGTGCATTTCTGGAAGAAGGAGAAGAGAAAGAATTGTTATTTGAGGTACTAATCATCAGAGCCAGGTCTAGATTTCTCAAGAGCCTTTGCACTGATTATCCCATGATCCAGAAAACAGCAGCTTTTGCTCCAGTCTTTCCCAATTTCTCCTGAGAATGATAACTCAAAAAATGGTTCTATTCCTTTGTGACTTTTGGATTATGGCTACCAGACATACCGTACTCAATCACAGGAACATGTTGCTACAAGAAAAGCTCTGCAGTGATTTCCAAGGGGTGGAGATGCAAATTCTCATCTTTGTATCACTGTGGGGATTAGGCCATCAAGGTCTAAATGAGTCCTCTGGAACTCACCGTCCTGAGACCTGTGATGGAGCACCTCAAAGAGTGAAGTTTATCCATAATTATTTCACCAGCCAAAGGAGAAAAGTCTTCTGAAGAGCTCCATTCCACTAGAAACAAATAGCAGGAGAAAATCAAGTCAGGTACCAGTCCAAGCAAAGAAGTCAAAGGACTTGGATCACTCGTAGATTAACTTTTCTCTGAGCAGTTTCCCAGTCCATGTGGATACTAAAAGTCATGCCTTACAGTAATGTACAGCAAATATACAGTAATTAAATTATATCTCTGTGTATGGGAGACAAAACCAAAAAAGCTATTTGTTCAAAAGCTTGTCAGGAAAGAATGCTTAAAAATAGACAATACAAATACAAATTACTTTGAGTCACCATTGCTCTCATTTAAACAATTTCCTTTTAAAGATAGAGAAGTAGTGGAAAAGAGAAGGTGAAGGAATTGGACCTGTCAAAGCCATTTGGCAGTTTATACATCCTAACCAACAAAAAGCACTGACTTGCATTGGATCTGCACAGGTGGGCATGGGCAGAGAGTCCTTTTGGCTCCTCAGACCCACAAACTACCCTTGGCTAATTTGTACAGGAATATTCTCCTTGGATCTGACACTCCCTGGTGCCTCATGGTTGGTTTTGGTGCTTCTGGCTCTCCTGGCCTGCTGCTGCTGCTCTGTCACTGCAATTACAGAGCTCCACCAGGACCTGGGAAGCTGCATCCAGTTCTGAAGGGGTTTGAGTGCTGCTGGGCTGACAGAGCCCTCCCATCCTTCCTTCATTTATGGGCACCTTCACCAAGGTGCTCCTGGCACTCCTGTTCCTGCTGAGCTCAGGAATCCTCTTATGGATTCCACTTATGGAATCCTGCTGTCCATATTCTCCCTCTTGTACTTGCAAAAATTATTGTGCTTATAAAATAGTACTGAGCAGACCATGAAATGGTCTGGATTGTTTAAAAAAAAGAATATGTGCAAGTGAGGGATGGATGGCTGCAGGCAGGAAAACAGCCTTTTTTCTTAAATTATTCCCTATTAATGAGAGGTGCCATCCTGTTAATTCTGGAGTCATACCTCAGGGATTTAGTGACTTGTACCTTCAGACTCAAAATTCCAGGAAAACCTATCAAAAACCATAGTGAAATTAATCTCTTGAATTATTCTACAGTAGAAACTCATAACTCTCCTGGATTTACACCAAAGAATTCAATATAAAGCTTTCCTTTATTTCCTAAAAGCTATTCACAGAATAGTTTTTAGACACTTTGTTTGTATATTCCTTAGTATTGGAGTTGATAATTTAGAATAGTTCAAAGGATATAGGTATTCTAATTTCAACATGTGGAATTTTCATCTTCTGACAGTGTCATACTGGTATTTTCACGTTAAAAGAAAGTGGCTTCAGAGAATTTCTTGTTTAGCATATACAACATTTAACTGCCAACACATTTTTCTGAAACAGCCAAGTATCAATAGCACAACTCATTTTTCCCTTCTCCCCTAATCGCTCCTTTTCTATGATTGCAGTTTGTGAATGCACAGCATGCTCTGCAACATTTTTGTGTTTGCTGCAATGAAAAGAAGATTGCTTTTTTATATCCTCATTGAATTTTTTCACTGTGTATTTTTCTAGTTTTCCACGGGTTTTAAATACCTAATTACTGCCACCTTTAGTGGAAGCTATCTCTGCACATTAGCAGGAAAATGTAGAGACTGTTGCAGTACTGTATTGTAGGGTTTTGTTGACAGTTTAATTATAGGGATACTTAAAATTAACCTTGAACTTGATAGTCTGTCAGAACTTCCATTGTAAACCATGATTTTCAAGGTTTCTAACTCTACTTGTATTAAATCACTGCAGACACTGTATGCATGCTGCAAACTTAGACATGTTTTCTGTTTTCCAGAAGGAGAAACCAGAAGGAGAAACCCTGCTCAAACTGCTGAATCTGCTGTCAACAGGGGCTTGTAGTCACTTCAGCACCATTTTTCTTTTCAAGGATTCATGTCAAGCAAGACAGTGTCACTCAGGACAGATTCTGCCAGCAAATCCTGACTGCATTGCAATCCCCAGGCATGGCTGAGTGTCCTGCTCCATGAGAGGGGCAGTGGTTGGGTCACACTTCAGACAGCACAAAGCAAAGGCCAAGGGTGAGAGAAGTAACTCTAGGCAGCATTTGATCTTCCCAAATTTTGAACTGTTCTATAGACTGGAGACTGCCCAGACATAAAGTGGTACTTCAAGAGGCATATTTCAATTTGGGTAGCTTACACCCAAATAAATATTGCAGTCCTGTCCTGTGGTGTGCCACTTGCATTTGGCATTGAGAGGAGTGCTCCCAATATTTAGGGATGTCTGAAGGGGAGTTAGTGCCTTAATCCGAGCAGGACTGCAATCCTACCTGTCTGTAAGCCTGTGACCAGCAGGAACACCACAACACTGGTGCTGTGACTAGCAACAGCACGGCAGCTTGTTCTCAGAAATAATCAGACTGCTGAGCTCAGGGAGAGACGCTGAGTTTCCAAGGGGAGAACAGGCTGACATGGCCCTCAAAGCCATCTCAGCAGCAGCAGGGAAGTTTGAGAGGTTTTGTGATGGTAAATCTCAGGGCTTGGCTCTGATCTCCCAGTGAGCTGCTGCCCCAGCTGGTGTCAGTGCTGGCACTTCCCAGCCTCTCCAGGACCCAGTGCTTGTCCTGCCATGAGCGCTGGGGGTGCACCCCTGGGTTCCCCTGCCCCTCCACCATCCACCCTCCACTGCCTGCCAGGCTGAGGCTCAGCTGTGCCTCTCCTTATACAGTCAGCAATGCCAGCATTTTGCTTTTTTTTAGCTTAGCCAGTGGTGGCTGAGCCCCATGGATTTGAAACACAGGAGTATGATATTAGCTTGTGGATCAGGTTATGGTTATCAGGGTTGAGAACCCTCCTTATAAAGTGTATTTACCTAACAAGATGGTGTACCCAAAGTTACTCAAAACTTAATTTTCAAATGTATTTATTTAAAAACCTCCCTTTTGGAAAAAAACCCGTCCCCCAGTTTCAATAAAAATTTCCATAACTGAAAAATAAATATTTTTTCAACAGCTGTGTTGGAATAGTGCCTTCTTTTCCCCCTCATTTCAAAGTATATCTGTCATAAAGAAACTCATAACAAGTTTCAGAATTTTCTTGCTTACTTATAATTTTAACAAACTTCTTTCCTCCCTTGATTTTATGGATTCAAGTGAGAAGACTACATGATACAGCTTTAAAGAAATGCAAATTGACAGAAATAATTTATCACTTAGGTTTATATCTCCTGGCCTGCATTACCAGTTTTCAGCTCCCTATTGCAATGGTTGTCTAAAAATAATACATAATATTCTGCTATGCTGATTCATTGGGCTAGAAACCTCCTAGGAGGACATGGATACCAGTTTTCCTATGTAATAGAAGTGAAAATGAAGTAAGGAGGGGTAGAGCACCTTGTTCAGTCAACAGGCCCCAAAACAAGGGCAAAATCCATGGATTAGGCCAGTGCTGCTCCCACTGCCTGGCTTTGTGGGGTGTCTGCAGCTTTTCCTTGTACCAATACAAAGCCACTCATCCACAGCCTTACCCTGGTGATAAATCTGGGCCTAAAAATTATGTAATCTGTGCATGAGCAGCCCATCATGAAGGTTTAGCTAAATCTTTGCCTCCTTTGTGTGAGAGAGAGTGCTAGGAGAGAGCAAACAGAAATTCCCAACCATTTGTGTCACGCTGGAGTCCTTGGGACTTTAAGAAGGAACAAAAGGCTGCCTCACCTCAGCACGTAAATGCTGAATTATAAACATGCTCAAGTATAGAAAGCTGAGGATGAAGAGGGTCCTTTATAAGAGCCCAGGAACAGGAGCTGGTCTTGTAGACTGCACCAACTGTGCTGTAAAGGACCTGAAAGCTGTTGGGTGAATTAAGGATGGAGCATGTTCCAGTCCTGTTCTGAACACCCCAAAGGGCTGCTTTGTTGTGAACGCTGAATGTCTTTGCTGTTGCGGCTTTCCATCTGACACTTCATGTTATGTCAGAGCAGGGCTTTTTTGTGTGTTTAATATATTGGTGACTATGTGTTTTAATGAAGGTGCCCTGTATTCCAGAGCTAGCAAATGCACGATGTGTTGCTGCGGTCGCCAAGATAAGTAGTAATTTTTAAATAAACAGCAGTATAAACAGTTACATAAAACTCATGTAAATTGCTGGCACATAATTTTAGACTGGCTTAAGTTATGTAACTTACTTGTGGCCAAGTTTTTTTTTTTTTTTTTTTTTAAATATTCAATTGAATTGAATATTCAATCCACACACTTTAAAATAAAGGGAGAAGTTAATTTTCACCTGTTTCTTTCCCACACACAATCTTTCTGTTATACTGAGCGTGCCTTTAAACAACAGAGAGATGGACAGACAGATAAAGGGCAGACAAAACACTTCCTAACTCTATTGTAGATTCATTCAGGAAAGCACCTTCTCCTGAGTCAAGTAAATAGCCTGAGACACAGTAGAATTTGTTTCTTGCCTTGACATTTGTTTTTCCTTGCACTTAAATAACTGAATTGCTGAGTATGTTAATTAGACTGAGGGACAGGAGTTCTGCTGCTGCTTGTTGGGGTCTGCAGAGTAGTGTATGGAGGTGGAATTCTGGATTTTATTCCTGCATTTGCCACTGACTTGCTGAGTGACCTTGGGCAGTGCATTCTGCCACTCCAGCTTTCCAGGCAGGCTTGAGCAACAAAGATTCTGCCTCCTTCCCCTCCTCCCATGTCCAGGGCCTGGGCTGATGGTGGTTTTATCTTGTGTTTCCAAGGGCTTCCAAATGAATAATTGTGTTATTTATTAGCTTCCTTTGAAATAGAAAACTGACAGGGAGCCCCACCAGAAACCACTTCACGCCATCTTTTTCTGCTTGCTGATCTTGACGAAAAAGTTTTGATGATTTATTCTCATAATATCTTAGCAGCTGGATTTAAGGACATTAAACACTGCCATTCATATGAATAAAATTAGGGTGAAAGACCCTAAACAAATATTTATCAAACAAATATTTATGAAAAAGTGAAGAGACCTGAACACTAGGGAAAAGCAGGAATCTGTTCGTGTAGGGTGTCACCAGATCTGATGGAGAACATTGTTTGCAGTATTTGGTCAGCTCCTCCTTGCTGTTTTCAACTGTTCTTTCCAGCCTGATTTAAGAAAGGAACCCAATCTTTTCAGATTTTCAGTTCAGGCTGTGTTCATGCATTTCTCATGTTTGGAAATCCTCCAAGAATTGATAGGAGAAAGACAAGTCATACCAGCTGTAGGGACTACTGACAACATAATGCTTCCATTAGGCAAAAACAAATGTTTGGCACTGAGCAGTTTGTGCAAACACAGAAGTTAAAACAAAGCCATGGCCTGGGACTTGGATTTCTAGGTACAGCTTAAATTAAAACCTGAGCTCCAAACTGCTCTGAATATTAGTGTTCATTGTTTTGGATCTTATCTATCATTTCAGTTATTGTGTAAGCTTATCCAAGGCTCTTTGTACTGGGTTAGTAGAAGCATCAGTAAAGCTGAAGAGGAATGAAAAAAGATGCAAACAGCTCTGTGCCCACCTGAGGCAAACAAAGCACAGCTGTGGTGTGGTGGGAAAGAGCTGCAGGGAGGTTTAAGGGACTCTCAGCAGAACAAGACGGAAGAGTGCAAGACAAAATACCAAAAAAAGCATCTCTAGACTATTCCTAGAGAGCACATCTCCATTTGGAAATTCCATGGCTATAAATCTTCACAATACTTATGCCAGAGAATTTTTTTTTTTAATAATCAAGTGCTTTATTTGCAGTAAATCATCTTCCCAACAGCTCTGGGCTCCTTTGCATTTTACGCCTGCTAATAATAACCAATGATGTTTAAGGACCTTTCTTGTGGCCTGTTTCTGGATGTTCCTTTGACCCAGGCCAGAACACTCTATTTTATGTCTTGACATTTACAGGAACCATTATGACAGCAGGCTGGGTGCCAAAGACACATCTTTGCTTAATCATGGTTTCACTAGTTCATCTTAAAGCAAATCTGCATTATATAAATGATTTATAAGATACTATTTTTACTGAATTTTAATAAAATTCTCACCAAGGGAATATTAAAAAAAAAAAAAAAAAAAAGATCTTTTTTTCTCAAGTATTTGATTAGTGTTTTCTAAATCCCAGCAATTCTTTATCTGTTTGCAATAAGGCCAACTATTCCAGTACAAGAAGGAAACTTTTTCCTCTGCTAGTGAAAATAACATCTCTTACTAACATTTTATAAATAACTAAGAAAATATGCCATGTGGGTGCACATTCAGCCTTCCAATGTGGGCCAGTGGTTAGAAAGCTACAATGGATTATAATAACAGCCAAGATTTGTTTCTCAGCCCTGAAATGACAAACATATCCCATTCTGGCCATGGAAAGAAAAGTGGGATAGAGCATGTGTTAGAACTGTGAGAGGGGATTGGAGAATAAATGGGATTCTTATGCAGAGGCTTCACATCCTAGAAAAGCTTGGCTTGGATTCTGCAAGCTTCCCCTCCCAGTGGGATGTTGGTCTCTGGGGTGTGTGCAGCCAGAGCTGGGGAAGCTCCTGCACCCAAAGAGAGATCACATGGGGCAGGCTCAGCTTCCTCCCAAAACATGGCATTAAAATCTAATTACTAATGAGCAGCTGGCAAAATGCACACAGAAAGGTAATGTATCACAATGTAGGGGGCAAAGCAGAGCACTGCAGAGTGTGGGGAAAGAAGGAAATACTCAGAGCCTAATTCAATTAATTTGTTTAATGGGGTTCCACACCTTGTCCTCTAGTTCTATGATATAAAGAGGAACTTTGCTGCATAGATGTGGATTTTAAACTAATTATAAACTAATCCCTACAGTAACTTAAAGAGCTTTCATCTCCCCTAGCAATGCAGACAGGTGTTGCAGGCAAAACAGCCTTGATTTGGGAGCTTTTACTTAATTTAATTTATTGCCAATTGACACAAATTTCTAATAATTAGTTTGAAGTGAGAAGAAATAAATATAATTAGAAAAGCATCTAAGTGAACACCTTCCCACCATCTTTCCTAGACTGAATTTAATCCTTTATCCTCCTCCTTTCTGACTGTCAGCTTCCCTTCTCTCTGCTGTAGCTTTCACCCACTGCTGGGCTCCCCATCACTCTGAGACACAGCCAGGCCAGCTGTGAGCAGCACACGGCCTCTCCTGACCTCCTCTCACTCCTTCAGCTGCCCCTGGCTGCTGGAACCTGCCATCCATGCCCATCACTGTGCCCAGGAGTGAGCCAAGTGGGTGCTCAGGTGTGAAGTGACTGAGCTCAGGTCTGGGTTAAGAGGGGGATCATGGGTGAGCCAGCTGGGTGTTGGTTAGAAAATTAACTGGGTGCTCCTGCACAAACAGATGGGGTGTCCCTGCCTGAACTAACTGGGCACTCATACATGGGAGCAGGAAACCATGCAGTATATGCTCAATACATGAGGTAGGAGCTTGCAGCAGATACCAAGGCCTGATTCCAAATTTACAGATATTCATCAGTTCTGGGGGTCAGATCTGATTACTAGAACAGGATAAGGCTTTGGTTGGGAAGGCAAATAAGACCCAGACCTTTGATGCTTGTCAATGGTCCAGAAGACTTAAGATGAAGCTGTGAGCAGGGAAACTTTGCCATAAACCCTTTGAAGACATTCTGGTTAAGTCTTCAGTGAGTCTTCATTCCCAAACCCATTAATCAAAATATCTGCTAAATCATGGACCTCCTTCAAGACAGAAGCTGAAGGTCTTGAGTCCCTGTCCTTCCACTAACTACAAGGAATTCACCTCTTCTATGCAGTACCTATGAACTGGAACTGTAACAGCCACATACAAACAATTAAAAAAACCTCAAAACTTACTAATTTTAGTAAGTCAAAGCAAATATAAAAGGCAAAGCAGTGTCTAAAATTCAACAACATCATGATACAAGCCTTTTTGCTTAGAAACCAAGACAGACAAAAGTAGAGCCTGTATGTCTGGGTTTTCTCAGAGCTATTCATCTTGAGCTGCTGTTCAAAATCCTTATAAAACACAAAGCAGGAGGAAAGAATGATTCAGCTGAGTAACTGGTTTCTGATTAGCTGCATTAGTTAATTACACCATCACTTAATACGTGATTCATGTTCAAAGGTAATTTTAAATACTTAACAAACTTAAATAATAGAAGGTCTTAAATTTTATGTTAAGTCCAGCACATACTACAGACATTGACAGGAGCTAGAAATAGAAAGGTTTGTTTTAAATTTACACATTTCTGTACTGGCTAGACATAAAAATAGAAGTCAAATTGCACAGTCCTGTTAGCTACCAAAATGTAACGTGCAAATAAAGTGCCCGGGAGACCTAATAAAATGCCATAAATGAACTACTGTAAAAAATATCAGACCACACCTATTCAGCAGGATAAATTCAAATGTCTTACAAAGAAATGTATTCTCTTTTCTTTTTACGGAGCAGGAACTGTTTTGAGAAAAGAAAGAACGCGTTTCAAAATATACAAAGAAACTTTGAATAATAAGTGGAAAGTGTCTCAAGACCAAGTGCAGAATGCTGCTCAATTCCACTATGGACTGGACCAGAATCAAGCAGTGACACAGCATCTGCTTTAGAGAGACAGAGGTATTATTATTAAAGCACTAGTGTTCTTCTAGATATCAAGGAAAGCACAGGCTTGCTGCTTTCTACTCTGACACTGCTGTGTGAAAAGATAGCTGCCACCAAAGTGGAGAAAGATATATATATATATATATAGCTATGGATATAGATATATGGAGATACAGCAATATATCTGTATAATCAGGTCTTTGAGGATCACTGCAGGGAGCCTGCTATGGAACAAATCCAGACTTCATCAAACACGGAAGGCCAATTTCTGATAAACATATCAAATACATAATTAAAAAATGTGGTATCTGCTTTTTGTATGTGCTTATGGGGACAAGCAGAAGCCCACACAAAATGGTGAGATTATATGGTTGTGAAGGAATTACCCCCAAGAATATAACATGCAGAATCACACAAAATATATTGATGTCTCCTGTAAAGTCTTGGAGGCTTTTCACACTGAAATCTTCAATGTAAATTTTCCAGCGACCTGGAGAAAAGCCAGCTGAGAATCCCAAATTCAGCTCCACCCATCCTTTAGCTGAGACTCCCAATGACAACAGCAAATTGTACAGGTCTGCTCTGGACTGGAACTGACCCATTTCATGCAGCTGATTGACAGCATTCAAAAAAACCTCTGAAATGGGCCACCAAGTGCTTTGGAAGAAAGGAGGCAGGGAAGGATCTTTTCTTAAAATTTAAGTAAAGCATAACTCCTTTCCTGATCTAAGCTAACCTGTTTTGTTTGGTTTTGTGTTTTAAAGAGCTATGCTGACTGAAAATAAAAATCTTCTCTCCTTCCAAAAGAAATCCTGGAAGGCAGCTGGGAAGATCTGACAAACATGAAATACTCTGCTAAAATACCAAACTAAACACAAAGGTAACAAGGGCTAAAGTGGCTTAGACAGCTCAGCATCACTATCTGGAAAATAACTTGGCATCCACAGCTACAACCAAACAGAGAAGATTAGCTTTGTTTGCTACGTCAAACATGTCTTTCTTCCTCTCTCTTCAAACATAAATAGTTCCAGGCTCTAAAATAAATTAGCTCAACTTAGGTTATACAAGCTGTTTCATTTTTTTTCTTCAAAAGAGAATATAGATGTTTGTTTAAAAATTGTAAATAAAATATAAACAGAGATTTTTCATTGCATGGTGAGCCTTTCCGGTAGGTAGTGATCAGCACTATGTCCATTTTTCTTCCTTATCCTATACTTTGGGATCACAGCATTATTTTGACTACTTCTGATGGGAAATGGATGAAAAAAATCATACAGTAAGAGGAGGTTTCTCTGTACTTATTCACTGTAAAAGCAAAATGATAATCAGGTTTAAAACCCACAGAAAAATAAGTGCAGCAAAATTACTTAACATTACTTTGAAAAAAACCTGCTTTCTTTATGTGTATGTGTTGTGTGGAACATGTGAGCCCTAGAAAGGCTGATTAGTGAAAGATAACAGTTCTGAAGAGCCCAGCAAGCACTTGCTGCTCATCTCTGGTGGGATGTTCCTGGGAGCTGAATGCTGTCTGTCTGGACTCTGCTGCTGTGGGTATTTTTCACTGGGTTGGCTGCAGTGGTGCAGCTCTGGGATAACAAAACATCCTTCAGGACCAGTATGGTGTGTAAACAAAAATCTCTCCCTGGCTTCAAGCTGTGGCAAATTGTTTTGTATGTCAATGTGGAACGTTTGGATTGTGTTTTCAAAGATGTAGAACTAAAGCAGGTCCTAAGTACTTCCATGGTGGGATGTGAGGTTTGGCTCTAGGGCACAATTAACCAAGGGCAGGGGTTTTTTTTCTCAATATTACAGTGATGCTTCACATCCTTCCTAAAACTGGCTGGGGTGAGGTGTCTCTGGCTTTGAGTCTTTCTCTAGCATGGAGCAGATTATTACTTTTATTATTGATTTATGTCATGCCTGTCTGCTTCCAGCCTCAAAACACTTTACTAAGTTACAATATACTCAGGAATCATTTCATGTCAGCCACCACCACGCTGCAGCCTTCTCCAGAGGGAAACTGAAGGGAGCCATTAGGATGGTGCCTGCAACATTAAACAACAATCCAGGAGAGGAAGTAAAGAATACTCTGGCTCCTTAAAGCAATGGCTGAACAGAATGCAGCCACTGAGCTGCCATCCAGCTGGGACACCAAAGTCAATACCCATTCACCGTGTGTGGTTAAAATTAAATCTCCTAATGAAGTGAGATGGTTTTAGTGGTTAGAGAGTGAGTGCAAAGTATTATTCTCCTGTATGATTATTTGTAAGTTATATAGCCAACAAGGGAAAAGATCACACACAGGAAAACAGCAGAGAGTTAGATAATGTTCCAAGTCCAGTTTCTAAAAGACATTTGGGCAAATAAAGCTTTGGAAAAAGTATATTTAATGAAAAAAAAAAAAAAAAAGGAAAAAAAGGAAAAAAAAAAGATGACACAGGAAAAATGGAATTGGCATTTTTTCACTGTTTTTAGGGAACTAAACTAAACCAAACAGAATTGATGTCAGTTTCTATTCCCTATAGTTCAGATCCAGAAAAAAAGAACATTATTAGTTTCTGTTAATGAGCAGGTATTCCCTAAACACTGTTGCAAATGCTCCTGAATTTTAATTTGCTTAGAAAAAGAAATGGTAAAGTATTGGTAAAAACCCACCTTAATAGCCTTTTTTTTGTGTGTGTGCTTTTTTTTTTTGTTTGGTTTTTTTTTGTTTGTTTGTTTGTTTTTGTTGTTGTTGTTGTTGCTCCTGAATTAGCAAAATGCTTCAGTGATTTTCTGGACAGGAGGTTTATATATCTGACTAAAAAGATCCTCACATTTTGTTATCAAGCTCTCCTTTCAGGGTTAGTAATTGCTAGCTGGTTCTAATCATTCTTGCAAGTGATCATTTGAAAGGTTCGTTTTATGACCCCTCAAAGTAGCACAAAGAATCTCACTCAATAATGTAATAAACAATTCTACAACCAGTGCTTAATTAATTCCTGAAAGTCACCAAAAGGAGCTATTAATGATCTTTCTTTTTATCTAACCATAAATATGCATGTCTCCTGGGACAAAGGATTTAAAAAGAATATTCTGGCAAGACTAACTGTCAACTTGATAAAGCACAAATTGATCACAAGTGAGGGTAATTCAAAATACAGGGCAGTGCTACCTGGTCTGATCAGAAAGTTAGGTCAGGTTGGATTAAATTTCTCTGAATGCTGTGTTTATCAAAAACAGGACACCACTGACATGGTACAAACCAGGCTCAACCCAAATGACTACCCAAGAGAAAAGTACTGCAACCATCACAAAATTATTTTTAAAAATTAGCTCTGTTTGGGAATTTGGTTTCCTGTGAAAATACCAAGAATTATTATAATTAGAGGGTGGACAATGTTTCAGGGTTATTTAAAATACAACTATTGCAAAGAACAGTCTGATATTTTCTAGAGAACTTTGGTGTTTTAGGAGCCCAAGTATTGTTTTCGTAAGTAAATCAGGCAGTGGGAAGCTCTTAAATGAAATTTAGTTTCCTGGCAACACAAGCCATTGCCAAAAATTTGATTTAGGCTTCTGAAGAGCTTTGATGTTTTTTAAAATCACACTTCCTGCAGCACTGCACAGCTGACTAGGTGTAATATAGCAATTTGCCTTCTACTGAGGCTATCAGGGCATTATCACTGATGGCCTCAGTGGTTCTGGGAGGTTGGGTTTTGCTTTATTTTCATAGAATGTAAAAAATTATTTTGCTGGGCACGGCCCGTGATGAGTGGAGTCTGTGACCAGAAGCAGAGGAGGAAAGAGAGAGAGAATGTGCCTTTTCCAAAATAAGCTCCTGTAGTACTTTGGGAGCTTGTGCTGCTGCCAGTGGGGCCTGTGCATGCATGTCCCACCTTTGGAAGGGCTCCAGGAGCTGCTGGACCCTCAAGGGATGGGATCTTTCTGAACCTCTCCTGTTGAAACCATCCCTGGGACACCCACCCATGGAAACATGAAACTCTCCCCACCACGCAGCCAGGATGGTTCTGGCTGGGAGTATGGAAATTTTAGGTTTAGGCACCTCTGAAAGGAGTTTCCAATGATTAGGACAAAGAAACAAGCACAGCAGGAAGCATGAAGGGAGAAAATGGGGGAAATAACTAAGAGGACTTTCAGGTTCCCACTGCAAGACTCCCCTGGGCAGGGTCAAGGAGGCTTCAGACCCCCAGTCCTTGACCTGAGGGAGGATTCATGCTCCCACTGGAAGCTGGAGGCTGTGGATTGCTGTGCTTAACACTGAAGAACTTACTGTTACAAAGATTGTAGAAAACCTGAAAGCTCCTTTAAACAGGAAATTTTTAAAATTGTCATTTTTGTTCTAATCTTCAATAAAACTTGCTTTTTTTCTTAGTGTTGGAATTTCCTGTGGAACAGAAATTCTGTTTTAAAACCATCTCTATTCAACAGAGCTATTCAGATGGAAGCATTTTCTTATTCATTCCACTTTTCAACTAACTGGTGCCACCCCAAATGTATCACTCTTCCAAGAATGATGTGGCAGCCCTGGAATAGCTAATTAATTGGGCTGTATGATGCCTGTGCCAGAAGTTTCAGCTTCCAGAGGCATTCCTTTAAGGAATGGTGGTGTGGGCTAGGATTTTACAAGGATACACACGGTTTCAGGAGCCCACAGGCACCAAAAGTTAGTTTGTGTTTTGTAACTGCTCATCTCAACCCAGTCATTGAGCTGATGTCTTAACCACAGTGAGTCAAACAAACTTCTTCAAAGCACTCATGGAGAAAGCTTTTGGTTAATTTCTTTTTCTTTTTCTTTTTTTTTTCTTTTCATAAAAATTTTGTCCTTGAGTAATCTTTCAAGAAAATTCCACTCCTATGTCTGTTTACTGGGAAGATAATCACATTTAAACACTACTTGCATCATAATATGATCTCTTGTAGATAGATACCTTTGCCACTTAGTCCTGAAATTTTTGTGCATTGTTAAGGGGAATGAAAGATGCCTAACTCCTGTACCTTTATACTTGGTCACCACAGCTGAGTTGACACTGAGGGGTTCTTGGAAGGTGACAGTGAGTGATGTACTGCTCGTTACCATGAGACAGACGTTGGTTGGCGCCTCGGGGGCTCCTGGGAGAGAAGAGAAAACATCAGCTCTTCAGCACAACAAATCCTATTCAAACAATGTTCCTGAGCCTTCAAAGAACCCACTGAAAATCATCCTGCAATTGGGAGTTTTGGGTTGTAGGTGTTTGTGTTTGCTGCCTTTTGAGCATTTTAATTAGTGCCCCTGCTAAAAATATCCTGCAGACACCATTTGTTTCTGTCATGGTTTTTGGCTCCTTTTTGGTTAAAAATATCTTCCTGCATATATGTAACCCAATAAAACAGATCCATGCTAATTATGTCAATGAAAAGCCCCTATAAATCTCTTGGGGTGGATAGGAGGAGAGAGAAAGAACAAAACCACAAAGAGCTAATGAAACCTTGATGCTTTCACTAACAAACTCAAATTTATCAAAAACCTAAAAACATTTTTATGTTATTGGGATTCAAAAGTTGCAAATTCCACAATTGTTTTGGTGTAATAGTTCCAAAGTACAGTTGTCAACTGAGGCCTAACATTTTTGTTTAAAAAAAGAAAAGGAAAAAAAAAAAGCTTAATTTGCAGAATATCAATCAGATTCAATTCAGAAATCAAACACAAAATATCATGACTCACTGTTGGGACTGATTTAAAAGACCAGTATATTAACTTTCACTACTTCTGTATTTTCTGTATTTAGTATCTAAGAGAAGTAGCACTACATCTGTCTTGAAGAAATAACCTTAGCGTACAATGAATTTGAGAAAATTGTTTCTGAGTACATTTATATAAAGATGGTTGAAAAAATGCTAATGGCAGCGATTGTATTTCATCATATAGGATACAGCTAAAAGATCCATGTGTCTAGAAACAATTCAGGCCTGTTTACTCCTTCATTTGGGCCCAAATTCTGATTTGATTTGGGTAGACTCACTTGTACAACTGTTTAAAGTGACTCAATTTGTGGCTGTGGTGATGAAATAGATACCAATAGATTAAGATTAGTGCTTACCAAAATAGAGGTTAAATTTTTACAATACTTATGTGCAAAATGAAATGCCATTCCTTGATCAAATATTTAGAACAATCTCATTCCAAAACAGTGAGTTCTTTTGAAAAATAATCAAATTACAACAGAGAAAAGGCCAATGTCCTCATCCCTCTTTTTGCTTATTTGTATGTTTTATAGCATCCTGTTTTAAATTCTGAACATGGTAAATGAGATCCAGGAGTAAATCTGAAGAGAGATAAGCAGGGCAGAATCATTGCATCCCAAATGAAGAGTTAAGATGTTGGATGTCTTATTAATTTTATGCAGCCTAAGGAGCCACGTGCTTGCTGCTCTCAGATATTTGTTCTTTATTGTTCTAACACCCGTTTCCTTCTCCCTCTTGAAAAGGCCATTTCACCTTTGTGCCTCAGTTTCCCCATCCCAACCTGCTCCTGCTCCACAGCAGTGCTGTGAGGATCAGCATCTTTGGGGAGGGTTCTCAGCTGCAGATCCCTTCCTGGAATTTTGCTGTTTCCCTGTACGTGATGCCATTTGGTTTTTGCCTATTTTCCTTTTATATGTTCTCTGTATTCTCCACAGATATATTTGGAGCTCTGTAGCTTACTGTATTAGTAGCCAGTTTTCCCAGTACTTTTCCATAGCCTTTCTTTAAGCAGAAGTACAAAAATTCTAGAGCTCCAGGCCCTGGGAGATGCAGGGCTCCAAAGCTGTCTTGGTTCTTCCTGTGAACCAAGGTTGAGAACAACTGAGATCCATTTCATGGCCAGAGCACAGCTAATGCCAAGGAGGGGGCTCCAGAGAAGGGACTTGATGTGGAGGGGGGGAATTGCATAACCCTTTTTCCTTGTAAAATGTGGTTTTCATCCATTATGTTATTTTCCTAAAACCTATAAAAATGTACTCATCCCTGTAGGAGTGGATTTTGTGGACATCTTTCCTTAACTGCCCCTGAATGCCTTCAAATAGAGATCATCTTTTATACCACCTGCTGACTGAAATGACCTAGAGTTTCACTTGCAGGCTGAGCAAAGGGCAGCATACTCACGGGCGTGCTCGTAGCCGTCCTTCATGCGCTGGTAGAGCCTGGCCCTCCACTCCCAGCCCTTCAGCTGCCTCTCCCTCTCGGCGCTCTCCGTGCCCAGCCCTTCACTCCCTGCTTGTGCAGATAACTCCACCACTCTCTGCTGGGCCTCCTGCACCAGCGTGCTCAGGTGCACAGACCTGCTCTCCACGCTCACAACTGCCAGGAAAAAAGGGAAGTAGGAAGTGCTTGGCAAAATTTCGGCCATGCTGAAAACACGTTATCAGACAAATTAGATGGGAAAGGACCTTCTTTAGACCAATCCTCTTCAAAAGAGGCTCAGCCAAGAGGTCAGATCAAGTTGCTGAAGGCATTATCCAGTCTGGTCTTGAAAACTTTCCAGGATGGATGAAGATTGTTCCACTGCTTCACTGTCCTTACAGTGAAAAAGGTGTTTTATGCAGCCTGAACCCTTCATTTTAACTTTTGCCTCTGTCTCTCATAACAGTATGACAGCCAGAGTTAGCAGAGTCTAAGAATAACCCTACTGATGTGAAAAGTGCCCTGGGATCTTTACAGCCACATGAGAGCAAAGAATTACTCAACACCTCTGACATCCAAAGGGTTGTTTTTGAAGAATGTTTGTCTCTAAGACTTTGCTTTCAGAAGCTGGCTTGAAGCCATCCTTCTTAAGTTTGATCATTCTTCATATGGACATCAGGGACATATGGTCAGGCTCCCTGGAACCTGCTGGTATCCTCAGAACTCTTGTTTACTGGGAGGCCAGAGGTGATAGGGTTTCCTGGATCCATGCCTACAATAAACATGCAACACATCTGATAGCACAACAGGACTGAGGAAGGAGATTTTATGTGCCAGAGCTTCAGGTGGTTGAGAATTGGCACTGGTTCAAGTTCTCACTAAGGATCTGGCTCTATCTGTTTAATCAAGGTTCAGATCCACATTTATCGAGTCTTGGAAACGTGTCCAATCAGCCAGTGGGAATTTTAATCTTATTTTTATTTGGGTTCACATGAACAAGCCAAACCATGAATATATGATGAATAATAGTAACTGAAAAGATAACACTTTGTCTTCTCCCCAGCTAAATTAATATTTTAAATGCTGTACTCTCTGATCTTAGTTACTTTGTTTTTAAAAGATGTTGGGTTCCTGTTGAAATTTATACAATCTGAATTCCATGTGGAGATGAAGATCATAGTTTTACTTTCTATTGCTTTATCTGCTGCTGTTCCAGGCAGAAATCCAGGTGATACAGATGGAAGCTATCTGTCCTCCAGATCCTCTTTTCTACAGAGTTAGGTTAGAGGCTATAATGAGATTTCAGCTGGATGACTACAGCTAATATATACAGTGGAAGAGCAGAGGTTATCTGTGAGGGAAGCTTTTTGTGTGCACTTGGAATGAGGAATTCCTCTATTTTGCCTTCTATCAGCT
This sequence comes from Oenanthe melanoleuca, assembly GCF_029582105.1. Taxonomy (NCBI): domain Eukaryota; kingdom Metazoa; phylum Chordata; class Aves; order Passeriformes; family Muscicapidae; genus Oenanthe; species Oenanthe melanoleuca. The sequence continues at coordinate 4,406,871 of NC_079351.1, forward strand.
CTGTGCATCTGTCTTGTACCCTTCTAATCACATTCAGAGTTGCTGTGTCCAGTCCCAAAACTGCATGAGCCAAAATTTTACCCTCCCATTCAGCCTGTGGAAGTCTTACTCAATTGTCCACCATAGAGAAAGGAAAATGTTCCTTCTGGGTGCTGGATCATGTTCCTGCAGCCCTGAGATGATACAAACAGGATTTAATTTGAACAGGGTTGGCTGAGTATGGAAAGCAGAGCAGAAAGTCTGGAGAAAATAGAGAGTGACTGCCATCAGTTCCACAAGAGGGAAGGCAAGCACAAAGATGCTGTGAACTTTTGTTTTGAGGGCTGAAAATAACTTTTTGCACTTCACTCTCAAACAGCCACTGCAAACCCTTCAGGTAAGAAACCCAAACAAAATGATTGTTTGCTTTTACTGAGAATGTTTCATCCATTATTTCAATCAGAAAAACTAAAAATCAAGATAAGTGAAGTGGAAATTTGGTGGGTATATTTTGAAATGGAAATGAGGTGGTTATATATTCATATTCTCTGTGTTCATAGGCATGTTTGCATTAATTACAGGAAATGAATACTAATTTATGATTGCCCCTGCTCGCCATCAGACTGCATTTATTTACAGATGAGGTCAATGAAAAATTAGTTTAGTCTTTTTTACTGCTGTTTAGAACACTCAAGACTGTGTTTTCCTCTAGATTTGTCATGGTTAATGAATGTTTCTTCAGCAGTCAATCATGTACTCTAAATGCTGTCACACTTTTTTTTAAAGCCTCAGTCATGAACCATGACAGAAAAATAAACAAATAAATATAAAACTAAAAAACTCTTTTCACTGAGCAGCTACACTATGCAAAAATCTCCAGGGAAGGTTAAAGGAGGCCAGAATAAATGATAATATAAGTGCTGTGGATATAGAAAAGCAATAAAGGTGTACCAACACTGAGGGTCTGGCAAAAAAACTCAACATGCACATGCACACACACTCTCCAGTGAAAAAAAACTGGCAATGTTAGTAGCCTCAAGGTGCAATTTCCTGGAGCACTGAGATTGACATGCCAGCACTAAATGTTGTTAATTTAACTAACTTCAAATTAATGGCAGAGTCTGCAGTGGCCGAACCCCTCAAACACAGTCTCATTATAGCCTTGCTAAATATAGGCATTGACAGTTTCAAACAAATTCTCTTACATCAGGGTATTTTTAGACGCACGTAAGGCGTTAGAGTTTGTGTCATGGTATATGGTTGATTAATTGGGTTGGTAAGTCACCCTCCAACCCACAAACTGGGCATAAAAAGGCCCATGAAGGAATACAAAGAAGTTTTATAACTACAATATGTAGTTATAAGCAATATTGGTATTCCAGTAAAGTGAAAAGGTCTGTTTTGTGTTTAGGTTTTCTCTGGTTCTGTAGAACTTTGAAATTCTCGTTTAAGTGGGATTTTAGGCCACTTGAAGACAAGTAGTGAGGGATCTGTGGGGAATGGAAGTGATAGATTTCAATACTATTGGCTTCCTGAAGGCAGCATAGCCAAAATCAAAAGGCTAATCAAAATAAAGCAAAGTCTAGACAACCCATCATCCTTTCATTTCTGATGACAAACTACATTTCAGACCCTAATCTTTGAATCACTGAGTTCCTGTTGCCATATTTGTAAAGATTTTTTTCTCAAAATTGCTATTAACCCAGCTGCCCTAGTGTTAATCACATTAGAAGCTCAACCTGATTCATTAGTTGGTGTACCTGAGAGAACAAAAAAGATCTGCTGAGCAAATATTCAACAAGCAGTTATTGCTGCAAATATCCTCCAGCACTCTTGTTATAATCACCCTTGTGATAAAACCAGGCAATTTTTGTGTGTTGTGTAATTGATTTTCATTAACAACAGCAACATTGATCTCATACAAGAACTATCTAAGTCAGTTTGTGTTCTTTACTTACAGTGTGGGCTTTCCTTTGCCCCAACGTGCAGAAGGGTCCTGGCAATGGGGACGTTGTTTGTCAAAATGGCAATGTCCAAAGGAGTGAGTCCCTCGCTGTTTGGGGTGTTAAGGTCCAGTTCTTCCAGGGTGAATTGATAAAGAAGAATCTGAACAGCATCCAGGTCCTGCTGCTCTACAGCCTCAAACATTGCTTCATTGCACTGAAAATTCTGTGTCAATAAAGATAGAAATTCAGTAAAACTTTTCATATGTTAGTGCTTTAAAAATAGAGAAAATATGTGTTTTGTGAGATAGCTCCTCAAAATAAAATATTGCTCCTCCAGCCCTAACTTAGGCTCAGCTTGAAGGGTGGCAAATGTTTGCAGCAGAATTGAGCTTGCTCTACCCCTGGAGTGCTTGAAATTACTTCAGGTCTGTGGGAAAATTCAAGTGAGATTCAAACCCATATGAAATAAGCACATTTTTATTTGGACATCTGTCCTGTAATCAAACTGTATGAGCAACATTATGTTTGCACTGTGAAACTGGATGATACAGTACAATTTTGGCAGAGCCTTGGATTAATAAGTTTTTCAAACTCAAAATTTCAAGAAGAAAACTACAGAGGATGAAAATCCAAATCAAACAAGCAGCTCTGCAGAAAAACCTTCCTAGTTCCAGTGGGACTCAATGTGTTCATTCTGCAACCTCAGTCATTTCTAGGTGCCTGTATTATTGCATTTAAGTTGCGATTAGAAGAGACTTTAAAATTTGTAGGCCTTAAAAACAGGAGTAGAAATTGGGCTGAAAAAATGGACTGTCCATTGGTCATGTCTGGGCAGCAGAGAGCACAAGCAGCCAAACCTGAGAACCTCCATGGCACCAACCCTCAGGCAGGGAGAACCACTGAACCTTTTCCTTACCAATGTCAAGGAGATAAAAGAATGGCACAATACAAAGGCCCCTGTTGTTTCCTAATTGAGCTGGGGAGAAGCAGGTGCAGGAGAGTAGCAGGGCCTGCAGGTTTCTTTTATGAGAACATCCTTCTGGAGCCTGCAGTAATGACAAGTTGTTTGCCAAGATTCTCTAAATTCTCTCCCAGTGTCCCATTGCCATAATTACCTGAGAGGGTTTTTCCCTCTTTGGAATGAATTAGCAGGAGAAAGAGGCCCAGCAAGGCAAGGAGGGCTCAGAGCACAGATTCAGATACACAGTGTAAACCAGCTCCCTGTGTCCCAAAACCACAGGGAGGGAGCACTGAGAAAATTCTCATCACAGAATGCACTCTTTATTCTATGAAATAAATACTGAACTGAAACCATCTTCTACTGTGATTAGAAGTTAACACTTCAACCAAACTAAAACTTAATTTTCTTTTTTAAATATGAATTTATCACCAGTTTTATTTGTGTCCAAGTTTGCTCTCAGTGAAACAACATTAACCTGCTGGAACATCTTTTTTCTACTTGTAAAATACATGGACTAAAGGTTTCCAAACAGTTCTGGAAACTGCAGTCCCCAGCTCCACCTTGTAATTTGATCAGTTCTATAGAGGGTTGTTTTCAGTGTGCTTGAAGTTAAAACTGTCTTCTGAAATTTTCAGAAGGCAGGGATCTTCTGGTCTACTCTTTGCATGTGAAATATTGCCACCACGCTAAGAAACTGCAAAGGTGATGTTACCTAGAAGTTTTAGTATGGACCCCATCTGTGCTAAATATTGGGAATCAGCAGAATGGAAGGACAAATGTACAGCAGGTGCCCTGTACCCCAAACTGCCAGAGTAAAGAAATGAGATGTTAAGATGACAATTTAAGGGTGAGATGAGCTATGCAGCAAAAAAGCAAATCTGGGACAGTAGTGATGACTTGGGAATCTTCCTTGTAGATACTGAAGTACAGAACAGCTCATGCTGGAGAAATATTTTTTCTGTAGGTTTCCATGCAGAATAAAAGATATGACTTAAACATCAGTGCTAATCATGGGGCTCTGTCATATTCTTGGGTTTAGACTCTTCTCCAGATGATAAGATTCAGTTTTAATTTTATAATCAAATACTTAGGGCACACTCCAGGGCTGGTATAAGATAAAAATCTCAGAAAAAGGGACAGTTGAATGGCAAGCAGCTCTTATTTGTCATTCTTTTTTAACCCCTCTATTCAAGATGAAAACTGTTTGTAAGGACATACACCGTCATTATGCAGAGCACATGTCCAGAAAATTCTAGAAAAGAAGGCAGCACATATTTCTCTTAGTATAGGAGAAAACTTTAAAAATGTCAAAAATTTTTTCCTGCAATGCAGGAATACTTCTTATCATTCTAGAAGATCCACAGATCTGCTGTCTTGCTTATGCAACACCTTTATAATCTTGATATCAGAGACCTCATGCTTATTCTGGTGTTTTGCCTGTACCCTGAAGGTATGAAGTGCTCTTTCTAGAAATGAAAATAATTTTAAGTAATTATAATTGCAAAATATTTTAATTATTGGTATGATTCTGATACTTCTATATGTCTTCAGCTCCACTCAACAGTGATATTAATTTAACTGCTGTATGTTACTTTATTGTGTACTCAAAATTAACATGCAGAGAGCACTGATGTTTGAAGTGCAAAGGAGAAAGAAAGTTGTGCTCTTCACTCTATGAGACTTCATTATTATGATGCAGAATAGTGAACTGAGAGATTTTTTTTTCATGGAAATTACTAGAAATGTAAAATCAGAAAATCACAGAATGGTTTGGGCTGGGAGGGACCTTAAAGATCAATTTGTGCCAACAACCTGCCACAGGCAGGGGGACCTTCTACTAGAAATACATTCACCAGTTCTTCTATATCAGCATTCTAAACAGTATTAGCTTCATCACTGTTAATGTCCATTTCAAAATATTTTTCTACTGTTATTGGATTTCTCTACAGTGTTGTTTGTGGGAATACAGGATAATTATTCTTCAGAATCATCTGCATTTTTATCCAATCAGAAAACAAGCATAAGCATATTACTCTTGTAACTGATCACAGCCATGAAAAACTACTTATTTAGCAGTGAATTAATCAATAGCATATTACAAAGGGAATTGGTTGAAGAAAACTTAATGACTGCATTGGTCTGCATTTCTTTTAGTTAAGTTCATTTTTGGAAACAGTCTGGGAGCAGAACAAAAAAGTTAGGCTGCTGATATTACAGAGAGAAAGGCTGTGGTGCTCACTCAGGACAAAAAGGTAGTTATTTCATATTTTCCCTTCTGTGGTGATGCCTAGAGAGGCTGATCTGCAACAGAGACAGTTGAAGGAATAAAATGGGTATTTATTGAAATGCCTTAAAAGGATACACCTCGGGCAGTGCAAGAGCCTGGCCAGGGCTTCGGTCAGGATGGATCCAAGATATATCCCATTCACAGGTTTTCACACTATTGTAAGTTTTGGTTCATCCACACATTGGGGTTAATTGTCCAACCACAGCCCCAGGCTATGAAGTCTCAACCCCCTGGCTTGCCCCCTTCCCTTCAACCTTGTTTCTTCTTTTTGGGTACCAGTTATCCTTGGTTCTCCAGCTGGAAAGGGATTATTTCGTTTAATCACCCTGTGAAGAGAACTTACTAACACCTAACATGAAGTTTCAGAGTTACATACCAGGCAGCAGAGAATCTGAAAAATATAAAAGCTAAAACTTAGGGTATCAGTGGCACTGAGTACACACATGGCTTTCCTTCTTTTTAAAAATCAGAATAAGTAATTATCTTTTAATTGGCTTTACATATGTGCGCAATAGTTAAATGAGTTAGCATTTGTAGAGTGCTACTCTGAGTGCTCAGTATCATTATTTGGCTTTAATTCCAATTTTGTGAGAAACTTGTACTACATCTCAGAAGTTTCTTCCATTATATAAAGCAAAAATTCACTATTACATGGTAATAAAAGAGAGATGGATAACTTCACTATTATAGCTGAAATTAAGCCAAATTATGGCTGACAAAAGCATTTGGTGCTTTTAAAATACACACACACACACCCACACACACACACCTTAACAGATTCTAACTACCTGTTGGATTGCTGTAGAATTGGTTTAAAAACTGATTTAAACTGGAGCTTTTTGATTCAGTTATCACTATTTGGACCTGCCAGTGTGCCTTTAAAAATGCATCTTTGGACTTTTGCTTGCCAAATGAAATACCTGAAGTATTTATGAAATTTTGGCCCTAAGTAAGCTGCTGAGCAGAATCTAAGCACGTGTTTAAGTTAAATTTGTCATAAACACTCTTGCCAACTGACCTGTTGGCGAGAATGTTTCACCAAAAGGGAAAAAATAAAAGCAAATGTCTATCTCTTCATTTCATTAGAAATCTGATTGAAATAGCTGCACTGATTTAAATGAGAAACAGAGCATGAATATTATAAGCTACTTCATCCAATCCAAACAATTACAAGACCAAATTGCAAATATCAGGTTTTCCAAATGAGCAATTCAGGCACAAGCAATAGGCTGAAATACATTGGCAAGTCTTGTAATTTCAAAGAGTGTAAAATCATGCATGGCAGCTGTGATGTGGCCTTTCTAACTGCTCCTGTGTGCATCCCTCACCCATAGCAGAGCACATCAAACTCTGCTAGACAGTCAGAAAGTATTCTGGAGAGGCAGCACAGTATCTATTACACCTTCACCCATGCTAGTGAGCTGCCCCATTTGGAAGTCTGCATCCACCCCAGCTCTCCAAGTCCAGGAAAATATTCTACACACCTGACCAACTTTCCCCCAACTATTTGCTTTCACACAGAAAGCAGAACTATATTTGAAAATGACAAAGTTTGCTGCAAAAAGCATATCACATTCCATGTAGAAGAATCTCTAGTCTTGCAGCATTTTTTAGGCATCTGCAGCCTAGGGATAAGAAATCCAAACAGGTATAAGGAGTAATATCTTTGGACCCCAGTGCTCTATTTTAGTCCAGCTGGTATTGTCACAAATACCAACAAGAGCCACCATTTACCTTTACTAGATAATTTCTGCTCTGAAAGGACGAAAGCATTAAATTCCAAGAAAAACTGAATCACATTTGAAAGTGATTGGGTGAAGTTTAGGAGCAGTTTTTACATTGCTTTTTCCTTGACTCAGTCCTGCAGCCTCTAATCATTAGCTGGACAGCTGTGCTATGTGATTAATTTATTTAGGTGTTACTGTGATGCACAAATGTATATACTGAAAAGAACTACAGTATTGCTTTGCAGTAAGTAATAACCATGTTCCAGTAAGTGATTCAGTGCCAGAATGTTTAGAAATGCAATCTTATGTAGCTTAATTAAAATGAAGTGCCCCTTTCAAGCTATTTGCTCTAAGTTTGACTGAAAAAGTCCACTATGTACTACTGGAGTTGGAAAAAGTGGTAAAGTAGTTTCTGCAAAGACTTGTTTTGATAAACATGGGTTCAAGAATAAAGCTATTTTGGGACATTGCTATGTCTGCAGCAAGACAACAATTTACTGAATGGAAAGTGTTGCACAGCAAGAGAGAGTGGAAAGAAAACTCCTCACTAGCCAAAACTGAAAGAAAACTAATTCTAACAAATGTTATTCACTTGTCTGGAGGCATGATTTTACTCCTTAGTTCAGCAACACAGAAACTCAATGATTAGAAAATATGTGAGCTAGCGACTTGACCTGGAATGTTTCTACCCCTTCACTAATGGTTTTCTTGCTGTTTATTTCTAGGGAAAACTGGGAAAACAAGAAGCAGAATGGATAGAATGGGATCCAAAGGACTCTGGAGTTCAGTGGGAGTCTGTTGATACCTAAGGTTGCTCTGCTGGGTGTTTGGAAGAATGAGAACTTCTGTTAAAGCCATCTTCACTTTTCTCAAAACACTTTCTATTATTTTCTTGTCAGAGAAACATTTGCATCCATAGATTTAATTCACGTTTTGCCATGCAAGTGCCAAGTTACAACCTTACTCCTAAAACAAAGCACCATCACTTGAGTAGGTGGCCTGTCTTTACCCTTCAAGAGGGTCGAGCTCTGTTTTGACAAAGGATGGTAAATGGGAAGAACGGCTGGGAAGAGCTCCCAGCACTATCAGGGAACAAAGTGAGGTGATGAGAGCAGCACAGGTTAAAAGCCAGCTGACTGAGGAGAGTGAGAGGCAGTGAGCTGGTGAGGGAGGGCCGGCATTACCACGGAGGCCTTGCGGAGGCTGAGGCGGTCGGAGCGCGCGCGGAAGTAGAAGTAGGCCTCGTCGAAGGACGTGTGGCTGCCCTTGAGCTTCTCCGACAGGTTCCGGTAGAGCCGCTTGGCAGCGCTGGGCGACGGCGGCACACTGTGCTTCTTGCTCTGCAGCAGGCCCAGGCTCTGCATCTGCTGGGTCATTCTCAGCCTGGGCTTTCTACAGGGAAAAGAGCAGCCATTTAGTGAGGTTTTGGTGCACCAACATCATTGATCAGAAGTGTGTCACTGAAACACACAGAGCGAGCCTACCAGGGCTAAAATCACCTTCATACACAGTGTGAGCCTACCAGGGCTAAAATCACTTCACAACAGAGCGAGCTTACTGGGGCTAAAATCACTTTCACACACAGTACAACCCTATTGGGGCTAAAATCACTTTCACACATAGTGCAAGGCTACTGGGGCTAAAACCACTTTCACACACAGTTTCTGGACACACAGAGGCATCTTTGGGGTTTTTCCAATGGCAAATTGCTCTTTATGGAATTAAACTCATGGATATCTATGGAAAAAGGGAGTTAAAGATGAGAAAATAAAATAGACCACCCAGAATTATTTGTTAATTTTTATAAGGAGGAGGGGTTTCAATTAATGAGGGAAACAATTTGCAGAGTGAGTTTTGGTAGTACAGGTGTCAGAAAAAATGACACGCAAAAGTAAATATTGGTGTGGACAATTTCATACTGAGGCTTCTTCCTCATGTAGTGGGCAGGCAATGGATGTGTCTGTATGTTGTATTACTTTATCTGTGTATTGTATTACTTGTATTACTTTAAAATTACTGTGCTTGTCCTGTCCATTTAGAGTATAAACCCTTCCAAGAGGGACTGCTGCCTCTCTCTGACTGCCTCGCCTAATTGGATTTACATATTATCTCAGAATTAAACAATACTTTCTGTGCTCTATCATTACAGTAATTTTTCTGTATTAAGAAAAATTGAATTAATATTTAACTGGAAGTACATTATGTGGAAATAATTTTGCCTTTCTGAAGAGAAACTTCAGAATTAGATTTGACCCAGCTGCAGACATAGGAAACTCTGCCTATGTATTTCTAAGTGAAAAGGTGACAAAAACGCACCCTTTCTTCACATTTTCCTTTTCCCCTGACAAGAGTGTGTGCACATCTATAAGGAAGAATTCCTCTTTAGGAGCCTTCACAGTTGTAATAGTAAACCTGGCTACCCTTTCAGACTATATTTTCTGGAAATAATCTGTATGTTTTTTTGTACTATGATACAAATTCTTTGTCGTTCTCATGGTCTCAGCCTTCTTCTGAGCAAATTGGATGGCAGGACCAGACTTTAATGACTATTTCCAGTAAAAGCATTCTTTACTAAACACTCACCCTGAGTCTGGTTTTGGCAGGTATTTGTCCTCAAGATTGAAGACACCAGCCAGGTCTCCTAAGCTTTCTACATCTTCCATTCTCACTGTACACTGTGGTGAGCAGACATCCTGAGCATAAAAGGATCTTATTACAAATAATTTCACATATTCTCCACGCTCCTGGGGTTTTGAAGAGAGACCAAATTTCTGAAGGGAGACTGAGTCAACACAATTGTCATATGGGGTGAAAAGACTTTGTTACATTAGAACACCAGTGTGTGCAATCAGAAGGGAATTATGCGAGCTGCACCCCTGAAATAAATGTGCAAGTGTGGAGATGATCAGAAGCTGTCTGGGACTCAGGAGGCAGCAATACTGCAAGGATTTTTGACTGATTTTCCCCGAGTTTACAGAGTAAACTGATTATCTGTCTCCCACTTTTCCATGTAATTAGTATTTTAAAGAAACTCAGCAAGTTACTAAATTTAATAATAGTTCAGTTCTCAGTTACTTACAGTAACACTTCCAGTTTCTGTTAGTATATAGTGCTACAGATTGTCCCACATAAATTTCCCCCTTTAACTCTGTTTTCAAGAATTTCTTCTTTTCATCAATAAAGTGTGGGTCAAAACACAGACCCAAAGAGTGAATAAAAATAGGCCAGGGTGTGCCATAGGCATGTTTGTAAAGGAAGTTTCAATTTCCCAAAATAATTTGATTCCAAGACTACAAATTTTGAATACCAAATACCACACAGTTAGCAGTGAGCTCAGGATAGAGACTCAGTTTGCATTTGCCACACAAACCTAACCACCCTCAAGATGAGGATGAAGAAGAGTAGACCCAAGCAATTCTTAATTCAAAACCACTGCACTGTGTCTGCTTTGGGATTAGGATTTTTTATTTGAAAAGCAGCAGCCTCAGCACATCTGAGTGGCACAGAAGAGGTTACCAGGTTCATGAAGCCGATATGGGAATTTACTGAGGGGCTGTGTAGATATTTAGTAAGTATACATTAAATAAATTAGGAACATCTACTTAGTAGGACTCCTACCTATTGTGTATCTGTTAAACAAAACAAGAATATCTGGTATTAAAGCTAACATGGCTTATGCCTCTATCAGTGCTCTCTAGGTTGATAAACTTCTCCCCCTGTCTTACTAGACCATACTACCTGAATCCCACATTTCTAAGAGAACAGCTTGACAGCAGCATTTTCTTTTATAAGAAATTACTAACCTGAGCAAGTAAAGGAGAAGCATCTGTCAGTTTTTGGACAGTTTTCCAGGAAATCAGAGTCTTTGGGAGAGGTGCCCTAGTGACACCTCTCCCAGTACACATTCAAAACTCAGACATTTTGGCAGGGCTGTTTTCTCTGTTTCAATGTGTACACTGTAAAGAGAAACTGCAGTCTCTGTTGCAGCATTCTAGAATGCTAGTGTAGGATTTGAACCAAAGCAAATTTAGGCATCACTGGGGTGCTAATCTCTGTCATCAACCCAAAATGCTTCAGACCAGTTAACCACCTAGTGTGTTTCCCATGGCGTGCGTTACTGTTCTTATGGACTGTGACTAAATATAATTTGACTCCAGATGTTACTTGGGGTTGCTGAAGTCCTTCCCACCTTGATCTGGTCAATGAAGCACGATTTGTCCATTCAGAAGAAAACAAAAGTGTGTTAGTAACCACCTAAACAGCAACTCTGAGGACAGTAACCACGGCCTGCCCTTGCCACACGTGGAAGCTTTGTCAGTGAAAAGCCAGGTCAGATCCCAAGTCTGACACTGATGGAAGAAGAGAACAGAATCTTTTATAATCTCATCAATGTTTCTGTGAAGTTAAGAGCAGGTGAATGTATAGAGAAGTAAACACTCTTGAAATTGCAGCTATTCAACAATAAAACAGATGGCATCTTTGCTATCCACACAGAATTGGTGAATCACAAATTACTTGAAACACAGATATGTTCCCTGTATACTCACCATCAATATCCCAAACAAGTGCAGGGAATAAATGTGGAACAACAAAACAATAGCTGGAATGACATGATGCAAGCAAGCTGCATTTTTTCACCAGTGTACTGCAACAGAAAAGTGCTAAATGCTACTGCAGATTATCATACTTAGCATCCTCCCTAGTCACATACAGGCATGAAATGGAAAAAAAAGGCAAGTTGCATATTCTGTAAAACTTTCTGGAAGTGGGACCTTATTAGGGTGTAGAAATGACTCACAGTAGAGCAATAGGAATGAGATTGGGCAAAATCGTGGGTGAAAAGCATAAGAAATAAGGAAAAGAGACAGCTTGGTTCAACGAGTCTATAATGGAAAGCACAGGGTTTTTTGGATGCTGGCACTTTTTAATAGAAAAAAACAAATTTCATGAGAGCAGTTTTAGGCTCCTTTAAAAAGTTATTAATTTGATTTATTTTACAACCATGTCCCTGTCTCAACAATCAGGTGAAGACCTGAAATGTGCATTGTCTTGATTGAAACAACAAATTCCCCAGCTGAAATGCCTTAGCCTGAGGATGTGTCATTGTCAGAACTAAAATTGTTACAGCTCATGGAAGACTAATAATTTAGAAAAAGAAGATGTGCAGAAAAGTCCCATTTGAGATTTTCAGATGGAGATTTCAGATGGAAGCCCCTGCAGAAAGCTGACACAGGTCAGGATGATATAAGGCCATCTCCATATGGTTTGGAGTAGCTTTGTGTGATCTTACTTGCAACCCCACAGCAAGGTGAGCACTGCAACAGGCAGCACAGCCCCAGCTTTTACTGGGAAAGGCAGGACTAGACAAAGCAACAGCAGCTCTCCTTACAACCAGTCATAATTAACAGCAGTTCGCATTTCCAAGAATTAAAGAGCATAAAAGTCCTGCAGCAGATCTCTGGGGAAACAGTTACTGCCCTGCCCTGGAAATACTCATCAAACCAGTCTGGGTGACTGTCACTGTGCTATAGCTGTGAACCAAACCAGGGACCATGGTCTCTCAAAACACATTTCATGCTGCACATCCTGCAGCTTCCTCTTTGTGATCGGATTTCTACTTGCACCTAAGCACTGAACCATTTTATTCCCCATCAGCAGAGTCCTTTAAAAGCCAAATTCAAATACAAAAGAATATAAAATAGTTACCTTTATAAAAGATTTGTGGATTTTTCCTTTTAAATTGTCAGTTACTGACCTGATATTCATGTCCCTCAAGAAGATATTGCAGAGAAAGACAAAGAAATACCTAAATTATAGATCACTCTCTGTTGTCTGTGGTACATATAGGCTACACTCTATAGACAGGTGCACTTGTAGAGCACAGCATAGATGTAAAAGCAGTCTCCTGGGATTTTAGGGAAACACAACAGCTGAGAAACTACTCAATACTGTATGTTTGTGAATCAATCATACTTGAAACTAATATTTAGGAATACATGCATTAAAGAGTTAAATTTGACTTACCAGCTTAGGTTATCCAATGCAAAACGTGAACAAATTGCTGGTAATTGTCCACTCTCTTCCTTCAATGAATCACATTAGATCTGCTGTCTCTGCTGGCTGAGCCTCTGGGCAGAATGAGTAAATCTCTTCTTTACACTGCATGAATGATCAGATATGAAAAAGCCTATTACTAGCAATTACTGAAGTCCAAGACTGCTGCTAAAACCTCAGAGCAGAACAGTATTAAAAACAAGTATTACTGTATCACAGGTAGAATGTTTGGTGCCTTAACTCTGCCCCAGTTACCTGTGCAGCTGTAGGAGTGACTAATAAATGAAGCCTCCATGTGAGAGATGCCATGACTTCTGTGTGCTTTTAGCTTGTTGTAGCCTTTAAAATTGATCAGCAGCACAGTGTGCAAGTAGAAAAAATAATTATTGCCAGAATAAACAAAAATGTGATTGTAATTAATTTGCCATGAAGTATGAGCCAAAAAGACATTAATGCAGCCATCCTCAAGCAGTTGGTTTGATGCTAAAGCAGTGAGAGGAAGGGAAAAAAAATCACAGTGCAGTAGTGCTTGTTGCATGTGATGTATTGTTTCTTCTTTCTCCAAGCAAGCTACCACTACAGCTGTCTGCAATCATAGCAACAAAAGCAGCAGCCAGAGCCATAGCTGTGGGACATCTGCAGCATCATTGGAAAGCTCCCAGCCTGAACAGGTTACGCCTCAAAAAGATTATTAAATGGATAACAAAAGCACACTCTATGGAGGTTTCAGCTAAAACAGATCCTGTAATATCTGCATTAGGATCTTCTAAAATAGTAGGACAGTGATATTTCAAAATCTCATTTTTTTCTACTATAGGGCAAAAAAGTGCAAAAACTGGAACCCACAGAAATCCACAAAAATGTTACAAAGTCAGACGTGGAATATTTTAAATGTCCATATACAGTATGCTAAAAACAGTGAAGGTGACAATCAAAGATAAACAACAACCTAGAAAACTATTATCCTTCTAGACAATCCACTGGGTTAAATTCATGCAATCAGAACACTCCAGTGCAACATCAGCTAATAGAAAAGAACCAGTAACCATTAATATCTACAGAAAAAGTATTTTGGATTGTTTTTAAGGAGATACCAGAGCTACTCTCACAATCTACTGAAATTTTTTCCCTGATTTTATTCAGACATGATGCTTGATTTTTGGAAAATGTTGGAAACCTCCCAAAATCTGTTGATCAGCCTGATTCTCCCACACTTCAAGCCTCAGCTAAGGATGCTGTGCCTCATACCCAAGGGTATTCTTTTGCCCAAGTAGCTGAAGCTAAAATGTAATCCTAGGCCTGATATTTGCATGCCATGGCCTTGAAGTTCATCTGTATTTTTTAAACCAATCTGGATTAAACCATTCTTTGGGGGGTTTCTATTGGCACATGTGTGTGCCTGTACACGTGTGTGTAAGTGTGCACTCAGATGAATTCCCAGGGCATAGTGAGAATATGAAATGCAAACAGTTACATGCTTTGCTGCAGCAGAGAATTGCAAAGTGCTATTACAGTATTCTATGCACAATATTCTATTCCTTCTCCTGTACCATGAAAATGACAGGCCCTCCATGTACAGGATTCTCTCTTTTGTTCTGCTCCTTCCAAGGATCATTAGTCAGAGAGCTGGCTGAGGTCACTGCTCCTTCCAACAGGAGGAAATTGGAAATCTTTCGAAAACCACCAAATACCTCTCTAACACTGAGATACTATCTGTAAAAAAGCATGCTGAAAATCTGAAATTACTAAATCAGTTAAAAATAAATGTAAGTCTAAGAACTCCATTTTTAGTGCTGTCCTAAATAGGGATGATTCTTCTGAGTCAAAATCCCCAATTAAGGTTTTTTTGGTCTGAATAGACCTTATTTATGGAACTCGCTCGTAAAGGAATTCTCAATTTCCAGCTGTTTTCAAGGGAAAAACATAAAGTGAATTTCCAGAAATTATTCTATGCTTAAACATTTTCTATCACTTTCTCATTGTGGTTCAATACTTCTATCTTCTGCTTTCTCCCTTCAGCTTGGTGGAAAGCAGCCCTTTTACAATTGCCAATTACCATTTGACCTATAAATTCATAATTAACCTGTTCAAAAGCCAGAAGACACAAAACAATGTTCAGTAAGGTAAAAGAAGTAATCATACATTTAGCAAATGATAAAAAATGACATTATTAAAAATTATTACCAAATGTTTGTAAATAACTATGAGAGGCACCTACATCCAGTTCTGGAAATGAGGAAGACTAAAAGAGCTACAGAAACAAACCCCTGGGTTTATGATGAAACACATGGAATCATATCCTTTAGCCTGATCTCCTGCAGAAACCTGCCCATCCTCAGCCTTTGATGCTTCCATGAGAGAACAGAGACGTCCAGTCATTATTGCACTTGCATTTCCCTCTCCATAGTTGTACAGAGCATTTTGCTGGCTGTACTCACCCTGCTGACTTAACCTATTGTGACAGGTTTTCCTCCCATGATTGATGAGTCTGGAAGTTCACTACCTGCAGCACACAAGGAGAGCTGATCCCACAAGCTGCTGTTGTTCTTATTGCTGCTAAAGCTGCGCATTTTTGGGAAGATGTCCATTTAGTGCTACATTTTGTTTAAAGAGGCCACCCAAGTAGGCTGTGTTGGCCTCTAACTCCATTCAGCAAATTCTGTTTGTTCCTCGCAGCCATTGGGCATTTCTGGGATGGAAGGTCTCGGGTTTCGCGTCCTCCATACATCGATAGGTGGCAGCGTCCACCCAGTTCTCCAAAATCCTGGCATGTCCCTGGAGCGGCGGCCACGCAGGGATCCTTGTCCCCGGGACGGGATGCCCAGCAGGCAGCACATCCTCCATCCCAGAGCCCAGCGTCTCTGTGTTTTACATCGCATCCGCTGTCATTGGGAAAAACATTCGGGTTTTCCCACTAGAAACTGGGTGGGAAGTTTGGAGTGAAGAAACTCACATGGAGCCTGAATCACTTGCAAATGAGTCAATGGCAAAGCTGTTGCCATCATAAGAGACAAAGCTGCATTTCAGACTGTTCATAATCCCACTAAAAGAACAAATATTGTTCAAATATCAGATCTCCACCTGCTGTTGCAGCAATGAGCCAGGCAGAATGAATACCTGGGAATGGGATCTCCACTCCCTCCCAAAGTAACGTGGCTAACTGTTTGGCACCTGATGCTCTCATCTTAAAAATCCATTACTTGAAAGGTAGTCAAAGTAACTCTTCTCCTTGAAACAAGATAATGTTTTTGTGTTTTTGGTTTTGTTTTTTTGTTTTTTTTTTTTTCTTCACAGTCAAAACCATTCAGTGGGAAAGGTAAAATAAAAACCAAACAAAACCCCCCAAAAATGCATAAAAGTGTATGTTTCTTTTCCCCACACTCATTCTTTCTTGAACATTTTTATACATATAAGGTACTGTAGTACCAAATTCCATCTCTGGTTTTGGCAATTTCTGCCTCTCTGGCTCCGTGTTTACCTATCATCTTTCACACATTCCCCTTTGCCAATTTGTTTATTCTCTGTCCCATTCCCTAGTTTCTTGTGTTTCTTCAAGAACATTGATTTGAGTATTACTGTTTCACTAGTTACTTTAGTTACTTTAGTTACTTCTTGATCCAAATCCACAGCAAATAACCTATTATCCACAGAGACACAAAAGTATTCAGTATGCTTGTAAAAAAGACAAATATTTCCCAGTTGATCAGTCACAGACATGACCAAACTTGAAAAATTCTGAAATTGTGAGTAAAGAAAAAATAATTGTGTTTGGACTAAGGTTAGAAAATAATTTTCCCAAGTATTATGAAATATTTGAGGCAATGTGATCTAACTGACCAAACTGAGTTGGGATGGGCAGCCCTGGCTCCCCCAGGTTTCCTCTGTAGCCATAGTCCCATCAGCCCAATCTGGAATCTAGCACACCCAGGCTCTCTGCAGAGCTGGAGCTGGCAGAGCCACCAGTGCCTGGGGCTTGCAGGCTCCCACTGCCAGAGGAAGGATGCAGAGGGGAGGAGTTCTCAGCTTTGTGGCAGCTGTGGACTTGCAGCTTGTATTTCAGAGTATGGTTTTAAATGAACTAGCAGAAACTCAGAACTGTTTGGTTAGAATTCTTTAAGGATGGCATGCTTTTCATACAGTCCCAGTGGCTTTTTTTACCCCTGCTAGTTTTTTACTTTTAATTCCTGGCTGCAGCGGAATAGAATCGGGCCTGGGTTGTCAGAGCTAGAAAACTACTGAGTCATTTGGGATCTTTTAGAGTGTAAGTTAAGGTAAACAGAAATAAAATAATATAAGAAGTCCACGAAAGCCTCAAAGCCCTTCCTGTTTGAACCAAGGAATCAAAGGGCAGCTGCTGTTACCTATCAAGAGGTATGCACCAACTCTGATTGATGGCAATGCTGCCCTATTGCAAAACCAACGCAGAGCTCTTGGCTGATGGTTCTTGCAGTTGTTCCCCAGATTAGGGAAAACCCCTAAATCTGTGCAAACACATCCATTACAGGAAGCCTGCAAAATCACATGAGGACATTGGATGTGTCTGAAGATATTGCTGCTCCTCAGAAACAAATTACCCATCTGAACATCATGGAAATAATGAAGTTGTCAGCAACAACAGGCGGCTGTGATGTTTTGTCAGCGTCCTGTTGATTATGTTATCTCGTCAGACACTCCAGATAGAGATAATTTATGCCATGTATTGTTTAGCCATGAGTACTCCCAGCTGCACTACATTTAATTCAAGCTACACCAGAACATTTTACAAACAGAAATTAACAGGCTGGCAATTTATAGATTAGGAAAGAACAAAGGAAAAAACAGAATTTAGCAAAGTTGAGCATGGAACAAAGCTGAACAGAGGTGGACATATAGCATCCCAGAGAAGCACCTTCTTTTATAAGCTAAAGACATTTTTAGGCTCATGACACAGTCTTTAAAAAGACTGAATAGAACATGCAAATATATAGATAGGTATTATTGCAACTTTTGTATGATTGCAGTAATTAGCAGTATACTTATTAATATAAGGCCTGTTTCTGAAGATTTATCTCCCTTTTCTTCAAAACTTGTATAAGAGCATCTATTATAAAGTACTTCACAAGTGCCATTATTTTTCATAATGAATAAAGACCTTCAATAACAGAAGAACAATATCCTGCTCTTCTGTGAACCCCAAGAACTGTTTATCTCACTAAGCAGATACTCCTTAAAGAGCAGGTTGTTTGCCCTGATGTCTGTTTATGGGCAGTGACCTTAACATATTAAAATCAGACGTTTAAAAAGAAACACATACATGTAAACAACAGCAACAACAAATCTCCTACCAAACAAACCACAAAAAAACCCCAGAGTAAGGTACCATGTCAGGAAAACTTTGCTACTGAGGACAAAGAGTAGTAAGAGAGGGGCTTTTTTCAAAGGGTAATATTACCTGGGTGAACAATTTTTCCAGTTCCAGATGGAGACAGATTGTTCTAGATACCAACAATTCAAACCAAGAACCCATTTGTCTGCATTATCAGAGGAAGAACCACAAGGAGCTCTGTCTCCCTGGACCAGTTTTTGTGAACAGCCCCGCAGGTTATCTTTGCAACAGGGGAGCATCCCCCTGCCTGGCTGTGAGAATTTCCCACAAGCTGGAATTCATACTGCAGTCATTTGAGCTGATGTTGCTGTTCATTTACATTTGAGTTTAAATGAAAATAACTCAGGATTTCCAAACCAATTCATCACAGGAGCCATGCAAAAACCCAAACAGAATAGAAGTGATTGCTGTGAGGTAATTCTAGATTTGACAGTGCCATTCTTTTTCACAATGAGTTCAAATGAACACTTAAAAATTCATTTTTTGCTGAGAAGTTATGATAGATCCAAGGTTTACTGCAGATCCAATCATGAAGATCCAAGGTTTACTGCAGAGGCAATGCACATGGACATAGCAGTTTTTGTTGAAACCTTTTTATACTTTAGAGAGACAATGACATATGATTGTTTATCCTTTACAAGTGAAATGAGTGGCAAAAATCTAAATATGGGATTGTTCTTTCCTCAAGTGCAACATTTCAATAAAAGTGAAATTAAAAGGTAAGAAGGGCAACCAAATCTTGTCTATTTAGAACATAGAGGATATGTAACATACTTTACCAAAAATCATTCCTTTTTCACTGTAGTGGAGGCTATTAAAAACTAGCAGTGAGAATAGCAGTTCATGAAAACATCTTCCCATCCTTTTCTTAAGCTCCCAACCTAATGAAACTGTTCCCTCTCAATTAGTTGTGCCAGCCTCTCACTGAGCAATAAACATCAGTACTTGGCCTTGCTGTGTTGCCACAAGTCCCATCTCCACCACACAAACAAGATCAGAATACAAAGTGATAATTGCTCCCTGATGAGAACACACTTTTTGGATTAATTTAGTTCACAGCCTCTCTTCCCATTTCTCTCTCTTCATCAATTCATCAATTGAATGCATCAACCAACTCCAAAGGTGAGAAATTTATCTGAAATGAACTCCTACTTTTCATGGCTGAAATGTCCATTCATGCTGTTTCATTGCAGAATGACTTACTCTGTTTTCCAACAGGTCAAGGAGAGTCTGACTCAGACTATAAAATTGTGGGCCTTATCTCCCACATTCCAACTCTGACTTAGCAAAGTCCTTGGCAAACAGCTATCAGGCCAATTCTCCAGGAGGGGTTGTGGTCTAGGCCAAATCCTGATGTGTTGGTGAAAGTCTGTGAACTTCCATCCTGTTCATAGACCCTCTGGGATGTTCTTTACTCCTTCTCAGTCCCCTCAAATCAGAAAGAGCAATGCTGGTTAATCTGGGGGCAGAGGTGCTGAGAGCACACAAAGGACACTGGCAAGTGCCCAGAGTCACTGTGGGTGGGACAACTCAATGCCAGAGCTGCTTCAGTCTCAGGACCTTCTGTTCTTCAAATCATGGTAAAGCACTTGTTAGCCCTAGAGCAGAGACATTGGCTGGGGAAACCTCTGAGGTATCAGGCTCACCTGCCCTAAGAGTTTCCTGTAGCAAGGATGTTTGGTTATCATGTGCTCACTTATGTTTCAGTTACATGCAGAAAATTGAAAATATTAAAAAATAACTTCAAAAACTATAAAACCCCAACTCCCCAATAGCTTATTATAAATAACTGCTTCCTGTATTTTATAAATGAGGTACTTCAAAAGTGTTTGTACATCACCATCCAGTTATTACATTCATTAGTGTTGTCACAGGAGACAGATGGGGAATATAATTTGCTGCTGTGTTAAAAGATTGAATATGGATTTGGAAACGAGAACTCCTGGTCCAATGAAACAACACTCTCTGCAGCCAGAAGTGCTGATCTGATTTCATCTGAATTGTGTTAATAAATATTTGCAAAACCAGGCAGCTTAGGTGGCTTAATTAAGAAAACACTTGCTTTTCACCTTTAGCAATTAATTTCCTTCAGGGTCAGCATTTGGTGGTCTTACAGCTATTGCCCAAACTTCTACACACTTTGGGATGATTAATGGTCTCTGTTCTGGAAAATTATGAGGTGCTATAAGGAAAAATTAACTGAATTCACACAATGTGAAACCTTTCACTGAGTACCTTCTCTCTGCATTTTTTTAAGGGGCATGGGCTGTATGAATGTGTGTCATAGAAAGCTTGTAATGAGTTCCCCACAAACCTGCACAGAATTCTCTCATGCAGTAATGCAGTCAGTCTCTGCTATAGGCAGCACTGAGCACAAGTGAAATCTTACACATTTCAGTGCTGGCAAGAGAATTACCCATCAAATAACACTGATCAGTGTGACACCTGAGCCTTGGGACAGAAAGAAATGCTCAGGGTTTTACTTCAGATGCTTTTCCTGGTTTCAGCATCAACCATCCTTCCAAAACAGCCTCTCACATATACATACAAAGCACAACCACAAAATGGGCACATTTTGTCCAATTTTGGCTCATCTGACTTTTGTTTTACACCCTCTCCCCTTCAAGAATTTTCTATGGAACTAAATTTTCAAATTACTGACTTGTTACATTGATACTTGTGTTTGAGAAGCCCACAGATTACATGAAGTTGGAACAGAATAAAGCTGGTGGACAGTGAATGATTCCATCCTTTTTCTCTAAATGAATCTACATTAAAAACCAGCTTAACAGTAAGAAAATTTTTTTGCACTTTAGCAAAAGCTGGAGTATTAGTATTTTGAGATCATAGAAAAGTTTGATTACTGAGCCCATTATTATATCACAGTCTCACAGTTTAAATACAACTATGAGACTGTGATATCATATTCTTATAATGTAGTTCTTTGAATTTTTTGAAGAACAACCAGACACTAGGAAAAAAAAGCTGTTCAAAGAGGGGCTGTCCTTAAAGAATGATTTTTTAGAAAGGTGAGAAATTGAAGCCTAGCTACCAGCCTCTCCTGAAAATAGGCAATCTAAAAATTGAATGCTCTGATACATCAGCACACAAGCAGTGCTGAGAGAATAAGACATTGTGGGACACACAAAAAGACAAGTGAAGCAGTTGTGTTTTGTGACACTCAAAGAAGCACAGATTCAAGCTTAGTAGTACCAGTCTACCACCACAAAGATTGCATAGAATTCCCTTTACTTATACCAGAATTTAGCTTTTAAATATAAATGATAGGAAAACCTGATTAATAGAATTCCAAATAATTTTAATATGAGTTTAAAGAAATAGTTATACATCATTGAAAACAGAAATTTTGGTCAGAGTTTTTTCACAAACTTATCTATGAACCACTGAATGGCATTTTCATATGCAGCATTTTGTTCAATAGGCTTTCGAAAATAATATGGAGAATACAACTAGTACTTTCAGCCAGAATCATTCATAGAGCCCTCATGAAAAATAAGGAGTTCAGGCTTAAAAATGAAATGGATCTTCCCTAATTTTATGTGAAATTCCACAGCTCCATGTAATATGATCTTCATTCCATTTAGGGGGCCCCTATTTAGTTAGCAAATAATAACAACCTCTCTAAATTACTGCCTTTTGCATATCTCCTACAGATCTGCTGGCTCAGGTCTTAGCTTTGGATAGGGACAGCCTCCCAGTGGGTTACAGATATGAAACCTTACTGCACAAGAGAAATACTCACTTTCATCTCCTTCTTCAACCCCAGCTTCAGCTATTCAAAGCAGAAAATCACAGTACAAACACCAGCCCTAACAAACCTTGGCAGTAGGGAGCAGCTGCTGTTCTGAGTTGTCAATCAGCTGTGAAAAAGGAAAAGAAAACTGTTTCTGCACTCAGACAGTGTTTCCAACTGTGCACATGGTGCTCACAGTAGATGACAGTGCAAGAATTAAATGTCACTTGCATACCAGAAATACTTTTGAAACGTGCAGTGGGAAATAAAGGACTGATCACGATTATACAAGAAAATCCAATAGGATTGCAGTGGCAAGCTTTGAATTTGCAGAGAAAGTTGTGTCCCTGCAAGATATGGTTTTTCTAGTGCATGCTGCAAAGCAAAACCACTTTTTTTCAATTTCCTTCATCTGTCTACACAAAGCAGCAATTGAACTGTGTTTTCAAGCAAACAATTATATAAAACTAGGTGACTTCTCAGAAAAGTTCTTCTTTCCTTGAAAAGTAATGCAGAAAATTAAGGAATTACTGTACTGAAAATTAATACATCTATATGTATCTATCTTAAAAAAGTGACTGAGAATACATTAAAAAATGAAATATTAGATACCAAAAATGAGTTGTCAGACGTCATTAGAGAGCAATTCCTGAAGTATATCTACCAGGTAAATAATTTTCTGTAAATAGCACTTTTGAGAAAACTGCTTGCAGATGATTTCTAAGTAAAAATAAGTACAATTCACTGTAGCATTTGCTTCAAATTATACAACCAACTAATTAGGAAGTAGTCTCTTTTAACACGAAATAATTAATACAGCTGATTAGTATACACAGATGGGTGAGAAAATTAAGCTTATGAGTGAAGTATGAAAGGAATGGAAATCTGAAAGTAATTACAATGTATTTTCCCCTCCATTTTCTCTCTGTAAAGAGTATTTTGTATTAGTTCTATATAAACTCATTTTCACCTCTGTCTCTGACAAGACAAGCAGAAAACTGTTACACAATATCACCTATTTCAAATAACACCAGATTTTACACTTTTTTTAAATCCAGGAACAAATAGATAAGAAAATAAAAAAACCCAAATTGTGTTTCTTTACAATTGATGAGTCATGATTAAAAAAGGTCAGAAAAGGACATTTGCATTATCTGCCTTGTTCTGAAAATAGTATTGTATTAAGAATAAAGGATGCAAAATTTCATCAAAAAACCTCAGCAAATGAGAAATGAATACAATGAGTCAAGGATCAGAAATTCCCATCCAAAGGTGCTGGGCACTGTTAACTACAGCAGGCCCTGAGCCAGTCAATTGCTCCAGGAGCACGTTTTGATTGGTTTAATTCTTCTGCTGGACAGCACAGAAGATGTGGAAGAATTTCTTAGCCACAGGCTGGACATTCTGCTACTTTTTGCTAATATTCACTACTCAACTGCCCTTGTTCTTTATTGGCACCTTGTATAAAATCTGAACAGCCAACAGAAAATCTCTTTAACCTCCACTGATACCATCACAGCAGCTGCCAGGGAATCCAAATGTGCAGCACCCACCTATCACTTGTTTGGAGACAGATTTTATTTTATTTTTAAATCCTGAAACACATTTTCTTTAAAAATTGCAAAGGCTTAGCAATAGTGATTTCCTAAGGGAAATAACTCTTGTATCCACAACTTCTTCAAGATAAAGTTCAAGGCAGGAAGAGCTGCTGAAAATTGAATCAGTACCAAAAGACAGACAAAGGATACAAGAAACCAAAATAGATGGAAGTTTAAGTAAGTGATGGAATAATTTCTTGTCTTATGACTAGTCATATTCTTAATAAATGATTCTTACCAGTTAAAACTGATATAATTTCAGTCAGTAGAAGAAAGTGAGATGCTCTTTTAGTAAATAATTTAGAAAGTGCCTATAGATGTGTATCTGGATGATTCAATAAGAAAACTTGAAAAGAAATGGTGCAGGATGTGTTAAGATTTATCTTTAGAAGGGATTAATGACAGGGTCTGGGTAAGGAAAACATACAGGAGACTTCTAAAAGCAATTTCTGATAGTAGTTCTTCAATTACAGCAGCAGTTCATAAACAGCTGAAAAAATAGGACACCCTCTCTGTTAGGTATATTCTGTGCCAGAGGAAATAGAATCTGGTTTTCCAAAAGCTAAATGAAGCAGAACTACATGGATTCTGCATAATAATGAAAACAACACTCTAATTTATTGGATCTTGAAAATATAAGCAAACAATCCAGGATCTCTGCTTGAGTATGGATATATATCCATTTATTTCAAGCTTTTTGTCTTTCCGGAAAGCCTCCACAATCTCAGTCATTTGGATGAAGTATTATACAACATTATAAATGATTATTAAATGACAGGAAGTATTATAAATGATACGAACTTATTGAAGAGATAGTAAAGGGCTGTCCAGGAGATTTCAAGTAACAAAAAGATATTTTTGATAAGAAATCTGTGCTACTGTTTAATTTGCAGATTTTTTGCTGCAATTCAGCAGCTGTTCCTTACGGTCTGAAGATTCTTCAATTATCACCTCTGTGCTGTCTGGGTAGAAGGTCATTGAAGACTCCTTTTTAAAAGTTGCATCAAGTTTCCTAAAGCAAATATTTAGATAACTGTTAGATTGTGTCGCTCTCTCAGAAAAATCAGGATGTTGATTTTCTCCCTGCTTTGATGGTCATCTTCATGACAATATTCCTGTGAAATACAGTCCTTCAGAGAGGGATTGGGGATGAACTGCTCTGGAGCTCTTCCTTTTATTTGTGCTTCCTATTGAAAGATCAGAAGTGTGGAGCATTCAGCAAGAGCTGGCAGTGCCTTCAGCACATGCAAGCTATTATTCAGCAAAGCTGGCTGTCACCCAGAAAGACACTGCACTGTCAATTTGCAAGCAGGTTAAAGCAAAGCAGTTTAGTGATAACTTATAACCAGAAATGTATTGCAATGATCAAAATGGTTTTCTTGCATTTGGAATTAAAAAAAAAAAAAAAAAATAGGAAAACATTAAAAAGTCTTCTTTCACACTACCACTGACTATAAAGGTAGGAATTTGGAGGACTTGTGAAATAGTGGAATGATAGCTTGGATCAAGCTTCAAAGTGCAGGTTAATATCTCATTAACTTTGCTAGTGAAGAAATCAACCCTTTCTGATTGATGCCTTAATCATGTCCTAAACCAACCATAAGGCAGTAATTTCATAACCACTTCCCTCACAGCAGCAAAGAAAAACTGTTCTTTCACATCCATTCCTTACTCTGTAAATTAAAAGGGAAAAGATATTTGCTTGATAAATGCAAGAGATATATTCATGGTAAAATATACCAAATTATCAGCAGAAAGATGTTTCACATAAATGGTGTCCTCAAGTAACCTTCTGAGAAGCTTGCATAACTGTGTGACATAGAACTGCTTCAAAAATGAGGTAATTGAATGGATTTTTGAGCCAATTTACATGAAATAGTTTTTAATGCAATTCCAAGCAAATCTGCTAGGTTATTAAACAGTGAATTTAATAATTAACAGACACTCCTTTAAGTTTCTAATGTAGCTGAAATAACTTCCATTCTAGGAAAAAAAATTAATAGAATGAACTCTGCTTTAATCTACATTTTCAGGCTTTAAGTTGCATTTTTAGAATTTCTTTCAGCTGCCTTCAGCCTAAAATGGCAAATAGACCTACAGGCCCAGTACCACCAAATAGTGTGAGGCTTTGCACACATTGAAGCTCATGGATTTCTCAGGCTAAACTATATTAAAGCACCAACACAGCCATTAAACCTCACTTTCCCTTTCCTTCCCAGAGCCACTTCAGTAGTGACTGTAGGAAGAAACTGTTGTTTGATGACCTCCCTAGTGAATGAATAATTTTAGACTTTCCTTGGTGATTACTCTTGTTTTGCCCACCCACTTATAACATCAACTATAATAAGGCTATTTATGGTAACTACTACAAGATAAATTAAAGCCAGATTTGTGATTTGCATACACAAACCAGGCTCCACTTAACAGAGCAAAAACCTTTGTGCCTCAGGAGGGCACTGACTGATGTGTGACTGAGGAGGGCAGTTCTGCCATTTTAAAGTGTGACTCTTCAACCTATTTTTGGGATTTTTGAGTCACACAGCACGTGACATTAAACAGCAGAAGCATCCACACAGCTGCTCCTTGGTATCAAGATCAATGAGCCTGTCAAAATAATCAAAGATGCTCCCTTGGTCATGCAAAATACTGAGATTTCCAAGTATGGGTGTGATACCAGGATTCACAGTGCTGTCCTGGAGCTTGGTACAACTCCAGCCACATTCATAGTAGCAATCTTTTCACTAAATTCCATACCAAAATACATCCCCATTCCTTCAGGCCTCAAGAAGGCAGTCACTTCATTCAACACTGCTGGAGCTACTGGATTTATAAGGATGGGGTTTTAAAAATATTGGGGAAAACTAGTTTGGGGTTACAAGTGGTACCTCAGGAAGTTTTTCTCTGAGTTGACAAACAATTGCTTGGAACAAGGGGAGTAGTTCTGACAGACAGACTGACTCTGTGGTGATGCAGGTGGATCAACAACCAGGGAAGAGGGAAGGAAGCTCAGTCCCTCTCCACACCTGTCTGCAGCCTGTGAGTTTCTATTATTCCTCCATCTCCCTTTTTCAGAGAAGAAATGTAACTATGGATTGGAAAATTACAAAAGCATTGTACAATGGTCAAAGTTTCCAATTCTCACAACCCTTAGTCAGAAATTTATGCCTAAGCCCAAGAAAATTACTCAAGTGTTGATATCATTGTGTTTTGAGAAAAGCCTCAATTTTTATAAAGATCTTTCAGTGAAAACAGTACAGTAAGAATACATCATTAACTCCAATTTAGTGTGATGTGAATGCTCCATAATGACCACCCTCTGTTTTGTTCATGAAACCAGCTGAAAGAAGCTCCATATATGAAATACAGAAGCTTGGAACATTCTGCAATGTGCACAGTGGCTTGAAACAAGAAAAAAAATGCTCTGAAGTCTTTACAGTATTAAGATATGAATAACGAACATAAACACATCCTACATGGTGAGTAATGAGCATAAAGCTTTCATCTTTCTTCGTGGGAAATCCTATGGAAGGCAAATAAACCCATAGAGACCATTGTAGGAGCATTTGAGAAAGCTTTCTTTTATCCCAATAGCTGGCAACAAAATATATGCATTTACAACAGATTTCTTTTTTTCCCTTTTAATCTGTAGCTAACTGCAGTTTTAAAGCCTCTCATTTGTTTAACTACCAGGCTGAACAAGGAAGGTTGGATTTAGAGAAAGAAAATAAATCAAAATCCAGTTAAATCTGGCACCTTCCTTGTTCGTTCTTCCCCAACAGTCCTGACTTAAGAATGGTTATTCTCCCTTCTCTTCAGATCCTTCTCTAAGCTCTCTCACCAGGATTTCAAAGTTAGATGATCAAATGTGCAAGAGAGGCACCTAATTTCTCACAGGCACTTCTGAAAGCTCCTGACTAGGTCTACAGTGAACAATTTTCTTTCTCTTCCCCTGCCCCCACCTTTTTTTCCCTAGCCTTTGATCTTTAGAAAGCACAAATGCCATTACAGTGAATAAAGTCATAGCCCACAGAGTCAATCCCCTACTATTTACCTCCCCCCTTCCCAGCCAGGCTGGCTTGGTTGGGCTCAGAGACAGCAGCAGGTATCATCAGCACTGTGACAAATGAGAATGTGTGTCAGGGGAGGCTGTTCAAACAAACAGTTGGATGCTTGGGAACACAGACAGAAGAGCTAAGATCTAGCTTTTTTTCCCCCTCTCTTTTCTTTCTCCCTCCACCTTCAAAACAGAAGATTAAGTTTGCTGTGAACATGAGCTGATGAAAAGAATTCAAATAGTGCTTTGAATAGTACCACTGGGAGCGTCACAGGAGAATTACAAATTGCTGCTGGAGACACCAGTCTCCCTTTACAGAAAGTTAACATAAAAGTACACATATCTTCTTTCTATAAGGTACTAACTTGTAAATTAACCTTTAATGGAGTATAAATGATGTCCTGAAAGAACTGCTTATGCAGCTATATTTATGATCTAGAAAATTGCAAATATTTACAAGATTATAGGTGTTAATGGTCTGTCAAAAATGTTTGTATATTGTACATACATTAAACCTCAGTTTAAGACCACCCTGCTATAAAGACCACCCCATTTCTTGTCCCATATAGAATTTCATTTGATTCCATATATTGCATTCCTTATAACAAGGCTAGGCCCCAGCATACACCCAAACCATTCCAGACAGGGAGCTGCTCCTCTGTAGGATCCACTGGGAAGGAGAACATGTTTTAGCCTCTGATCCCAGATTCCCTGTGCAGCCCCAGCAGGCAGGGTTATCTCTGGCATTCATCCCCAGTAGGAGACTGAAGAACAGCTCCTGACACAGCAGAGAAGGCAGAGCAGAGCAGGAGGGGGCTCAGCAGGACTCAGCAGTTTCCCTGCCCTGCAAGGAACAGCTCCACCTCCCAGCACTGCTGCCTTAGTTTCCCCTCTGGGGTACACGTGTTTTAGGGGAACACCCTTGGTGTCTGTGTGTGCTCCTCACAGCAGCCAGAAAGGGAAACAGCTCAAGTTCATCCTGCTGGCTGCTCTCTGCCCCTGGCTTTGTGCTGCTGTCCCCACAGCAGGTGGACCCAATTGTAAATTTTCATTTTCTACATTCAGGTCTCACATCTGACTTTTTTATTTTTCCTTTTCTTTTTTTTTTTTTTTTTTTTTTTTTTTTTTTTTTTTTTTCGCTAAGTTCATTATTGAAACTGTAATTTTCCTTAAAACAATTCACATTTGAGGCTTTCTACAAGTCCTACAGTGAAAGAAAAAGAAAACCTCCTCTAAAACATCCCCTCTTTGAGTTAATTCTGTATTTGTCACTGACTCAATTTTTGCTTTGTAAATAATTATTAATATATATTTTCTGGGCATAACAATAATTTCAAAACAAGCCAAAATATATTTGCTACTCAAAGTGAGACAATAACTTGTTCTCTGATTGATTACAGCTTCTTTTCTGGTCAATTGAGTAACTTTCTGTGTTAGAAATTTGATCCCTACTTCTGAATTGAAATTTCTTTTTCTGAAAACATTGCAAAATAAAAAGCAGTTGGACAGTGTCAGTTGTGATAGTGAAATTTCAGAAAGGTCACAGTTTGAATTTTGAAAGAGGAGAAACTTTTTTTTGGAAATGAGCATAACTCAAAATGTTACAATTTTTAATACTTGTTTTACAAACATCATTGAATTCACGCATAAATACAGCTGGGGAAAAATAAATACTTTGGGAACAAATACTTGGGGCTCTGCCCAGGTTTTATTGCAACAGATTATTTTCTTTTGTAATTTATCATTTGCTGTGCATTATCTTGCTCAATGACTGGAAAAAACCAGCGTTCTTCTTTAGGATAAAAAGTCAAAAGAAAACTTGAAAAGGCTCTGTCCTCCCTGACCTCATGCACATTTTTATTGATATCAAATTGCTCATTTTTTTTTGCTTTGCCATTTTCATTTTTATACCTGCTGGATCAGATCTTCAAATGATGTAAACTGGCATTGGCTAATGGTTTCCATGAAAGTATCAGAGCTGAGGATCCGGCATTAATTACTGGGCATTGTCTGTTATCCAGTGAGATAATGTAAAACCAGTTCCTTGCCCAGCTTGAAAGACAAAGATCTGTAAGTTAAGTACAGAGACACAGCTTAAGTGAGGTGATTTTAGGGAAAATGAACTTCTGAGATTTTACACAGATCTTCAAATGATCTAATTATTGGTGCCATAATCTGCACCAAGAGAATAACCAAAGTGAGGTTTCTCACAAATTATGAGACACTTGATTTTTTTTTTTCAAAAATACAAAATTCATTTTGATAGCTCAATGAAATGATGCCATTTGGAATTTTGTGTTGCTTTACACAGAATGAGCTGGCTTACATTGGTTTGGCTGTTAAAAGTGGTGGAGCAAAAAACAAAGGTATATAATTTTTTATTTTCAAGCACTTTTTTTTTTGGCAGACATAACCAGACACATTTCAAGTTTCCCAAATCTTTCTCTCATTTTGAGTGCTTAGTTTTAATGAGTCTTCTCTCCATCTTCTTCTAAGATTATTCAATCCAAACACTTAGACAAGTACCTAGAATAACTTCAGGATTTTATCTTCATCTCCTGGTATGGGGGATATCCAGAGAGGAGAAATCTAAAGAACAAGATCTCCCACAGGTAAATGAGAGGTTTTGTTGCAGGCAAATACTGCACATGTCACATTCTGTGTGCTTCCAAAAGGTATTTCCCAGTAAACCAAAGCATGATGAACTATGTATTTTTAACTCTGCTGGAGAACAAACAAAATCACCACACCACCATGAGTCTGGGTCAACAAACACTGAAGGTTCTACTATCAGTTTCTAAGGATGAATACAGCAACATGAGATGCCTCTTAATTTTCTCTGATTATCAAGGCATTGATACACATTTCCATGAATATAATTTGGTTTTTTGCTGCCAATACTCCCAGTGGAAGAGTCTTTTTCCACCAGCAGAAGGTCACTTCCTGATTTACCTTATGTAAACCTACATATTTGGGGGTAGTTTATACTATGCTAATTGTTTTTGTTGTTTGGACATGTATATCCAACTTAAGTGTCTTCCCTCCTGCTACTTATAGAGAGAATGATTGTGGACTTTGAATCATTTAATTGATTACAACAGCAGTGAAATGTCTTTATGCCATTCAAGTTTTTCCTCTGTAAAAGGAAGAGAAAATCTCCTTCCTTTTTTCTCCTCTCTATGTTCATTTTCATACTGTAAATTCTTCCAGGCAAGAATTATTCCATTAATCAATGCTGGTTTAGTGCCTACTACAATGGGTATCCTCTCACAGTGGGTTATTACCATGCTACAAAAAAAAAAAAAAAAAAAAAAAAAAAAAAAAAAAGGAAAATATTACTGATGGTAAAGATACAGCTCATTGACTAAAGGTGCATGAAAAGAATTTAAAAGAATTTTGTCCTGTAGGACATCAAAGTTCTTAAAAATTCATATGTCAAGTATTTCCATCTGAACTAAATTAGTTTTGTAGAACTAAGATTTCATGGCAAATAAAAATAGTATATCATCTTAATAAAAGCATCATGTGCAAAGGGAAAATAAAAGCAAGAAAGATATAATTTTATAGTACTTGCACAGTTCTTCTTACTCTGCACTGAAATTCAAAACTACCAAAGAAGCAGCCATCAACAGCCACATAATCAATCTCCTGCAAAGCTGGTGCTGGTCTCCAACTTATTTGATACAAAGGACAGGGGAAACAATAGGAAAGTTTGCAGGAGTGTAGTAAATAACTCTAATGCTTTGAATTGCAAAGGGTAAGCAGCCTACCAAAAGTATTTATCAAAGTCATATTGGGGGAAAGAAACATCACCAAACAGAACAGTGCAAGCCAGATGCTTGGAGATTAAATGGGGTCAAAAATGCAACCCTAATTTTCATAACATCCTCATAAAAATTCCCAGGAAACTGCTTTCTGAACCTGTTTAGGAAGAGATTTTTCTGAAAGTTAAAGGGGAGTTACAGACTGAGACACTATTGAATGAGATCAGAATTACAGAGGAAGAGAAAAATAACCTGTTCATTAAATAAAAACAAGAACACAAAAATCAATACAAAACAATGGCTAAAAGTAGTTGAAAGTTATGTCTAGCCTTGTGAGATCAGGTTTACATCTTTCAATTTGCACTTATGTTGAAGGTTCACATCGGTCAGCTCTTTAACCCCTTCAAGAGGGAACCAACCCACTTGACTTTTGTGAACTCCCCAGACTTGTCTCTAAATATAAATATAAAATAAAGTTTGAAAAAAATAGGCTTTACTAATATTTTCAGCTCCTGTCAACGCTCATGTCTCTCCCCTTTATATGCACACACGGTGCTTCTGCCCCATCCTTCAGTTCTTTAATCTTGACCCAGGTGTAAAGAGTAGGAGCAAGGCACACCACACACTCTAAAACACTTCACTTTATATAAAAGCCAACTTAAAAGCCATTGAACATAATGGAAGATGACCTAGACTTGCAAAAGACAGACAACATCCTCTTCATGAAATAATTGAAATGGAATCCCTCCCACATGGAAAGACCAAGATACTAGAATTCGCAAAAAAAAAAAAAAAAAAAAAAATTAATATTATTCAATAGCTCTAAAAATAATGGATGATTTTTTTAGAACTTAAAGGAAACAGATTTTTTAAGTTCTCATGATGCCCTTTAGCTGCCATTCAAAAAGCCATCTGACATTTTCTCTCACTGCTAACAGTTCCTGTGCCAGCAGCACTAGGACAATGCTCAGGGCAATGACAGGCATTTAATTTTCAGCCTTTGATGTTGCAAAACAGTGCAGTAAAGAGAAATTAAAACTTTACAAATTGATTGATAATTTTCTATTAGACTCTGCCCTTTAATTTCTACCATACCAATTTACCTCCTGCTGACTTGCAAAAGAAACACAGGGTAATTAATTTGCCTTAGTGGACAGTGAAGGAATAGAGAATGCAAATATGAGAGCCATAGCCTTGGTGTATCTTGGCTGACACTTAGGCTGTACTTATTATCTGACAACAATTTGCATGAAAGTGTAATTTTCTAAAGCAAATTCATTTTCTTAAGAGCAGACAAAGAAGTTTTCAAAGAATAAAAACCAGGCCCATCTGAACATACTGGCCACATTCTTTTAGTAAACAGAGAATTTAGTAAGCTGATATGTTTATAGGACATGCAGTGTAAATAAACCATGCATAGGAGTGACTACACAAAGCAATCTATTTCCATCAATGATTAAATAATCTACCATACTTAAAAAGGTCACCTTCCTTCTTCTATGAAAATTCAGGAACGAGTTTTCTTCTGTATTTCAGAAGAAAAATAATCCTTAAATAATACTGCAAGTGGAGCCCAAGTTGCAGCTCCCTCTGAAGGACTGGGTGTTTGCAGAGCAGGGTGTGCTTGGTGTGGCTGCATCCCAAGCCCATGTTCAGCCCTGCCCGGTGCAAACCCGACCCTGTACCCAACATGAGCACTGTGCACAGCCCCAGCCCAGCCCTGACCCATCTCCTGCTCTGGGGAGCAGTGCTGCACTAATACACGTGCTTGTAGTTACTCTGAGCACATAAAGGCTGGAGAGACAGGAGCACTTTCTGTGCCAGCAGAGTCGGTTTGAGGCGTCCCTTCCCTCCCTCATCTCTCATTCATCCATTCTGTAACAATTCTGTGCTCTGTTTCTACAGCTACGGTTTCTGACTGCAAGTGCTTCAGCTAGATGTGAGACACAGCCTTTGGGGTTCCTACAGCAAATCCAGATTGCAATGCTTACAGGTGTGCTGTGCAACACCTGTGCTGTCAGCTCAACACCACGGGAACATCGTGTCACACCTGGGTGGGGATCATTGCTGGGCACGAGGAATGGAGCAAATCTGGGCGTGCAGGGAAAAAACAGACAGAGCTATGGAGTGGGTTGGATCCTTCCTGAAGGATGTCTCTTACTGAGTGCACCTGGAATTGAAAGCACATGTGGTAGGGCTTCTGGGGAGTGCCAGCTCTGCTGCAGGCAGACAACGGCTGTAGTGAGTGCTCTCAAGTGTGTCTTGTAAGAGCTGTCTCAGTAAAACTGCCAATAGATGCAGTTGCTGATGCTCCGGTTGGCCTCTCATGGTACCTGGATAAATGTCTGAATATGTCAAAATATTGGAAGATAAAGTTTTCATCCAGAAAGGAAAACCTGGAGGTGTGGTTTCCCATATTTTTTCACAGTAAATGCCAGCATGAAGAATTGTTTCCAAATCGAAATTCCTGAGTCACTGTAATGATGATAATATTAAAGCATGTTGTGACCCAAGTACAACAGCTGAACTTTCCTGTGCTGGAATTGTGAGCTGATGTCCATGTGTAAAACATGGACAATGTTTTTAGTTGTGGGATAGTTAATTTCTCTCCCTGTATCCTTTGCTACTGTCACACTGCAACATAAAGGAAGCAATCTCACTGCTCCTCCTCTCACTACACTTTGGAATATGGAATGTTTGATTCAGAATGGCAGAATTAACTTTTTTTTTTTTTTTTTTTCTTTTTCTTTTTTTTTTTACAAAATAACTCACTGTAAGATGAAAAGGCTGTACCAAGGAAATAAGTTCACAGAGCTCATGACTTAAGCTTAATAGCTGTTACAAGTTAATTATTTATCTTGAAGCTAAAACAGCTTGAAAAAAATGTTTCCTTTGACAGTCATCCCTTTATCTAAACACTTGGCAGCAGAAACCTAAGAAATTTACACTCCTTCCCACACACTACACTTTTGTCTGGAAGCAACTAGAAATGCAACTTTATACCTATCAAATGTAAAGAGGAAACAAAGAGATGATAAATTCACTATTTGTGCCAAATTAATTTTGCCTGATGTGCTATTTTGGTGTTAAAATACAATTGGAATGATGGTCTCTGCATATAAACTAGAAACCTGGTATTACACTTACAAAGCAATATGCTAAACCTGCCCATTCAACTTACTACTGAAAATTTTGGTGGTGCTCATGGTCACATGCAGGGTACAGGGGGTCCCATTTCCAGCAGTGGCTGAGCTTAAGAGACAAGTGAGCCTGGAGGAGGAGCAGCAGTGTGGAATACAGGATAACAGCCTGGGCTGGGGTGGGAGGAGACTCCTTTTCTATTCTCGCTATATGGCTGTGACCAAGTCACTTCCTGTTCCTCTGACCCTTCCACCCTCATCCATCATCTGCCTGCACAGCAAGCTGCTTTCCTATGGACAAAACCTAATGAGATGGGGTCTGTAGGAGATCCTGTAACACCAATAATATCTGTAGGATGCTGCTTGTCTATTTTTATTAAGACACGTTACCTCCATGGTATTCTATTGTTGATTAAAGAGATGGCAACATATTACTGTCAGACTCACAGAAAACATTACTATAATCCTAACTGCCAGTTCACAAAATATGTGAACCATTAATGATGCTAAAGACTTTTTTTTTCTTTATATCTCTCTCTCTCACTAATGTCATACCTGAAACTAAAAATAAAAATTCACCCAAAAATTTACCACTTACAACTCCATTCAAGGAAGTTTCATGATTGGAAGACTCACAACAAATTCTCTTTTTAAAACATAGTCTCTTTAGAATGTAAGACTATTTTACGTGTTTGGATTTAAGAAGTAGAAAATAAAGCTCAGCAGAGCCATTTAATGGGAACAATCTTAAGGCTTGTCCACACAGGAAGTTAAGCTAAATTAGCTGAAAGGTGTGAATTTAAAGTGCATTAAGGTAAAGTGAACTACAGTCACTTTATTTCTGAATGAGAACATTCACACCAAGCTTTAATGCACTTTAACTAATATACTTTAAAATCATATCTTTAGTTAATTTGTCTTAACTTCCTGTGCAAACAACTCCTCTCTAGCACTTACTGGGAGCCACAATATAGATTGATGTGGTTATATTTATAAATATGCCTATTAACCTTAAGACTCTGAGTCAACAAAATTTGGGATGTTAAATAAAAATAAGAAATATGTCCTTGCATGAACTTCCTAGTACTTTCAAAGTGCAAACAGTCCTAGTGTTCCCAGTGTAAACATGTCATTAATTTAGCCCTAATTTATATAAAAGTTTATTAACTATTCAGAGTCAGATTTTTAAGAAACCCACAAACACTTGCATATTGTCACTGACTAAAGTAGGAATTTATTTCTGAAACAAATGAAATGTAAATAAATAGAGAAAAAAGTTATGCTTCATTTAAATACAGCACATGTATTGAGATTCACTAAGACAGGCTATATATAAAGGACTTTTATCAGAATTAACTTTTTAAAAAAGGCTGTGAAATTCTTTCTTTTCTGAGGGGTGTCTGAAAGTCTTTGTTGTAAAGGATACCTCAAATTCTCTAGAAAATGAAAAACAAGATTTTGCCTCAGATAACCTATGAAACCAATACTGTGTTTTTCCTACCACTGCCCGACTTACAAGAACCTTTTCAAAGCAGTTCTTGTAGAAAGGGAACAGGGATGTACTGAGCACTCACGTTTGCTCACAGGGGGACTCTGCTCTGACAGACCAGGGACAATGGTCTGGCACAGCCACCAGTGTGGGCATTGCTGTGCCCTACAGAGTTCACCTACCAGGAGCAAAAACAGAGGAAAAAATGCTCTTTGCTAGAGCAGGAAAATCATCTGGTTTTGCAGCTGATTTGGAAGGCTGACATTGTGTCCCCCAGTACACAGCCAGCCCTGGGTGAGCCCCACACAATCTCAGGCTTGCACAGGGGGCTCTGATTCCCCCCTGGATCAACTCTAAGTTATTTTTCTCTCTTTGAAACTGGTGAATAATACACTTCAAAAGTAAATACAATAGTGCAGACACCTTTCTTTTTTTTTTTTTTTTTTCTTTTTTCTTTTTTCTTTTTTTCTTTTTTCTTTTTTCTTTTTTCTTTTTTTTTTTTTTTCTTTCTTTTTCTTTTTACTGGTGACAGAGAGAATGGGATAGTGGGCCATGAAAAACATCCTCTTTTAAAAGAGGACTGCTAAAATAACAGAACTAGGAGTTTTTAAAGCAGGATTTTTTATGAAAGAAATCTGCTGCTCAACATACAGCACCTTTTTTTAGTTTATCAATTCACAAGTTTTACATTATTCAAGCAGATGTTCTGATTGACAAGGCTACAACAGAACAGGGATGATAATAATATATCCATGAAGTGATAAATAAATGTTTCCATCAGCCTTCATAAATATTTTGAAATGTTCTGTATTCTCAGAAAAGTTATTTTAGTTAATAGAACTCCATCAGTTAAATGCTTCCTTAAGTGCAGTGATAATTTTCTCTGAAAATTTTGCACAGTAACACAAACTCAGAGTGCTGCACTACCACAGGTGGCAAAGCTGCAGCCATCCACAGCTCAACACGATTGAAGGGACTGTCCTTGCTCAGGTATCCTGGTACTGTGGACATTTGACAGCTTTTTCTGAAAGCAGACTGTTGCTCTGACAACACACAGCCTTGAATCTCAGTTGGAGTCACAAACCTCTTTCAGTCCCTCATGTTTTCTGATTTCCCCTCCTGGGCAGCCCATGGCCTATTTCTGAGCACTCAGGCTATTGCAGCCTTTGGGCAGGCTTCCCACAGCTCAGTATTCTGCATTTTGTGCTGCCATAGCTTTTAAATCATGCTTCATTTTTGTGATGAAAGCCAGTCACAAACCTAAACCCCCTGTATAAACTAGAAAGGCTCACCATTAGGTTAAGAGTCCCAGGCAGAGGTAAAAATGCATGTGTGTGGCAAAACTGAGCTGCTTGTCCCATGTTTGTGTAGTGTCTTACTCCTGTCACACCTCACTTGGTACTTTCCCTTCGCTGCCAACAGATTCTCTTTGGAGCCCTTAATTCTGGTATATGTCATGGAATAAATCCAGGAGAAGCAGCAGTTGTTGCTTTTGCCAACACTACAGCAAATGTAGGATTCCTTCAGGATCCTCTTTGGTGTTTTCCCTGAGCAGTGGCACCCACAAGCTGAGCAAACCACACAGCTCAAGGCTGACAAGTGAAAACGTTTGGTCACTTTCTTTTCATGCAGAGACATTTTATGTCCTAAAGTTTTGGGGTCCCATTATCTTTCTTCCAAGTTTCCCCAAATTAAACTGTTAATATGGGGACATACCTTAATCTATAAAGAAATGTGCATTGATCTTGATAATCCCAGATATC
This sequence comes from Oenanthe melanoleuca, assembly GCF_029582105.1. Lineage (NCBI taxonomy): Eukaryota > Metazoa > Chordata > Aves > Passeriformes > Muscicapidae > Oenanthe > Oenanthe melanoleuca. Next base: position 4,444,752 of record NC_079351.1, read on the forward strand.
ACATCAGAGAAATAAAAAAAAAAAAAAAATTTAACAGCAAAACCACTAAGTGCAAATGCACCTGAGACAGGCAGATGTGTCTAATTCACACCACCAAGCACTTTACAAGCTAAAACTTTAACTTCTGTGATTATGCCTGAGGCATTTAAATGGTTTTAAATTATAAGTCTAGCAGAAGTATTTTTCTAATAATAAGCCATTAATTCTGGCAGTTTCAGACTGTCTGAATCTAGGTGTATAAACTGTAGCTGCATCAATCAGTGCTGTGTGTCTGGCTATTTCAGGCATTCCTTGTTAGTATGAAGAAAGAACAGTTTGTCCCCTAAGCACAACAGCAGCTGAGATTCCTGTTGATTGATAACTAAATGTGCCGTAGTGAAAATATATTCAGATAGAGCTGGAGAGGGAGGCACAGCAAAGACGTAATGGGGGAGGAGGAAGGAGGGATGAAATTGGCCACAACAGGAAATTCCTTCTCAGGAATCTTCCAACTAGCTGACAAGATGGATTTCATTCCTGCAGGTTACAGTGCCTTTATATTTAATCTCCTACAACATCTGTAATCATGCAAATTCTTCATTGCTCTATATGCAAGCTCAATTACTGAAAAGCTGTTCTTGCTGTTCAGGACATTTCTCCACTGTACATTAGTCCTGTTTCATATACAGAATCCACTGATGTCAACAGAATTGGTGTGTAGAGAAAGCCTAAATATAAAGAGAATTATTCTGCCAGTTGAAGAACCCTTTACTGCGAAGATGGTAATTACTGAAACCTGAAGTGGTTTATTTAGAAGCTTGTACTGTTTATTTCCAGAGACCAAATGATTTTGCAGCCAAAAATTGGAAGAAGTTCACAAGTGTCACCATAATTAAGTTGAAGAACCTTACTTTAAAAGCTTTACAATTCTAGCCAGGAAAGGAGAATTTGCTGCTGTAAATGTCAGTCTCAGTGTTCTACACTGTGACAAGTGAACCTCAACCCATTTTCCAATTTGGTAAAAATTTCAGGTTTTTGGGTTCTCAGTTTTTGGCTTTTTAGTTTTTGGTTTCTTTCTGATCTTTGACAGCCTGAAAACAAGTGAGAAGTTTCAGAGCAACAGATTTCTAAAATTTCCAAACTGTGAAATTCTACTCTGTAAAACATTGACAAAATTTGGCTCAGATCCTGATTTCATGGATCAAGTAAGTAAGCATCACTAGAGCAGTCAGTAAGACAACACTGGAATCTCCTGCATTAGTCTCTTTTCTAGAATTCTTTCAATCACTATGGAAAAATATTTTTTCTCTCAAGCAGTAAAATACTTATTTTGCATTTATTTCAAATAGATGCAGTCCCGTTAATGACATAGCAGTTTAAAATGCAGTAAATACTTACCTGAGAGGAAGAAAATCCTGTAATCAAAATGCTTATGTAATCAATCCTGCAATCAAAATGCTGATGATAGCTCTGTTGGAAGATGTAGTGAGGAAGGGACAGTGAACCCACCTGTGAGCTGTTTCCCTGCTCCAGTTACAGTCATGTGCCTATGGAATTCCTTTGGGAATCAATTTAAGAAAAGATCAGACTGCAACAGTTAAAATGAAGACATCCTCAGATGCCTGGCTTATGTGAGCCATTTCTAATCATTCTGAACTGAGGCAGAAAAGATGGTCCCACTCCTACACCAACAGCAGTTTGTGAGGGACAAGTGCTTCACCTTCAGTGCACTAAAACAGAATTACATGCAAAAATCTCCATCTATCTCATCGATGGGGCTGCATTTCATTTTCATGGTGGTTAGCAAATAATTTATTTTTGCTGCTTTTTCCTAATGTGTTCGCCCCACAAACCTTAACTAGGAGAAACTAGGCAAAAATCGATTCCATTTTTGAACCTCCTGTGCAGACAAGTCAGATGCAAACAGGAGTGGTCTGTCTGCCACCAGTGATTGTCTTACAGAACATGAAAACAAACCCACAAAGTTGCTGATAGGCTACTTTTACATTTCTAAACATATAAGTTTGGTCATGGCTTCTCTATGGATGCATAACTGTCCTCATTTGAACTTATAGGAGATCTCAATATCCACTTTTATGGGTTGGGTTTCCTTTCTGTTCAGTCAGATGGAAACTGAGGAGTTTTTTTTCAGCTTTGCAGTCTGGATTTCAAGCTTTCAAGGTTTGCTTGGCTTTCCTCTGTTCCTTTATTTCCCTTTCATTTTCTGTTGCTTTTGTCTATCCAGGAAATTACTGCAAATTACTCCAGGATGCAAATTTACAACACACCAATTCCTTAGCAGAAATTCCCTATGTTAATCTGCTTACCATGCCTCAAATCTTTAGAAAGTGGAATAAACTCCCTGGTACTTACTAAGTCTTCTAAGTGACCACGCAGAGTTGCTGCATTCTCTAGCACACAGAATCTGACACCTTAGAATCCTTTGCAGAATTTTTCTACTAGCTATTAGCTATTACATATCTTAGGTGACATTCAAAAATATCTTCAGACAGGTATATTATGTGTCTGCTTGTGCCTGGTTTTGCATGTTCATAATCCAGTTCTTCCAGTACAAATCTCTGAGTCCAAGCTTTAAATCAAGAAATGAAATGACTCCCAAGAAAAACAGATTTCTAAAAGCCACTGTTTTAAAATACTCCTTGTACAGGAGAACAAGCTCTTATTTTATGAAATGTCTGCTGATCTCTCAACACTCAGAGCTGTCTCACAGGCAACATTGCCCCACATTTGAGGGAAGCCATTATCAGTGTCCATAGTAAGAACTATGAGTGAGAACTGTTGGGAGTTCTCCATTCCTGTTTAAGATTTAACTAAAGAACAGGAAACCGTTAATGGTGAATTTCACCTGAAGAACAATGAACAAAGTATTCATGTTTCATTAGGGGAAGGAAATAATTGATTTACTCTACTCTTCTAACCCTGAGTGTGGTTTTTTTTAATTGTTTACAAGAATTTCCTTGGTCTTGCCAGACAGACAAGCACAGCAGAAGATCCAGTAAATCTTTGGACAAAACCAACAAGCCTCTCTCTCCAGTTTCCCACACTTTCCAAACATGATGCACGTTCTGTGTTGTAGCATTGAACTATTAAAAAATGACAACACAAATTTAGTAAAAATCATATGATCATAGAATGGCTTGGGTTTGGAGAGACCTTGAAGCTCTTCTCATTTCATCCCCTTGCCATAGGTAAGAACATCTTTTTCTAGGCCAGATTGCTCAGAGCTCCATCCAAATTGGAAATTTACAGATGACAAACTGTTGCTATTTTTTTTTCCAACTCTACAAACAGAGAGCTATGGACAGAAACCAGAATTTCTAGAAAGGAGAAAAATTCTGGATTTAAACAAAATTACTCTTATGCTTGCAATACAGAAATACGAAGGCAATGATAAAGAATGTGTTGAATGCAAAGACTGAATTATGGTCTTTGGGGATCCCAAATGTAATAGGTTTTCAATGGGGGAAGGAATATACACTAGAGAGTAGTTCGGTTTTTTCCAAAATAAAACAATTTAGTAGAATGTGGACAGATGTTGGATTTTGGTTCTGTTTGTTACCATACTGGTATTGCATTGAGAGAAATAAAGGTAACTCCAGTTGAAAAGACAATTGTTGGCAAGGTTAAGGACACAAACCAGTTATTCTGTCCCTAGTAGAGCAGCCAGCACGGCGCATTTCCACTGCAATCGGAAGTTGGTCAGCTCTAAACCATCTAATTAAAGTAATTATTCTAGGCTTTAATGGTTTATTTTTATTACTAGGGTATCAAGAGGCCCCTGCTGAAACTAGGTCTATATCCTCTCCAAACAGTTAGCAAGAGAGAACACTTTGCTTTTCAAGCTTTCAATATAAATAAGACACAGAGGAATCAGCCAGGTGAAGAGACGAAAGTTATCTGTGGGTTTAGTTACCTGTGGTGAAGACATGATTTGCAGCTGATCCTGCTGAGTCCCATTCCTGTATCTCACCACTTGGGTGTCTTGGGTTTTATATGTAATTTTAAGAACAACAACAACAACAACAACAAAGGTAAAATGAAGTATGAGCTACTATTCAGCTCCTTTACTGGCTACTGAAAATTTCAGGATTTTGATCCTAAAGGCCATGGAGTTTTCAGCATGACAGAAAAAAACTATTATCAGTTTTATAAATGTGGTATGTAATTAAGTAAACTAATTCTTTAAAACATCCCTTGAAAGTTCAACTCAAAGCTCATTGAAATCAGCTAAAAACTTCCATAAAATTCAGAGGCTTTTGCATTATGTCCCCTTTCTATCCCAACAAAAACCCTTCATAACATTAATTTGAAATTCCAAGATAAATCTAAAAACCCTCTTTAAGAAATTTAGGGGTCTAGCTAACATGAAATAAACAATCCAGCTACTTTTTGGGAAGTCTATCAGAGTTGAAACCTGGGTCTGTAAGGCAAACTTTGTGAGCAGGATAAAAGTCTCAATAAAGCTGGCTGGGCACTTTGAAGGAACGCTGGTACATTACACATTTTATTGCTCACATGCACAAGCCCATCAGTGTTCTGAAGGCAGTCATCCTTCTAGCTCAGTGATTTAAATCAAGAAAGCAAATCAGCACACTTCTATGTATAAAGAGCTGAATTTGGTAAGACCCATGAGTAGGTGTTTGCAAGAGTAAGGCCTGAGACATATGGTTTACAGAGCGTTTGCTCAGTTTAGTTTACAACTAAACACACTTTATATCAAGAGCTGAAATATGAAGTCTAAAGCATCACGTTTTTCAATAGCAATATTAAGCTCAATAAAACTTTTCAAAGGAAAAAAGGTCCCCTGCAACAATGACCACAGTTATTCTCAACAAGCAGTTTTTAGTTTAGTACTAAAGCAGTGCATTACTATCACCTTTCTGCTCTCTACAGATTCCTCCAGGGCACTTAGTTTTTAAATAATTTAAAATTTTCCTGTTAATCAACCTAATGAAAAACATGTCAGAAACTGGACAGAGGTTCATAACAACATAGCAAATACAGAGAACTAATTAGTATCTATAAATAATATTCAGCTGCAAGTTATGAAGTTTATATCAAACCACATGAGTTTATTTCTCATTTGGCCACCTCACCTAGAAGGGCACCCTGGACTCTGTGACTGGACAACCACGGAGACTGGGGGTAACAGGCTAAAATATTTTACTTTTCCCAGCACCATCCTCCTATAGCATCTCTCCTGTCTCTATCCCAATGCTTTCTTTGTCTCTTGAATGATGAATGTAAATCTGATCCTAACTGGCACTGCAATCAGGCTGTGAGGGCTGACTATGCTCAGTGTAAATAACACCCCTTTCACAGCTTAACTGTGGCATCCTGTGGGTTTAAAGAAAGTGCCCTATGAGCACAACAGCAGATAAGAGCTGGAAAAAGCTTTTGCCATTCTGTTCCATTCCCTTAAATAGAAAATAGCAAGGAGTTAGTGTTGTTTGATAGTGACAATAATGAGATTGGTTAGGAGCTGTCCAGAGGGATGGTTATGCCTAAACTGCAGACAAGCAGTGACAAAATGAAAGAAATTGCAACTCCTTGCACCATTCTTTCCCTCCATCCTGTTTTTTGCTTCCATTACTCAGAATCCAGTGTGCTCTCTGAAACTTCATCTTCACCTCAACTTATGGAATTCAAAAAAGCCTGTAGCATGTCATGATGTAAGAAAGCATCCTCACTATAAGACATCAAGTATTGCAATTCTTAGCTCCTTATTATGTGAATGAAATCGACTTATTTTTCATGACTGCTGCAAGAATTCATTCTTTAGCTAATATGACCTTAGTAGTTCAATTAAATTTGGTAGTGCTGAAACTTGTTACAGCTGAGCCTGAATCCTTACCCCTGTGAACACTCAGACAGCCACTTGCTGTCCTAAATGCTCAAAATAGATACAGAGAATGACACAAAATATAATTTATATAAGAACATACCATTATTATGGCATTTACTTTCAATCCCAAATTGACCATCATGGTCAGGTTTAGACAGCATCAATCTAAGTCAACATAAAGTTGTGCCAGAAAACTGAAGAACACTTTAAATAAACTTAATAGAGACATTCTACTACCCAGTGATGCCACAGGGTTTCTTTATACACAGTACAGCAATGAAAAGCAATGAGGAGGCATTGGACAATGGAAGCCACTTCTAAATTAATCCACATTTACTAGCTAGATGTGGCATATTTTATACTATGTCAGCCCATTCAGTTTCCAAAAGCCCCTAACAATCATCATCTACTTGAAATTCCAGCTCAAAGTAAAGTGCTGTGTTGATTTTTTTTAAATAATAACTTTCTGGCTATGTATTAAATAAAAATGGAATGATTACTTTCTCTTGTGAGCCAAAAAGTCACACTGGACAGAATCCAATAAAAATGGATTCTTTTTCATATTCTTTTGCAATGATCATGGATCAAATTATCTATATACAAAATGCCTAGTGATATATATATACATATATATTTAAGCAGTACAAATGGCTAAATGGGAATTCTAACTCAACATTGACTTCTGAACAAATTTGATACACTTCATTACAACAAGTTTTGAAATACGGTCATAATTTTAAATATTCTTATATAAACTTCCCCAAGAACTGCAATCATACATTCTATGAAATTTTTCAAACTTCTCCTTTGCTTTTCTATGTGCACTGGTTGCATTGGTCAACTTCCACAATATGTTACTTTAGTCATTTAAATGTTGGACCTGAAATTTCTATCTATTTCAAGTGACAATCTGACTGATCTAAAACTTCGTTTGGCTACAAAAAACATTGTGTTTCAGTCTGAGTATCTACTCTCCTTTTCCAAAAGAATTTGTTCCTCCCCTGGTGATGCATGATGGCTGCTGTATAATCTTGTACTGCCCAAAAGAGAGGCTATAGAATCCAGCCTATACAAGCAGAGATTTATGAAGTGGCAAATATTTGCTTGAGACAATTGCTGACCCCAAAGGAACATCTTCAGGAGCCCAGGCCTCCTGAGCGTTGCTATATGAGTCACACAGAGATTAGCTGGGAACAAAAACTGCAGCAACTTTGCATTTAGAAGAAACTTGGAGTCAGGTATATCTTCTCAGCTTGACTCCATGTGAAATTTAAATCCGAAGATCATTAATTTCAATATTGTCAGGATACAAAAGGAAAAGGAGACATTAGCCTTAAAAGATTTAGAAAGGAGTGTTTCAGGATCCCTCTGCAGATTTCTCTTTCCTAGCTAAGCCCCTGCTGTAAGGCAGGACACAAACACGGTCCTTGGAGCTGTTCTGTGTGCATTTCTGACATGCTTCTGAGGAAAACAAGTTCAGATTTCAGCTTCAAGCTCATCTTGAACTCCTCTAAAATGCACTCCAAACTCTCAAGGTTTATTAGCACAGAACAAACCCAATCTGAATCACACGAGATGATCCTTAACACAAGCTTGAATATGACACAAGAGGAGGCTAAAAAATTAGTGATGGACTTTCTTCTGGTAAAAAAAAAAAATAGAAAGAGAAAACTGACTTGCCATAGGAAGAGGAGAAACCAGCTCCTTAAATCCCATGGTTAAAGAATTAATAGAAGCAGGACATAAGGAAATAATACTGGTTCTCCATAGGGCTGTCCATTAAAACTTTCTTGATAATATTCAAGAGGAGATATCAAACATTAATCTGAGTCTTCTCATGTGCATAATGTTTATAAATTTGAAAAGTCTTTAAGATGGGTTTTGTTTATCCAAACTCCTTGCTGAACACTTTCAGATGTCCCACCTACTCTTGCACTTTAGAAAATGTATGTGTGCTACTCATTGCCATTATATTTTCAGCACATCACATTGTTAGTTTTACATCTTAATTGCTGGGGAGTATGTATTTTTCAGTGAAATAAATCTTTGGACTCTAAAATTTCTACTTGTTTATTCAGTAGTTTATACCACATCCAATAAGCCTACACATCAATTTAACATAATGGGATTTTAGCAAAATTTTGTCATAAATGAGTTAGCAATGGCAACATTAGGAATGAAGACATGAAAGCACTGGATTTAGTGCACCTTAGAAAACAGAGTGTTCTCATGGGTCTTTGAAGAGTTTGCCCTCTCATGAGCCTGGAACAAGCTAAGCTCATTGCTGCAGTGTTTTTACAGCTGCTGTTACCTCTGTCAGCAAGAGCACACTGCTCTTACCTAATGCTGCAGCAAGAACTGTGCATGGCTCAGCAATACAACATGGTTAAATCGGGGGGACAAGGAAAGATTTGAGGTAACTTGCTCTTTTTCAAACCTTTCATCTGTTTAAGCAAGTAGGTGGGCCATTAGTCCCATGGGCTAATGGCCATTCGATCCACATGTATCTCTCTAGCCACAATACAAAGTCTGCAAATTAGACAATACCCAGAGTCAGGACTTACATGACCCAAGTATTCAGACTGTAGCTGCAGCCACAGACTGTATATGGTCACTGGTCCCAGCTTCTTGTATCCTTTAAGGCTCTCTGAGAAAGCCAGACCAGTTCCAGGATTGAAAACATCTGCCTAAGAACCATTCACAACTCCTAGGTTTTCCTTCTCTTCCCAGAAAAATACTGAAAAATTTTTACAGAAGAGGATGCCCCCTGCCCACCTTGATGCAGTAGTGATGGATTTTAGCGAAGGATCAGACAAATGATAGCAGGTTGCAAGGGGCAGCACCACCCTGGACCATCACACCAGTCCCCTTTCCAGGACTACAACATGAAAAGCCATAAGCCATTCACAACCTGATATATGATCTGCTTTGTATCCAGAGGTATCTTGGAGGAGTTAACCTGCTGATCTTTTAATGAGTAAATCAGATTGAACAAAGAATTATGTTATAAGCCTTGGCTTTTACTTGGTGTTGAAAAATCATATAGTATATAAAAATGGTGAGATCCAGATATTTGATCTGTGTGAGATTATTCTTCTTGCTGAAACCATGAAACTTTGTGAACTCCTTGGCTGCCAGCCACATAAATCAGCTTCTCATACCTCTTTCTATAGGTCAGTCGTCATACATGTCTTTAAGACTAACATCCACTTTTCCTCCTGTTTCAGCTTAGTCTGTATTGATGTCCTATATGTAAAGCATCAAGAAGCTGAAATAGGTGTTGTTATCAATCTGTTTTGCTTATTCTACATTAGATCTTTGCTTCCTTTGCTAAGACATATAACACTTCTGTAGGTCATTAGAATTCTTATTATTTACTTAGATTCTGGATAAAGTGATCCCCTGGCATTAATTCCTTGTCTTCAGATTTCTGGGTAGGCTTCATTAAGGTGCAGTGCACTTCAAACGCTGGGATAAAAACTACAGTATAACTACTGCTAATAACAGGACAAACTTAGTAAATGTGAAGTTACTAAAAGTGCTCTCAGTGGCTTATTCATACAAAATCTCTAACTGCAGGCCTAGAAAAGGGACTGGCATTTTTGTTCATCTGAATGAAAATTGAAAATAAACTCTACATGAAAATGTTGAACAAGGAAAAACTGCAGAACTAGATACCAAATGGGGATGGGGAAAGTAATTAAGGAGATCAATATGCAATGACTTAAAATCTTTGCTAAAAATACATCACACCCTAAACCCAGGATTTCCTTCACATACTGCAAAATTTAAAAGCCAAATTGTTATTAGGAACTCAAACACAATATTTTAATCCTGTACCTTAGCTATATCACTGATTCAAGCAGTAATATTGTTTGAAGTAGGATATAAAAGGATAGAAATACAATCCCAGAGAGAAAAAGGAAACAATTAATTTCAGTGACTCATTATTGCCTTCCTCTTTATTCAGACACAAAACCTAATATTATTCATAAAGGTGCAAACATGGCAATTTTTCTTCATTTTATTTGGAGCCAAGAGACAAATTGTCAGCCCCCGCACATATGGGAGTGTCGTGACTGTTGTCACCTGTGATCACCAGGAAGAGCTCAGAGGTGCTGGGTGCTGTAGGAGCACAGAGCAGGGATCTGGAGGTTTGTGCTGAGTGAGGAAGAAGAAGAGCAATGACAGCTCCTTGCTGCCAGGACTGTGGGGAGCTGGTGCGTGACACTTCTGCAGCTGCTCTGCGCATACAGTTACAGCCACTGCTTTTGCCTGCAGTAATCAAATCACATCTGAAATACAAGAACTAAGTTGCCTGTAGTGGTGAATGCATTCACTGCGACACTCAGACTCTGTGAGTGTGGAATCAAAGGGAGTCTGCATCCAAATGATCAGCATGCTGCACAATTTGTCAAAATATGAACTTGGATGCTTGAATTTTAATACAAGTGTGATGAAAAATTGTGACCAGAGGAACTTTCTACATCAAATTAGGAAAAACAGAGACAAATTCATAAGGATATGCAGGTTCTCCACAAAATAAAGTGGCTTAACATTGGAAAAATTCAGATGTGTCCTTTTAGGTAAAATGACTACAAACTTAGGCTTTTCCAACTGAGATTGACTAGAGCTCTGGTAATACACAGCACTTTAGGGACAACAGAACAAGTGTTAACTTCAATACATACAAAGCTTAAATGTAATTATTTTACAGTATGCTGGATTTCACAGCTACCACTTTATCCAGGCTGCAGCTATTTTGAGAGAAATAAACGTCTCTATTTCTGTTACTTATACACCAGCATACACAAATTCTTATACCTAGGCACATATATATAAAAGCACTGCATGCACACATCTCTTCTTCTGTACTGGGAAGAAAAGCAACTAGATCTACCTACAGGAAAGTTTATTCAGTTAAATCCACAATAAAAGATCAATACTTTATGGTAGGTTCTGCACACCTTATTATAAACTTCAAAAGCAAATACAATTTTGACAAGAAATACAATCCATTTCTACTTTACACTCCTTCCGAGATCCTCATGGCACAAAATATCTTTTTAATAGATGAAGAAGGAAAATAAAGAGGTCACATAAAATGTTCAGGACTGTAAAGGAAGTCAGGAGCATGCTAAGGATAGAACCCAGTTGTACTAATATTTCCAGCCCCTGAAATGTTAAATGCAGACATGCAATCCCACCAGAAAAATGGGCAAGCATCACACTAGAGCCCCTGCTTCAAGCATACATGCCTACTGGGAAGTGCTGGACACTTCTGGTTGCCAGCCAGTAAACTTTCCCCCTCCTCAGCATGAACTCTGATTGTGTGCCAGTTCACTTACCCATGATTATCATTTTTTCTGTCTGATGAGTGTAGAACAATTGCCCCTCGAGCACGGGTTAGCCAGAGCCGGAAGAGCTGCTTGCCTCCAGCCCAGCTGTTGGAGTCTCCATGCAAGATGCTGTGCAAAATGTTGAGTTAAAAGAAAACACGAGTAGGGGGAAAAGAGAGCTCTCTGAGAACCTCCACATGGTTCCTGTTGCTAAGGGAACCACTCCCTTTGTCTGCATAGGTTAGGAATGGCTGCTTCATTTGGAGTCTGTCTCTTAAATACTGAAAACAGCACAACAATTTCAGAGAGAAAATAAAAAGTCCAAAATGTCTTGCAACCATAGAAAAATGGATCCACCTAGGAATTCTTACATTAAAAGCATCTATTAATAGCTGATTTGGGTGACTCCAAGGAGACTGTAGAACTCCTCTGTGCCATCTGATGGGACAATACACTGCTGCACACAGTTTAATTTAGTTATTGTAATCAGCTTTTGGGGATGAGGATAGCTGATTACAGAGAGATAGAAAGAAATCAGGTCCAGTTTACTACAAAAAATGGAGAGAGATCAGCAGTAACAAATATAAGCATTTAACAGTTATTCATGATGGGCTATAGAAGAGAGGTGCCTTTACTTACATGGGCTCCTATAAAATCCAAGCCCAAATCCTTAACTCTGATTTCTGTAGCTGCTCTGCCCTGCTGCCTCTCTGTCCCCAGAACCAGCACTGGCCCTGTTTCTGAGCCCCCATATATTTGAGAATCTACCTTCTATACAGGCCCATTGGGCTCAGTGCAATTCAGCACATGGAGTCAGGAACCCCTGCTTCTTATCTTACTCTCCATGGTATTAAGGCACACAGTAGGATGTGTACATCACATAAAGGTGATTTCACTGTGAGTCTGAGGCCCTAAAACGTGAAGAGCTGACAGAAATTGTCAGGAAGTTATTATATTGGAACAGAAACCCCTGAGTCTAACCTCAAACATTTTGTTTGCATTAAGAAAATCAGATTCTTTCTGACAATATACAGTACAACAAGCACTGTACAGCACAATCACATCCTGCTCTCTCTCATCTGATGCCACAGCCAGCACCTCAAAATACTGTCATTACAATTTTTTCAGTGAATTTGCCTGTTTCAATACTGTAATATTATGGGGTAGAAAAGGTCAAAGACTTAGATCCAGATACAAATTTTCAAGCATAGGCTTATTTAAGGCTCTTAACATATCCAGAGAACAATCAGAGAAGTGAGTTATATTATGTTTGTATAAATAGACAAAAGTTCAAAATCTTGGATGATAGGCTTCTGTATGGAAAGCAGAATTTTCTTTTTCCACCAGAGAGCAGCTGTGAGTGCCTGGAACAGTGGAGGGGGAGTCAGTTCAGTCTTGCAGTAAAGAGCTGAGCTTCACTTAATGCAAGGTAGCTGCTGACAAAAATCAGTGCCAGTGTTCTGTTTTCCAGGGAGCGAGCTGAGCTTTTTTCCCCCCAGTCAGATTTGAGTATAATCTTAGAAAATACCAGAGATGCTCTTAGAGAACACTAGTCAGATAAGAGTAATAAGATGTCTTTGCTCAAATACCACAGTCCAGCACTGACTCTTTGACATGAAGAATTCAGTTGTCACTTCATTGCACATGTTGAATTGTACTTTCAGCATATGAGTTGCAACACCTCCCTGTCTTCCTCTCACCTCAATGAGTAAAATAAAGCAGAATTGCTTTGTAGAGAGGCCTTTCTGCTCTTCTTTTCAAAATATTAGGAGATTAGAGAGTGCAACCAAGACTTCAGTTTAGGGACATTAGAAGGCAACTGTTAATAGGTTTCCATTGCATCATTTTTATCAAGGAACATTTAATTGGAAAGCAATTTAAAAGCCTGTGATTGTATGTACTATTTTCCTTTCAGAGAATTAATCTGAATTACTCAATCCTTTGTATGTGTACACACAAACGCGCTCATCCCATTTTCTCCTGCTCATGGATAGACTGATGCCAAAGCAAATGTAAATGAAAGATCTGGGGATTCTCTGCAGCCTCAGCAATGGAGATAAAGGGTTTTATGGTTGAGCTAAAGTTTCTGCCAATAAATACTTTGCCCACTTTCTTCTGCTGCTTGCAACCCAAGAACCTTCTTCAGTGTAATTGCAATGACAAGGGCAAACCAATGCACGTTTAGAGAATTCAAAGTTAATTCCCACCATAGTAAAACTCTTCAGTGCCACATATCAATGCTTAGTGAGTCTAACAGTGCACTTTATCTAAGCCTTTTAGCAAGTGTTTGGTTATATAATACTATCATTGATACAAGAGCATTCTGCTGATCATTCCCATTTTGTCACTTTATGACAAAAAGGCATAGGGAGCAACTTCAGATCACATTTGTGAAAGAGTCAGGGACAGAACCAATGTGGCCTCCTGCATTACTACACATTACCCCCCAAAAAACCAAAATAAAAGAGAATACCAATGCTTTTCCCCTTATTTTAACAAAAATAGGTATTTTCTCTATTCAATAGATATTTTAGCATCCTATACAGGACATTTACTATTTTGCAATACATTTTTGTCAGACTGGCAATGAGGCTCAGATTTTATTAAGACAATGCGAATTTACAAGAAGTGAAACTCTACTCAGAGCCTTTCTTCAGTGAAATCTTGAACTGTATCTGTTACAATAAATCCCATCTTCTCAGCTGAAAAGTAAACTGCAGTAAGTACTAATGTCCTGAAGAGCCTGACTTTGTTATGCTAATCCAAGGTATTAAGAATAGTCAGAAAAGGAATTCATTAGTGGCTACTTGAATTAACTGCTTTTTGTCCCAAATGTGAACACATCCCCACAGTCAGAAATGACCTACACAGTGTGATTGAAACTTACTTATTTACTTATATACAATAAGGAGCTGAGCAGTTTGCAGTGCACAAAGTGAGGCTATGGAAAAGTACATTACAGTGCTCCTGCTTCAGGGCCCTCACAGTAAGAATTTTAATATATTTGCCTGTTTTCTGTGTATCATTCAGGCAAAAACATTGAAACTCTATCCCCTCAGTCCACTTAGTGAGCAAGAAAAGATGGCCTGCCTTAAAAAAAATGGCTTAGAAGGAATTTTTAAAACAAATATTTACAAAGCTCTAAAAATATTATCTTGTTTTGTTAAGGTTAAGTGTATAAGCACCATACCCGTTACAAAAATAGCTCTTGTTATGCAGTGAAGGAGAGAAGGCAGATGGAGCTGTTGATAGCCTCAGTGACAATAGTGCAGTTGCACAGGAACCAGTATTCACCTTATAAGGAGAATTTTTCATATTCCCCAATTTATTTCTTTTCAGTCGCTAGTTAGAATTAAAATTCCGACATGAGAAATTTTCCATAGGAGGGTCATATTTAAAAGACCCTCTATATAAAAAAACCCCTTTACTTTGAATGAACTGACATGGATTTAAATGACCTGTGAGAGTATGAGTACGGTTGTATGTGCATGTATAAGGTTTCTTGTCCACTTTCGAGAGCCCAGACTCCCATCCCTAGTGGCAGTCTGCCAAACAGGCCAGGAACGTGAAGAAACTTGACTTTCTGGCACTGTTCCATGTGAGATGCCGGGGAGCTGAGAGCTGGGAAAAGCGGGTGAGCTGGCAGCAAACCAAGAACATCTCCATCAAAAATTTCATTGGAATAGACATTTTCATGCAACGTGTTAGATTTTGGTGAACCGGCATTAGCTGAGAGAAAAATGTTCCACTGGAAAGTTTCCAGTTTGTCCTAGTGCTAAGATCTTGACGCTTGGACCTCGTATATTTCATTCAACTGAAAAATAGATTTTTATTTCCTGGTGTCATGCACAGAGACAGAATGTAGTTTACTGTACTGCTGATTGTCTAAAATAATTTCTCCTGATACTGTAAAAAGCTTTATTTTGCCATCTGCAGTGAGTGCTGCTGTCTCATGACTCCATGATTTTTTTCTATCTCCCCACCCCTCTTCATTTCATCTAAATGGATCACACGAAGGAATGTCAGCAGGAGAGGGACTCAGTGGTGAGAGCACCACTTTGTACTCCGAGACAGATTTAAATAAGTATCTCTTGAACAAGATTTCTGTCTTACTTTCTATATTAGTTCAGTGAACAAAACAATACATCTTCATCTTAAGGCGTTACTGAAATTCATAAATATGGATTATAACAATAAACCTGTAACAGTTCTGAGAAATGTATAAAATATAGTAGCTTCAACTACTAAACTGTAGAAAAGTATTTAATTGTATATTGAGTACAGAGGGCACAAAGTTGTGGCAGAAAACTGAGATAGAGAAGGCTACAGCACTGGATGAACAGTCAACTCTATATTGAATGCAATTGCAACACACCCATGCACACTTCAAACATTTGATTTCACAGATTCTTTGACACAAAAATGTGTATGCAATATATGTAATTTAGCTCATCATATTCAAGCTGCATGTGTGACAATCCTGAGCTTATTGGAAAACTTGAACTAAATTCAGCTTTGTCACTGATGGGATATGACAAAGCTGGGCCAATTCCATGTGCTCTGCTTTTGAATCTGCCTCTCAGAGCACTCATTCATATTACACCCCATTCAGGAAGTGATCTCACTGGAAAATATGAGCAAAGCATAGGACAGAAGTTCCAGACTCAAAAAGCTAAGGAATGTTCTTTCCCCCCCTGCCACTTCATCCTCTTTTAAATGAATTTAGTCCTTGTGAAAATAATTGGATCAACAGCCCTAAGGACCAGGGCTGTTATGGACACACAAGGACACATTTCCACTGTTCTCCTTTCACATCAACAGATGTTCACTCTGAGCTGCAAGTTTAACTTCTCATCTTGGACATCATAGGACTTCACCCAAAACTAGTGCAGAGATAAGCACAGAATTCCTCAGCCTGAGGATAAATAACTTTATAAACATAAAGACAGCTTATTAATGCAATAATTCACTCCCTAATCTTTTGAATTCTCATAGCAGAGAAGAAACCCAATTCTCAACTGAGCTCTAATACATAACTGTTAATACAGGTACTGTAATAGTATCCTTTGGTCACTAGCTCTCTCCATTTTGAATATGGGCATCAAATTTGAGTTAAACCCAGCATTAAATGTCTGCCTATGGGATCTTATCTTGCTTTTTCCTACTGGTTATGAAATAAGCATTAATGCAGTAACAAAGTGTTGCACGAGCTCCAGCTCTATAAGTAGACCATATCCAAATCCTAGACACAGTACAGCATGTTTTAAGGAAGCCTCTGTGTTTCCAGTAGCTTAGTGTGGGAGAGTCAATTCAGCTCCATGTCTCCATTTTACTTCCCAGAATTTCTTACTCTCTTTGGAAGAGTAATCCCCCTATTTTCAAATGAATGAAAATTCTTCATCTCCATTTCAAGTTGCTGTCAGTATTTCCAGGCTGTGTAACCACCTTCCTCAAGTGAAATTGACAAAATTGGCCCAAATAATGAATTAATTTTTCAGCAGAAGAAAGTAGAAAGCATTCCAAGCCTGCTGAAATTGATGTGAAATTATCAGAGAAAGTATGTGCACAGAATTAACAAAGCAAAAGTCAGACCTATGGATACACGTTGGTCAATATCTCAAAACAAACAACTCCAGCTGGTGTTTGCTGCCTCTACTTGACAATGATGCACGTTTTACACATTCTCTGACAAGAGCTGACTTCAGATTTGTCTCTGCTGTTTATTTCTGTTCTTTAGAAAATAGAGATTCAGAAAGTTCTGCCACCCACTTGCAGCAAATTTAAATTTCTAAACAAGAGTGAAGCTCAGTGATAGCACTGTGAGTGAAGCTGCTGAAGCAGAATTATTCTCTTTACAAAGAGCAAGTCTCTCACACTATGTGTAAGTTTACAGAGAGGTAGACACACACAATATATTCAGACTAAATTTACTGCACTATGCTTGATTTCTTTTCACTGTAACTATTTTCTGTGCCATCACTGAAAGCATTTCCAATACATATATTTGCTCTGACACCTCTAGATATCATCATCATGTTCTCTCATGCCCTTGAGTGAGATTGACTCACTTCCATGTCTTCTGTTGCTGTGACAAAGTAAACAGTAGCTACAGTGCTGTCGAAGAATTGGATTTCTTTTTCTCTTTGCTCTTAACCCTTTTATCTCTATACCTGAAATAGCTTGTTCTATCATCCAATTCATATTCATATTTTACAACAACTCTTGCCCAGTTTTTTGCAGAAATTAATACCTGGCCCTTGTGTTACTTTCACCTTTATGAAGCCAGAAAAAAGAGCAAAATAAACCAAACTGACTACATTTAATGCAGCAGCTGTGGCAAATTGCTCAGAAGCAAGAGCTTCAGAGAAGCAGGCCTTCTGGGGGTGCTCCCGTCATCGAGCACACACAGCTAATACTCCTTTCTGTGTCTCATAAAGCAGAAAGAGCTCCTAAAATTGAACTTCACCCACTCCAATCAAAATGCCACTCAACTGCTGATTGAAATATCCTTCATTCAAATCAGAGTGAGTGCCTTTAATGGCTACCCAAAAGACTGTCAAATTAAATAAGAAACAAAATGCAAATAAATTAGCATTCCTAGCTACTGATAAGCTATAAATATTTATGAGGAAAAAAAGATGCTGTAATTTCAAATGATACCACAGGCCTATTTTGTACAAACAGTTAAAACAGTTATACATGCAATACTGTACTTTGCAATTTTTTTCCATTTCACATCACCATAATCACCTAATAAATATTTAAATGGACCCATTTGCTGTAACTATAAAAGAACCGTGTAAACTTGTTGTCATCTAGACACATAAGCCGCAGTGGAGTCAATGAATTTCAACAGTCACTTAATATTGCAAGCCACAAGCTACCTTAAACCTGCCAGCAACTGTCTGCCAGGAAGCTACTGTAGCACCACGGCTACCTCCTCCAACCCAGGACACGAGATTCATTATGAATGCTAGCATTGCTACTCTAATTAGGCCTGGGAGAGGTTTAACAACCATGCTACAGTCTTGCTGCTGACAAATATAAAAATAAAGCCTTGTTCAAATTAGCAATGTGAAGTGAGAAGGCCTAGAAGCAGCAACTGTCTGACCAGTAGTGAAACAGTTCTAATCTATAGTGAGGTTATTTTGCTTCATAAACTGCTAGTATGTTACCTGCAGGAGGTCTCCCTGTAAAATGAATTATAGTAAGCTATATGTGATAATTAACCGTGCATTAGCAAATATCTTGAAACAGGGGGGCTCTGTTTTCTCTGTATTTTGACTAATAAAAGCATGAATTTGTTCAACAAATGATCATTTAGGTTGTGGAATGCTAAGCATATTGGAAGAACACAGTAAGCAATAGAATATTGTAGGTGGACTAACAGTTTCCTTACAAAAACAGGCTGTTTAATAGGCTGGCTCCATACTACGTTATTCACAGTACTAAAAACCACAGTGTTGGGAAGACAAATACAATATACATTTAAAATAATATAAACCTTGTACTCATATTTACTTTAAAAATGCCATGGATGTGACAATAAAAAAAAAAAATCCATAAGCAAACGTTTATTTCAGAAAGAGAAAATCCCAAATGACTCTTTCCAGAATGTAAACAGATAGTGAGGCAATCGGTATGGTCATCTTCTCTAGAGGGGAGAAAAATGTGGCTGGGTTTAAAATAGTCTACATCATATGAATGTGAAGCAAGGAAAAAAAAAAAAAAAAAAAAAAAAAAAAAAAAAAAAAAGGAGCATTATGTATATTGCTTAACACAATCAAAATAAAGTGGTGTATAATTTATTTTAGCTTCAAATACATCTTACTAAAACACTTTTAACCATAACGCTTATGGAACTGTGGCTGTACCAGCTCCCCCTTGGCTGTGAATCAGGTCAGATCCACTGCAGCAGACACAGATTGACATCTGTGCCTCTTTATTCATGCTGGATGGACTGGAGCCCAAGATTCCAAACAAGACTCCAAAACTGAAAGTCATTTAACTACAGGTTAGTCTATCAGCTTTAGCCAGGCTCCACGTGGTAATGACTCATTATTGGATTTGGCTGTATCATGGGTTGATACCCATCCCCAGTCATGGGGTAAAATAGAAGTTATTGGACAGTTCATAAAGATCAGCATTCAGAAGTCTCTCAAAATGTTGAATATCTTTAAAACATCAGGAATGTTCTCTAAGTGTAAGGTAAAGCCAAGCTCAGCTGTACTGTGAGCTGTATGTGTCCATTTCCTTCCCCCAGCACAGCTCTCACCTACCCTGTGAGAAACCACATGCTCCAGTGCCAGATCTGTCCCTGCAGCATGCTGGGCCTTAACAACTCCCTGATTTCTGGGGCAGGGAGCTCTCAGTGAGCTACCAGAGTTGTGAGCCTGCAGCAGACATTCAGTCTGAGCATGGCAGGGTACTCACACTGCCTGGAGAATGCTCTGGGGCTGGGACTGCAGCATCCTGTGCCACACAGCCCAGAGCAAGAATGCTCCTCACCAGCTTCCTGCTGCCTTCTTCTGAACATCCATTTGGTTCAGCCAAAGGATATTGGCTTGGTGTTCACTTTCTAATATCTGTTTCAACTATTCTGGGGGCCAGTAGATCCATATTTGTCATATACATGAAATACTTTCTTTTTTTAGAATTAAACAATTTTTGCAATCAATTACAAAAAATGGGCCAAGAACACACTGCTGAGGAAGTATATAGAAAGAAAACGGGCATTCTTACAGAAAATACTCTATATGGTAAAAAATTACTACAAATGAATGGCAATAATATGGCTACAAGTTATTTCTTCTACTTCTTTCTTCTTCTTCTTCTACAGAAAGATAAGAAATTACAAAAAAAAATTTATATCTCCAAGCTAGTAGAGAGATTCTGTCTCAAGTTTGTAAGTGCCAATCATCTGGCAAAGGAGGATGAGTTTGAGATTCTGTTTTCCCCTAGATCTCCAGCATAAGAATGTCTGCCGTACAAGGAATTTAAATATATTACTTATTAATGTATCTCCCTCTCAACAACATGATTTTTCACTCTAACTTAGGGCATTAGATAATTTTTCACCATTGCAATTTGAAAGTGACCATACATCCATACTGTTGCAGTTAATGAAGTTTGAAAATCCAGTGTCATTTTAAAAATCTGTTTTTCAAAAAGAAAACCAAACCCTTAAATGTTTTTACCATTGCACTAACCTTCAGTTCTCTAAGGCAAATGAGAACTTAGAAAGAAGTGTGCTTTATTTTCTCAGTTGAATTATATTTATAGATTTCCAGGCAGAGGATAAGATTGCCCCCTTTTGGAATTTTTCAGAGTAACAGTCCAAATAAAGAATTGGGTGCAAAGCATTCCTAATCCCTACTCAAGATATGCATCTCATCAGGGATTATTTCTGCTTCATGCTGTTGTGTTCTCATGTTACTGTGTATGTGGCTTCACATTCCTTATTAAAGCAACAGGCATGAAAGAATTCAAGTGCTCTTGCCAGCAACCACAAAGGAACAAAATTTGAAGTCAGATAAAGGTAAACATATGGAACATTCTGAGGAATGCAGTAATAAAGATGGAATATATAGCTGAATTCTCCCCTTCTCTGCTCTGTAGGACAAACTTTAGAGACAGTAATTTCTAACTACAGTGTCCCAGAAAGCAGCATTCTCTGATAAAATTCACAGAGAGCATAGCATTCTAAATAAGAAATGGAATGACTGAAGTGCTGAAAACTATCATGACAGTTCTTCTGATCCCAGATTTAATTTAATAGCAAACTCATCCTTGGTGCACTGATCTGGTGGTTGAGAGATTTTTGGTTTTTTTAATAGTGCCAAATATATCAATAATTTGTTTTTAAACAACGCAGTTTAGTCCCTCTAAGTAGTTAATAATTAGTATTATTTGCAAGTGAACATCATTAGTCTGTTACTTGACCTGCATAATCTTCTAGTTTTAGAAAGCTAATCTTTATATAAAGCACAATTAATTGCATTAATTTGCACATTTTTGTTTCAAAACTTATTTCCATGGGGTGATACCTTTAAAGCTCTTTCAGTTACCAAATTCCATTCATTCTCATATGAACCTGATGGTTTAAAATTAGTAAAGAGTTTTATCTAAATAAATATATTAATATGGCTTCAACTAGAAGATTCTTTGAAGAACATATTGCCCAAATTGTGTGGGCTGTATTAAATAACTCCATCCCATTAATCTGTTCCAGTCACAGACACTATGGAATACAACATTTATTTATATTATATTATATTATTATTATATTTATTTATATTTATATTATATAAATATTATTTATTTAGTTTTCCCTCTTATTACAATCAAACAAAGGCTATTGTCTTCCAAGAATTCAAGTATAGTTCAGTCAACTAAACCAAGACTAGACTAGTTCATAGGAAACAGCATACTTGAGTGTCACTACTGATTTTACACCCTACAGGACAATACTATAGAGCAGTGTTCATGTAGATGCTATAAAAAATATCACTGTGCCAATAAACTTCAATGCAAGTGCCTCAGTAATAAGTCATGTCACTCATTTCAGTTTTTAAAATTTTAAAAAGCCATCAATAACATTTTTTCCTGTGGTTAATATTTTCATATTCCTAATCTCTGAGATACCAAACCTTTAAGAGTGATGAATCCCTTACATATGTTTTATCTTTGCTTCACGGCGAGCAGATTATCACAATGAAGATGATTAGGCATTGCAAATTTTATGTCTCCATAAAAAAGCTGAAATCCCAGGTTTACTGAGTGGAACTCTGAGTAAAAACCACCATTACACATAAAGCACCAAGTGTAACAAGATGAACCGCAATGTAACTTTCCAGACTGTTTGCCCAAGCTGTTTAATGCCCTGTGTATTTCTGTTGAGGCAAAGTGAGAGCTTAAGTTGAATTATGTCGTTGCTGCTTTCAAAATACTTTAAACAGTTATTGAAACTGTAGCCAGTGTGTCATGCATTCCAATACAGAATCTAAGGATCTATGTATCCAGTGTCGCTGTAAGACTTTTACTTAGAGTTTTCCTTTCAGTGCTATGAAGTTAATCATAAGGAAGGAATGCACATTCTGATCATGTTAATTAGCTCAGTGAATATGACTTCTAAAGAGATCACTTAATGAGTCCTCAAGGATGCTGAAAACCATTTTATTAAGAGAAATGCTTGGTTTCCTTTACTGACACATTCATTGGACCAAAAGGCTGCCATTAAGTAGTCTGTAGCTGTCTTAATATCTATATATGGACAATGAAACCACTACAGAAGACACGCTGTAAATTTAATAACCACATTTTATAGCCACTGAAAAATACAAGGATAAGGATAGAAGCAGATTAGTCATTTATGCTTTCAGAAAACATAAATTTGAACTTCTGAAGGCATAATTTTATACATATAAAGCAGATGAATCAGTGCTCTGGATCACTGAGCTTAATTCAGTGCTTTTATTTTTCTTCTTTGCCCTTGATAAAGGACACTAAGAAGAAATGCCAACTGATACAGAGTTTTGCTCATGGTTGCAAAAGTGCTTTAAAAAACTCTTAAATGCAATAAACTTTTTAACTGCTCCCTTGGACAAAGAAAACTATGCTCTTGGTTTGACCATGACTTAGAAATTTTTAGGATATGTTCTTATCTTTGCAATGTTTTGATTTAGATTCATCCCATTGTACCACCAAGCCCCTTTTTATGGAGTGAGGACTCCATATAGGCAAGGTCTTAATTCAGTTATTCTTCCTGGGTAGGAAGTTGGCCAAACATCCCCACCTACTTCTGCTATGAGGTCTTCACTGCTCATTCTTCCATAGAACATGAGAAACACGTTCCACCTGATAAATAAACTGTGCCTTTCTCTCCTTTTCTGTTCTCTAAGGAGTGGGGGAAGGCATTGCACCTGAAACAGCTCCAGCATCACTGCACAGTTGTTGTCACAAGAACAGTGGGACTGGTAGGACAGGTAGGAATTCCATTTGTTTTATTCATTTAGAAGGAAAAAACCACTGCATTACTAGGAATCCATTCTGGACCCTGACTGAAGCACGTGAATGAGCTGATACAATGCCACAGAATCTGAGCATGTATAACAGAGAATGATTTGAAAACAAATTTTTTCACTCTTTGTGAGTGTAGGAGAGAATGCTTATTATGTGCTTCCATAATCACATCTTTCATCCAAAATTAGAATATGTTGAGTAAATCCCAAAACAATTCATGACTTCTCTAGAGCAATTCCCACACTTCCCAATTGTTCTTCAGGCAGTTTAAAGGCCATGTAGCTCAGAATCTGCTGCAGGCTGCAGAATGTTTTCATCTGACTTTCTGGTGAGTTTCCACTCTGTTTTTCAAGGTTGAAAATAGAGGATCCACTACTGGACTCATGAATACATCCAAATGCTGGAGAATGGCTATAAGAAATATCATACAGGGATTGAAAGCTGTGTTTTAAATACAAAACTTTCTTGTGTCTGTTAAATATCAACACAGCTGCCTGTATTTTTCCAATATTCTTTGCATTTTTCCAATACCACTTAAAGAAGTCTAACAGTTTTGCAACAAATCATATATACAGCAGGGCCATTTAAGCAGTACATTCATGCTGCAAAGCAGAAATTCTGCATAAGTGGGTAGGGAATATATCAGAACAATGTTTCTGCTTAGCTTTTTTGAGAAGCTATAGGTAAGTTTCACACTGATTCACAAATGGCTTCCAGTTGATAAAATGTTGTTCACCTAAGAATAAAATAAACTGTATGAAAAAAAATAAATTTACAATCATTATTTTCTGGTTTCCCTTTTTTCACCCTTGTCCAGCCACATGCCAAACCAGTGCTAGAATGGGTTTAAATTTTGGATAGAGCTCAGTTAATCTATTCAGTTGTGAGTTTAACCCTACCTGACCATCATTACTGATACTTTATTCTTTTTTCTAAATGTAGAGTCCACAAGAACACTATTGCAGT
Organism: Oenanthe melanoleuca; assembly: GCF_029582105.1. Taxonomy (NCBI): domain Eukaryota; kingdom Metazoa; phylum Chordata; class Aves; order Passeriformes; family Muscicapidae; genus Oenanthe; species Oenanthe melanoleuca. Next base: position 4,468,923 of record NC_079351.1, read on the forward strand.
GATAATGGTAGAACTTGCAATCAAAACATTAGCAATTCCCAATTCCTTCACTTTACAGGGTAATTAGTTTTCTACATCAAGTATTACTGAGTTTATGATTAACACTGTTGTTATAAAAAGCTTTTTATATGTATTCTACAGTTCTGCTGAATGCATTGATTTGTTCTATAGGCATAAACTAAAAAAAAAACAGTTTAGAGTGCAATATGAATTTTGCATGGACTAAACTCTGCAAAATATCCTAAATATAGCTAACAGGTGAAGTTTAATACTATTTGATATAGGAACTTTTTCAGTCATAAATCTGTGGGGAAATTTGTTGTCACTAAAACAAAAATCTGTCTTATTTTAGGGGGAGACCAAGTTTCTCTAAAAACCTAAAAATAGCTGAAGTTTTTGGATGTCACAGTAAAAATACCAAAACTGATTTGATTTTTAGAGGAAAGGATTTCTAGTCAGCCCTAATAATAGGGAAAATTCTCTGTCATCATTCAGTTTGGCTGAAGAAGGAGTCTTCAATTTATCCTATAAATGCAGAAAGTACTTGTAAGAACCTATATTTACAACATCTAATAGCATCATCCACTAAGTCTACACTAGGAAAACTGCAGGAACAATAAAGGCAAGAAATGCAAGAGAGGGCCTGTTGAGATTAGCAATAAAGACTCATTGTAATAGGACATGCCATCACACTGAAAACAAAGGAAATGGGTATTAATTCCTCTGTGAGTTACTGGCTACCCTTCTGTCATTGCTTGTATTGAGCTCACTACAAAGTTTTAGGTAAGTTCTGTGGAAACTTTCCTTATCATCATCTTAAAATCATCAAACTGTCTTTAAAAAAAAGAAACCAGTAAAACTTCATCCAGTACAGGGGAAGAGTACAGACAAGACTGTCATGCTGCTTCCAAGCAAGCCAGTCAGTTAAATTGCAACATGCATGTGCAGGCCAAGTTTCTTCCATCAGAAGGAGCAGTCTCCACAAGACTATTTAGTTACATGAATCACTATTTATCTAGAGCCTCTGACAAGATACAGTCAAATGTAATTCTTTCAGAGAAGACAGGTCCATGCCAATTTGTGTCCTCCTTTTTCACTTCCAAAAGGCATCTTAATCAGTTTATGGAACATGAAAAAAATCGAGCCTGCTGCAGTGCCACATAAATATTCTACAAGTCTGAAGTGCTGTTGCTATAGGAGGCACATGAGCTTTGAATCTGCTGCTAATAAACAGTGCTTGGAAAACATACTGAGAAATAATTGCAGGTTAATAACCACGTTTCAGAAAATCCCAAGGATCCTCTTTTATTCCATGTGTCATAGCAGTCTGACTGTGCAGTACAATGCAACTTAATTTGCTCCCTTAATCTTCCTCTGGTTGGTGTTGATTGGTTCTATTCAAAACTGGTCCCTTAAAGTTTTTGATAACTCCCAAAATTACTTATCCTTTAGTTATCACAAAAACACACACACACACACACACACACACTCATACACCCATCCCCCTAACTTTTTGCAGAGAATCAATGGAAATAAGAACTTTTCCTTAAAAATAAAATAAAAATAAAGTCTTGGACTGTCATAAACTCTATGCATACTCATTCCAGGTTGCCAGTTTTTAGTACTGGGTTTGTTCATGTGCAAATGCAGGTAAGTGATTGCTATTAACACATTATGGGATTGCTAATCCCATAAACTGACTCTTGAAGAAAACAGTAGAAATATAAACAGTTCCATACATAGAAATGATGAACATGCAGTCTTAAATATGACGACAACTTGTTTATAAGTATTCCCCATTAAAAGGTATTAGCCACATATCATAATATCAGTATACACTTGGTTGAAAATAGTAGCATTTACTTGGAAGACATAACAAAAGTGTTTCCTCCCCAACAAATATTTCAAATTCCATTCTTCATATAAAATATTTTACATATTTAGAGAACAGCAAAGAAATAATCTGCTTATGCAGCACATTAAACTGAATGCAATTTTCATTCTTCAAAGATGGAAAATAGTGTCTAGAAATGCATGTAGTAATCTGCTCATCAGGTAAGTGAAGAAATTAATTGAGAATACTTACATACAGTGACTCCAGTGTGCTTTGCCCCTTTTCACTTCTGTTTTTCAAGCCTCAGCTGAAACAAACCATCTTTGACAGTTTGCATTTCCTCAGAGCTGCTCTGTCAGTCTGCAATTCCCGAGATGAACACTCTTCCAATAATTTATATCCCTATCAGAGTTCTCCTGTTCCCTGAGCAGAGGCAGCACAGCCTCTCTGTCATCTCCCACTTGCTGAGCTTCTGCAGCAAAGAAACAATAGAGGGGAAACCGACAACTGATAGTGTTCAACTGCTCAAGGAAAAGCAACCTGAGACCAGAAAGTAACACATTAGATGGTAAGGGTACACTGAAGTGTGTCATCTGTCCTCCAGTGGCATTTTGAACCCTCAGAAAAACTGTAAAATAGTGACACTAAGCTTGGGAGGGCACAATAACGCTGGAAAAGGATTTCAAAGCAATCATTCTCATGAATATCATGACATTCAAAAAGATGCTCCTTTAAAATTAAATTATATTTTAATAAAAATTAAAATTCTCAATTTCTCTTTACCAGGAGAGCAGCAAAGGATGAAATACTCCTGACAGATACTATGTTCCCTTCAATAAATTAAATTACTCTGTTACTAGGAACACCATCATGTGGACAATTATGTTGCATGAGGATTAAAAGCAGTGTAACTATTTAAATAATAAAATTTCTTTTTTGAAGGAATAACAAGAAATAATGCTGATAGTCTGATGAAAGGCCATCTCTTTAACACAGTCTCCTAAATTTATTCTAGTGTATGAGAGACCTTAATTACAATAACTTCAATGGTGAAACAAGTGAACAGATTAATTGAACCATGAATCTTCAGCTCATCATCAGAAAGAAGTCTCCTCCTCAAAATTCAGTTATATGAATCAATAATCATTCCCACAAGCCCACTTATTTATATAGTGGTAAATCTCATTCTACATACAGGAGTTCACAGAAATTTTATCAGATAGTGCTAAGGTTAAGAAAGCATTCAATTTGGAGAGTTTGGATTAGAATTTAAATCTCCTTTGGAACATAATTAATGCACTAACATCTATTAATAACCACAAAAACTGCTAGAAGAGGCAGTTCTGTTACTACTTTTTTAGAGTTCAGTAAAACTCATTTTTATAGACAGGACTAAACATTTCTAACACTTACTTTACAGCCTCCTCTGGGATGGTATATACTGCTGCCAATTCAGCACCACTTCCTGACACTTTAAAGAAAAAAGAAAGAAATGTTAAACACAGTGGCAGAAGAAAAGTTTAAGTGCCTTGATTAATTTTTCTGCATTGGAATCTGACTGAGATAACACAACTTTTATAAGAGGGTGTTACCTTTTCAAATTGAAATCAATGAGTTGGGATTTCTGCCCCTCACTCTCATTGTAGAATACACAGTATCAGAATCTTGGCATTTGGATCATTTGTATTATTAGGAAGAAATAATAACTTAAAGACAGAAAAAAATAAGGATATAAATTCAACAATGTCAGTAAATTCTCAAGAAAATATTCCTATGTAATAGTCCCCAAATGTAGTGCTCAGGTGCCAGAAGTCCTTTAGGACATAAAGTGAAGATATTAAGCAGCTAGAATCTCTTAATACCTCATTCACATGGCAGTGTTGGAGAGCAAGGAGATAAAATAAGTACAATCACAAGGGTTTATGCCTGACCTTCTATGGACAAGTCTTGCCAGTGAGAGGCTGTTTTCATCTCCTGGATATGTAATAAGCTAAAGGAGAAGGGAGGAGAAAGGAACCTGGTGGAAATTTCATTGTATCCCTTGTTTGAATGAAAGATCTTCTGGTGTGATTCAAAGAGAACATATTTTGCTGTAAATCTTTGTTTTTTATGCTTCATGCAGAGAACTGACAGAAGACAAGCTATTTCACAACTCAGGTAAAGAGAAGCCTCCCACAGTGGAGCTATTTACAACTATTACTAGAGTAGATCTTGGCATGCTGGAGATGCAGCACATAGAGGTGGAAGGGACAGTGGAACATGGTGTGTCCTCCATTTCACAGGGAAGGCAAAAAGCAAAGACGAGACTGAAGCAGTTGCCATTTGGACACCCCTTTAGAATGCAAAATGAAACAAGGTGTTAAGGCACACTCCAAATTGTGCCCAAGGCCCAGGGCAAAGGTCTTGGTCAGTGGATCTCACAGGAATTCCAGTAGAATGTGCAATAAATGAAGCCTTGAAAGCCCACACTCTGAAGCCTTTTCAAATTTTATGTCAAAACAGTCCCAAATTTTTCCCATCACCAAGGGCAAGCCATACTGCTGTCATCATATGAGGGGAGGGTCAATAAATATTTTCACTGTTAGAATAAAATCATTTATTAAGAACTTCAAAAGGTTCTCAGACCTTCAGCCAAAGAAGTTGAAAAATTATATTCTGATTCATTTTAGCAATAACCCACAAATAAAACTTGCAAAAATGTCAGATCTAACTTTCAGGAGTGATTCAGTCAGATTAGGCTTATAAATCACTTGGATGCATCTGAAAATTGTGATTGAAACTAAGCCAATTTAAGGAAAGAATATATAACTAAGCTTTTCTTAAACAAGAACTAAATAGTGTAAGTAGGCTAGAAAATTACAGAGATGTAAATATTGCTTGTTGAAAAATTAGAAGGGATGGCTATGGCAGGATTCCTTACGACTTTATGCAGTTGTCAGAAGCAAAGGAATGAGGCTATTTTTAAAGCAGCTGCTGTTTATAATGTTCCCCTTCAGATCTCCACTTCTAAATCCCAGCTCAGAGTGCAGGGAGACCCTCAGCTAACACAAGAACATTCTTGAGTCAGTATTTTCCTTCCCAATCTTTCAGCTGACCTAAGCAGCTCCTAACACTTGCCAGGCTAAGATGACTCAGCCTTACAGTTAGATAACATTTTTTCATTTTTCTCATTTCTTCCTGAAGTCCAAATAATACAAAGTCTTTCACTCCTTTCAAGATCAAACCTAAGCAGACAACTTATAGCTCCCTGTTTCTCTGAAGCACCAATTATTCAGCTTTACTGAGGCTCAGACAAGAATGAGTCAGACACTGACATCCAAAGAAAGCAATGTCCTGCTGTGTCTATCACTATGCAGGAAAACTCAAACAGAAATTCCAGGCTCCCATGCCTTTGACATTCAACTGTATTCCTAAACAAAGCTGAGTTTTCCCTTCTCTGGCTCTTCCTGGAAGTCTACCTGCTGCAGCAGGTAATCCAGAACTGCGTTGCTGGGTACCAGACCAGACTCATTTACTGTTTTCATTAACCCTGGAGACAGTTTCTCAGGGCTCATTCAAAACCTCATATTCTCCAAATACAGTTATCAGAATTAGGGAGACACTAAACCTACTGAGATAAGACCAAAATGGACATTCTCTATTTTCTGAGTTGTTGTACATGTCCAAATGAAAAAAAGAATTTTTGCCAGAGTTTTGGCAGGTGTCCAGTATTCTGGACCTGATCAACACCCACAGAGAATCTTCCACAGATTCAAAATGGAATTACTGAAATGTGTATGAAGCAAATTTACATTACCAGTTTTACCAGTGCCACATAAACCTAGTTTGTGCCAAGGTGAATGTCACCCACTGAACACCTGCAGCACAACCTTATTCAGGAGTATATAACCAACACTAGGAAATCCCAAATCAAACCAACTGGGATATTTTCCCCATCAATAAGAGCAAAAATGTATTTTGTTTAGCAAATCTAATCCTTCCAATTCACGAGCAGCATGATTCTGCTTCAGAGATGGGGAAATCAAGTCACAGGAAAGGTACTGGCTGCATAAAAGTACCCAGTAGCTTGGTGGCTTAAGGCTGGATTAGCACCTGAATATTTGAAACCCAGAGCCTCACTAGCCAGCCTCTCCAGAGAGCTGCCAGCCTCCCACTGCCCCATGCCAGTTACTTCATCCCCAGTGGAGAAGCTCAACCCCAGCAGCCAACAGCTGTGTGTACTTTCTGCAGGCACATCTGAGCAGGGCTGGCTGTTTCTGGCTGGTATTCCCAGCTCCAACTGAGCAGACTCTGGAGAGGACACCTGACAGCACTGGCTCAGAACAAGGCTGACACAGACACACTGCACAAACAGGAAGAAATGGAGAGAGAGACTGGGTGTTATTGATATAATATTGTATTTTTACTAGGCTAATGAATTCAGTGTCTGCTCATTCCTGTAGGTGTGTGGAAATCTCATTTAACAATGTCACATTCCTGAAGAGTGCAGTTGGCATAATGCAGATAATGCACTTGAAATACAACACAGATTACCTTGTCATTTTGTAAATTAGGCTGTAGCAGACTTAAGATAGGGAAAAGGTAATCCCATGGAATGCCTTCACTTCTGATGCTGGTTTAGCCACCATCATTCCTAGCCAGACTATTTGCTTTGTTTTTGTGGGCTCCTAGGGAATAACATACTTACAAGTTTGGAAAAAATAACAACATTGACTGTGCTGACTTTTGATCAATCACCACCTAGCTGGGAATGTCAGACTTATTAAGTGTCCCTTCTTTGCCAAAAATTAATGAACCAAAAATAAGTACCAGAGTTTGGAACCAGCTCTGTCTCAGCTGTATTCAATGCCACAGTCATACTGGAGGGTGAGGAAAGGGGAAAAGGAGTGAAAGAAGAAAGGTTAGTAATAATTGCAGCACATTTTCTTTTTTTTCATTATTAAGTATGAGCAACTACTAGAACTCATAGTCACCAAAGTGAAGACAGGTAATTTTCAATTTTATTGATCAAAGATTCAAAGAGATTAAAATTTAGGAATGAGCAATAAATAGCTCTTCTTGTCCATCATTTCAGTACACATGGAGTTGAAAAGAAGTCAGCCAAATGAACCAGCTTTTCATAAAACCAAATTCCTACCCCAAACTTCTGAAGCACTACAAATAAAGTTGTAGTTTTTCTTCAAGTTTTTAATTTTTTAGATCCTTGTGACTTTTCATGAGACTGTCTCAAAGTCTTTGATAAACAACGTTCTGATGAAAAAAATTAAACGGAGTTTTTGTATTAAGTTTAAAAGAAATATTCCAAAGTCTAAAAATACCACAAAAAATTTTTAATTAATCTAAAGAGGAATGATTTTTTAATTGCCCAGATCTTACTGAATTTTAGCAGTAGCATATATGTTTGGTTTGGTTTGATTTTTTAAAAATTCAGTATTGCAGCCTCTTTTCCTTTTATTTCCCAAGATCTTTTGGCATCAATAAACTTATTTGATTTCCTTTTAAAAAAGGTCAGATTGTCTCAAGACAATTAAAAGGAACCATGCTGTTTGAAGTAACACTGCCATTATCCTGCTAATGAGCCCTTGTAATCCTGAAGTTACGGTAGGAGCAAAAGAACTTTAGTACAATGACAGTCAGTCCCACAACATTTGAATGTGCCATGTCAGAAGAAAATTGCAAGAGGAAATTGCATCCATTAAGATTATATTCTTGAATCATTTGAAGGTTAATACTTTCAAAATAAATAAAAGGTCAAAAGCACTGCAGGTTTGCATTTCTCAGGTAAAAGCCTCAGACTGTGAGCCATTCAGCCAGAATGGTTTGAGGTTTAATCAAAGGCTCAAAACATAAATATGCAAGAGCCAAGAAAATAGATTGTATTTATCTAATGTTTTATTTAATAAGAAATTAAATCTGAAAAATTTCAGAATGCAAATTTTGCAACCACTTTCCTCATGGAGTGTCTTACCTTTTTCTGTATGAAACACCTAGTGTGTTTTCTTTGAATATTGAAATTAGGAGTGGATTGGTTAACCACTGTCCCACACCATGGCCAGTTCTTTCACAAACAGTGTGAAATAATATTTCTATTCTTATATTCCTCTAATGTTATTATAGTATTTCTATTTTTATATAATTATGTTGTGTACAAGTATATATAGACAAAGCTAAATTTATTCCAACCCTCTGAGTGGTCACAGCTGCCATGAGAGCTGAGGATGCCAAAGAGCCACCAGACCATGGGACCAGAGAATCAAACTCAAAATGCCAACTCAATATGCCAACTCAACAATAAAACTTTTGCCTCTTCTCCATGTTACATTATACAGAGGTTCCAGAGAGATATTGAAATAAATATTTACACAATCAAAATAGCCCCATACACAACATCCTCCTGTGTGGGGCTGCCAGAGGGTTTTCTGACCACATACGTTTTGGTCTCATTATCTCAGCCACTACACCACGAGCATCACCAGGAACTGAATTTTTAAGTGTGGCCATCAGGTGGCTGAAGTTCAAAACTGCACCTTAAACCGAAGCGGAGGTTTTTGTGGAGGCTGGAGGAGTGTGTGTGCAGGCCCAGCCACCCCGGAGCCCACACGGCTCCAGCAGCACCCGCAGCCCTGCCCTGGGCCCATCCCCGGCTGCAGCTCTGGGAAGGAGCGCAGCAAAGATTAAAGATGTCTGAAATCCAGCTCTGCCACCATTAACCCCTCCAAAGAGTCACTGCTTCCCAAAAAACCCCTTGGGCTGCTGAGGCCCTGCTAGTTAATGCCCAGGAGAGCACACTGCATTCCACGGCCTTACAGCTCCACCTCTGGTTTCCAAGCTTTCTCACCTTCAGAATGACATTTTATTTTTGACAATAAATCCCCTCTCTATATCCACCCTGCCTCTGCTTTACCTTGTCGTCAAGAGGAGACACTAAATTGCACAAATATTTCAGAAACTGACTGGGAACGTGGCCTGCATTTCTCTTCCTGCAGTCCACCAGAAGGAGACAAGTTTTCCCTCAGTGACAGCAGTTTTCCCTCAGTGACAGCAGTTTTCCCTCAGTGACAGAAGTTTTTCCTCAGATGACACCATTTCTTCCCTCAGTGACAGCAGTTTTCCCTCAGGTGGCAGAAGAGGGGCCTTCCCTCAGGTGACAGTTTTCCCTCAGGTGACAATTGTTTTCTCTCGAGTGATAGGACAGGAGTGTTCCCTCAGATGCCAGCAGCTTTCCCTCACCTGGACAATCGTTTTCCCTCAGGTGACTGCACAGGAGCCTTCCCTCAGGTGACATTCACTCTCTGCTCAGAGCAAAATGTGCTCACAGAAGGATTAATCCCTCAGGAAGTGGTGGAGGGGATTATTTATGTGATACTCTGTGTTTTAGCAGGTTAAGGGAAAGAACACTTTTCTGCTTGGCTGTTATTTTGGTCTTTACATTTTGTGGGTTTTTTTGAGAGATGAGCAAACTCCACCCTTTTCTCTGAGTTTTCTGGAGTTTGGAAGGGGTTAAGGGAGGCACTGCACGCACGGTGTATCCACATCTTGGGCATTGGCTTTTTCCAGGCAGCAAATAAAAAGTGATTTAGCAAAAAACAGCTGTAAAGGGAGAGGATGACACGCAGTCATTGTCAAGGATTTCTTTTGTTGACTGTCACTTTGCAGATTGAGCTGCCAACATTACATGGAAAATGTTGGAGAGGAAGGAAATGATCCCTTTCAATTTCTGCCATTGCATTTATCTTGATTCCCTGAGGCTTTCTGGGGGCAAATTGTAGCCAAGGCAAGAAGGGGAGCATGCTATCTGTCTTCAGGCAGTGAAATTGAGGTAGGTATTTTTAGTTTTAAATTTTTAATTTATTAAATACTGTGATCTGTGGTAGTTTATAGCTCAAGTATCAGCCTCTGGATCCCTGCCCAGTGTTGTTTTGCTTTCACTCTTACTTATAAACACACCTACATCCAGATAAAAGCTTCTTTGTAAATTTTATTTATTTGGAGGTTTCTGCATGTGATGGAAAAGTTTTAAATGGTAGATGCAGAACTAGCTTTGGATCTAGACAAATTTTGCACTCACCAAAACAAATTTGGGCCAAATTTAGAAGTAGTGCCATATGACATGCTCTCGGGGAGTGAGAGGCTGGCTGTGGGCCCAGATCTGACAAAAATCTTTTGCACATTTTTATCTTTATGCTCTGTGAATAGTCCCACTGATCATCCTGTCAACTTGAAGTACTAAAACATCATCAGGCTGGCCCGTAAGTTTTTAAAAACTGATTTTTAAAGGAAACAACTTTTTTAAAAAGGTATTTTTTACTTTGCTTTCTGTTTGCTGAGCCTTAAGGAAACATTTGTGTCATGTTTTCCAGTCTTTTTCTTTGCAATGACAGAAACTTTTTTTTTTCCTAAAATGAATCTGGATGTTCTCATGCAGACAGATTTTAGACAGATGTCACACATTGTAGGATTCTTGGTAGGAACTGAAAGGGTTGGCACAGGCAACACAGCAGACAACACAGCACTTATTTAAAGTTTGCAGAATGTCTTGGATCATCTTTTTTGGGGGGCAAGAGTGTTAATTGTATTGTGGCTAACTGTATTGATGCATGTGCAGTTGTGTATGAGTGTGTGCAGCTCACTCTTCTGGTGCAGTCTGTGCTTCAGTCTTTTCATTGCACCATTTTCAGTCCCTCATGCAGCTGGTCCAAGGCAAGTACCAATGAATTAAAGATAATTACAGGCCAATGACTAATGCTTTTATTCTGTGTAAATCATGGGGGAAGTGGCAAAGAGTCTGTTTTAACTTCAAAACAGGTGTCTTTTGCAGAAAGACAACATACCCACAGCAGCAAGGAAAAAAAGCTGTTAAAAGTACTATGGAAATTCTCCAGATAATAACCAGAAAATTAAATATTGTGTAAATGGAGACAAAAACCAATTAGCATGTAGCTGGAAACAACAGAGAAACAAGCATTCAAAGGGTATTATCAATGTGCTTTAATTAAAAATTAAAGTAGCTTAGGGGCTGACCTAAAGTGTTGGCAGTGAAATCAAACCAAACCCAAGAATGTTTGTTTTACACACAGTACTTAGCAGCCCCAGCTGCCATCAGCCAATACTGCTACAAGGCTCTACAAAAAGTGCAATTACACAGTCTCTGCCCCAAACAATCTTGATTTAGTGTAACAGACAGAGGGTGAGTTTTACACATGGAGAAATAAAGCGTAGAAAAGGTGGTTATTCCTCTGAAATAAAAATATTTGTGAGAGGAGATGAATACAGATCTCATGTCCAAAGAGAATATTATGCCTTCAAGAGCATTCTTTCTTGACACTCCTTGTGACAACCCACACTGTTACTTTTATTGTAAAATGGAATGTTTTTATTGCTGTTTAACTGAAGAGGTCAGTTAAGCACATATTTACCATATTGTTTTTTCACAATTTGTCTCTGCCACATTTTTTATGTCTACATGTCCTCTGTGATTATTGTAGATGCCCATGGAAGGATAAGACATGAAAAGAACTGTGACTTCCATTAAAATCTATCTTAAATATAAATCACCAAAACAAATAATTTCTTAGGCTGCAGTATCTAGAAGCATCAAGAGCACAGTGAACATTTTGTGAAGTAAAACTTCTTAAGAAGTTTGAATTTTTTCAAATTACCATACTTAGATATTAAAAATTATGGAATTTACTATGAAGCAGAGGTTTCATATACATATTTGACTTTGAAGCAAGCATTTAATACAGAATTTATTATACTTGCAGTTAGTATATTAACATTTTTCTCATCCAAAACTGAGGGTGACCAGGAAAATCATTAAAAACTATACATTTTTAAAAGACAATGAAAGCCATTTTTATTTAGCATTATTTTAATATTTTTAATTTAAACTTCATCTCCTTATAAATCCCTTTATGTAGTTACCTACGAAGACAAAATAGTCTTTCTTCCAATATTGCTTTCATATATTTGATAGCTTCTCTGTGTAAAAATCTTGGTAAATAATTTAAGGTTTATTTTTAACACAAAAAATCCGAGAAATCTTGTATGACTTGATAGACCATCTCAGCAGTATTACCATGCTGCCCTCTGGAGTACACTGACAAAGCAATGCATGGCAAAAGTTTTGGAGGCATCTGCTGTTCTTCTTTGCATCCAAGAAAATTATCCCTGGGAAAAAAGAACCCTTGGCTAAACACTTTGAAGAGCAGGATGAATATGTAGTGTTTTGCTTCACTTAGCTCAGAATTTTTGGGCATGTTTTCACTAGATGTGTATTACTATGTAGGATTTCATCCCTGGCTAGATCCCAGAGCCTTTGATAAAAGTGTGAGTGATTATTGTAGGATCACCTCAGTGCTTGCATTCAAGTTCTTTACTGTAGATTTTAATTTTTGCTTTAGAATCACCAGACTGAGGTTTCTCAACAAAACTGACTTTTGTCATCTGGAGGTGTAAGACCAGTGTCAGATTGTCCCATTGAATCCAAACTTTGTGGCTCCTTTGTAAAATAAGTCTCAGAAATCCTGGGACTCTACTAGGAAAATGCAGTAGGTATCAGAGACAACAATAAAACATATTTTCCCTCACAAACTCAAAACCCCCTGAGACATTTGGAAGACATATGCATCTGCTGTTCCCTGAATTAATTAATCTTTCTCCAAGATATGTCTTGTGGAAAAACTCCTCCCTCTTCTCCCTCCCTTCCCCAAATTGCCTTAAAACCACATAAGAATGAAAGCAAAGGTCAAGCATTTATATTATCTCTAAGTTCTGGGAAAAAACCCAAAAACCAAAATACCAAAAAGAGTGGTGTTTAGGCCCAGTTTGAATTTATTATCTTTTTTAGGAGTCTCTTCCTTAACATAGATGTTTTGTATAAAGATACCCAGGTGCAGATTGTCAATAGCTGGAATTGGGGTACAAGACAGCACAGGTCCACAAACAGAAAGTACTAAAACCTGTCCTTGCTTCTCCAATACAGGGAGACTTTAAGCATATATAATTCTTGTTTATTTCTGGGTCCTTTCTCTGCTTACACAACTGGAAAAAATACACAAGTTAAAAGGAAAGGCTATTATCTCCAAAAGTGGTTTTAGGGACTTTACAACACTTGGGAGCAGCTAATATAACTGTTAGAAGTTATTAATTATTTTAGGTACTTTTCCATTGGTAGTCAACAGGAATTAGATACCTTATTTCTTTAAGTCTCTTTTTAATGTAAAAAGGTTCTTTGGGTGTCTAAAGACTTCTGAAAATCTACTTTTTCTTGACTCTAGGGTTTCAGGTCAGGCAGAAAGAAAATGTAAACTAAGTGACAGGAATTGCAGATCACCTATGGACTGACAAGGCATGAAAAATTAAGATCCTGACAGGAGTCTGCAACATTCAGCATGGTGAGAACATCAAACTGCATTTCAGTATAAGCAAGGAAAATACCATCAATAGAAAAAGCTACCTGTGAAAATGCAGGGACTCTGTAGGGAAACCAGAGAAGTCCCCAAGATAATGACACTGATGGAGACATCAAGGCATTGAGCTGATAGGGCATGAAGAGAGACAGGAACTGGCTGAGATGGTCTCTAATTACCATGGAAAACCCACATAAAGGGGCATTCCCAGACACTGAGGAAGTCAGATTTGAATTGTCACTGAAGTGTCAGGGCAGAATTCTAGTTATAAAATTATGGCTAGATACACAGTGGTTTTTCTCAAAGAATATCATAACCTCTTACAAACATTAAATTAAATTGTTAATTACTTCACAGTCTTATTGGATAAGCAGCAGTGTAACTACAGGTAGTTCAAATGAGGAATGAGAAGTGTCCTGAATGCTGTACCTGTTAAGATTTGCATTGGATCTTCACTCTGAATTCTGCTTGGAGAGCAGCTCAGTTGGTGAGTGATGATCAGGTTTTTGATGACTTTTGATGGAAAAGCAAAGCAAGTAAGCTCAGGTATTCTGTTGTTTATATCCTAAGTAGACAGTACTGCCTCCTTTATTCTGGAGTTTGACCTAGTAAAATCTCACTCTGACTTTTTAGAAGGCTTAAGATCCTAACTCCCTCTGGCAATTTTAAAAATACCACCTTCCATTTATAATCTCCAATGAGAGAAGATTTAATATTATTAAATAATTGTTTGGGGAATTTTTTTCCCCATACAAGTGAGAAATTATTTGTGTACATATGACCTGTATGATGAAAAAACCCCACATTATTAGTATGTCAACCTTTTGGGTTTTTTGAGAAAAAATCACATCAGCAAATAAATCCTGGTAAATATTTTTAAAGAGGATGCAAAACCAGATCAGAGCACAAAAGTAGCTTTACTAACATCTTCTACTGAGATTAAATATATATAAATATATGTATATATCTCCCAAGACAAAATACACAGCTTCATATAATCTGCTAAAGAGAAAAGTAAATATTTTGCAACCACAAATGAAGTCAAAGCATAACATTGTGGTGAGACTTAAGAGGAGTTAACAGACCAAAATGTCTCATTATTTCACAAATTATAGCAGCATGAAAAAACACTCCTTTAGTTTCAGGATACTTAGGTCTGTTTCATGAAATAAAAACATCTGATTAAAACAAAGCAGCGTTTCAAGGGCAGCTCTGGCTGCTGGCTGAGCTCAGTGTGACCAGTGCAGAGTGAGTGACACCAAGCCCATGCAGCAGGTATGAGAAATGGGTTTGTGCCACAGAAATGGGTTTGTGCCACAGAAATGGGCTTGTGCCACAGAAATGGGCTTGTCACAGAAATGGGCTTCTATCACAGAAATGGGATTCTATAATAGATATGGGCTTGTGTCACAGAAATGGGCTTGTGCCACAGAAATGGGCTTGTGCTACAGTAATGGGCTTGTGCCACAGAAATGGGATTCTATAATAGATATGGGCTTGTGTTAATGGGCTGGCACATGGACACAGCTCTGTGCACAACATTTTCTTATGCATGCAGCGAGGGCTTTCTCAGGCCAGGTGATGCAGAGCATACTTTAGGTTCCTTTCATAATGCTATGGATTAAAGTATTAAGGGTAAAAATGCAACTGGTGGCCTTGGCCTGGTTTGTAGTGGGCGCTGGGAGCCAAGTTCTGCCCTCAGTTACTCCCTGTAGCTCCCCTGAAGCCCGTGGCGGTGCCAAGTGTAACTGAGGGAAGAATTCAGCTGTTCAAATATGTCCATGGTTGCCAAGCCAACTGGCAGCATTTGCCAGGGAATAATAGGAGTGTTGAGGGCAAGAACTGCGGAGCCTTGGCGGGGCGGTCTGGAGATCTGCACAGTGCTTGTCTACAGACTGTCTGGCCTCCTGAAGTCAAAGCTATTAGTTTTTCCTACTTGCTCTAAAGTACTGCAGACAAAAAGGGCCTTTAACTGGTGAATGCTGATAAATGAAATGCTCACCAGCTGGGGCTCCTGCACTTCCATGCATTGTAGCAGTAGCCTTTTGTTTGTGCTAGAACTAATCTTGAAGTTTCATGGGGCAGAGGGCAGATTTGAAAACATTTCAGGTTCTAACACAGACTATCATTATTGTTATTAATGAAGTAGGGCTGAATAGCTTCCAGGCTAGTTACAAGACAGAAGTACTCATCTTTTGCAGCACAGTTAGTAGTTATTTAGTGCTTCATATTACTGAAATTGGGAACAGGCTTTCTGGCTCATACACTGACTCCATCTGAGGCAACAAAAGATGGCTTTTCATTTCCCAGATGAGGAATCAAGATCTGGAGTATCTGTCTGTACTCATATTGGAAGGAAGGAACTTAAACTCTGGTATCCTTAGCTGCAGTGCCTTTGATATCAGGAATACACCCCCGACCAGCTCACACTCCGTGAGTTGTGTGTGCCCTTGGTGAAGTCCTACAGCTCAACACTTTCAGTGTAGAAAAGTTTCTTGACACTAAATAGCCTTGATTTCTGGTATTAAAATGGAAAACAAGACATTAATCTTTCTATGGGACAAGTAGATTCTTTGAACTCCTGGTCATATATATTGTATACTATTTGAAAAGTGTAAACTTCACCAGAACAGATTCACATCCCCTGGCAGCCATTTCTGTTCAGTGTCACAATAAAGATGTAGTGAAAAATCAGTTGGACTGTTCTGATTGAAAGTATTTTTATTTTTTTTTCAGAAAGATCTTTAGATGGGCAAATTATTTATAAGAATTGGATGGAATCTCTACCTGGAAAAGGTTAGAATTAATTAATCAGACTTGTAGTTGAAAACACTTTCTTGGTCTATTTAAAATAGTAGAAGTGTTTCAATTTCAGTTTGTTCTTTCCCATCCCTTGCATTAAAAACACATTGTCTTTTGAAAAAGTCTTAAATACAGTAAAATTAACAGGCGAATACAGGAATAAACACACTGTGAGGCACTTCTGTTTTGGGAGTTCTATAATCAATAAGCCCATAATCACTGTAATCATTTCTTTAATGCTAAGCATGTAGACCCTTTCATTTCCTCTGGGGCAGATTCAAATTAACTGTTCCCTGCAAGAAGAATTTTCTTCCACTTCCAACAGTTTATTGCAATGTCTGCAGTTTCTGACTAGAGTTTTATAGAAAGAATTTGTATTTGTATGGTAATGTGCAATTTAAAACACATCAAAGGGATACTTTATGTGCAGTATTACAAGGACCAAACTCATACTTCCAGTAATTTCTGGAAGAAAATATACAAGCATTTTTCTACAAGAAACTAAAGACTTCAGTATTTAGAATTTGAAGCAAGAAATTATCCACTGATTCAAATCTGGAGGGGATGTGAAGTAGGAAGAACATTAACTGATTAAACAAAGATTTGCCCTTTTGTTTCATAAATAAATTTTGCTTATCTAAAGCACGTTCTTTGCAATGATCCAGAACTAAAAATGGTTCAAAAGGAAAGACTGAGAGGTCTCCAACTGGGCCTCAGTGTTTCCTAGGCAGCCGTTGGACAGCATGGTGAAATACAATACCCAAAGGTGGGAGGGCAGAGACACAAAGTACTCAGCTGTAAAATGAGCCCATTCTAATTATGCTAAAAGATCCTGTATCTTCAAACAGATGAATGTCATTTACTGAATCCTCGAAGAAACTGCTTTCTCATGATATTTTCTCAGAAGGATCCATCTTTTAATGCTTATTTCTATTTTCATTGAAGAAGAGAGTTATCTTTCAAAAGAAAGAGTGGAAATTAAAACTGCCTTTATGATTCCTATTTCTTTTTGAGAAGAGGGGATTGAAGGAAAATATTTAAAAGAAAGGAATCAGTCCATTCCTTCCTCATTGTCCTGTTAAAAATGGAGAAGGGCAGTCAGAATGAGAATTGCCCTTTTTTAAAGCTGTGTTAAAGCATAATACTCTTTACATTACTGCATGAGGAGGACCAGTCTCAGATGGCTGACATTGTCAGAGTTACATTGGAGTCAGAGCAGGTAGTGGTGATTTACAACAGCCTTTATGATTGTCTCAAAGGCCATAATGTTGGGGGTTTAGTCAGTTTGGTTTTATTGTTTTGTTTTGTGGGGATTTAGCTGTTTCAGTACTCATCAGGATTATATTTTAGTGTCTCAGTGGTGTGCAGTTCAGTTTCATGACTCACAGCATCTGTTACTGCACAGTGGCCAAGGGTCCACAGAAATTATTAAAATTGACCAGGAATGGAGAGAGGGAGGATTCCCTTTTTGTCTGGTACTGAATGCCACAGAGAAATGAAATAACATAAAGTACAAGTCACTCGCAATGGTGGCATGGGGGGTTGTGCAGAAGCAACATTCAGAGGTGTAAGAGAGCCAAACAAACCTCTAGTTTATACACGGCAGATTCCAAGAACAACTGAACAGTTTTTCTGTGACTACTGAGCATGTCATCATTTCATCTTCATTTTAGACTTGGCTGAGGAACAACTTGAAAGCCAACACTGCCACATTCCCACTGTAATAGAAGCAGTATCCATATGATCTGTGCACAGAAAACACTTTCCCCACAGCTCTTATGCCTCCTGGCAGCCCTTAAAAGCCTCTGCATTCATAAAATGGACATGGGACAACGTGAGGCTGGAGATCCAAAGCATGTTGTGGGATAGAGTGCACCAGTTCACCTCCAGCAGTCTCTCTAGGGAGGAGAATACCAAAGGTCCAGAGAAGAGTCAGAATGATCTGAATTACAGTTTGGAAGACAGACAAGAACATAGTCTATCAATATAGCCCTCTAAGCATTGTCCTGAAATTCTAATGGTATTTGATTGTACCTTTTTAATCTGAATTTTAAGTCATATAATCATCTTCCTAAAGTGGCTTAGGATTTAATAAACAGACATTAGATATGGTTTTAAAGGTTGATTTAAAAGAGACTTTTCCATCAATGAAAGCACGAACATGGGATATTTTAATGGAAAGAAAAAAAAAGTGTTGTTTTTCTTAGAATCACTGAGGAGAAATTTAAAAGAATAAATGTTCCAGAGAATGGACACTCAGATTATAATCATTCTGATATAATAGAACCTCTGAAGTATGGCAGACAGTGGGGTGCACTAATCCTGGTACAGCACAGCCATGGCAATGAGCGTGCTCTTCAAGTACAATAAAGCAGAAGTAGCAATCAGCTTGCCATGCAAAGTGTCCTTCCTGGCAGATATAGCTCAGGAAATATTTTAAATATGCAGACTGCTCATCAGTGTTCTCATCTGCTTGGAGAGAAATTCATTACACCATACATACATATACATACACTCTGGGACATGGAGGATTCTCTTCAAAGTACACCATTTATTTCATTATTTAGCTGATTAGGAGGGAAAAGACAGAACAATTTTTACAAATGCTTGTAATTTTCTGGTTATTGGATTTACTTACAGTGATGGCTAGTTTACTGAGTTGCTGCTGGAATTTTTCTACAAAGGACACCTTGATATGCTTCATTCATCTGCAACATCTGAAATGGATCACAAGGAAAGGATGGAATTTTCAAAAGAAAAAGAAAATAATAAAACCTCCACCATAAAAAGTAATTCTCTATAAATAATCATAATCAGGAAAACCTTTACCCCTGGGACAACCCAAGGCTGCTTTTTTAGTAGCTCTTTCTCTTGTGACAAGACAAAACTTTCCCATGCCACAAATCATCATTCCCATCCATAATTTTGACACAATCCGAAGGAAAGTCATCCTACTGCTGCAATGTGTCCCATTTTTTTTCAGGCTCAGATAGGGGAGTATTTGAATATTTGGTTGGTAAGACTTACTGAGCTTACAATCCCCAATTATGATCTTTCTGGCTGGTTTTTACACTTCAGACCAGCAATTTCATTTTGCTTAATTGATTTTTCAAACTGAATCAATTTCTGGTTGTGTTCTTTTTTTCTGGATCAGCTTCTGCAGTTACCATTGTGTTGCCAAGTTTGTATGACATCAAGTAATGTAGAAGAAAGATGTTGGTCTTTTCAAAGATGACATAGGATGGATCAGTGCTGCTTATTCAGAAATTGAATATTTGGTTTCTATTTCCTTGATCTTGATGGAATGGCCTTAACTTTGTGAATTTGTCTGGCTCAGTCTTTTCTAGAAGCTGATTTTAACTAAGTCTGATTTGGAAGGGGGCTGTTTCCTACATGCTTCAGCAGCCTCCATTCTTGGATCACACCTCTCATTAAGGTCACCAAAAAACCAGCTTCAGATCCATCATTAACAGCTCCCAAATTGTCACTTGGTTGCTTATTCCATTGCTATGGTTGCAACAATAGGAAAATGTTTGACTTGAAAGCAATATTCTTATACTAATGCCTGTCAAGCCTGTTTTGATTGCAGATTAGAAGAAACAAATAGTTTCTCTTCAGTGGGAAATAACTCCATTTGCTATTGCTTTGGCCTTAGGTACATTGCAGATAAAAGAACCAGCTGATGGCCAGGATTTTAGGTGCTCTTCTCAGTTCTTTGCCAAGTCAGGTGATTTGTATGCCTGGTTTGAGTTAGTGACTGAATGGGGCTGCACTGCACAAGGAATTCCAGTAATAAAAAGCTCATTCCCAGCCAATGTTATTGATCATCCATCTGTGCCAGATGCTGGGAGACAGGAACTGACACTGATACTGGAAAACGTTGTATCAGAAGAGCCTGAATGAAGATTTGAATATACACAGAGATGGGAGAGGGAGCAGAAAGGGGAGGGAGCAGCCCAGCTTGCAGGCTGGCCTTTGCCAAAGAAGATAATTTTTGGGTACATCACTGCTATATCTATGATGGTAACACAGAGGTGAATGATTAGCTCCTGCAATCATTGCAGCAGGGAGGATGACTTGCAGGCTGAACAGTAAATCCAAGACAGGATTGATTCTGGGCTTTTCTTACACATAACAGTGCAAAATGACAGCATTCCACTGCTTCTGTTGTTTTATAAAGGTCATAAAATGTTATCAGGGCAAAAGGAAATGAAGATGTGATCTGTAATCTGCTTCTTGTAACACCAGAGGGCTGTTGCAGATCTCACCAGCCCTGCTGTTCAGTATCTTTATTAAATTCAAGAAACAAATGTTACAAATTTGACTTGGGTTTTACTATTTTTAGTATTCCATTTGCTATAAGGTGAAGTTGGACTGAAGTGTAACTCAGCTTGATGTTATTGTAGGGTTCTTGCATGTTGAAATGTAGAAGTGTCTAAAAATAGAAAAAGATTCGCTTTGAACTATAACAATGTGTTGCTTTCCTCTGTGCTCTCCTAGAAATAACTCTGAAGTATTATTCCTACTCTAGTTCCAGGCTATGTAATTCAATTAATTGGGAAAAAAATGACAAAAAGTATTACTCCTTATGGTGTACTTTCAGCAAACAGAGAAATGAATGCAGCTACCTAAATTATATAAAACTGATTATAGTAAGAGATTGTCACAAATGTCTTATGAAAATATGAGTGACTGCATTTGGCAGCAGCTGGTGTGACATTTCATCCTTTGTCAATAAAAGAAAGCAGTTTTACAAGATCATGTTTTGGTATGATACAGAATTTATCAAACTACTTCATCTTAGGGGGGCAAACCGTGAAGTAACTATTCAGTTGCTTCAGTAAAAAGGAAAGCATAAATAAGAACTCATAAGTTTGATCCAAAAGAAAGAGATGAGAGAAAACGTAATTTGTTTCATCTTTACTTTGAGTCATGTTTGAAAACAAAAACCAAAAAAACTTAGGATCCTTAAAAACACTTTAAATTTTAATTTAAACTTATAATTTTGCCTGCAGGCCTTATTCAGATGACTATTGAAGTAAAAAGAGAACACTTAAAGATTTCAGTGGATGTTGAAT
Source organism: Oenanthe melanoleuca (assembly GCF_029582105.1). Taxonomy (NCBI): domain Eukaryota; kingdom Metazoa; phylum Chordata; class Aves; order Passeriformes; family Muscicapidae; genus Oenanthe; species Oenanthe melanoleuca. The sequence goes on from NC_079351.1 coordinate 4,490,048, forward strand.
GATGCTTATGTTGTTTACATTCTGTTTATCACCTTGCTATAGAATATACTTTTAAAAAGAACACTATGACTGAGGGAGATTTCCCAATACTGTCCAAATTGAGTGAATAATTATCTGAACCTTTCCAGTTCCTGAGAAAAAGAAATGGGTTTTAAATGGGAGAAATGCAGAAAAGACTTTTTCATGAGTCTTCTCCTGCAGATATTTTAACTCTACACTGTTCATGCCAGTTATGAGCCATGCTTGAAGTTCTCTTTACACATTTTGAAGTACTGGCCCAAAATTCAAATGAGAAGTCTCATGGACTCTGATAAGTTTTCAAGCAAGTTTTGAACTATTTCACCATGAATATTTTTTTTAAATTTCAACTTTCCTGCTACTGCAGCAGTAACAATTACAGCCATCAATAAACATGAGATACTCAGTGCTGACAGCCAAGGTTATTTTAGTCACATCTTACCTAACTGTGCTCAGGCTCTGTGCAGTTCCAATATGTTTTTCCTTTGGCAGCCTCTTTTTTTGTGGTTCAGAATAATTTCCCACCAAGATGTTTTATCAGCATCCAGAAGCTGGTCTCACAAAGCAAAACTTTAATTATAATTATTTTCATTATGAGTCGAGGGACTAAATATTGACCAAGAAATTGCTTTAGTCTTGAAAGCTGACAAATTTTTCTCATATGATCTTGGGAAAACCTTGATGGGAAACCATCTGTAAGCTACCTGAGAATTCTGGGGGTTTTATTTAATGGAAGGAAAGACAACCCTACCCTGCCTGGGGATTATGGGCTCACTGAACAACCTGTCTCCTCTGATATTGTCTCACTTTTTAGCATATTTTCTTTCATGCCTCTTGCCTGATATTGGAGTTTTTCATTGCATTTCATTGCATTCTTACTTCACTCCATGTAAGCAGCAAACAGATCACACCTGACCAGAAGTCATCACGTCACTCTGCAAAATCCTAAAATACAGAGAGCAGTGGGTAGGAAATGTTATCTTTCAATCTAATCCTTCCACGTGCTGCAACACAGTTCTGGTTTGAGTTGTTTGGCCGATGCTAAACACAGCACTAGAGGGCAGTGCCATATTGCACTTCCAGGGGAACCATCCCCTCCCGACTGCTGAGCCGGGCTGGGAAATGGAAACTACAACATGGGAAGTGCAAAATACAGCTACATTTCTTCTCTGAGCTTCTTTTCGGTCTGAAGCTGGTCTGAGGTGCTCACACACCCCATTTCTCAGGCTGCAGACAGCCCCCTCCCCAGCAAGGGCCACCTGATTAAGGCTCTTTCTGTGTCTGCCAAGAAAACTGGAGACACTTAGTTCAGACACCAGCAAAATCAAAGTGCTTTATGCCTATCACATTTAGACAAATCTGCCATCACGAAATTGCACTGAATATAAGATAAATGTTAATTATGTCAAGGACAGTGTATAAAAATGTAGTTTCAGTTGGTCTTACACTGAGGGTATTTCCTTGGGTCTGAATTGAGGTAACTGTACAAGAAGCTCAGTACTTATCGTCCAAAACAGATGTGGAACAGCCTGTGGACTGTTAAACACTTGCCTGGTTTGCTTGCAGAAGCTGCTGCTGGTGATGTGCTGATATTGAGATGGTAGATGGAAGATAGAGCTATGATTTCAGGAATATCCAAGCCATTTTATCATTTGTCTTTGCTTTCCCCAAAACACCTCTTGACTGTGGACTGAGCAGACTTCTTTGCTGGGGCAAAGTTTTAACTAATAAAGGTTTATGTGAGTGAGCTTGGATGGTCTTGTGTGAAGTTTAACCCGAAGGAGCATTGTAGAGTTGACCATATGCTGTTTATTTCATGAGAAAGTCAAGGTGTCTTGCATTGTTTTGTAGTGGCTGATTCAGAAAACTTAGGTTTCATTTCTTGTTGTGCCTTTGGTTGAGTGAAGCACTTTCTCTCATATTCTGTCTTTAGTGTGTAAATAATTCACATGTTGATGAAAGAACATTGAGATAAACTAATGAAAGCAAGTCTTCATTGCAATTACTACTGACTACTCTCATTTCATTCCAGCCATAATGAGGATTCTATCCTGTTCTTTGCACTTCATTACCCCACACTCTTTCAAGAAGAACCAATATTTTATCATCAGAACAAGTAAACCCCTACAATTTTACACTGGTTCCTTTTTTTCCTCTAACTTTTCACAGATAGGGTGCTCACAGTGTAAATCTCTTCAGAGGGAGCCTTTATATGCTGCTGCCATGAACTATGTGGTGACATATGATGTTATGTCACAGCTGCAGCTGGCCTGCAGCTTTCAATCAATATGACCATATCAGACCCCCAAACTCAACCAGCCTGGAAGTAAAACTAGTCCCTGGATAAGGGGAGGATAGATTGGATTCAAACCTGAACAGGGGACCCCCAGCCAATTCCATCTGATCCTAAGCTGCAGACACATCACTGGTCAGAGAGCTGGCAGTCTGAGATCCCAACCAATCGCTGCCCGAGCCCGGAAATTCAAACCCACCATAAAAAGAAGTTCTGAGCAATAAAACAGGTTGTTTGTTGCTGACCCTGAGTGAGCCCTGTCGTTTGTCTGTCTCTAACCAATGACCCCATGAAATGCTTTAGTCTCTGGATAGCATGAATTATTTTTTATAGCTATATAAAATTTGTTTTTTCAATTTTTTTTCCCGGTGTTTTTCCAAAGCTACATGAAACATCAGGAAAGTATCAGGAAAAAGGAAACCAAATGCTGATGTGACTTCTCAGGTTAAAAAAAAAAAAAAAAAAAAAAAAAGATACTGTGTCTGCCTTGCTCCTGTTGTCCCTGCACAGACCACTGAGCACTGTGTGCCCGGTGGTGCCCTTGTTTATCACACAGTACCTGTGGCCTTTTGCAAATGCTTTGATATTTCTTCCTGGCTCTCCTGTGTTTGAGTACCCAGTTTCCTGTAGTCTTTCCTCACTACTAAGCTCTATTTACTGCCCTTTTCCAGGTGCTGCTTTGCCCTCAGTTACTTCCCATGCATGCCTTTCTGTGCCGGAGTATTTTTGCTTTCCTTCCCCTCTGCCACATTCCAGAGTCAGTGATCCTGCTGCCAGCTGACTCACCAGCTGCGGATGTAAGGTCATGCTGTAAGACAACGAGCTGCCAATTTAGAACATCACCCACTGGATCAGAACACAGCAGTTTTGTTGGTCAGCATCCTCAAATTATCAGTATCTGCTGTCTAAAGCCCATTAAGGAACGATCGTATTTCTTGAGCAGACATGGTCGGCTCTCTGGGTGACAACTGAAGCCAAATTTAGGATAATACTAAATATATTTATTTCTATCCTGCAGCTCCCCTTTGGTTCCCAAACTGTGGTGTTCCAAGTCACTCTGAGTTTTCTCCCTTATGAGGCAGCACCATCAGCACTTTGAAGAGTGGATATTTCTGTACCTGGACTGTGCTGCCCTGTACAGCCACTCTTCAACACAGGCACAATTTATCCAGGGGAAAAGAGGCAGGATCCTTCTAAAGGATCTGCTGAGAGGGAAGTAGAGATAAGGAGCAAAGCCAGTGTTAAAACTCCTAAGAAGTGTGAGAGGGGATGAGGTTCAAGTGCTGCCCGTGCCACACAGCTGTGAGAGGAGGAGCAGGTTATTTGCTTCTGCAGGTTTAATGCTTTGCCTCTGTTTTATCCAGAGTATTAACTGCTCTGCAGCAGTGGAAAATGCTGATAGTAGTTGAAAAATGTTAAATTATTTCACAAAAATAAAAATACTATTTTCCTCATTTTTCAATGACAATTGGAGCTCTGTGCCCATTTTCTGTCCAAATCTGAAGATTTCTTTTCCTTGCTGCTATATTTTTCTTAGCATCTTTCTCTAGCTCTTTATTTTTAACAATTAATAATTGAAAAGTGGGAGGAAAATGAGGTGGAAAAAGCTTAAATATTTTGTATTTGTATTTGAAACAAACCAAATAACTATTTCTTAATGCATGTTTTAAAACCAAGTGATAAATTAGAACTTATTTATTCATGTAGTCTACCATATTATAGATTTCCCCAAAACTTGAAGAAAACTAATTTCTGTTTGTGGGACAATGTAGATGAGGTAGACAAAACCACAATTTTTCTTAATAAACAGCAACTAACAGAGTTGAATCCAAAGTGAAAGGCTCAGTATTTGTCCTTTTAACCCACCCAAAACCTGTGACATCAGATTAAGCTTCTACAGCATTTGCAATTTCCTCTGATATCCCCAGTAAAGCAGAGGAACTGTGTGGATGTTTCACTACCAAAAATAGACTCCACTATCCAAGCCCAAAGGGATTTCATTCCTTTGATCTCTGCTGGGAAACCACTGAAGGTGTTTTATTGAAACTGCCATTATGAGGAGTTAAAAAAGAACCTTTTTCATTTTCCTACTTGTTTGCAGCTGTAAGCAACAAACTTATTCCCAAACAAAATAATATATGAGTTGGGGCCTCTGTGCAAGGCAAGGGTGGAGCAATGCAGATTGTTCTTTTTTTTTACCTTCAAAATATCAGGAGAAAACAGGAAACAGCAAAAATCAAAGCTATCCTATCTAGAATGCCCTAAGAACTTGATGTTAGTGCCACTGTGTTAAACTAACACAGTTTTCCAGCTTGACAAATCAGAAGACAATCCCATTTCCTGGGACTCTGGCAAATATTTGTGTTCCTTCATTATTTGGTCCAAAAAACCAAAACATGCGACTTGCATATTTCAAAATATGTCTCTGCTAAGTGAAAAAAGAGACTAATGCCTTTGAAAAACTAGTCTGTTGCTTAAATGAAAGATTTTATTATAAAATATACTGAATTTACTTTATTACATAATTTTAAACAAAAACCAGTCTGTTTTTAGAATTTCTTGCCCTGCTTAGCACTGACCAACATAATTTTATATCTACTACTGTCTTTTCAGTCCAGTTTTTATTCTTCCCCCTCATTTTTCTTAATTTCAACAGTGACAAATTCTAAAAGACACAATTCCTATTCCCACATAAAAACACATCCACAGATCCAAATACATATTTTGGGAAGGCAACCAAGAACCCATGCAAGATTTTTATAATACATTAGAATGTACAAGCAGTAACAGACATAAAAATAATAGATGGGCAGAGGATGATCCTTGGAGTGATGTTTGTGCTCACTCTGGAGCAGGAAGCAGGGCCAGGCTGGCAGCTCAGTGGGCTACGGTGTCAGAAGGTCAAATCACACTCAGGGATTTGGGCTCATCCCAAATGTTGACACAGTATTGAAAGGGGAAGGGAAAGGGGAAGACATGTGACAGTAAAGGACATTGTATTCAGCAGTAAATGTCGATTGGAAATGGGATCAACACAAAGATTTGTTCTTCTTCTGTTGCTAAATATTGAATTGGGCTGGCACTTAGCACCAAATCTGGTGCTTACTAACAGTAAATATCCTTTAATATGAATTTCGTTTTCATTAAATGTGATTGAATATATATTCCTATCTAGCAAAAGAGTCTCACCATGTATAAGGCTAAAATTTTGTGAGTCTACTTGGCTTAGCATGATGTCCTTAAAAAAACTGCCTTGATAGTTAAAATAAAACTACAGGCTCATCATGGAATGCTTAGATATTCTAAATCTGCATTTCATCTTCTCTTTTGATTACATCTCAACCTTGCCCAGTTGGCCCTTTCCCAGCTTTTAACCTTTCAGATATGATCTGCAGCTGCTGGATGCAACAGGAAATGAGCAATAACAAATGGCACCAGTAACATTTGGGAGTGTGCAGCTCAGCCTCAGTTTGTCTGCTCTTGCTGTCCTTTTCCAGACTTATTCACCATGCTTACACTCAATAATGTTATTTCTTATGTAATGTAATGTAATGTAGTGCTTATTATAATATTGTTTCACTAACAAAGATTCAGAAAGTAATTTCTGAATGTTAATTTAATTTAGATTTCCCAGATTTCTCACTAACCTCATACTGATAATTTTAGCTAAATTAAGAAACTAAAGCAAAAAAGCAGCCTACAACAAGCACCTTGCCAAAAATGTCTATGTACCTGTTTCTAATACAGATCTTAGTTGCAGGTTTTTCATACACTTGTGCATCTCATTGTATCTCAGTTGAAGTTGGTCTGTTAAATAACAGCATTTGGAAAAAAAAAAAAATGCTGCATTCTCAGAAGGATACACACTGTAATCTCCTAGATTTATTAATATTGAAAATCTTGTAATAATTCAGCTTGGAAGGGACATATGGGATCATCTCATCATCCAGTCAAACCCAAAAAGCAGAACAGCACCAAATTTGAAGCTGGCTCTAATTTCAAGGTCAGATAAATTGCCCAGGGCCTTGTCCACCTGAGCTTGGAGTACCTCCAAAACCAGAGATTTCAGTTTCTCAAAGCAACTTGTTTTGTTGCTGATTATCATCACTGAGAAAAAAAAACTTTATTTTTTCTGATATCTACTGGCCATTAGAAAAAAACAAAACCAAAACCAAACAAAACCAAACAAAACCAAACAAACAAATGAAAAGGATGAAGGGCAGAATACAAGTTCTCTAAACAAGTCACATTTTCACAACAAACTTACTGACAAAGATATTGAGCAAACAGAATTACAAGTCTGAAAGAGAGGATGAGTTAAACACAAAATTGTGAAACTTTCTTTATGTGAGGGAAGGACTTCTATTAGGTGATGCCTATAATTGCATTTGGTGACCTGGCAGGTACTTCCAGGCCTGTCCTTTCTGAAAGACATTCAAAGATCCTCAGATTACTTCTTCATTCTTATTCTCTAACTTGTTTCAAATGGATTTAAAAGTGTTTTTCTAAATGTCTGTCATTGTAGGGAATTAATCAAGCTCATTATTCAGTGGTAATGCTCTCAATTTTGTGGTTCCCAGAACCACACCTTAAATGTTATCAAGGGTCAGTTTATTCCCATGTTACAAGAAAAAAAATGAGTGGAAGGCAATGTACTCTTCCACATACCCACCTCACACTCTGAGATAACAGGCATTTCTAGTGACACAGTAATTTCCTGCTGAAGGCATGTTCTTACTGTTTGTTTTAATTTGAATAGCTGAACAGCATCATGAGCCTTTCACAGGGTAAATGGTTGGCCAGGCAACTTTGGCTTCTTGTGAAATCAACTCAAATGTACAAATCGATTATATGGCTTCCATGCTGAGAAAACACATTAACTTTAAAATGCACAGCAGCCTGGTCTCAATAAAAATAATATTTAAAATCCACTCTTAAACTATAACTCCAAGTTGCAGCTGAAAATAAAATATCCATTTCCAGGCAATTACACACAATTTATATAATGCTTTGGAAGACATATATATGCATCAGGAATAGTAAAAGCCAAACCCCCCATGGCTCTGAGTGACTGAAACAGGGAAAGACTTAAAACCTTCCAAGACATGCTCAGGCAGAAATGCAGTGAGCCTTGTGACTCCACAACAGGACTCTGGTCCCAGCACATCCAGCACAGAGGGAACTTATGTGTGTAGAATTGCTTCAATCCCAAACTTGTCATTCTAGGAATAACATGATTGATTCTCATGGGTTTTTTCCATGGATGAAGAATAATAAGATAATTAAGCTTGGAGCAAAACTTGATTCTTACTGGCCACCACCAAAGAATCTCTTTTGCCTCCAGTGCTGAAACAGCCTTAGAAAAATATTAGAATCTGCAGGAAATCTTGAGTACAGATAAAGGCAAACTCACTTAAATCTTAATTGACAGATACTTGTGCTTACACTGCAGGAACAGCTTTCAGTTTAACCTGTTTCACAGCTGGGAGGTAGGAAATTTTTCACAAACTAAAATTAATATGTATGTTCAAGGCTTTTCAACACAATTATTCCAGCAGGTTCCATTGAAACACTTATTCACAGGATGCAGTCCTTACTTTGGAAATGAAGGTTTCCAGTGGAGAATTTAAAATGTTCCAGTCTCACAACAGAACTCCAAGATATATTTATAATTCAGATTCCAAATGAAAATAATTGTTTATGGTCAAGTTCTCAAAGAACAGGGAATGGTGAGCTAACAGAAAGATTATGTTCTCTTTATGTGTGCACGTGTAATCCTAATTAATATGTTCCTTGGCAGTTACAGAGAAGAATTAGTAGGATGCTTTAACACCAGTTTTATTTACCTTATTGATCAGGACTCCAAAGCTTGCAGTTGTAAGCAAGAGTGGTATGAAAAAAACCCAACAAAAGTCTACATTAACAAATAGGCTGGAAAGAAGGTTTCATGTTTTATAACACTGTGAACAAGAATTCATAATGCATGGTGACTTAGCAACTTTCACTGCAGGTAAATTCCTGCTGAAGCTATCCAGAAAGGCTCACATGACACATGTATAATTTATGGAAGATCAATATTTAATCAGTCATTAATAATGCTCTACAATGGTTTAAGAATGTCTTTACATCCAAAGACTGAACATATCAACTCTTTCTAGTCACAATCTTCCACTTAGAGATGAAGCTGAATCACACAAAGCTGAACTTTTCTTCCCTAGTAATACAAATGAGTGTAGTAACCCAGACTTAAACTGAAGTGTCTCTGCATATTTATGCTACTTTAAAAGCCCACAGGGAACTAAAGACAAGATCTGATGTTGCTTTCATCTCACATCATTGCTTAGTTGCTTGTAAACAGTGGAAAAGTTGATTGTGGTATCTGTGTTTAATCAAATGTGTTTTAATTCAGAAAGTTGTGTACAGCACAAGAATCTGTTTGTGCAATGGTTTCAGTATGGGTATGTGAGCAAAGGCTGTGTATTCTACACACTCAGTGCAGGGTCTGTAGGAAATCAAATTGATTGGATTGACAATGGAGCCATTCAGCTTCCTGAACTCTCAGCCTCAGTATCTCAGCACACTGCACACACATGGATACTCTGTCTTGGTGACAAGTAACTAAGACAAAGTGAATTCATAATTATAAAATGCTTTCTCCTGCTTTTATTTCCTCAAAGACTAAACAGAATTACAGATTGTCTGGAGAACAAGAATGAAAACATGACCTCTTTTGTACATGATTCATCTCTGTGCACATACTCAGCTCACTAGGTACACGATGCTTGTAAACATTCCAACTCAAATTTTAAGGTAGGTTTACAATTACAGGTAAGTTTTGGACTATTGTGACACAGAGGTCAGTTTTGTTCAGAAAGAACTGAAAATTATTTAGTTTGCATCATTGTTCCAGCAAGATTCAACCTCAGATAGTCTCTTTTTATAATTCTGTTGTATCATGTTGTATAACACTGCAATATTCAATCCAGTGACAGTCTCCAAGTCAAAGACATTGAAAAATGCCTGAACTGCTGGCAGAACACAAGAATCCTGCTTAGTTCTAATCCAACTTATTCTTTCAAAATCCTTTAAAAGTAAGGCAGCTCACGGTATCAGCCTGTCATTTGTGACCTGCCCAGCATGGATGGCACTCTTAAACCTAGGAGACAGAACAAGAACACTCATGGACAAAATAATGATTTATTGGAAGCAAATATTCACACAGGGTATAAAGGCAATAATTGCAATTGATAATTTTGTAACAAGACAAAGCTACTCCATTACCAGACATTCAGAAATAGGATTAGATTTAGGAACAACATTATTATGCAATGATGAGAATATCTGTAATCCCTGAGAATTATGTCCTCTTGTTCTTTTATGCACTCCCTGCACCCCACCCCCCCAAAGCGTGCTGGAAATTTAATTTTCTGCTCATTTAAGCTCTTAGTGTATCACCATCCATTCTTTATATCAGCATGAAATTTAAAGATGCAAGCAAGTCCAATTGCCACATCAAGCTCATCCACATTCAGTGGCAAGCATCCAATTAAAAATTACTTCCAGTTTTAAGATGGTATCCAAGCTGCTTTACAGGTAAGGCTACTGACTCTGAAGATAAAACTTGTTCCCCTAAATCAGACATGCAAGAAGTCACCTCCTCCTTTTTTTTGCTAGCTGGACACAGCTAAGGGTTTTTCCTTTTCATACAGAAGTGTGGAGCTGTGAGTGCAAGGCTTTAAGCTCAATCGTTTACATCTGGATTTAAGGGAGCCTAACATCACAGACTTCCAGTTCCTACTGAACATTTTTAGTAATTTACCTCATCCCTCAGCATTTTTTAGGTTTATATCAGGCAGAGAATTTAAGAATGACAAACTTGGGTAGCAAAAGCATTTCCTCCTGTGCAATGCAAGCTCCATTACTGAGTTTCAGGAGGAAGCCACCCTGCAAGGTAACAAAGGCAGATCCAGGCATTACACATGCAGGCAATTTGCAGTCCAAGTTCAGACATTTTTCTAGTAAGATTGTTGTCTCTTGTGCAAAGATGTAACATATCCATCACAGAACTCCTCTAGCTGACACCTGACAAGCAGCATAAGCAAAGCATGGGGAACAAGGCTAAACTTGAGTACTTTCAAAAGCTGCAGCTGATGTTGGTGTTACCTTGCCAGTGGCCAGCTCTTCAGTTAGAGATGGAAAAAAATCTAGTAAAACTTGATGCATAACTCAACTAGAATAATTCTTTTCCAATATTAGAGGTAGATTTTATCCAGTGTAATATACAACAGCTGCTCCTGTAAGAGCAGAGATCTAAGAATTAAATAATTAAGATAAATCTCAACACCTATGTGCTCTTAGAATAATTAAGGCAAGCTTTTTGTATATCCTTCAAGAAAGCAGGCACACCACTCTGTAAAGAGAAAGACAAAAAAGTTATTCTTGCATAAAAAAAATCCATAAAAATTATAAGCAAGATGACAATTCCCATTATATAGATCAAGGCCTTCAAACAGATACAGTTCTAAGATCTAACATACAATTATCTAAGATACAAGTCTAAGATCTGGTATATAGCATCAAACCATTCCTTGAATACTGCAGGAACAAACTGCATTATTGAAGTTTGCTTGTCTTGAGGCTATTCATATATGCTCTGAAACACAGATTATTTGGGGTTTACTGCAGAAATTTACCTGCCTAGTTGACAAACCAAAGGAATTTGACAGGAATTAAAATATGTAAATTAATTAGGACTATTGTCATGACAGCATATAATAGTGAGACTGTAAATATGGGACTGTGTAAAAACTAGGAAGGTGAATATATCTGTTTCAGAAAAAATTAATTCTGCCCAACACATAGAAGATGGGTATGACTGCAGTGAATTTGTTGTTTGAAACAGATTAACCAAAGATCATTGTCTGTAACACATTCTTACCTTGGCAGCCCAGTTGACCAGCCAGGATGGAATCATGCCACCAGGATTATCAAAATAGTACATATAGACTAGAGAGGAGAGAGAAGTTACAGACAGTTACTGCAGACTCAGCTCTAACGCACTGTGACAGAAATTGTCAGTGTGCATCACTGAAGCACCAGCTACAACAGTTCTACTCTAAATTCTGCACAAAAAGTCAACTTGTCCTGAAGTGAAATGTGAAGTAAATACAGGCATTCCCTGTTAACCTCTGGGAAGCCGACAGTGCCACAACAGAAATTTAGATTATTGCAAGCCATTTTTGGCACTCTGTCTTATAAAATAAGACTGTCTTTAACAGATTAATCTCAGACAGAAGTCAAGCTCTAGGCAAACCCTTCAATCTATACATCTGTGAAACACAATACTTGAATCATTGCTGAATTAAGAAAATTGCAGCAGAGTCTCCCCAGCCAAACTGTCTGGCAGGAAAAGAAATTACAGACTAGGGGTGGGATGGGAGAGCAGAATAAAGTGGTCAGTAGACTATTCTTAACCACCCAGCCCAACTGCTAAATAAAAAGATTCTTCACAGTAGGGCACTGCACCGAACATTTCATTCATTTTAAAGTAACCCTTGGCTTAAAACTGCCAGTCCCCTCTTTGTGTGTTTTGCTAATACATCCACCCCCTGGCTGCATGACTTGTTACACATTTTCTTGACTTCTTACCTTTACATCCAGCCTTGCCATCACTTTCAATTACCAGGCTTTGTTTATAGCTTTTAACTCTGATAATACCAGGCTTCTCAGGGTACTGAGGAACAGCCACACTTTTTGCTAACACAACCCAGATCTTCCTCCCATCCACATCCATCTCCCGGCATTCCCGAATATAGACATACTGCATGGCAAGTTGAGGAGGCATGTCAAAACAATGGCAGCCTGAAGGATGAGGAGCTGACAAGTGAACTCCATCACAAACAGCAGCTCCTTCAAACTATTTCTCATGTCCCTACAGGATTCAATGCTGCAGAGCAGTAATTCAGCTATGTGAGCTCTAGCTCTGTGTGGGAAGAGGCACCCACACTCCTCTTTGTGCTGTAAATATTCATGTCACACGAGGACTGCAAGTTCTTAGATCAGTGCAACAGAGTGATGGAATCAGCTCATTGCTGGGATTCCTGGATGACCAAGTGGCAAAAACTGCAAGAGGAATAAAGGCTTGAAAGGATACATCTCTGTTTGAGAGAGGAAAAGGGTACTTCACTTCCCAGTAGATTACTTTTTCACCATCATGTGTTTCCTCATACAGTTCTACAGTTGAAAGAAGAATACTGTTAGGTATTTTTAATTTCTACTGCAACAGAAATACAGATGGCACCAAGAACTGCTCAGATTTCTGACATGAACATATTTTACATGCAACCCTGATGTCAAAATTGATATGTATGTAGAACTTTAGCAGTAAGAGACATTAAGAAGTTCTGTACCAGGACTGTTCAGGAATCAAATACACAAAAATAGGTGGCCTGTTTTTCTGTGGCTATTGGATTAACTGGTGGAGAAAAAAAAAAACAAAAAACAAAAAACCCAGAACATAAAATCAGAACAATTCTGGGGGAAGCAGAGTCAAGTTCCTTTTCCAACAATTTGCTTATTCAAAGCCTTTCTGTCTCAAAGCTTTTTCCTCACCTGTGTATGTTCTGCACAATTAAGTCACATGCCTTTTTCACAGGCATGTCATTAGCCTTGTAAATTATACTGAGTTAACATGGAACTAGGATGAGTGCAGCTTCCTAACACCTGAAGACATCCTACATGAGGGATTAATGAATTTTGGGAAAATAGTCAGGAATTTCACAGCCACATGTACATGCAACAGCAAAGTAGAATCTTGAGCAGTTTATAAGCCTTCATTACACCACCTTCAGTCTGCCTGGAAACTCAAATCAGAAGGGAGCAGAACATGAAAAAAAGTAACATAAGAATAGTACCTAAAACATGGCAGTGACTCAGAGAGTAGTCTGGCATGAAAGAGAAAAATTAGTTCTAATCAAAACACATAATTGAGTTTGAAAACCAACTTACAGTCCAGCTTCTTTCCCTGAGGCAGCAACTGCCACTAGGAGGGCAATGCCATGCCATGGGGCTGAGCCAGGGTGAACTCCTGCTGGCTCAGGGCCTGGAGTAGAGTGTGATCCTGAGAGCTGGTTCACCTTAACAGTGAGAGAGGACTTCCTTTAGAGCAGACTTGTGCTTGAGGTGCTTTATATCCTCCAGACCCAGGTTTATGAAAGTGTGGCCAGAATAAACTGATAATCTCATTGACAAAGCAAGAACAGTTACCCAGATGGGAGATTCTTTCCCTATATAGTATATTTAATATATTCCAAACCAGGTTTCTGTTAGTATGCCCTGCAGATCAGCTGTCACCCACAGAAGCAGCTTCTCCTCTTCCCCAGCTGGGCACTGCTGGATGCACCTGGTGTTGTAATAACCCACAACATTTATGTTTTCCACCAGAGGTCACTGGAGCATTGGATTATTCACCTTACTTTCACTTCTAACCACAGAGATTTCCTTTTTCAAAGGCAGAATGAAACTGTTTTAAAGACCCTAAAACAACTGCTATTAGCTACCTCCTTTACCTATCTTTGCAAACACAGGAAAAACACACAATAGGTAAACCACATCCCACCTGCATTCATGTTAAACGAGAATACAGTGCATTTTAATCAATAATCTGATTTCATTTAGCATCACTACAAGAGATTACAAGTCCACTCTATCTATAATAGGTATAGCAGCACTTACTGCTTCAACAGTCAGTTATTACTGTTAAATTGTTGGGAAGTCTGATCTCGATCAGGAAGATGCTGTAATCAGGAATAGCAAATTTCAGTATTGCTCAGGCCCAACTATTTTGCATTATTCCACAGAAGCACATGGTACCTTAGCCACACTCTTTTAGTCACAACTTCCCTGCTGAATTGGCAGCTGCAGCACAAACCAGCCCTCAGGATGTCCACATCTCATGATCTCATGGATATTTAGAAGCATTCAGGTACAGTTGCCTTTTCAGCTAAAAAGGCAGCAGCTACTTCTGCTCTGTTCAGGGTTTTATTTCAATGCCAGCCAGCAGTTCAACAGAGAACTCTCCTTTGGACTGCCACTTGCATGGCTGTAAGAGCACCAAGGAATATAAACACCAAGAGCAAGTAGGCTCTCAATGGAAGTTTTCTGGGGTTTCTTCCCAAATGTGAAAGGAAAAGCCCAGGCTGAGCTGGGGTTACATTTAAAACACTGCTAGCACTATTTCATCATATGTACCGTCCTAAAAAATGGGTGGGCTTGTAACAATTTTTAAGTAGGAAGGAAAGCATTACATTGTATTTATGCCCTTTAAGAGTTAATTTCTGTGACGTGCTAGACTTAAAGCAGCAGCACAAGTATAAATTAACAGATGAACAACCATGGTCAGCAAGGATATAAATGTCAGCTCTGCAACATTATCTAGTTTTTAGTTTAAGGGTGTAGCTTCCCCCAGCAGCTTCCTTTCTTTTCTCTACGAAGGAATTAAAAAAAAAAAAAAAAAAAAGGTGTTTATATAAGAAGCATTCAATTCTCCCAAATGCACTTAAAGACTACTGAAGTAACTCAGCAGAATAATTTTATATCCAGTACGATAATGCTGAGTCCCACTCTGGCACAAATGGCTCTTGCTACAAGAAAGCTACTGATCATTTTGACAATTAACACATCTTAATGAAGACATTGGTCCTTAAATTTGACCCAGACTCGCATGAGTTAAATTTATGGGTCTCTGTATCAATACAGCCACTGGCATTATCAGCAATCCTCCACTGTGGAGCTGTCCTAAACCTAACAAGCACATTTAACAAAATTCTTTGGTTTTTAACACTGCTTTGTTCAGCAAAACACTGACCACTTTTCAGTTTTGTTAGCCTGCTCTGACTTCAAGCACAGGCTTAAAAAGAAAAGGCTCCCCATCTTTAAAATAAATGGATTACTGGATATCTACATCAGCTGAACCCTTACCTTGTTACTGCTGACTTAAGATATTTTAAAACCATATGGATATCCAGGTTCCATGCCCTTTTACAAAGACAACATTAAATGAACTTAACTAAATTAGTTATTCCTTTCTCTGTAAAAGCCTGAAGTTACCGTGTATTCTCTCGATACACCCATTCCTGACTGTAAAAGGTGCCAAGAACAACCATGCTTTCAGGAAAAGATATTCCATCATGCATCAAACTGGTGGAAACCTGAGGAAGAATTTTCACAATGAGAACAATCAGCCTTTGAAATAATCTCCCCAAGGACAAATTTTAAGGCTCAGCTGAACAGGGTGCTGGGCCATCCTGTCTTGACTGTGCTCTCAGCAAGTAATTTGGACCAGATGATCCCAGAAGTCCTTTCCAACCTGCTATTCTAGGGAGCACTGCTCACTGCCATATGCAGAGATGCACAAAGGTACCACCTCCATTTCTCCTCAAGATATCTACTAAAATGTAACATAAGCATTACAGCCAGAAGTTACAAGGTGCTCCAGTATAACCAGTGATGATAATCATATGCTTTAACCAACATGGAAAAAATTCATTCCAGAGGAAAGATAAATGCTGTTGAGACATTAGTGATTCCAAATCAGTGTTTACTTATATAATTGCAGAGTGCAACCTTATCCCAAAAGATATTTAAGTCTGACCCAAAGTCTTTGGAGGCAGTAACTTCAAAATACCTTTGAGGAAAGTTTTAGTGGGAACAATCAATGTGGACTCCACCTTGCTTTCACACAGCCTAGGTGAGCTTACCTTTAACATACTGATCCCACTTTTTTCTGAAATCCAAGTCCATGTAGACATCTGCACACAATTTTGGGGGAATGTCAGCAAGACCACCAAAGATTTTATATTCATAAAGTCCTGATTGCTGTGGAAATGGAATGAAGAGAGGAAAAGTCACACAGGAAAGGGAAGCACTCCACATCAGGGAGGACAGCTGAAGGAAGTTAGGTGGGGCACAAATTACAAATATGCTCAAGAGCTGTGAAAGCAAGTGTTCAAAAAACAATGCAAGACTCAGTCTTTAACCTCTGGACTTTTTGATCCATACATGAAAGTTTAAATCCAACCAGGCTGACCTGCCCTGCACAATGGCTGTTCCTTCCCTTACACCAGTACCCTTTTACTTCATCAGGAGCTCCAGAGGGAGCATGTTTCTTCACAAACACAGTCCCCTTTTCATCTCCAGTGGTCAGTGTGGACTAAATCCTGCCCACACTGAGGTTTACCAGAAGCATTATATTCTTGTGGCAAGTTAGTTATGCTTATACATCAGGCTGGGATACAAGAATGCTTTACAATGTCCACATTTACATACAATGCACTCTTATATCTGCCTTGAATATTTATCAGCTATTTTCTTTCAGAAGGCTGTATGCACTGAAGGGGTGGGGTGCAGGATATCTCCTGTTTTACTTTCAACATATGGTAATTCCATCTGTGCCTATAGAGCAGTGTTTGTACCATTGTTAGCATGAATTCAGGACTAATTTAAAACAGTGAGAGCATTTCAAATACACAGTGTAAAAATCAAATCCAAGCATTACCAAGGAAAGGAAGAGAAGGATTATACAATATTCTGTTAGTGAATAGATGGATTTTCTTCTTTTCCTTGCCCTCACAAATTAACTTTAGAAGATGAAAATTTGAAGTACCAGAAAATAGTAATGTGAGCAAGAAGCTTAAGCTACTCATCTTCCCTGTGGCTACACTGAAACACCAATCACCAGATTCAAACTTGAACTATTCAACACCTGTGTAACCCCATGCACTCATCATTTTTGTAAGAGGCATCAACATTTTTGTTCTCACAAGAAAAGCAGCAATTTACAGTAAGAAAGGTAAAACAAGAGTGAAATGTTTCAGTTTTTCTGAGGCCTGTCATCAGAAGAGTCAATCAGCTCGGCTGGAATACAGCACTGAGCAGGAAGGCCCAGATCTATTTCTGCAGCCTGCGGAGAAGATGGAAAGGCCAGGCAAAAAAGAGAAGGCAACAGGAAGAATAATTGCTGCTTTCAGCATCCTGGACTACTGTTGCTACAGGGGACTTGCAGTTCAGTAAGTGCTAAAGCTAATTTTTCCAGTACAACTTTAAACAAAGACCTTCTTTCTAGACTTCGTTCATCTTCTCTTGCAGCAATCTGAAGCAACTTAAAGTCAAAACAGGAGATTTATTTTTCAGGAAAATCAGAAGATTAGACTTGAAAAGGTCTCTTGCATCCCATGTAGTCTGTCCATCCAGCCTAAACTAGGGGAATCGTACACTACATTAAAAAAAGAGACAGACACCTGTAAATGGGTTTTTTTAGTTTCAAATAGTCCTTATAGCTCTACAGTCCTTCTGTAAAAAAGCACAAGAGGATGATGAGGAGAAGCCTGAGCTACTTTCCATTTCACCAGCTGCCATTCATACAACAGCAGCACAGCCACTGCAGTAAGGCAGGGTTTCCCTGGTCCCATGGGCTAAATCCAGCCTCCAGCTACCCAAAGTTCCTTTGCCTTCATTCCCTGCAGCAGGAACACCCTCAGCACCCTGTACTCCACCACCACAGCAATTCCTGCATGGCAGGCACCCCAACCTGCCTGTGCTGTGTGCACCTACTGATAGCTTGTTGTGCCATTGCCAGTCACCACATCCACACTGCAGACAGGGACTATTATCACTGAAGAAAATGAAGGTATATGAAATGATGGTTTTTTAAAAGAGGCTTTCTCCACCCCATTGTACCTTTAGCACAGCCCTGTATGCTTGCTGGCTTTTTCTAACATAACCATGTCTGAAATAATTTCTCAGAATATAAACATAAAACTGTCATGCAAAGAACAGCATGAAGTCCAGAAGGAGATGAGAGGAAACTATGATGGATATATATATATATATATATATATATATGTGGAATTAGAAGCCAGTATTGAATAATAAATCAATGTCAAAATAGAAATACTGTCAATCAGTTCCTAAACTACTAAAGTTTCTTAAAGAAACTTTCCCCCTGCCAAGAGGGGAGAAAATTTCAATCCAACTGTTTCTGAACCACCTCCTTATTTTAGAGGGTGAAGGGTTGGAAATAAGTGTGAAGGGAATTCTGCAGAGTGGCAGGAAGGGGGGAGGACTGCAGGAGAGCAGCATGCTGTGACACGGGGGGGCTCGGGAGCAGATGTTTAGGGACACGCTGCCCCAGCACAAACCTCCTGCGAGGCTGGGGAGGAGGCACACGGAACACCCGGGAATTCCCAAGGCTCGGGAGGTGGCACACGGAACACCCCGGGAATTCCCAAGGCTCGGGAGGTGGCACACAGAACACCCCGGGAATTCCCGAGGATCGGGAGGTGGCACATGAACACCCGGGAATTCCCACCCAGCTGCATCCCCGGCACGGTGCAGGGTCAGTGCGGCCCAGCAGCTTTCCCGTCAGCACTTAATGGCATTACCCGGAAAGCGGCTTTCTGCGAGCCGGCAGACACCGAGCCGGGCCTGTGCGGGGAACCGGCGGTGCGGGCGGGTCCTGAGGGCCCCGCATCCCGGTCACCATCCCGGCACCATCCCGGTCACTGCCGACCCCAGTCCGGTCACCACTGCCCCCATCTCGGTCACCATCATCCCCATCCCCGTCATCACCCCGGTCACCATCACCCCCATCCCGGTTACCGCCGCCCCCATCGCCTCCATCCCCGCCTCCATCGCCCCCATCCCGGTCACCGCCGCCCCCGGCCGCCCGGGCCGCGCTGCCGAGCCCGCCCACCTCGTGGTACAGCCGGTAGATCCGCACGCCCATGGTCTCCACCAGGAGCTGCCAGGGCGTCCCCGCGACCGGCGCCGGCTGGTCCAGCTCCCGGCAGGCGGCTCGAAACTGCTCCTCCGAGAATCGCCGCGATAAGGGCTCCTCCAGCTCCGCCATCCCCCCCGATCCCCGCAGCCCCGGCGGCCCCGCCATCCCCGGCGCGGCCGGGCGGGCCCAGCCCGGGCCGGCACAGCCCCCGTGCGGCCCGGCCCGCCCCGCTCCGCCCCGCGGGTCACGGCACATCCCTGCCCTGCTCCCTGCTCCCGGGTCCCGGTGCTGCTGCCTTTGGGTGTGTGGGACAGCAGCCTGCTGCCGGAACGGCGGCAGCTTCGTGGGTGCGATGGTCAGGGCCTTCCCTTTGGGGTGTTCCCCAAGGACACAGGTTGAGCCCTGTGGACACGTGCGTTCTTGTGTATTTTTGTATGTCTTCACGTTTACAAAGGCAGTTTCCCTTATGGACTGTACATATAAGAGCATTATGTAAGGTTTCTGTGAGTGCTATACAGCTGGCAGGTGAGTGTGGCCCTGGCACCGGGATGGACAGGATGGAAGGGGACAGTAAAACTTTCACTGGGATGAGCTCCCGGGCAGGAGGAGTCCATGGCAGGAGGAGTCCATGGCAGGAGGAGTCCATGGCAGGAGGAGTCCATGGCAGGAGAAATCCATGGCAGGAGGAATCCATGGCAGGAGGAATAATCCATGGCAGGAGGAGTCCATGGCAGGAGGAGTCCATGGCAGGAGGAATCCATGGCAGGAGGAGTCCATGGCAGGAGGAATAATCCATGGCAGGAGGAGTCCATGGCAGGAGGAATCCATGGCAGGAGGAGTCCATGGCAGGAGGAATAATCCATCGCAGGAGGAGTCCATGGCAGGAGGAGTCCATGGCAGGGACACATTTTGCATCTTGCTCAGGCTCTGCAGTGACACCACCTATCACCCTCAGCCTAAGCATTAAGGCCTTCAAAATTAACTGTGACAGGTTTTCTCCCAAAAGTTGTAAATCTGTTTTCATCACAGCTTCATTCTAATTTCGTGCTGAACACTGTGTCTTCAGAATAAAACAAGCAGCTCTAAGCAGTGGGACATCATCGAACCTGCTGACTGGCAGCACCACCCAATGTATTTGGTGGTAAGCTCTGGGGAAGGCTGCAGTAATGTAGTGTTTCTAACTTCCCTGCCAAGTGGCTGAGCTCTTTGACAAAGAGTTCACTTATGTCAGCTGTCCTTTCCAGTTCCAGTCAATTGGTTTGCAAGCAGAGCATGAGGATTTCTGGCTGACTGGGTTGGACATACAGGCTGACCGTCATTCTTGCACAGTCCAGAAAACTTCTGGGGAAAACATTTTGGCAGAGGTCAAGATTGTATCCACAAACTTCCTCCCAGTATGTAAAATATCTGCTCATATCTTACCAGCTCTCACCTCCCCACTGAGACTGCTAGGCAAACATTTCAGTTATTTTTTTTTAGTAATCTTACATGTATTATTATTATTATTATTATTATTATTATTATTATTATTGTTATTGTTATTGTTATTGTTATTAATATTAATATTAATATTAATATTAATATTAATATTAATATTAATATTAATATTAATATTAATAGGTATAACTATTTTGGCTTATTTTTGTTATTTCTTTAAACATTAATCAAAATGGCATGCTCTCAGTGAGCCCAGTTGGTTCTCCAAATATCAAGGCAATACATTTCTTATGGCTGATCCCTTCTGAGTAATTTTTTGGCTAAGTTGCTGTGCTGCCCACCCAGCTGAGGAGCTGGTCTTTAAAATGGAACATGAGGCAATGGCCTGGAGATGAGACTAATTTAATTTTTCTTGCAGAAATATTCCTTAACTTTTGCAAAGCTTTTATCAGATTGCTGTGTCACTTTTAAGTCCCTTTCTTTCTCTGAAATAGGGCTCAGTGAAACTGAAAGAGCTTGTGGCTCTTGTTTGCACAGAGGTGACTTTGACCCAGCGTGAAAAAGAAGGAGTTGGGAGTCAAGAACTCATCTTAAACATGCAGCAGGACACATGCCTGTGGGATTACATGGTATCCTTGTTTATGCAGAAGGACTGATCACAGCTCCATGCTGCCTATTATTTTAGGGTCAATGTTTTGCATTATATGATTGTCTACGTGGCATCAGTAAGTTGGCTTCAGCTGCCTGACCACTCCCTCTTTTCCTTGTACTTCAATGGAAAAAGAGGTTTATCTCACAAGGCCACTCTAGGGACAAAAGCTTTCAAAAAAGGCATTATTATGTGATGTTTTTTCTTGGTAATAAGGAGTGGTGATTACTAAGAAAGCACAAGCTGTTCTGAGCGTTTATTTTCTGTTTTCATGTATGTTTATGCAAGTGTTATTATTTATCACTTGTATTTCCCTGTATTGCCTTTAGCTTAGGGATAGCATCTGAAGTTTGAACCCAAGTCCTTTAGAACCTTCACTGGTGGGTAGTGGCTGTAGGCTGGGATGAGTTCAGAACTGATTTTCTACTGCTCTGTCCCAACACTGTGGGACAGCAACTGTGCTGGGTAGCTGGGTCTGGGAATAAGAACTCAAAGGCAGCCTGGATACAGCAAAATCCAGTCCCACACATGAATCAGGGACCTAAATAGCATCTGAGTGAAAATAGAGGGTTACTATTCTGGGGCAGTGAGGGGGAGTTTCAAAAGTGCCCATAACTTGAGTTACATATTTAGTGGATCTCAGGCTTCAGGTTAGTTACCCTATAGTGTAGCAGTCAGCATACCTGGTTTTCAGCCAGGCTTTCTGGTATGGGAAGGTTTAGCTTTTATCCATGGTGGTGTTTAAGGACAGGCTGGACTGGGCTCTGGGCACCTGGTCTAGTGGAAGGTGTCCCTGCCCATGGCAAAGGATTGGAAAGAGATGGGATGATCTCTAAGGATCCTTCCAATCCAAACCATTCTGTGATTTTGTAATTCCATTTAGCTGCTGCTGCTCTGAGTGGGAAATATACCTCAAGGCAACTTGCTGATTTGGCATTAATGTACCTAATGTTTTTTAGGAGGGGAATGATCTGTATGAATTCCCCCCTAACACCTCACCCTTTTGTTACTGAAGTCAGTTCTGGGTAATCCAATGAATTCTGTGGCACAGAACAAAACCAGGAAACTGGACAACTCCTGCATCAGAAAATTGTATGTGGCCAGAAGTGAAAGCAGCAATGAATACTACATTGATGTTTTCAGGCCCCAGTGATTTTCAGTGTTTGTTTTGGATATGGGAGTCCATATGTGGGAGAATGTTCCCAGCTATATTGTGTTTTCCTCTATCTGTCTCTGTGTGGCACTGGTGCACTTTGAGAAATTCTTGAAGATGAACTAAAGATGTGGGATTTTGATGGATTCAACTCCTGTACAGATATTTATATCCCACTGTAATTCCATTTTACTCAGTGCATTCCAAAAACTTTGCAAAACTGCTGAATAATCTTGACCTACCATTTCTACAATATGTACATTTTTATTTCTAGTATACACAGCCAAAGCAATTATAAGCTTCTGCTGCTGCTTTATTGACTACATCATGTAAAAGCCTTTCTCACAAATTGTTTCATGACTTTTGCAGTTTGCAAGCTGGTTCTTAATCCAAAAAGCTGAGAAGTAACAACAGCACCTCCCATCACAGCCATGCATGTGTAAGGCAGTCTATATTCTCCTCTCTTGTATGAGTCCAAGGGAAATCTGTTTTTTCAACATTTTAGATAGACCATTTTCAGAGGGAGCAGGTTATGTTCTTTATACCCTACCCACTGAGAAGGGAAGCAAATGAAATGAAAATGTCCCTTGACACTATCCACTAGCTTGGACAAGTTTTTCCAGCTTTTTGTCTGCATTTCCCTTCCTGTCTTTTAGCCCTGTAAATTCTTTGGGTTACTCAGTGCAGGTGGAAAACCATGAGAGAGATCATTCCTCTAACCACCTTTGCCACGGTGGCCAAAGATTCAGAGGTTCTGTAACCAAATTATGCAAGGTTGAGGAATTGGCTTCTTGTGGTGTGATGCATCCCTCTGCTAATTAAAAGCACATGTCCACACAAGGAATGCAGCTCTTGAAATGGGAACTTCATGTAATTATGAAAGCAGTAGGAGATAAGAATAATTGTTTTCAGTTCCAGATATCCAGTCTTCTTCAGCACTGCAGGAAGATTAAGTGAAAGTCAAGGAAGGCAATAACAAAGTTCACATGCACAGCAGGATAACTGATGTTGACCAAAGTACTAGTAGGATCTAATGGAGTTCAAAGAAAATTCCTTTCCATATTCCCAGCCACCAAAGAGGTTTCTCACAGTTGTTATAAGCACATCCATTTCATGAGCCTGACTACCCACAGAGTGGCTGGTTTGCATGGCTGTCAACCAACTGGGCTGTAAACTGTGTTAATGAGAGGGGAGCTACAGCATTTCATGTGAAATTATTTGCTTCTCTGGCTTAACTGGATTTGGGGTCCTTTTGGACTCCATTCCTCATCACAAAACACATACACTGCATGGCATGGTAAGGACAATTTATAACATATTAAACACATTGAAAGGGTGCTTTCTGCAAGTTTCACAAAATGCAGTAAACTGGCATGTTGTGTCTATGTGTGGGTTTAGGGATAAAATAAAAGGAAAAGTCAGTGGAGGGTTAAGGAAAAGGCAAGAAGAACTAATTGAATAGGGAGCCTACAATGGCTGTACTTTGCCAGATTAGTGAGTCACTGTTTGCTGTGCTGTTAAGGCCCAGGAGACTGTTAGAAACTCAAAGGAAGCCATGAAGTATTGCAAGTGTGTTTCAGTCGGCAGAGCAACAGCATTGCTCAATTTAGGAGCAAACTGCTCTCTCAGTCGGCGCCCTGGTTCCAGAACCACACACGCCTCTTGCTTATCAGCCCAGCTTTGGGGCTGCACTTCCCTCTAAGCAGCTGTGTTTAGGCTCCAGGGAGGAGATTCTGTCATTTAGGGCAACTCCTGAAGGGGAGCTATGTATCACTGGGGCCTGGCAGTCCAAAGCTGTGAACCTGTAACCCCTCACTGCAGCTGTTGCTCAGCCCTGAAGTCTCCTCAGCTGTCTGCACTGAATTTCTACAGGTGCTGAACGTGCTGCTCTGGGTGTGTCTGGTCCTTCTTTCCTTACATCCTTGGAGAGTTGTGGTCAGAACACAGCAGGACCTGGAAAAGCAGAGGTAATCAGTCATCCCTTTTTTTTAAAGGCCAGAGAAAGCTGGTGCCCAAGGTGTTTTAAACCCTTCAGTGCCTGAGTGCTACAAACCCATCCTTCTAGGGATGATCTCTCAGCACTAGAGATGTCATTGCCATCACTTTTCATTGCAGCTTTTATGCTTCACAGCAAGAAGA
This sequence comes from Oenanthe melanoleuca, assembly GCF_029582105.1. Classification (NCBI taxonomy): domain Eukaryota; kingdom Metazoa; phylum Chordata; class Aves; order Passeriformes; family Muscicapidae; genus Oenanthe; species Oenanthe melanoleuca. The sequence continues at coordinate 4,514,514 of NC_079351.1, forward strand.
TGTCATTGCCATCACTTTTCATTGCAGCTTTTATGCTTCACAGCAAGAAATAAGAATTGCATGAGGTCTAGGAGACTGACTTTTTAGCCTGTTGTTAGGGCATTTATTTATACAGAAATGTGAATTCTAAGCCCAGCTTTGGTGCTTGTTTATGTGTATTAGAATAGCTCCTAAAAATCAGTTTTGTGAGATATCTTATGTAAAGCTTTCAGTATTTTTATGTAATACTTTCAGTAATGAAGCTGGCATGGAAAAATAAGAATGTACTAGTGGAGCTGTGGATGGTGTAAGCCTGGGAGGGAGGTTCTCTGTCAACATAGGAGGACCAAATACTAGACTGGAAGGACTAGAGAGGAACTGATGTAATAGGAATGAGGTGAAATTTAGGTCATGCACACATGTGCTAACAGCAAGAATTTATGATATAAAGTGAAAAATGAAACTGATACTGGAGAAAAAAACAGACATCCTGAACAATCAGAAGAAAATGATGAAATGGTAGTATTTCTGGTAGGCCAGGAAAATACTTGCACTTCTATGGAAGAAGTTGGTAAGACATCTGAAAAAAATGATTGAAAATAAGCCTGGGAGAGTTTAATTTCCCCCTCTTAGGGCATTAGAGGGTTAATAGCCAAAATAAAGAATAGCTGCTCCAGCCAAACACTTACTCGTCCATATATAATTGTTATGAATCCATGCAGCCAAAAACCAGGATCCTAGATATCAACAGAGTAAGACTTGTAGTCTCCAACAGAAGGAGTAGGAAACCTGATTTTTTTTTTAAGGTGGAACTTGTCAAGTCTAATGAAGATATTACAGACACAGCTGCTGCTTTGGGAAGGGCCAGACAATGGTCCTAGAGATCCTGCCTAATGAAGTTCCCCTCAGATCCAATTTGTCTGTCATTTTTGCTCAAATGCTGATGTATTTGATGGGAGCACCAGCAAATGGGGAAAAAAATTGACAGTTTCTTGCATAAAGCTGTGGAGCTTTTCCAGAACCTGGTTGATTTGTCTGGAGGAGATGAACCCTTGGCAGGGTCTTCATCACTGGGCAGTTCTTAACAATGCACAGGATGAAATCCTGGCCCCTGTGAAGTTGATGGAAGTTTTGCCATTAATTTCTGTAAGGCCAGGATTTCACCCTGGAAAGGGAGTCAAAAGTACATGCATGCTTTCAGAGACAGAGTGGTTGATTAAATACATCTGGTGCACTGTTCTTTTATCAATCATTGATAAAACAGTGTCTTTTAAATATAAACTTTGGGTGAGCTTAACTACAAAATTCAAACATGTCCTTTTACAAGACTTAAAAGCATAATTTGTCTGCTTTTTGTCTGAAATAACAGAAATCATGGTAAAAAATTAACACACACCCACACTCATCCACTCCAAACCCCTGTAGTATTTGATGTGCTGCAGAAATGTGCAATTGAAGCTTAGAAAATCCAGTTAAAATATTTCTAAATGATATATAAAACTTTATCCTCTAAGAATGCCATCTGAAGCTATGTTCCTTCTCTTTTAATTTCTGAGCAGTTGAGTTCATCTGGATTTCGACAGGGACTGTGTTTTCAACTGACCCAGCACGTGTGACAGCCCAGCGAGCTCAGGACAGGCACTGACCCTCACCCACAGTGCTGCAGCCGGATGAACCGAGCACAGCATGGGCTGGGAACGGGAGGGCAGAGGGGCTGCGGGAGGGAATAAGGGCTGCAGCAGGGCAGAGGGGGCTGGAACAGGGCAGAGGGGCTGCAGCAGGGCAGAGGGGGCTGGAACAGGGCAGAGGGGTGCAGGACGCACCCCCGCCCCGTGTGCGTGTCCTGCCGCGGGCAGGGCGCGATGCGGAGCCTCCCCTCGCTCTGTCCCCGCCGTGCGCATCCCCGAACCAGGCATGGGCAGTGTCCCTATGCCGGGCAGTGGGCAGTGTCCCTATGCCGGGCAGTGGGCAGTGCAGTGTCCAGGGCCGGGCAGTGTCCCTGTACCGGGCTGTGGGCAGTGCAGTGTCCCCGTTCCGGGCTGTGGGCAGTGTCCCTTTGCAGGGCAGTTGGCAGTGCAATGTCCAGTGCCGGGCAGTGTCCCTGTACCGGGCTGTGGGCAGTCCCTGTGCCGGGATGTGGGCAGTGCAGTGTCCCTGTACCGGGCTGCGGGCAGTGTCCCTGTGCCGGGCTGTGGGCAGTGTCCCTGTGCCAGGCAGTGGGCAGTGTCCCTGTGCCGGGCAGTGTCCCTGTACCGGGCTGTGGGCAGTGCAGTGTCCCTGTACCGAGCTGTGGACAGTGCAGTGTCCCCGTTCCGGGCTGTGGGCAGTGTCCCTTTGCAGGGCAGTTGGCAGTGAAATGTCCAGTGCCGGGCAGTGTCCCTGTACCGGGCTGTGGGCAGTGTCCCTGTGCCGGGCAGTGGGCAGTGTCCCTGTATTGGGCTGTGAGCAGTGCAGTGTCCGTGTACCGGGCTGTGGGCAGTGCCCATTGCCGGGCTGCGGGCAGTGCGGGGCGGAGATTGAGGCCGGGCCCCGTGGCCAGCCCAGCCCAGCCCAGCCCGGCACTGCCGGACCCTCCCCGGCCCCCCCGCCCAGCGGGACCGTCCCGCCGCCGCCCCGCCCGCCGCTGAATTTGCTCCGGTCCCTTGATTGTTTCGCTCTCACCGAGAACTTTGTTTACAGTCCCTTGTGCGGGCGAGCTGCATCCCCTCTTATGCTGGCTGCGGGCTGGTGGCCGCCGCAGTCCCGCCCGGCGGCCGGGAGGTAAGGCACGGCTCGGCTTCGCTAGGCACGGCTCGCCACGGCACACTAGCCCATGCTGCGGCACACTGGCCCATGCTATGGCACACTGGCCCATGGCATGGCACACTGGCCCAGCCTGTGCCATGGACTGGCATGGCTCAGCTCGGCACGGCACGGCACGGCTCAGCTCGCTGGCAGCCCCGGAGCCGCACAACCCGCGGCCGCGCCTCCGCCGGTGCCCGGTGTCCGGCTCCCGGTGCCCGGCTCCCGTGCTCGGGCACGCCGGGGACCTGCGGCTCCCTCCGCTCCGGCACTGGGATCTCTCCCCGCGCTCAGCAATCGCGGGGGCTCGGCAGGCGGAGCCGCTCCCCGGGCGCAGGTCGGGTGTCCCGCGGAGCGCTCTCCGGTACCGGGGGGCTGTACAAGGCTTTCCCCTCGGAGCGCTCTCCGGTACCGGGGGGCTGTACAAGGCTTTCCCCTCGGAGCGCTCTCCGGTACCGGAGGGCTGTACAAGGCTTTCCCCTCGGAGTGCTCTCCGGTACCGGGGGGCTGTACAAGGCTTTCCCCTCGGAGCGCTCTCCGGTACCGGGGGGCTGTACAAGGCTTTCCCCTCGGAGCGCTCTCCGGTACCGGGGGGCTGTACAAGGCTTTCCCCTCGGAGCGCTCTCCGGTACCGGGGGGCTGTACAAGGCTTTCCCCTCGGAGCGCTCTCCGGTACCGGAGGGCTGTACAAGGCTGTACTGCTGTCTTGCAGAGCTGCTCGGGGACGGCGTGGCACGGAGGGTTTTAGCCCAGGTGTGTTTAGAGTGTAGCAGGCGCGTTTGGAAGTTTTGCAGTTGGCACATAACAGGAGGAGTTGAGTTGGCTCCCATCCTACGCCCCGGCTAATGTCAGGAAAACGAAAAAGGTGCGAGAATTTAAATCTGTTCATGATTTTACTTAAAAACTTGGTGAGAGAAACTTACTGCATCCTGAGGCAGCTGGTATGGAGGCAATGTGTTCTCCTGCCTCTGTAGCTCAGGGCATGGTAAGTCTTGTAAGTACAAATTCTGGTTGTGTATTTCCAGGAGTGTTCACCTGGGGCAGAGCTGTGGGATTGTGTTGAGGATTACCATAGTCTGTTGAATTCTGAATGAACTCAGGCTCTCCTCTTGGGACAGAAGGACTCCTTAGGGTATTTTCCATAGTCACTTTAATGTATAGACATAGTGTGAAGTGTGAGCATAATGATTTTTTGGGATTTTACCTAAGCAAACAAAAGATGTCTGAAATATTGTGTAAAATAGAATCTGGTCCAGAGCTTGAAGGAGGGAAACTCAAATGTGTCCCACTGGTTATGAGTAAAATGTGAAAAAGAGGAAAGGGCTGTAGTGTCTCTTTGCCCTTGCACAGAGATATTCCATATGTGGGATGCCTCCTGAGAGTGCACCACATTGAAATGATTCCGAGTTAAAATGCTGGAGGCTTCGTGTAGAGATTTCATGTGTTTCTGCTTCTCAGTTTTGTAGTGAGGGAGGGAAGGAGAAGGAAAGAAAATTCACCTTTAAGAAGTTGCTCTGTCAGAATTTTTGATAAAGGCATTGATTTAAAATAAAAATACCTAAACTGTGTGCAATCAGGGATAAATACAAATTAATAACTGACAGAGCAATTAATCTTTTCCAAGCAAGATGCTGGCAGAGTGGCTTAGGGGGCACAATTGCGCTGGGAAGAGCTTTCAAACAAATGTAACCTTGCTGTAATCCAAGTGGAAGTTGATTGCAAACACATTTCAGAGGTCTGCATTTGTTTTAATGAAATCTAGATTATTTACCTGAAGTCAGGATTTTTTTCCTGCATTTCCCTCCAAACTTTTCAGAGACTTAAACTAATTGTTAGGTCGTGTGGAAAAGAATATAGTCAAGGAGATAAACAAGTAGACTTCCTTATTATTAGCTAACTTCAATAATCAGCTAAATATACTTTAGCAGTGTCACAGAGGCTTATTCCAAGGATCTTCTGGAGAACAGCAGAAGTCTGTGACTGTAAATGTTTGTGTTTGTGAGATGTTAGCAGGGTCTAAATAACTTAAAAACAGAAAAATCCTTAAAGTTTATCCTTATACAAACTTATTCTCATGAATTTACTCTCATCCCCACTTAGGACTCCTGCTTCCATGTTGAAATTATTTCCCATGATCATGCACTTCTAGAAAGGGATTGTCAAATAAGATTAGCAACACAAATCTCTGCTGCTTCATGAGTTTTACCCAGCTGCCTGGTGATTTCACAGCTGTTTCTGCAGTTGATAACAATTTCCATCGCTCTGCTTTCTGCAGTCATCACTGCCCTGCTGCAGAGTCTGCCTTGTCCCTCTTGGAATTACAAATCTTGCTTTTAAAAACCCAGTAACAGAAATGAACAACTGTAAATGTAATGGACTTGTGTCTATTACACAGAGTTCTTGGGCTGTGTAAGTCTGCCTTTTTTATCCTGAGAAGAGTTTTTGGGATTATATTACTTAGGTTTTCTTATAGTGGAAGAGATTTAACAGGTTTTTTTAGTGGTAAGTGTGTTGTCACATTTCACAGCTAGGAAATCTGAGGAGCTGGGAGATGGAGTGATTTGCTCAAAGAAACTGGACCCATAGAAGAGACAAACTCCCATGTGTTCTGAATCATTATTCACACAGGTGAAGTGAGCAGTAGAAATTAAGTTAAATAAGATTTTTATCTGCAGTATTTCTTGTGAATTGCCTTTTCCTGCCTGGCTCTTTCTGGGTGTCTTGACTAGGTTATGATACTCACTACTGAGATGTCACATCATCAAAGGAAAATGTTATATTGGGCCAGAAAGGGGTGGCTGCTTCCAAGAAAAGAGGCAGAAGCCACTAGGAGAGCCAGGGGGAGAACATCTCCTGCTTTGGTTAGGTTAGGAGCAGAGTCAGCCCACAGCAGGAGCTTTACACTCATGACTTCTATTCTTAAGAAGCTGATAAATATCCAACAATTTTTCTTGTAGAAAACGTCCATGCTAGAAAATTGTCACCTCCAGTTCATCATTCAGCAACATCTGGCACTTCAAAGACTCGAGCAGCTCCTTGTGCCTTGAATTGTCATACAAAACATCTCCAGCACTCTTCCTCTGCTTTCTGAGTCAAGGATCTGTTACCATGGGTTTCTCCTGGATCTGGTAGGTGTGCATGCTGATGGATTTCATGTGTTTTTGATAAATCTAAACTCACCCTTAAAAGTGGCTAAAATTTTTCACTCCCCTTTATCCAGAGTTAGCCACAGATTGCCACAGAAGCATATTCTTCCTCCAACTCAAAGTAGCTCCTTAAGATAGAACTTGTGGTATGATTAGTGAGAGGATGCTGGTGTTGCTGGGTGTCTTTGCCTAAATTTCTTACCCTGAAATTTGAACCAAATCACCTGTTGGCTTAAGTCAGAAGTGACTTTGCTGGCAATGAGGATCCAATGTGCTTTTTTCTAGGGCTGGATACCTTTGCTCACACTTCAAATAGGTTTTATTGTTTATTTCATTTAGTAGTATTTCAATAGAGGGTTGTTTATTTGTTTTATATGAATGCCTGCCTTACATCCTATTCCAGACAAAAACTGTGCTCCTCAGAAATCAACAAGGATTTTGCCAGTGACTTAATTATTATAGATTAAAATTTTTTTTTTATTCCTGTTAGATTTGACTGTATAAAAGTATCTCCTTTCTTCATAAATCTCTGTACAAGAGATGTAGGAGGTTTTGATGCTCATTGAAGATGTATCTGAAGCAGAAGGATAAGGACTTTAGAGACAGGAGTAAATACATTTTGATTAAAAGTTTAAAATTTTTCAGAATAATAATGCTTATTATGGGCTTTGGCAAATTATTTCGAAGTTTCCCTATTTCAGTGATTGTTAGAGTACTTGGACTTTTGAATAGTTATTACAGTGTATTTGAGCCAATAGACCTTTTATATGCAAAATAGTTATTTTTTTCTACCTCTAATTTGATAATAAAATGTTATACTAACTGAATAGTAAGATCAAAAAAAGGTGACATTTGGGGACCACATTGTTATGTTGTGCTGAACTTCTGTAACATTTTATGGGTAAGTAATGCAGCAACATAATGGCACCAGTGTAAGTCTCTCTGCTGTGTCAGTCATTATTGAAAATGCAGAACTTGGGCTCAGATCCACATGGGAACAGATCAATAACACTCAAGAGCAAGCCCATGGCTTTCCTGGGCTCTTTCTGTCTGATTTAAAAGGCATTTAATCATGCATTATGATTCAAAGAATACTACTGAACCTAGGAGAATTGAGGATATCTAAGGTGTCAGCACAGATATATTTGCTTTGTGTGATAGGCACTGAACAAATCCCTTTCCTGCCCTTGGAGATACCGAGTACTCTCACAGAAACAGACAGAATCATTGAATGCTTGTGGGTGGAAGGGACTTCTGGAGGTCAGATGGTCTAACCCCCCTATTCCTCAGCAGGCTCACCTGGGCAATGCTGTGCAGATGGCTTTTGATTATCTTCAAGGGTAGACACTCCAAAACTTCACTAGGTTCCAGTGCTCAGTTACCCTCACAGTAAAAAAGCTGTTCCTGATGATCAAACAGAGATTTTAAGTGTGTGCCTGTTGCTTCTTGGGCTGTCAGTGTGTGTGCTTGGGTGTGTTGTGTGTTCTCAGCAGGGACAGGCTGCTCTGGCAGGGCTGAGCCACAGCAGCTCTGCACAGCAGGTACAACAGGGAGCTGAGCACTCTGCCCCAGAGCAGTAGAGCAAAAGCTTTGGCAAACCAGATCTGGGCTTTGCTTCTCTCTTGAGGGCTCAAGGGGACTTTGTATACAAACACTCACTATAATCCAGCATTTAGCCTGTTTGTGCTGTGGTTTTTTTTAAAGAATGAAATCTTCTTTCTTGGAAAACCCATGGTCAGTTATAGGAGGTACTGAGATATAAAACCAAAGGCTCTCCACAATGAACAAATATATCTTAGCAACAAGGGTGGAGTGGTGGGAAAGGAAAAGGAGAATACAAGTATCTGGCAATTAACTTCCTACTCACAGATGTGAAGGTGATAAAAGTGATAAAAGCATTACTGCATTGCCAACACTCTTCCTTGTTCTCTGAGCTGCATTATCATGCTGCTCACGACAGCAAAAGTGGCACAGCCCACACTGGCGTGGTGGAGCTGCTCACAGCAGGAAAACCAGTGTCTCCCCAGTGTCTCCCCAGTGTCCCAGTCTCTGGAGCCTGTGTTGGGGGTGCACTGAGCTGGGTCCAGGACAGTGCATCTGTGACAGCCTGGGTGTTGGCAGAGCTCACAGCAGGCCCAGAGTGACCCCACATCACCAGAGCCCTGGAGACAAGACTGAGCTCTGTCCTGGCAGCCTGGAATGGAGGAGAGCCATGGGCTCCTCCTGCCCTGACCAGGTGGACTCTGATTATTCCCTGGGCTTCCCAGAGCCGAAAGGTATTTGCCTCCTGTGCAGATGCAGTCAAACTGTGTGTGGTGTCAGGACTGAGAGTGTGTTTGCAGTCTGGAGACAGGAGGAAAACAACCTGCAGTATCTGAGATGAGTGAATATGACGGTAAATCTCCCTCCCACACAGGAGTAACAGGGATGTAATTTCATGGATTTACAAGAGACCCGTTGCTTTTGCATGAAGCCAGGGTAAATAGCAAGCTGCCAGTCTGGCACTGATGTTGCTGTAACTTGAGGTTCACCAGCCTTGAGCTGAGCTGAGTGCAGGAATCTGCATCCCCACTCCCCCACATCTACACCTTCTCAAGACCATTTGAATTTTTTCCCTAAGCAGCATTTGCACTGAGAAAGGCTCACTGTTCATCTGAGTTTTTGCTGGGCTTTACCATGTTATTGTGATGTGCAGTGGAGCAAATCTGTGTAATGTATTTTGTGTAGGTGTATAAAGAAACTGTGTGGAAAAAGTATGAGCAAAAATCAAAAGAGTGTGTGAACTTCATCTCTTAGTGAGAAAATGTAATGCCATTGAAATTTAAATTACGTCTAGAAATACTGACTTGAGGATGTAACTTAATGTAGGATTTGGCCCACAACACTTTAATGTTGATGTCTGTCTTGGTCTTTGACTTTATTCTTTCTGGCATATTGTTGACTTTTACTATAAGAAGTGATTCAGATCCTTCACAATCAGTTGTGTCACTGTTGATCTTGTGGGGTCTGAATGTCTGGTTGTTTGTGATCCCAAAGGGATACTTCTGTGTCCCCATTTGTTTTATAAATAATTGGTGATTATTGTTTGAATTGCTGCCCTTCTCTTCACAGTGCAGAGCCTGCTCTAGCCTAGGAACAGGCCGAGCCAAGCCGGTCAAGATGACAAACGAACCTATCAAAGAGATCCTGGGCAGCCCAAAGCACCCTGATCCTGCAGGCACAGAGAAGAGCAGCAGCAATGACTGTGTGATAACCACCGTCCCGCTGGTCAGCGAGTGCCAGCTGACGGCGGCCACGGGGGGAGCGGAGCTCTCCTGCTACCGCTGCACCGTGCCCTTCGGCGTGGTCATCCTCATCGCCGGCGTCGTGGTCACTGCCGTGGCCTACAGCTTCAACTCCCATGGCTCCATCATCTCCGTCTTTGGGCTGGTCCTCCTGTCCTCAGGACTCGTCCTGCTGGCCTCCAGCGCCGTGTGCTGGAAGATCAGGCAGCAGAGCAAGAAGGCAAAGAGGCGGGAGAGCCAGACAGCGCTCGTGGCAAACCAGAGAACCTTGTTTGGCTAAAGGCAGCCAGGAGAAGGCTGGCCAGAAGGCAGAACCTTTGTAAGTCCACTTGGCTATTTATTGGAGACATTGCAGATTTTAATTTAACTGTGGAAACGAACTGAAATGAAAATGGAATGGGTTAAGAAATACTTTTAACAACTCTGCAAGTGCTCTCAATGTATTTCTTACTGCAGACTTGGTAGTGATTCTTTCCAAGACAGAGGAAAACTCATTTTTCCTTCACAGAAAACTGTGTCACATAACTGCAGCCATCCTAACTGTGTTCTCCAACATGCTGATTGTGTTGGAAACAGAACTTTTGGGAACTGAGAAAATAATTTGAACTGTCTTGAAATGCAAGAGGTCTCCTTAAAACACTGACATTTGACCAAGGGAGAAGTCATAGCGTTTGAAGTGACTACAAGCTTATGGCCAGAGTACCTGAGACTTAAACTGTAGCTAAAAAAAACCAAAAAAAAACCAACAAAAAAAAGCAATATGAACACATTGCAAATTGCTCAATAAGCTGATTCTTATATTTTATGTAACTTCCCCTTCCCAATACCTGTGGTACTGTCCCCCTTTTTTAAACCAACTAATATTGATTTTGTTTCTCTATTGAATAGAAATCAGTAGAAATGTGTAATTATGTTGTTTAACCTAAATAACGAGGTATGATCATAACTAAAAACATGAGACTTTTTGTAAATTAAAGTGGTCAGGTTTAGCACTTTTGACTATTTTGCTATAAAACTAAAAAATAAATTTCATTAAAATAATATCCAGTGCTGCTAGACCTTTAGAAAATATTTCTTTATTGCAATCAAGATAGCTTGTATCTTTGACTCTGACTGCATTATATTTCTATTTTTGTGGAACAACCCCTGTGACGATAACTGTGATCACATGTACTGCTGATCTCTTACCCAAACCTCTGCAGCCTGTGGACTTTGGTTTGATAGTCCAACCCTCTGCAGCTTGATTAACAGCTCTGTTATTGAAAAATCATAGCAGACAGTTCTGCAGACACTCACTGTCACAGTCAGGTTGAGACATAACTATTAATAATAACTTGTGGAAGCAAAGCTATGTGTAGTGTTTGCTGACTGAGCTTTGGGATTACAAATCTGCATGAAAAGCAGGTGCCAGGTGTCTCCTGCTTGTGGCTGAGGTGTTGATTCTGATGCTCTTGTGTTGTAGAGGTCTTCCAGCTCTTCTCAGTTAATGGATTATTGAGGGGCTTGTCCCAAATTGAAGCAAACCAGAACATGATTTCTCCTTCTTGAAGGGCAAGTGGTGCTGAGCTGAGTCACAGGTTTCCACCCCGGTGTGTAGAAGGCAGAGAGGCTGCATGAAGTTTTTTCTTCTCTTTTATTTTCCCCCTTATTTCTCCAGACTCAAAAGGGCTGGGTGTGATTTTTGCTTTCCACCACCAAGGTGAGACAGGCCTGTGTCTTCTCTTTGCCCTCAGAGCCTCTGGACAGTTTTGGTGCTGCTGCTGCAGAGCCCACCTGCCAAAGAGGAGCTGCAGGGGCTTCCTTCTGCAGCTCATCCTGGATCCCTACCCTTCTCCTGCTGAAACCACCCAGGAATTCTGGCTTGCCACCATTTCCTCTGCCCTCCATGCTTTAAGCTTGTTACATCCATAACTTATCCCTGGATTTGCAAGCTGCACCTCGTGTTTTAAATAGAGTGAGCTATATGTGCAGGAGGGGATGTTTGGGGTCAGTATTTGCGTTGCCACACTCCGTGGTTACCAGACGCTATAATAAAATCACTTGCATCAGAGGAAAGCTGACAACACATTTTAGCACTTCCAGAGCCCTCACTTAATCACGGCAGGAAGCTTTCCTGCTGCTAGGAGAACATGTTGCGTCACCACAACATCTGACACCGGTGTCTAGTGTCAATCACTTTGCTTAAGGTCATTAAAAATATTAGGGTGTCCCCTTACGATGTACAGGTCTTGCATGAGTGACAATTCATGGGAAATGCATAGCATGATAAATAATGGAACAGGTGGACTAAAGTGGTGTCTTTCCTGTTTAAAATGAGAAAAGTGATTGACATCAGCAAAGCTGGATAAGCTAAATAGAGCTGTTCATCTTTTTGCCTCCCTGGGAGCACAATAGTTTTTCTGACTCTTTCTTCACCCTCCCCATTTCATTCTTCATCAGTGGAATTTTGGGGGCTGCTGAGGAGAGAGCTGCAGGGGCTGTAGTGATGCAGTGATTTCCACTACTTGTGGCAGTTTGGCTCCATGATTCCCAGGCTGAGCCCAGAGCAGGATCTGCTACTGCCCTCTCCAGAGGTCTTTCCCACATGTGGGTCCTCCTTTGGCCATCACTGTGATACAGCTGAGCTTGCTGTGGAAGGTACAAGCTGAGGCTCAGCTCAAAATCAAAAAAGAAAAGCCAAATCCAGTGGAATGGAGACAATGTGGGTTTTGGAGCAACTTTTCTTCAGGAAGGGTAAGTAAGAGTGAGTAAGAATTGCTCTGCTACTACTAGAGATGATTTCCCTCTCCTTATCTCTGCTCTCTTTGACTTTTGCAGTGCATAGGCAAGGACACAGCAGAATTCCTGGACCACCCTCTGCCTTGCTAAGTGGGGGCACCTGGGCATTACCCAGCCTGTGAGCAGTGACAGACACACTGCAGTGACCCTGGATGTGATCCCCTGGCAGAGCAAAGCTTCAGGCACAGCGTGGTCTCCCCCAGCACCACCAGAATGGCTCTGGCTGAGAGGGGCTGCTGAGCTCCTGAGTTGGTGAGTAGGGCAGCTGAGTTGGTGTCCTTTAGAGATGAGGTACGTGCACAGGCATCTTCACACCAAGAAGCAAATGAAAGGCTGTGCAGGAAGTCAGGCTTGTTTGTCCTTTATTCAGAGGAGCAAACCAGTAATTTTATGGAGAAGAATCCCAGCACCTGATCCCAGAGTCCTGCAGGAGCAAAGCAGAGGTTGTGAGCAGTTCAGGCAGAGATTTTAGTGCTGTTGAAGATGTTTTCAAAGGTTTCATTGCTAAATGTCCACATGGCCTTAGAAACTGACTTTTCCCCCATGATTTGTTTGCATTGATTTTGGGCCAGTCTACAACAGTACTAGCATCTTTCCTGACTGACCTGATGACACCCGACCCATGTCACAGTCTGCTTTTTTCTTCTTGAAAATCTGTATATTTCAGATATTTTCATCATTATCCTCTCTCTCTCTCTCTCTCTCTCTCTGCACGCCCAGGAACAATACACCCTTTTCAGCCCTTAAAGCCCAACCAAAATTTCTGCTTCAAATTTTGAACCCCATGACCTAATCTGGATTGATTTGGAGTTTCATGCCTGAGTGCTGGGTGCTGCAGTGCACCAAGCCTTTGATAGAAAAGCATCTGGAGCTCCAGGGTTGCTGTTTGGTGTTTCCCATGGGAATCTGAGAAGCAGAAGGATGCAGCCCTGTGGAGATCAAAGTGACCTTCCCTTCTGGTGTGAAAAGGCTTTGAATGCCACAAATGGTGTTTCAGTTCTGGGAGAGGCTGGGTGGGAGCTGATGCAAATTTTATTGTCACAATTGCTTGTCTATCCCTTCCTGAAAGCCCTGGGAGCACTGCACAAGCCAAACTGTCCTCACAAGGATAGAAAATTATCTAATGGAGGAATTGCGCTGGTGCTCTGGGCAAATGTTACAGTGATCTTAAATAATAATTTCAAAACCTAAGCCCAGGAAATTGTGTCTGTAACTACACCCTGTATTGCTATTGTACACAAGGACAGTTATAGCCTGGGACTGTATTCTAAAATAATAATCAGATTGGTATGACAATGCTTAGATTTTGTTCAAGTCAAAACGCCCAATTTACAATTCCCCAGTCACTTCACGTGCTGTGGTTTGTACGTGGCTCTGGCTCTAATACCATAATAAAAAATTAAAAAAAAAAAAAGAGAGAGAGAAAGGTTAGTTTCATGGACTTGTGTCAAGAATTAAGTTTCTCTGCCATGGACACTTGGGAGAGCTCCTGTTACCCAACACCAAATGTACAGTATTACTGCAGCTCCACAGAACAGGAACCAGCTCAGGGTGGAACGAAGAGAGGCCTGAGAGTCTCATCAGCATCCGGAAGAGTCAGGCCAGGAACAAGCCCTCTGGAATATCCCCTGTTCCTGCCTCAGCTTTGCTTATCCAGGGTTACTGCTCCTTTGATATCTGAGATGGAAGTTGCATATTATTAGCAGGTTTCACCTAATTTGTTTTTACAATGGTCTGCAAAATAAGAGCAGAACAGTATTGGCAGCCATAATTTTGCACAGATATTACCAGTACCTCTGAGCATTGACAGACATCATTTTACTTTCATATTTCCAATAGCTTTGATGCCTGTAGTTTGTATGACATTTTAGCTATATCAATATAAATATTTGCCAGTCATGAAGGGCTTTTATATATTAAAATACTTTACATATCAAGAATTGCACTGTATAATGTGAAAAATATGAATTCTGGCAGAAATCTATGTGTAGACTAAATCTTACAGGCTAAACCATGTGGGAGAACAATGGTCTTAAACTGTAAAATCAACTTGAATTTTTGGCTTTTATTCAGGTTGTTGATGTCACTATTAACATGACACAGACCTAATCCTTCCTCTTGTGAGCAGCCATTTGGAGTCCTTTTGTCCTGACTCTATGCATCCTAAAATTTGCATTTGTAGCAAACATGGCAATTTTGAAAAACACTTCTTTTGGATTAATTGCTTTTCCTCTTAACTCTTCTTCTGTGCTTTCTATGCTAATAGAAAAATTACTAAACTTTAAAAACAGGAAAAGAGGAAAGAAAGAGAACATACAACTGCAGATGTTGAACATTGCATAGAGTAATGGAAGGATAGTAAACATGCCTTGTTGATGGAGACTTTTAAAATATGTAAGTCTTGTTTCTGATACATCCTGGACTTTATCCTGAGTTTCATTCTTACAAAATGCCTGAAGCCCCCAGGTTAACATTGGTCTTAGATCCCCACCTCCTATTTATTTTCTGTTTCCCAGGAACCATTTAGCTCAGCAAAACGCAGATTCTTTTCCCATCTTTTGCAGCCTGACTGACATCGAGTGGCCACGAGGGATTTGCAGAGGCAGTGCCCCCATGGTTTTTTAAGTTAAAAGGCATTCAGCCACAGTCTGCTCTGTGCAGAGGTAAAGATTTCTTTACATTTTCTTGCTGCACCAAGAGATGTCAGTGAATAATCTGTGACAAAAACATAAATAACAGCAGAGCAGCCCTTCACTGCCTCTTCTCAGCCACGTTCCCTTTCCATCCAAAGGCCCAAGTTTGTGAATAGAGTTAACAGCTTTCCTGGAAAACTGGCCCATGACTTTATTTCCTTGTGAACTCCATCCACCTGTCATGTTAGGGCTTGGTGCAACGCCAGGGCTGGCAGGAAATAATAGGCAGCAGGATGCTGGTGTGTGTCGATGGCCCTGACCCTCCCATTCCTGAGCATGAATAATCCTCGGGCGCACCGGGCGTCAGAGCCACACAGCTCCCGGGCCTGGGACACAGGGTGGGAGGCACAGCCACTAAAATAACATCCAGCAGCAGAGCTGCAGCCCAGGGAGCTGTGGGAAGGATGGTGTCACATTCTCACTGCCTGCTGCTCTTTGTTCTCTCCCCTCGCTGCGCTGCAGAGAGGAATCTGCTGCTTCACACAGTGAAAAAGGACAAAGCAGGCCCCTGTGTGAATTAGCTGAGATTCCCCTGAGCAGACTTATTTCCCTGGAATCCATGGGGTATGTTATGGGTGACCATATCTGTTGCCACTTCTGCTTTGCTTCTATCCAGATAATTTCATTCTTTGCCTATCAACTGACGGTGCTTCAAAGAATGACCTCTGCTAGCATACAAGCAAAGGACTTTTCACTCTGGATTACAAAATGAACTTGTAAAGAAACATCCTGATCTCTTAACCATTTCTCTATAAACAGTTTTTCCAAGAAAGTCTGATGATGGGATCTGGAAGAAAATTGTTTCCTAATCTGGAGCAAAAGTACAGCAGAAGTTTAATGAAAGGCTGGCTTGAGGCAAAGCATCCTGTCACCCCTTTCCTTTTTCCCCAAAGGCAAAACTGCTGAAGTGAATTATATAACTCATGTGAAGGATCATAAAAATGGTAAAGTTACTGCTGATGTTTAAGCTCTTGCAAATGACTGACTAAATGTATTTAGGACCAACACCTCATTAGTCTTCTATAAGAAAAACCCCAACAACTTAGAGAACAAGCTGTTCCTCCCTTGACAAAACCTTCCAGTTCCTCCATTGCAGCAGCTGGGCCATGATTGCCTCAACTGCCACCAGCTCCAAGTATTGTGAAAGACACAAACCATCACAGTCAGAAGCATTCACATCACAGTCCCTGCTTTGCTGTGTCCTGTCCCTCTGTGTGCTGACACCAGTGGGGCTAATGTGGCTTTTCTGAGCAGCCACCTCTTCCTGGGCTGCTCCACGCTGAGCAGGACTAGAGCTACAGACACAGAAAAGTGCAGTTGGTCTGTGAATGACCATGTGCCCATGTGTGCTTTGCTCACACTGATGCTAAAGCAGAAATAAGTGCTGCAGAGGACTGGAGTATGTTGGTAAGCAGCCTGGGGAGGTTTCTCTTCCCTGGCTGTGTGAAGGGTTTTGTTTTCCTCTGCACAAAGCAGAGGACAGCCAGGAGCTCTGGGCTCTGCACCAAGTGTGTCCAGACACCCCAGAGCATCACAGTGTGGAGAGGCTGCTGCACTTCTGGCCTTGTGGGACTGTGAGGAACTGGCCACTGGATCATTTCCCATGGGCCACCAACCAGGGACTCAATCAGATCAACTTTCACTCTGGTCTTTGGTCAGAATGGTCAATAAAAACCATTCCCCTGGTGCTGGTAAAACCAATTGTGCTTCTGTGGAAGAATTACTACTCAACAGCCTTTGAAATACAATGGGCTTCTTCCAGTCAGAGTTACAAAATTTAAAAGTGACCCCAGGACTGATCATTACTCAACAGGACTGCACAGGGACTGGCAGCCACACATTCCTCTGCCTGGAAAGTCATGTTCTACAACTGTCCTGGCTCTCAGCACTTCTCCAAAACTTTGCTGTGTTTTCACAGGACCCAGATCTCCTACTCCACTTGTTTTTGGTGTATGTTCTGTGTTGCCAGCCGCTGGTGATCCCACCTTTGTTACAGGTGCTGCAGCTCTGAGCATCCCTGTGTCTCAGAGTGATGGTGATGAGGCTGCTCAGGGCTGCTGGCACCGCTGCCTCCCAGTCCCTCTGCACTGAGGTCCTGACAGCCCAGCAGGGACACAAATTTGGGATATTTTTGAGCGCCATCTACTGGAGTTTTATCTGCTTTCTAATTGCATGGTTTTAGTGTTCACACATCGATTCAATAATTCAATACTCTGTGTTCAGATGTAGGAAGGATTTAAAATTGCGAAAAATGAGAAAGGAAGACTTCAGCACCCTGGTGCTCCCACCACTGAGAGCATCCCTCAGCCTCACAACAAGCACTTAGTTGTGCTCCTGTGGTTCTTATAATCCCTAATATCCTAGGGTGACAGATGCATTCTAAATGCTGGAGTTACAGCTGGTCAGAAACTCCCAAGGGAATAGTCTTCCACTGGAAAACTACCATCTCATTGAGTCAAAACATTTCACAGAAATTTAAATTTTATTGCTTACTCATTTGTACAGGAAGTAGTAATCATTGGATTACCACATTTAATTTTCAGCTGCATTGTATTTAAAAAATCAGAAAGAGCAGGATAACATGAAATATTTTCGTCTTGCTGAAATATGCACAAGTATGAAACTTCTGTACCTAAATCCATGCACAGAAAAACTCCCAAGGCTGAGATTTGCATCCTTATTTGGGAAGGTAACAAAATGAGAACAAACTTGGAGTTTTTCATGCAATGAAATTCCAGACTGTGAAGAGCTCTGATCCCTGAATTTTATTTCTCTACTCTGTTTTGTTTTGAGAGAAAATAGCCTGACTTGGGAAATTCTTTCTCTGCATTTCTGTCCCACTGCTGATACCTTGCTAAACCCTAATTCTGCCGACGCACTCAGTTCAGCAAGACTGTTGGCAGTTCCAGTTTCCTGTAGCAGAGGCAAACCTTTTGTACTTTCTCCCTTTGGGCAGTTTTCTTTTTTCCCAGTAACAGGAGTGTGCGAGGCCTTTCCAGCTGGGAAATGCACGTTGCAGGCGGCAGGGCCAAGTGTACAAAGAGAAAGGAGTCTCGGTACAAGTTACGACACCCACATCTGGCAGATAGATTTGACGTCTCTGTCGCCTCCTCTGCTGCACAATGCTCTTATCCCCAGAGTGAAGTCTTTGTTAAACGCTGGAACTCTGAAAATGCCACTGGCACCAGCTTTGCAGAGCACTGGGAGAGCTCTCATCCCTGCAGATTTGTCTTTGGAAGGAGGAAATGCTGTGCTGGTCTCCCCGGCTTTGTGTCCTCAGTGAGCGTCAGGTTTTGGGGAGCCAGCCCCTGTTGCAGAAAGCTGCAGAGTGCTCAGCAGACATCCCGTTGGGCTGAGGAATGATTTGGAGAGGCTGAAGCAGAGAAGTGCTTGGGGGAGGAGCTGCAGTCACAGCTTGCTCTCCAAACAACTTGCAATCAGTGGCCAGTTTTGGCCAGGAGTTGGAGAGCTGCTCTGCAGCTCCAGCCCGATGTTGGCACACCACCTGGGGGGAGGCTGCTATTTCCATCTCACTCATCACGCTTTTTAGCTGCTTTTGGATGGGCTTTGTGCTCCAAAGTGGCAGTGGGAGGGTTGTTCTTCGTTGTGGCAGTGCTTGGGGATTTGTATTTACTTTCTAGATCTTCAGTCTTTGCAGGGTGTGTGGAGCACAGCCCTGAAGGTGATTTTTGCTCTGCCTTGCTGTGAGTGTGCTCATTGACATGGGCAGAGCCCTCCTGCATCCCCTGCACATCACACCCAGAAGGAGCAACTGTGTACATTATATTAAGCAGTCTAATTCGATTTTTCTCTTTTTCCAGCAAAGTCTAAATCCACCTTGAAACAAAGTTTTCCCTTTGGGCCAGTGCAGCAGTTCAGCTGAACATGAGAGATGCTATTAAGCAATTTTTGGCATGGAAGAGATTAAGTCCCATGAAGTTAGAACCAAAAGCTTGCAGTTCAGCAGCACACATAGCATGAAATTGCATTCCTGAGCATGTGAATTATGTCACAGCCAGGACCCATCTGACAACTGCCTTGGGAAGTTTTATATTAAAGTCCTGTCAAGCATTACAAATGTCCTAAAGTGATGATGGAATGAGAGATTAGAGAATTAGAGAGGGGCCTGTAGCAGAGCTGGCAGCTGCTAAGGGAAGGGCAGAGAGACCCCAGGCTCCCCATGGAGGAAGGACACGTGCTGAAGCATCAGCTCATTTACAGGTTTATAAATCCATTTGTAAATGAACGTGTGCAGCCACATAGGGGCCTCTTCTCCTGTGATCACTGAGCAACCTCAATGCCAGAAAGGGAAAATCCAAAAAGCTGTGTTGTTTTCTTTTGAAGGGAAATTGTGATTATGGGCCCAAGAAGGGACTCAGCTCCCATCTCTGGGTTTGCTCTTTCTTGTGGAGAATTGTAAAATAATTCTTTATGTTTTAATGGCATCTGTTAAATAGCGCTGTATTTCCATCATCTTTTTTGGTTTATGAAGCATAAATAAGCAACTTTCTCATGCATGGGCTGTGTTTATATAACACAGTCTCACCATATGATGTTGGAACATTTTGGTGGTGTTTGCCAAACACAAGTTTGTGGCTCAAGTTTCTGGATAATTTAAACATTTCCAAGATGGGCTTACTAGGTACACTTTCCATGAGACACTTTTTTCCTAATTGATTAAATTAATTCTGATTTAGTTTTGTCAGAGTTATTTTTACAAACAGTATTTGTTTTGTTGTTTGTCTTTCACATCTGTTCAATTAAACATATTATCCTTGTGCATATAACCAATCATCCTGTTATGCCTTACTCTTCACTAAAGTAGATGATCTGTAAAGATTAATTCTCCAAATTTAGAAATGTGCTCTGAGCAACACACCTATAAAATTATATAATATAGAAAACTACAGTGCTTACTTTATTCTTAATGCACTAAAGGTTTTCTTTGTCCCACTAGTGATAGTAACCCAACCTTCAGATTTCCATAAACCCAAGGCTGTACCCAGAGTTATTTAAGTGTTGACAACTACTTTTTAATTCTAAAAGGAGTTTCATCTTCACAACAACTTTATGGAAATGAGAAAATAAATTTATACCTATTCTCTAAATCAAAATAGCAAGCAGAATCTGTCACTGGATCTTTCCATGTTTTCTATAAGTTATACACAAAGTACATGAGGCAAGAAGGTTCATTTGCCACAAGCATGAGATGGCACTGGAGTGTGTTAAACCTACTCAGTGTCAAGGAATTCAAGTTTCAGGGTTTCTTCTTTCTGGTGAAAGTCATTTGGTTTGGGGCCATCAATTAAGGCATCAAGAAATCCAGCAGAGCCACAGTCTGATTACAATCTAATCACATTGCAGGGGAGCTGCACAGTAATCACAGTTGTCATTGCCACACAAAAGGTTGCTGTGAGCTGTCAATCTTCCTATCACCAACAGGAAACTCAACTTCCATGCTGTTTACAAGCCTCTCCTAGGAACTCTTGGGCCTAAATCCTAAACAAACTTCCTCAATAATTGCCAGCAGAAAAGCACAGCATGGAGACTTTGTCACTGGAGGTCCATTATTCTTTAAATTGCCCTTTTGTTTGTTCCCATGCCAGAGCTTCTTAGTAGTTTCACAATGAACTGCAAAAGCAGCCTTTCCAAAAACTAGTATTTGAGTGCATCCAAAGAACAGCAGTTAAGCTCAGTATCAAATCCCCTTATTCCCTGGCCTATGCATTTGATTTGGAAACCATTGAATACATTTGTTGAGATAAAAGCCACAGAAAGGGCTGGACTTTGGGACTTTCTGCTGTTGTTGTGGATTAAGCAAAGAATCAGAGATGGGTAAGGCTGAACTGGGGTGCTGATGCTCTGCTGGACCAAACTTGAGCTAATGCACGTGGTTCCTGAATCAGTCCCTGGGCAAATTCCTGTATCTCTGCCCTTCAGCTCAAGTGGACCAGCAGAAAGATGCAATGAGGGGTCTTTCCAGCCACTGTGGTTTGTGCAATGAAGGTTTCACAGCTCTTGGTCTCTCTTGACGTATTTTTGCTGCAGGCTAGGGAAAGGATTTGCACACAATGAGAGTATTTTTTCTAAGTTAAACCAAAATACACTCTTATTTCAAGGAAGGTTTGGAGGAAAGCCATATGCATTTTGAAATCCCTGGACCAGAATTAAGGCATTAAAGCAGATATTGCAAGAGGCAGGGCTTTTTACAACAACAGGAGGGAATGGATCTCTTGTTCATTTTGGGCCCTAAGAGTAATATTTCATTACTCTCTTTCCAAAACAAAGTGGAACAAATTGATTGCTTAAAGTTGCTTATTCAGGAACATTCCAATAACATCCCACCTTATGCTTTGGCTTCTGTAATAGCTTTTCCCTGAGCTCCTGACAGCAGGGTTTTGCCTTTTGCTGAGCTAACGATGAGTTCTTTAGGGTATTGATTTTGGAGGCTTCAAGGAAACTGTAAAAGGGAACCTGGGTAGAAGACACACACTTGACAGCCCAGCCAGGTATTTGTCTTAGATTTCATGCTGGAGACTACAGCAGCAGCACTCAGAGTGCCCATTGTGCCCATTGTAAAAGTCCTTCTGCAATTCACCATGAGACAAATTCTCTTGGGGTTTTATTTACATGCCTGCATGTTAATGTGTACCTGTGTGTATTTACATATATACAAATCTCAACCTTTCACATAATTCCTTTAAGAAATCAGATAATTTTCAGAGGTAATTTTCAATAAGAAGTGTTACTTTCTTTGCACCTTAGAACTGGTGATTAACTGACTTGCTTTCAGCTGCCAGGGTCCTTAATTGGTTTCTAATGAACCCAAGTGCATTATAAATGTAATTTCAAGTCAGCCTGAACTCCCAGTAAGCTGGAGGCTCATATAGGTCCCAAGGGGATATGCAGATTTGTAAGACTGTGATATCTTTTATTTCTCATTTTCTGAAAGAGCTGTTTCTATAATCGTTTACTGAACTGAAAAAAAATGGGTTTCTTACAGATTGAGAAGGAAAGTCACTAAAATGAAGGTGGGTTCTGTGGCTGGGGTGCTGTCTGTATTAAGTTTGCATGTTAATAGATCTGGAAGAATGTCACTGAGGATCTTGTTGCCTGGCCTAAGCAATTATTGGGTTTTTTGGTATTTATTAAGCCTCTTCATGCACATGGAGCTTGATTTCTAATTCAATTATCTACTGAAGCACAGAAAAGCTGATGAGAAAGTATTCTTTACCTACAATGGGATGCTTTCTTTTATAAAGATAAGCATGCAGGGTATTTAGCTGAGATGCTAAGTAATTTTTCCTATGGGATCCCTTATCTGCATAACAGGATTTAGTTTTGCTGTTTAGTATCAGAAAGCCCAAATTATTCTGGCTTTCCCAGGGAATTGGTACCTGTGCTCTGGGCTGAGGAAGCCATTGTGATACTTCCAAAATCTCCAGGTTATTCTGTATCTTTAAAGTGTTCTGGTAGGATTACATCCTCCACAGCCATACCTATACGTGGGAAAGAGAAATGTAACCAATTCCCCTGCTGACCTCTATCTTATTGTGTCTATTTAAAACAGGAAAAGCATGCCATTGGTTCAGCTAATACCTTAAATAACTAAAAGACACCCTGCTATTCCCAATTCCTGACTACTTCCTTGTTTGTTTCCCTCCTGGCTAGCAGCAGCCTGCATATATATTGATATATATGTGCAAATTTTCAATGCCAAGAAAACAAAACAGTCTGTAGCTCTTCCAAATCCCTGGCTGAGACTCCTCACCTGGGCTCTGTTAGATACTTTTATTTACCTTACTGAGTTATTAGCTTTTGATAAGACACTCTCTTGCTGCCTTTCATTTTAAGCTAGACAGAAAACATGTTTTATGTGTATTTTCATTAAAACTGTACATATATATATAATTACTTTTGCATCTTTCCAGCGTTATCTGCAGAGCTTCAATATAAACCTAGATTAATTAATAAATTTGTGATCTTGAGCAGTGCTCTCAGTGTAAGGAAACTGGAAAGCAAAGGCAGCTACTGGAGATCTTGAGGGAAAATATTGTTGTTTTAGGTGTGTCCATTTGAATTGAAGGCCTTTAGAGTCTTAATCACTTACACCAACATATCTCCCACTTTCAAAGCTACTTTAAGGTACATATAAGGCCTTTAAGGATTTAAAAATTAAAATATTTTTTTGCTAAAGCCCCTTAGGAACCTGGTGCTGTTTTGAGCATCTGGATCCTCAAGCCCTTCTGTGAAATCTGCAATTTGCAGTTTGCCTGAGGGATCTGGGTGAACTGGAAAAATGAGCTGAGCCTGGAACAGCTGAACATCCTGATGTATGTCTGGAGTTCTTTTTCAAAATGCTTAAGTCAGATGCTTTTTTATCAATTCCTGGCACACCAGGGAGTAAATATGGTCACCAACAGGAACTGAATTAATAAGGGTCATATGCCAATGGATCTGGGAGTCACTGGCACAGCTTCTCAGATCAGAAGAGCTGGGGCAGATGCTGAGTGCAGGGTCAGGAAGCAGCATTCCCTGTGCTTCATTAGCTGCCTTTGGTGCTGCTCCATTTGGCTGCTGTGGAGATCCAGCTGCTTTCCAGGGGCAAGCAGCTGGCTGCTGAGCTGGAATGGCAGAGCCAGTGCAGCAGCATGTGCAGATGGCTGTTTCTGCAAATGGAAATGTTTGGGGTTTATTTATCAAGTGTGTTCCTGAGCAGATAAAAGGACAGCTCTCCAGTTGTTTGTAGTTGTTTGAGCACTGTTTACTGGAGAAGGGAAGGCTGAGGAGGGACTTGGTTATCACACAAAGCAGGGCAGGAGGGGTGAACAGAGTGTTTGGTTTTTGGCTGATGTTTGTGGGGACTGTCCTGTGACTCCACAGGCTGCTGTGGTACCTGTGCTTGTCTGCCCCAGTGCTGGGGACAATGTTGTCTCCAGGATGCTTTGCCTCCTCTTACAAGGATGGTACCTGCAGGGCGTGGCTGGGGAAGGGCAGATGCCAAGCAAAAGTGAAGTTTTTTCCTATTTTCTGCCCATAAAGAAGGTGAACCCAGCCCTTCACCCCTTCTGTTGCTGCAGCCTGGCATCTCCTCTCTCTCTGCCCTCTTGCAGGACTTTTAACCACCCCTTGAACTACCAGAAGTGTTGGCAAACAGCTGCCCCTGAGCCTCCTGAGCTGCTGGTGTGTGTGGCAGGGCCCAGGGGGGGTCTCAGTACATCCCACAGAGTCTGGACCTCTCCTGAAGATGGTAGCAAACAATGTGTGGGGCTTGCCAGGCAAACATGTGCTGGAACTGGCATTACAAAACACACAGTTTTGGGAAAGGAACTTACTAGCCAGAGTGACTGTTTGAGAGTGAGTCAGTAGATCAGCTCAGATATGAGGTCAGTGGGAAGAAGAATCCTTCCAGTTTTGGGTAAAATCAGTGCAATTCCTGTTAGAAATACCAGAAACTTGCAAAGGCACTCACAGTCATACAGTCCCTGTGCTCTAAGGAAAGGCTGGGGGGGAAAAAAAAGTGATTGTGGAGTTAAAAAATCATCTACCACCTTTATTACATGAAGGAAACATGGCAGGGGATGAAAGGAAGAGCTTTATTTGCTGTTGAAGATGTTAGATTCCATGTGGCAGACAACATCCAAAAATACGAAGTCACTTCCAAAAAACACAGCTGTTCTGTGGGAGCTATGATTTCCATATGCCTGGGCTGTCTGAGAACATCTTGGTGGCAGTCTGGGGACAGGAATGTCGTCATGAGCACTGCTGAACTTTAGAGAGGACTGGATTGTTTTCCTGGTAGTGCCTAGTGACACTATTTTGTAACGCTAGCCTTTCGGAAAAAAGATATTCCCTGAATTAGCACATTACGAGCTCATTTAATGAATGTTCTGCCTCTCAGATGAGAGATTAAACTGGCTGGGTGCTGCTCTACAGCTCAAAGTTACATTCTGTCTTAGGCCTTTGGAAAATGGGAGAAATTGCTGGATGAAACCCTGGGAATGGTGCTGTGCTCAGGCTCAGCTCAGGGGTGTGTTACCCTCCCAAGGGATCATTGCTGTAGGAGTAAAAATCTCCCTCTGCTGCAGGGCTACTGCAAGTCATTAGGGTTTGGCACTGCCTTTACCTTCTCCTGTGTGTTTTTGTAGCTGCACAGTGGAATAGAAGGTAGTGCATGCTAAATTCTGTAATCATAACATTCATGTTTTCTATCATTTGAAACAGGCCTGGTATTCAGGTTTCACTCTGGGGGGGGAAATCTTAACTTTTGCAGTAGAAGAGCAGTAGGATTTTTTGGTTAGAAGCTTGAATTAAAACAAATTTGTCAGCCACTGCTCTGAAAGACTGATGGATGTCTCAGAGACCCAGCTGCCTGTGAGGTCTGAGCAAACCCCAAAAGAGCCTAAGCACACTCTGTGTGTGGGAAAGGAGCCTCTGCTGCTGAGCAATCACTTATGTCAGCAGACACGGGATATTCCAGCCTTGGGCAAATAAATACACCCCAAATGAGTAACCTAGTGAGAGCAAGTGGCAGCTTTGGGGATGGAGGTGGTGAACCTGCTGGAATGGAGCTCACCCTGCAGGGCTGGGGGGGCTCTCTGCTGTCAGCAGTGGGCAGGTTGGGAGGTGTTTGAGGGGAAAAGAATGGCCACAGTGTGCTGGTGGGAATGGAGGCAGCCCAATTAAGTATGGTTTGCTAAAGCTGCTGACAAGTCTGAATAAACAAAGTTTGTGTGGACAGGTCTGAAGCTCACAAGAGGTCATTGACTTTAATTCTGGTTCAGCAGAAGGAAAATCAGAGCTGGGGGTACTCGAGAAGCTGAAAGCTGGGTGCTCCCAGCCCGGGGGGATATTTGGAATCTGGGTGTTACAAAGCAGCTTTCCCTGCCTGCAGTGTCCATCAGGTCCCAGCCCACCCTGGGCTCTCTGCACTTCCCCTGGAGTGATGTGGTAGCACAGAAAATAGCATTGCTCAGTAAACTTACATCACCCACCACTCAGGGGTGATTTTGAAAAAGTCACTTCTGAGGGCAGAGCTTCAGAAGAAGCTTTTTGGAGGCACTGTGGGATGCTCTTCAGTTTGCATCTACATGCCAAATATAAATGGTTTAAGTGTTCCAGAGCCATTAACAGCAGTTCTAAACATTCTGGTGGTGGACCAGGTCAGTTTTCTGACTGTGTTTAATTTCTCTTCATCCTCCCTTTTTCAGATCCAGTATTTGTTAGCAAGGCCTCCAAGCTTATATCAATGTTAATATTTTTCTCTTCAAGCAAACAAAGGAGAACTTGAGCAAAAGCCCATCCAGGATCCTGGGAATTTCCTACAAAGTTCAAAGGACTTTGGAACTAGCTTATAAATGATCAAACTGTTTCAATTAGAAAAGTTATTTTTTGAATGTAATCTGTGCAGGGCTAGGAACAACTTGCTGCACACAAATCCCTAAGCCACTTCTGTTTTCTTGACTCCTCCTCAAGCTGCTAGAGAACTTTCCAGCATGGGATTAGCTGCTAGGAGAACAGCTTGTATCTAAATAGTTTTATTTTTTAGTAGTGGATTTGCCCCATCAGATCCAGAAACTGTAATGATTGAGAAAGGTGAGGACTGGGAGGCTCTGACCATTTGTGCTCTGCAGCCCTGGAGTGCTGTGTTCAGTAGCAAGCCTTGGCTCACAGACTTCCCCAGCAGGAAGCTTATTGAGCAAGAAACAGAAAGATTTAAACTAAAGTCACTCCCGACTGAGCAGCTGTCTTTGTTTTTAATTTGTGCTATCAAGAAGGGGTAGTGGGGAGGAAGTTTTCCCTCCTCCATGCTGAGACCATCCCTGACCTTCAGGTGCTTAATCACAGCCTTTTACTGCTCCCTTCTAACACTTCCCCATCTGCACCATCTCACTTCTGAAAAGCAGAGGAGTGCTTTAAAATTGTGATTAATTGTGAATTTAATTGCTGTCCCCTCCCCAAAGGAAGCTAACCACAGCCAGAGCAGAGAGAAAAAGTGACAGGCCCTGGGAAGGCTGGATATTGGAGCTCAGTGCTGGGAGGCAGAGCTGGAACCCAGAACACAGAACTCCTCCTCACTTTCTTTCCTGATGAGAATATTTCTTGGAGGCAGAATGTGTGTGTCAGGATGAAGGGGAAGGGTGGAAATCTGGTCCTGGAATTGTACTTGCCAGCTCTTACCATGAATTAATTGCATTTGGCTTGCCCAGCAAGTATTCATTGCATTGAGAGAATACAAACAGAATTTTGCAAGACTGGACTATCCCAGCTCCAGCTGTGATACTTCCTTCCCAGCACTCCAGCAGAAATCTGTGCTCTGCCCTCTTTTATTTTTTATTTTATTTTTTTCATTCCTTTTTGGAAGCACTAATGATTTTGCACTTGATGCATGCCTGGTGCCACTGTGCCCATCCCTGACTTCTCTCTGTCTGCAGTGTGATGCTGCCTGGTTAACTCCTTCCCCTCCAGGTGTGGCTGCCTTTCCTGCCAGACCTGCCAGTGGTGTAAAGTTCATTAAAAGCAGCATGGAGCTCTTTAACATGAAAGCCCCTCTGTCAGTGTTATGTGGATCATTAATGTGGCATCTCATACCAAGTGCTGCTGCACTTCTCATATTCACAGCATTGCCTTGAATTCCTGCCCTGCAGAAAGGTCAGCATTTCCCCAGCAAAAGTATCCCCACTGCTTGGCTGGGCAGAGACTCAAAATCTCCAGCCAGTGTGGGGGCTCCTGCCCAAACCAGGCTGGGAAGGGCATCCTGGCTCTTCTGCCCCTGCAGATGATGACAGTTCAAAAAGGAAAATTATTTCTCTTTGGAATCAAAGCTACTGTTCCCAGGTGATAACTGTGTCTTCTCCCCACTGTACCCTATAATACAAGCAGCTTCAGATAGGAAATCTAAAAATCCCCCCAAAAATCCAACAGAGGATTTTCAGAGGGGTTTTCATGTTAGAAAATGGAGAGGGAACTGTTCAGACTTCAGGCTGGTAGAAATGCTTTGCTTATGAAAAGAATAAGAGAAGCTGTTGCTCCCCTTTGTACCCCCTGTACCTGGGAATTGCTGCAGGCTCAAAGCTCCCCCTGCTCCTGCACTTGCATCACTGCCCCATAACAGCTCACCTGGGGCAGGAGTTTGGTCTCAGCAGCTCCCAGCTGGGAGCAGATTTCCTCAGTCCTCCTCATATCTCTGTGGCTTTCAGAAAACTTAATTTAATGGGCACCTTCTCCCAAGGAGCAAGCACTACCTTGCTTCTCTTGGCCTCTCTCCTTGGAGGAACGGTGTTAAAAATGTTCCTTTTCTGTTCAGGAAGATTTTTCCTCTTCCTTCCTCTCCCAGCCTCCCATGTGATGCCCTGAAAGCAGCAGGGTGCTTGGCATGTAGTGCCTGGTCTTCAAATCCTTAGTGCACTGGGCAGTCAAATTCCTGTGGGATGCAGCATTCACACTAAGTTGTGCACCTGGAAGTTGTGGAGGACACTTGAAAGTCCAGCCCAGTAAGGGGAAAGTGTCTGTGCTCCCTGCTGTGCCACCCACATCTGATGAGAGATGATTTCTTGGCAGTCCCTGTGTCCCTGGGGATGCCTTCCACAGCTTCCTTGGGAACAAAACGAAAATCCAGGGACCAAAACCGCAGTGGAGGTCAGAGCTGTGTCTGGCTACAGCAAACATGGGCCATGGGGTTCCAGGAGCTCAGATTTTCCTGCTGGGCAGGCTCCTGAATGAAGGGAGTGGCTGAGCCCACACTGTGAGTGACTCCTGACCTGCAGGAAACGTGTGCTGCTGCCACACTGCAGCAAAGTGGCTTTAACTGTGATCTGGGTGACTTTTACTGTCTAGCTTGGGGGTAGGTACTGTCTATTCCTGTCTCTTGAGGTCTTACAGCCTCCTGGGGAGGTGTGTCTCCTCTTAGAGTCTGTGCTCACATCCAGAGCCTCAAACCTCCTTGCCTGACTGCCCCAGCCCCTCCAGAGTCCAGCCTGCTTCTATGTAATAAATAAATCTCTTTTCTTCTGCCTCAAAAGGAAAAGGGCTGAGGGCTTCCTAAACTGAATTGGGCAAATTGTTTATTGTGCAAATTTCAATAAGGGTTTTGCAGAGGAAGTGGTCTGTAAGCCCTGATAAACACTGTGCAGCAGATAGCAGTGGGGAAGGGTTGTGGTTCCATCTGGATGTACACACAGCCCTGGGCCTCTCCTGGGTCTGTGAGAACAATGAATTGTATATATCATGTGCTACAGGGCTGGCTGCTGGGCTGCTGACATCAAATCCCTGGTGCCAGTGCTTGTTGGGATGGGTCCTGGGCTGGCAGGAGCTGTGCCCTGGGACAGTGAGGATGGCAGTGCTGTTGGCCAGGGGACACACTCAGTGCTGCTGTGGCTGGCTCTCCCCCAGACTCCTGAACTGTGTGGAAAAAGGGCATTGAATGGGGAATAAATACAGCCAAATATTGACCCCCAGCCCAAGCTGGGTGTGTGTTTCTTGCCCTGCTGCCTGTGCAGGCTCCCCCTCACACAGGCACAACAGACTGGGGATCTTTGCTCACAGCTGACAAATCCTGAAAACAATATTTTTATTTTTTTTGCCTGGCCAAGAACTATTTACATAATTATGTGCTTGAAGAGTTGGGTTCCAGATAAAGGCATGATTTCAGATATAAACACACATTCTCTTCAGAACATTAAAAGCTCCCATGAAGTAAATTTCTAACTCTAATAGCTTGAGTTACTGTGGGTTTAGACAATTAATAATCAGTGGAGGCAAGATGGCACAAGTAAAGTTACAGCAGGAAAAGTTCAATATTAAAATGACATATAATGTTTTCAGCAGATGATTGACCTTTTTGTCTTGTTAAGAAGGATCATCATATTTAGTTTAGTGGTTATATTCTAGGGCTAGAAGATGTTTATTTCAGCAATTGCTTTTCTACCAAAATTATTTGCTTCTCATTAAAATAGGTAATCCCTTATTTTAGCTAGTATCTTGAAAGGAAAAAAACCCCGACATTTAAACCAAAAACACAAAACTGGAACTGGTGTGGCCAGAGCAGAGTGTAATTTGGAAGATATATGAGAACCTTATAGGATGTTGACTTGTATTGGCTCTGAAGTCCTTTATGTAATAGTTTCACTCTTGTACTGAAAATTATACATCATCTGTATTTCTGGGGTTTTTTCCAAGTGTTTCTGGGGAAATCCCTGGCTATTGGTCAAGTTCTCTTGACAGATGAAGAGAAAATACTTGGTGTGCTGAGATCTTGCTGGGATAGCTTAAACCATGAAGTGCCTGTTGCTGTTAACCCATGTTAAAGTACTGCCCTTCACTGTGTGCAGCCCCACAAATTCTGGTGGAACAGAAGGAGCAGAAATGACTCCTGTGAGTAAAGCTGGACTGGGCACAAGAATTGCTTCCAGAGGAGGCTGAAGGTGTGTCTGGTGCAGCTGCAGAGGGTCAGGGTGCAGATCACAATGAGCTAATAGGAAGCTCTGTGGTTTCTCTTGGTCCACATGAGCAGTGTTTTTTTAGGAGTGTCCTCTGCAGAGCTGTGCAGGCTGAACGTTCAACTTGCATTTTGGAAAGAGCTCCAGCTCTCCTGGGGTAGGGCTGGGAGCACTGCAATCACACTCCTGCCCTCAGCACGATAGGAGAGGTGGAGGGGAGATGATTTTCCAAGTCCCTCCTAGGAGCTCTGGATTTCCATGTAAGAAAGGCAGGCTTGGCAGAACACGAGCGTGGGCTGGAGCAGAAACCCCTCCCTAGCCTGTTTGCAGGCAGGAGCTGCTTGTGGGTATGGCTTGTTCTGCTTCACAAACCCAGTGCTCTGAGGATGCATCTGTGCATCAGGACACTCCAGTGGAGCCCCACAAAAGCAGCCACAGTGAGCAATAATGTGAGCACGAGCCTCCTCTTGTTCGAGGAGCTCACAGCAAAGGTTGGGGAGGAGATTTTACTGTCACTCATGAGAAAACAGGACTGAGAGACTGAACAGCTTATTGGAGAGCAAAGTAAATTATGGCAAAGTGGTGGTTTCCATGTCACCTGAGTGCCAGGAGGCAGCAGAGGGGAGCAGAGCTCTGCCGCCTCCCTTCTCTCCTTTGCCCTGCCAGGACCTGTCCCAAGCCCCGAGGGGTGGCTGCAAGCCCCGCACTCTGTTTGTTGTGGGGTTGCTACTGGAGCCTGTGGTCTCAGGGAGTTTCTCAGGCATGTTGGTGAGACATCTGAGACAGGAGCTCCACGCTGCCCCTCGCCCAGCAGTGGGTCCTGGCCCGTGGCTGCTATTTAAATCAACAGCAGGAGTGCCAATGTAGCTGTGACATTTTTTTCAAGATGGCTGAGGAGACCAGGAGCTGACAAATGATTCTTCCACTTCTCCTGGCTAATTTTGGATTAGCTGCATTTACAAACAGGTGCAGAACCATGCACAGGTCCCCAGATTCCTCAGTGTGTACCTTTGGGGTTGCCAGCACCCAGACTGTGGAGCAGTGAGCTCAGGTGTGCTGCTGTTCCATCCTTGCAGGTGTGTCACTCACCATCAGCTGGGTTGAAATGCCACCTTGGCTGGGCTTTGGAAGGAAGCAAAGCACCTTCTGCCCTTTGTGGGTGTGAATGTGGGTTTTGCTCAGTTTTGGCTGGTGCTTTATGTCAAGGTGCCAAATGCACCCTAGGTTTGGCCCAGCAGGGAATGGTGCTGGCCACAGCAGCAGAGCTGCCAGCAGAGCCCCTGGGCACAGGGAAAGGAGCCTGGATAAGCCTGTGTAGGCTGGGGGGAAGCCTGCTGTGCTGACATGGATTTTACCACCATGAGGAGAAGGTGGAATGAGATTTTACCACCAGGAGAGGAAATCTGGTACAGACTCACAAGAGCCTGTTGCTCCATTTGCTGCCAGGACAGAGGAGGCCAGCACACACTGAGGGGCTGGGTCCCATCAGGTGAGGACTGAGGGCTCTGACCCAGCCTGGAGCAGGAGCAGAGTGCTTGGGGACATCCAGCTGCTCCCCCAGCCCTCTGCTGAGCTGTATGTGGGGAAGGTGCCCCATCTGCAGCACTTCTGGTTATCTCTGAGGCACTTCCAAAGAAAATACTCTATTTCCCCAGCTTTCTGCTGGCACAGCTTCTGGAAAGGGAAAATGAAAACCAAACAGAGTTTCTTTTCAGAGGGGTTTGAGCAGACCACAGTCTGTCCCAGGCTGCTCACATGGCTGTCACTGCTGCTGGGACCTGACAGCATCTACTGAATGGTTTTGATTTAACTTAGTTAACTTAATTTCCCTCACTAATTCTGTGCCAGTGCTTTCAGTCCCTACCTGCTTGAGGGAAGGGGCAGTTGCGCTTCTTGGATATCCCTGAACTTCATCTCAGATCACTGAGAAGAAACATAATTTCCTCAGGGGCAAGCAGTCTGATAATTTTTCATCTTTTATCATGATTCCCATGATAAATGTTCCTATTTTTAAGCTTTTAATTTTAAGTCCCTATAGATCCAGAGCACCTGCAGCCTCTTCAGGTTTGTGAACCCTTTCTCACCAGGGTAGGAGCCCTGAATGGCAACTCTTCCCCAGCATCCTCCCCTTCATTCTGTCCTTCAGCATGAATTCTGTCCCTGAGTGAATGTCACCAGTGGAAATGGCAGGGAAAGGTTTCTAGTGGCTTTTCTAAAGAAATGCAATCTGTGAAATGAGGCACTGTGAGGAGGGTTTGTGCTCAACACTGGTAGTGAAGAATGGCTGTCAATGTCTGACTTGCTGTGGTTTCACCTCAGCTGCACACGTGGGTGTGGTGTAAGGAGAAAAGTTCAAAATGCTTGGACATCAGGTTTAGCCTCAAGATTTAATGTTAAAGGTGAGGATGTTGATAAGAACTCAGAATTTTGGGGAGAATACAATGCCTTTGACTAGCTTGTTTCCCATAGTCCTTTACTGGGTATTGATTGAAGGAGTGTGAAGGAAAGCAGTGCCCTAAAATCAACATGTCAAGTAACAACACCATGAGAACAGAGCTCCTCAGAGCTGCTGCAGCCCTGAGCTGCCCTGGGAACTCTACAAGCCTAAGAAGTCAGAAGTATTGACCTGAATAAGAATGAGACCATTTTTGGCAGCTGAAATTTAATGTGGAGCCTGGATAAAAGACCTTCCAGTTCACTGGGTGTAAATGTGAATAACTTACTGTTTCTTGGCTGAAATCATGGTGTTAAGAGCAGGCAGCAGCATTACACAGCACACTTCTCAGTGCTGATTTCAATTTTGATACAGTCCCAGTGGGACTATAGAAAACTCTGCCCCATTATGTTTCAGAACAATGGGATCACTGCAAAAGAAAGACACCAAGTGCGAACGTGCCAAGCTGATTCCTTTCCAACCTCAGCTGGAGCAAAAACATTCAGGAGCAAACATCCACAGATCCTGAGGTGGGCAGAACCCACACTCAGATCTGTGTGGTGTGACTTTTTTTGGCATTTCTTTACCTTTGTAACCTTATTTTTGCAAGGATGGCACATGACTTTCTGGGCTCCTGAAGTGTCAATTGCCAGAGCCCTGAGCACCTGCAGCACCCTGGGGAGGATCCTGTGGGATTCTGATCCATCAGGTCCTGTCTCCAGTCGTGGTCACTGTTGTGAAGGTATAAATTAAGTTTTAATGATGTTTGGATTAAGATGTGCATTTCTACCTCCATGGACTCTTTCACTGCTCTGCCTTCCAGCAGCTGAGGTGTCACTAAATGGCAGCCTTGTGATTAAAAGTCAGATTCCTCTTCCTGTATCCATTTTCAGAGAAGTTAACAGGGAACAAACAGGACAATATAGGAAGGTATTCAATAACTCTTTGTAATCTGTGAGTTGATCCAGTTGTTGCCACGCTGTCACCTTGGGGTGAGCCCCCAGGAGCAGTGACCCCTGGGGCAGGAGAGAAACCAAAGGGAAAGGTGTAAAAGCTTTCTGAGTACAAGCCATCCTTGCTGGATTGTATCAGGAAGGTAATAAATGTTTTGGAGGGGTAAAGCACCAGGGAGAAACAACTATTTAAACAGGGCAATATTAGCACAAGAACAAATTAGTGTAGACTGGCCTTAAATATTCCTGGTGGAATGTTCTTGGAAGAAGGGTCCCTCTAGCCATCAGAGAGCATTTCTTTCATTCAAGGAGTGTGGGTAATAAACTGTTGGTTGGGGGTTTTGCCCCCTAAGATGAAGTTTACAATATGTATATGAACAATTATGTGTCTGCAGTGCTGTGGATTCCTTCCTGAGCTGTGCTCCTATTTCAAAGGATAAAGGCAGATTTTTGTCAGTTGATTTTTGTAAAGAGCCCCCTGTGCAGCTCCTTGAAAACCCAAGTGACAGTAATTCCAGCTTTGGACAAAAGTATTTAGATTTCCAATAACTTTTTGAGTCTGTTCAGAAGAACTGAGAGCAGCAGCCAGAGAGTGATGAACAGCACATCAAGCAGAGCTCACTGACATCATTCCAAAAGCTCTTTGCTTTTCCAGTGCTAACACCAGCAAGTCATTGGAAACTCAGATTTACAAAGAAAACCATGACAATAGATAATAAAGAGTGAGGAGAAGGTAGTAAATCTATCATGTCTCATCTTTATAAACCAAATTATTAAATCCTCATCAGAGGGCAGCATGAGTAGTTAATACTCAGGGCTGGATGGCTCTTGCTGTTCTGAAATGTGAAATTTCTTCCCACAACAGGACACAACTCTCAGGTGTGCCCAATGTTCCTCTGTGCCTTGCCTGCCTGCCCAGATAACAGTCCAAACATGGCTTGCACTTGTTTTTTTTTTTTTTTTCCTCAAAAGATGCCTTTGGACTTAGGCTAGAACAGTAAGACTAGCCTTTCACGAGAGCAGGAAAAGTTTTCTACTTGCTGAAGCTGAACTTCTGTGCAGGAAAGTGCTGGTTCCAACTAACTTTCACTGTAGCTCTTTGATCCAGAGTGGAATTTCTGGACAAAATTAAAGTTCACGTGAGGCCAGTCCTTTTGTTTTCTTTCCTCAAGATGTTTGGCTCCTTTGGACCCTTTGTTGCATCGTAGAGGCACAACTGTGCCTGAGGATCTCTCCTTCAATCTGCTCTCAGCTGCGTTTTCCCTTTCCTTGGCTGGCAGTTCTCATTCCTCTCATTGGGATGAGCTTCCCTTTGTCTGAAATTTTCTTCATACTCTAATTCTTCTAATCTCATCTTTAGGAAGTACCTGCTTTAAGACAGGGTGAACAATCAGAGTGAAACAGAGGATTTGGAAACTAAAAGGTCTTGAGGTAAAATCACTGATTGCAGATTTCCACCCCAAATACCTCTCTGCTCCATCCTAAATAACTGAGACTCTGTAAGTTTTCTTCCTCTTTATCTCAGTAACATATTTGAAATTCCCATTAAAGCTCATAATTACTCTAGCAGCATAACTATATCAATGCCACACATTAATCTAAAGTAATAATATCAGAAGTACACAAAGATTGCAAGCAGGCACGTTTAAATTAATTTAAGCAGTCTCTGCTCCAGAGAACTGAATGTACAAGCCATTGCAAGCTTTTAGGAAGGCTGATACATTGGAGGATATTTTGGTGTGCTTTTACAATCAGATTTCTTCCCACGATGAATCTGATTTTACTTCAACTCTTGCCTCTTTGTATACTTTCTTGTAGTGATAAATGACCCAGCCTTGGAGATGTTTACAGTTCTCAGTTCACTGAGGGTGGAACAGATGGCAGTGCTCACATCTTCCAGTTGTTCTGAAAATGCTCTTACTGGCTGTGGGGGAGCATTGTCAAGAGGTGATCTGTGCTAATAAATCTTTTTAGGATAGAGATGGATTTTAACGAATTTTTGTAGCCAGGTTCCCTTTTCCTCTCTCCTTTTATTTTCTTGTTTCTTTTTAATTTTTTTTCCCAAATGTGCTGAAAGAATAAACCAAAAAGCACTATATAAGCTATAACCACGTAAGGAAATGAGCCAGAAAATGGTAGAGTAAGTCTGAGTTATTAAAATCAGGTCATACCCTGAAGGAGATTACAGCAAGATGAGCCAACATAAATATACACCATATTTCTGTCATATGTCTTTGTTACCCTGGGTGGCCTGCAGTAAACTAACAGGGCAAGGGGAGAGAAGTAGAACACAGGAGTGTTACAGGATCCTAATCCAGCTGGTTGGAATCTAGTTCTTATTAACCAACTAATTTATATTCCTTCTCTGAACCAGGGGTTGATGTTAGTCTGCTGTAAATCGGGAGGAACAATTATAATTCTGTGTTTTACTGAAGTCAAGTCCCACAGCCCCTTCTCCTCCTCTCTTGTTGAACGTTCCTAATCCCCTAAATAACAAATGGAGGTTTTCAGTGAAACAAGACTGCCTAGTGATAAGAAAAGGCATGCTAAATTAAATGCAAATCTTGCACAGCCCGTGTATTTTATGGATTTTCAGTCCTTGATCCCTGGATAACCTATAAAGGAAGGCTTACAAGGGTTTTGGAGGGAGACACACAATTCTGGAAGACATTAATATATTGGCCACGAGTACAGAGAGTGTTATCTCTTAAGATGTAGAGCCAAATTGTGGTTTTCATTAAACTGGTGAAAATATGGAAAACACTGCTTGCAGTGCCATCACTCAAGATTTATGTAATAAGAAACAGAATTGGTTCCAACATGAAGCCATCAGCCCACACAGAGTTAAGCTCTGCTTTTAGTCTGTGTTAATGAAGGTATAAGCCTGATTTTTGCTTGGGGCAAAAACAAGGGCTGAACATGATCTCTGTGTCAAAAACTCCATAGATGTTGCCCATAATATGGGATTTTTAGGTCTTCCAGTGGGATGCATGGCCCCAGCAAGGTTGTTCCAGCCCAGGAATGAACCAGGGGTGCATCATCCTCTGCAAGGCTGTGCTCCAGCAGCAGCTCAGGCCAGGCTCTGTGGGACTCCATCCCCTGGGATGGCTGCCAGACCTCTCCAGGAGGGACACTGCTTGTCCCAGGGCAGCTCCGTCTCAGGAGGGACTTCTCAGCTCGGGGGTTTAGGAGTTTGACACCTGAGGTGATCATGCCCTGCAGGAGGATGGTTTGCAGTTTGGATGCTGACACAAACCAAGGCTAAAAGAGAGCAAAGTCTGGCATCCCAGAGAGGGGGAAGTACCCTGCAAATGGGAGGTATTTTAATTTATCTCAGCTTGTAGGTGCTGTGTGGGATGGGGCTGGGAGCTGCAGCCTGCAGGGCACCCCTTGAAAGAGCAGGAATTACAGCTGGGATAGAAGGTGAAGGTTTCTTCTACCCTCCATTGCAAAATGCCAGCATGTTGGCACCACATTCCCTGTGTGAATCCTGGCAGATCTGGGATAAGCTGCTTCAATGAGCCCAGTGAAGGCACTGTAGGGTCTGGGGCCACAACAAGCCTCATGCACAAGGTGCAGCTCTGTTCTCCCAGGGAATTTGCTGCTGCTGCCAGCACTGAGGGCTGGCTCTGGGCAGGAGCAGGACAGTGGGCAAGGGCAGCTCTGCACTCATCCTGCTCCATTCTGTGCAGTAAAAATAAACAAACGCGTGGGGCTGGGGGAGAACCCTCCAAAAACATCGCTCCCTTGTTTTGCTTTGCCTATCACAAATCTAAACACAATATTTTCTCATTCTTGAGCCTGTATGAATTTCTGACAGTACAATTGGGGGCTGGAGCACATTGTCTGGAGGAGCTTACCAAGGAAATCGAGAGTTTGGTCAGCAATTGTAAATATCCTCCCCTAATCGAGTTTGTTTGTTCTGCAGCCCACACTGGCGTCAGGGGCTGTGGGACACCCTGGCACCAGGTTACTGGTGAGAAAGATCCACTGCTCAGATAAGGATGGGAATAAACTCCACCCACAGAAATGCCACAGAAAAAAACCCGATTTATCCATTAATTGCTTTAAGGGGTGGTGAGTGCGAGTACAACAATGGGGTATTGACAATAATGTGCCTCGTTGGCAGGAAAAGGGCTTTCCCCTTTCTCTGAGGCTTTAATGTGCTTGTTCTTGGAATTACAAGATGTTTGCAAGTCCTGCACTAGCTCAGGGATGCAGAATGAAAGACAAGTACCTAGCAAAGAAAGAAAATGTTGGAATGGGTGCTTCCTGCTTGGAATGAAACAAAATGCTCTTCTTGCTGTGAAATGCACCCAGCACCACAAGCTGGGAGTCTGTTTGTCATGGAGTGACACCAGGGACTGTTTAGAGGGTTTTAAGGTTCTTTTTGTGACCTGCTTCTTATTTCTGATACCCTGGGTCTCAGCACATGGAAAGAAATCAGTTTGTGGGAGAACAGTAACCCAGTAATTTTCAAGAGTAATTTTCAAAACGCAGACATTTTCTAATAGATTGCACATAAAGAGAAGTGCTAGTGCTGTGCCATCCCTTTGGACCCATCAGGGTGCTCCTGCTTCCAGGGGCAGGATCTCAGGGCTTTGCATTAAGTCTGAAATAGCTTTTAAAGACTTTCTCTATTTCGCTGTCAAGCAGAAGATAAACTTTTCAGTACTACACAAGTTGCTCTTTGCACGCAGTGGGTATCAGGCTGAAGTTCAGTGTCAAGTCACACTGTTTCCACAACCAGGGCAAGAAAAGATTGTGCTCAAGAGATGTTTACCTATTGGGAGATTAATTTCAATATATGTTCCCTTGCTAATGAGTCAGAGGACCAAATCTGTTC
This sequence comes from Oenanthe melanoleuca, assembly GCF_029582105.1. NCBI lineage: Eukaryota > Metazoa > Chordata > Aves > Passeriformes > Muscicapidae > Oenanthe > Oenanthe melanoleuca. The sequence continues at coordinate 4,552,845 of NC_079351.1, forward strand.
CTATTACATACACAGCATTAACCTAGAAAGCACCAGATGCTGCTAAATCGAGTTATCCTGTGAAAGTGAAGTTGTTCCAAATTTGCCAAATTTGTATAACTGGGAGCAAAGCAGGGCCTGGCAGCTGAGCTGGCAGCAGTTGTCTCAGTGCATCTTAACCAAGGAGACTGTGAGCAGCTGGCTGGGTGTTTCACAACCTCTGGAAATGCTCTCCACCTGGTGCACAAGGTGACTGAAGATGCTTCAATCCTGTGGTTTCTTCAAAGCCCTTGTGAGACACTTTGGTGTGATGTTATCTACCTGTGCTTGATCCCAAAGCAGGGATGGGAAGCAGTGGAAGAGGAGCTGCAGAGGGCCCTGTAGCCATGGGTAGCCCTGGCTGGTGGGTTTGCTGTGCCATTCAGCTCTGGGAACTCAGAGTGAAACGTGGAGATACCCCAGCTCTCCAAACCTGCAGCATCCAGAGGCTGGGCAGAGGTGCAGGACAGAGCCTGCTCTGCTCCCTGGGGCCTGGGGGACTGTCACAAACAGGAAGGAGATGCTGATGCAGAGCTGATATGGTGGTGCTGTGCTGGAGCAGATAGCTGAGCTGGGGGAGAAGAGGCTGGGCACGTTCTGTCTGCACAGTCCCAGAGGCAGGGCTCTATTGTTCTGTGCTGTGCAGAGGCTGTTCCCTGGAGGATATCCTGTCTGGACAGCCCTGTGCCAGTCTGCTCCATGGCAGTGGAGGGGCTGGATGGACAGCCTGGGAAGAATTCCATCGTGCCTTGTAAAAGCAGTGATTTATCTGCAGCAGTGAAGTCAGCAAGCCTCCTCTTGTTGGGTTTTTATCAGTGTGCCCATTATCCCTCTCCTTGGGACATCCCTCCAGGCTGCCAGCACTCTCAGGGCCATGTACATGTGCAAGGATGTTTCCATGTCAGTGTCCATCCCCACTGTCTCCTGTACAGCAGAGTGAGGAACCCCAGCCCAGGGTCTCCCTGTGTTCTGGTGAAATTTGGAAAATGCTGTGGGAAAAGCTGCTTATTCCAGTGGAACTGACTTGTGAATAGCTCTGACCTACCTAGTCTGCCTTGCTGGATATGAAAAAAACCCCAGAATATTTAATGTATCATTTAAGATAAATAACACACCCGGTTGTTTTGGACATGGAATTCACTAAAGACAGAATGGTTTTGCTCTTGCTGGCTGCTTCCAGCAGTGGTTTCAAGGATGTGCTCTGCTGTGAGCCAGTGTGGTCCTCAGACAGAGCAGCTGGTGAGACTCTGGGCAGTTTAGGTCCTTGCTGATCCCCCAGCTCATCCCTTTGGCTCTGGTGCTGCCATTTGTACCTGCAGAGCTGAATGAGGGGATCTGGGGTTCCCAGTTTGCAGGTGATGGTTGGGATGGGATGGGACAGGGACCTGTTTTTCAAACCAAGGCACAAGGGCAGCAATTCATCTGCTTTCCACACCTTCCCAAGCCAGAGCTCATTGAACCCGAGTGAGCTGAGTCTGCTCTGTGAGCTGGACTGACTGCTGAGCAGCACCAGGGCAGCTGGAGAGCATTTGTTGTGTTTACAGTTATAAATCACAGCCCAGAGCTGAGCTGCCCCACCAGAACTTTCCTTGCAGCTCCTTCCCTCTCCCATCCAGACAAACAGATGGTCACAGTCCTGCCCTGTGCCTGCAGAGCCACACCACAAATTACACGGGGGTGTGAGTGGGGAAGCCAGCCTTGTTCAGCTTCCAGATTCTACAAGAATCATCAAGGGTTTAGCTTAGACTTTCCACAGAAGGGGAAAAAATTCATTATTTGCTGCAGTTTGGCAGAAGTGAGAGGGGAAGGGGTACACAGGCCAGGGCTGTGATCTTCCCCTGGGGCTGCAGCAGCAGCAAGGGTGTTGCTTCCGCAGAAGTTTTAAAAGAAATGGTTTGTTTCAACACTTCATTTAGCTTCAAGTTCCTTTGAAATTGGCTCCTCTGGTTTTTAATGATCTGAAAAGACTTGAGGTCTTCTGCACCCACGCTTGATATTGACCAGAAACAGCTCTTTTTTGTTACAAGCATCCATGAACAAACTGAGAGGTGAACAAGGCAAGATTTTGAGTTCCCTGTTGGGGAGTTTGATGGTGCAGAGCTGCAGGTCCCATGGGGGACAGTGCTGAGGAGCACAGGGACATGTGGGGCTCATCTCCTACCACTGGGACAGGGTAGCACAGTCTCAGCCCTGGGATGACTCATTTGGCAGCTGGACACAGCGTGAGTCACTGTGAGTCACACCCACTGCACCTTGGGGTGCACCCCTGCCCCTGGAGCCTTGGATGAGAGCTGTGTGCCCCTGGAGCCTTGGATGAGAGATCTGTGCTCCTGGAGCCTTGGATGAGAGCTGTGTGCCCCTGGAGCCTTGGATGAGAGCTGTGTGCCCCTGGAGCCTTGGATGAGAGCTGTGTGCCTGGTGCCTGGGAAACAGCTTCCCCTAATCAAACCAAAGGAAAAGCATCACTGCACCTCAGAGCCTCAGTTAGCAGGAGCAGCAGATTCTGAGCATGGGAATATCAGCTGGAGGGGGACAGTGAGCTCTGTTTCATGCAACCAGAAGTTCCCAAATGGCACTGAGTGTGGCAAGTGACAGGAGGAGACTGATCACTAAAATTGCATCAGTATAGCCTAGAGATGACCAGAGAGGAGCATCCAAGCTCAGCTTCTCACACAGCAGCTCCACAGCCACTGAGGTGTGGTCAGGGAGGGAAACCTGGGACCTCTGCTCTGTCCCAGGGACCATTGAAGGCATTAATCAAAATCCCAGGGCTTCCAATTAGCTTTTGAAGGGATTGCAGATGAGTAAATATGCTAATTCACTAATTCAGCACTTAAGCTCATACTTGAAGCTAGACAGCTTTTTAAGTGTCTTTGTGAGTGGGAGCCAAGACAAGGAGGGAGCACAGCAGATCAGATCATTCTTCCCTGGCCCAAAATCAACAGTGACTCCAGCACAGCCATCTTCAAATTTCTGCTCTTCCTTCCCGTCCTGTGGGAGCCAGAGCCACCAAATTGGCTGCACTTGTCACTTCCATGCTGGTGCTGGTGGCACCTTCCTGCCTCCCTGTCACCCTGTTTTATCCATGCTACTGAATGAATGCATTCATGAATGCCAAAAGGAGGGAGTGACACATCCCAGTCAGATTAAATGAACATTTCCCTTTTGGATATTTCATTATCAATTATTATTTCATTGAGAAGAACCTGCACTCCTTCCCTCTCAGGCTCTTGACTCTGTGATTTTTCGTTTTGGGTGATGGTTTATTTTGCACCATCTGTGGGGCTGAAAGTGGGGTTTAAGAAATGTCTCTAAAGAGGCTGCTTGCCCTCTGTCAGCTTTGAGAGCCTTTTGCCACTCCTGTTGCAACAAATGAGCAAACAAAAAAAACCCCACAACATAAAGTGTTTGGTGAGCAAGAGAAGTGGAACAATTCACTGCCAGTAAGTAAAGGAAAATAAAATCAAATGGGCTTAAGCAGAAAAACAACTCTCCGCATGCTTCTTGCAGAGAGCCAGACACATTGTAGGACACTGTGGCATGTGTGTCCTGCAGAGCTGGTGTGGCTTGTGGCTGTCTCCTGGCTGCTGGAAAAGTCACTCCCAATACATCTGTCTGTGGGATGTGTAAATCATGGCAGGGAAGACAGCCTGCTCTCATTCTCAGCCCTGATCAAAAAGAAAATGATGTTATTTTCTAGTCTGCTGGAATCCCTCTTGTTGCCACTGTAAAATGCTCTAAGGTGTTGGTGCTCAGGCTGTTTTCTGTGTGAATCTGGGAGCTCAGAGGAGCCCCTCCACCCACCCTGGGGCTGAGAGGGGCCCTACCTGCTGTTTCTATCAGATTGCAATTACATGAAGGTCTTGATGGCTGGATTTAGGATTTCCTGCTGATAAAAGTGTGGTGATGTTAACAGGTTTGTGATCAGGAGATGGGATCTGATTTTCTGTGTATTTCCCAGTTCTTTTTGCATGTTCTGGGAGCACAACCCCAGGCTGGTGGTGCTGTGGGGCAGTCACTGCTGACATGGGCATTGCTGCAGGGAAATCATAATTTATGCTGTGCTCCTTGTCAGGGGAGGAATCATCCTTCATGAGCATCTCTTCATCCTCTGGCTACACCAGGCAGGAGGAAAATATCCTTGGCAATGAGATGCAGAGGTGACTTTCAAGAACATAACCAACACTTCAGATCAACCTACACATGGGTATTTTTTGGGGTTGCAGAGGTGTGTGATTGAGGCAGGGCAGCTGGACTGGATTTTATCCTGGGTTCAGGAGAACCCCAGACCCAATTCCATCAAAGCCACTGAACCTTGTTGCAGGATCAATGTCAAAGTGAAACACGAGCAGGTCTGAGGTTGCTAACAGCCACTGTCATCTGCTCAGGGACAAATGTTTGGCCACAGAATACATAGTTTTTATGTGTGTGTGCATGGAATTACCAAAATCAAAAACATTAATTTTTTTTTTTTTTGAGATTTCTAAATGTGTTTGCTGCAAAGTGCTGCTGCTGTAAGTTCAGTCTCTCTGGGGTTAAAAGGAATGAGTGCCCTGCACAGCTTTTCATACTCTCCTTCACTCACTTTGTGGTTGTTGAGTTCAGCATTTTTGGTGTATGTGTTTTAAAGAGTGATTCACTCATTTTTGCTCAGAGCAAGCTCAGTTTCAGCCAGGAGCAGGCCAAGGAGTATATGGTTTGGTTTTGCAAAACCTCATCTGTGACTTCCAATTTGCTAATCCAAACCCAGAACTAAAGGGTGGCTAAAGTCCAGCTTGCAATTTATCTAAAATGATTGAAAACCAAAGCTGAGGTTTGGGAACGTGGATCTTCTTTTAACCCTCTCTTGCTCCATCATTTTATCTTCTCTTTGAAAAAAGAAAAAGCAGGAGACATTCTAATTGACCATCAAACACTAGAAAAATTTTGATGGCATCTTTTTTGATGACATGCCCTTTTCCTGATGGTTTATTTGTAGCTGGCTTCACTCCTGCAGAGCTCAGGGAGTTAGAACTTCTGAGGGGTCTCAGCCTGGAGCAGATTTGCTTCCAGAGCAACACAGGGATGCAGGGTCAGTGGTGCTGGTGCTGTTGTTTTCTTGCCCAAGGAAGAGCCTGGGCTGTCCCAGGGGACAGGAGGAACCCTCCTAATCCAAGCCCTGATCCTCTCCCCAGCCCAGCCCTGCCCTGATAAACACAGGATGTAATTGGGCAAAGGGACATCGTCCTGATTTATGCCTGGGAAACGAGGCTGAGAGGCAGGAACAGAGTGCCCAAGGGGACATGGCAGAGCCAAATCCCCACTGCAGGCTTTCTGCCTCTTTTCTTTTTTTTTCTTTTTTTTTTTTTTTTTTTTTTTTTTTTTTTTTTTTTTTTTTTTTGTCTCAGGGCCACAGTTTGGAGGGGCTGGAAGGGAAGGCTGTGATTTCATCCCTGTGAGTGGCAGGGGAGCAGCACTGATTCCTTCACCTCCCACACAGGAGGGAAAGCACAATCTGATCCTGCTGGCTGCTTTCCCTGTTCTCTCCTGGGCACACTCCTGCTGAGCACAGCCCTCTGTGCAGCCTGTGGCCGTGGCTGGGAGCAGCTCAAACAAAAGGGCTGGTGTCAGAGGGTTTTATTTCAGCTTTCTGAGAGCCTCCCAAACACAGAGCTGCAGTGTCTGAGAGGGAGCAGGAATGGAACATCTGGGAAAGGTTAGGGTCAAACATATAAATGGGGGGAGCAAGCACATTTCATTAAAATACCCAATCTGTGACGTCAATTAAACTGATCAAGCCCTTCTGCCTTGCAGTTAGGGAACCATTAACTTCATCCAGGGGAGAGTGTTTATATGGAAAATATGAGGCCAGGAAGTCTCTCCTGATTGTGATATTGAGGCTATCAAAGGAGCTCGCTCTCCCTTTTTTATTTTTAATCTCTGCATGTTGCTTTTCCACCCTGCTAGAGTAAGAGCAGCCTCTTGCCTGGCCCCTGTGGGTGACATTCACCATCTCCTGGGCAGCCAAGCTGCTGTGGCTGCCTTCTGCTTCTCCTGGGCTCAGATGTCACAGGAGCCTGTGCAGCCACTCTCCCTGTCCCCTTCTGCATGGAGCTGTGTGAGGCAGCTTCCACCACACGTGCACAGCTTGGCCACTGCCCAAAGTACACTTGCAAGTATTAAGATTAGGTTTAGGAGTGTAATAAAAAAATAGCTTCCATGGGAACAAAATTTCTGTTCCTGTAGCTGTTTAAAATGCAGGATACTCTGTCTGCATGGGTATAAAATGTCAGGGATTGATGTATGACACCCCAATGTGCTCACAGGACACTTGGAGTTGTGGGGTTTACGTGTATAAAATGAAAGAGTTCACATTTTCCTCCAGTAATTCTGGTTCATTCAAAGCCTGCTCAGTTCCTGCCAGGCAAGTAGAAATCTTGATCTCTGTGCTCCAGGAGCAAAAAGAATCTGCTTTTGAATTACCTGATGACAGTGTCTGGTTCTTGGAAATCTTACCAAGGGTAGAAGTGGCAGCATTTATTTGCTATGTGCCCAGGGAAAGCTGCCCCTCTCCTTGCCCTGCAGTGCTGTGGATTGGGCTGTCCTGGTGCCCTGCACTCAGGGATTTCACCCCCACAGGGTCTGTGCTCAATCACCCACCCTGTTCATGGCTGTGCTGCATCCATCCATCTGAGTTTTTGATCTTCTTCTAGCCAGTCCCTTATATCCTCCTTGGGTTATCTGTTGGCTGCCTATCAGGAAGGAGATTTTATCCCCTGTCTTAAATCCTGGGTATGTATTTCTGTTGCTGAAGTCTTTTCACAGAATCACAGAATTAACTAGGTTGGAAAAGACCTTCAAGATCATCTAGTCCAACCTCAGACCTAAAATATTCACATTTCCTGAAATTCTCTTTCCTTACAGAGATAGTAGAATCTCACCCATCTCACACTCCTTGGCAGTGCTAGTCATGGGTCAAGTTAGCCCTGGATTTCTTGCAGAAAATCCTCCAAATCAAACTCTTCCTCATTGCAGAAGGGGTCTCCCTGCAAGTGGGTTTCTTTCTTCTTTCTTATTTTCAAACTTGAAAGAGCTTTTGTTTAACTTCTGACCAAGCCCTTTGCTTTCTGTGACCTGATCTCAGGCAAACCAGCTGGGAAAACAAAAGAGCTGTAAAAGCTGCAAAACAGCTAAAGTATGGACAAAACCATGAGAAAAAAATGGATTTCTTCCCATGGAGCTGGGTGGTCCACATGGAACCTGGGGATTGCACTGAGTCTTGTGAAACTTAACACACCTCTGAGCACAAGAATCTCTGCAGGATCAGGCACCTCATTTACCTCCTGTTACACCCCCAGAGTTTTTAAAGCCATGTGGTGCTGCTTTAAAACTCTGTGAAGCTGAAGGGCAAGTACTGGAGAATGGGTACCAATATCTACCTGAACATGAGAACTGGTGTCTTCTTAGGAAATTTCAGCACTGGCTCTGAAAAACCCACTTTGGTGTGAATCCAGCCCAAAAGGATGGCTTTGTTCTGTCAGTCCCTGGTGGCAGTAGCTGAATATTGCCATGGAAGACTCAGGGATGTGACACCCTTTAAATCTTGCACTGCCAGGCACACCCATGCAGGTGAGGAGCTGGCTGTGTCTGCTGTGGGGTTCCTGGCACACACCTTTGTGGTCCAGGGCAGGGAGTCAGGACTGGTGTTAGACCTGGGATAACACAAGTGGGTCACTTTGGACCTCTGTGTGTCCCCCCTGAAACATCAGCAGGGGCAGATGGGCAGCTCCTTTCTCCTCACTGCAGCTTGAACATCCATTTGGCAGGACAAGGCACAAACCTCATTTTTAAAAACAAACAAGTTCTTGAGGTTGTGATCCAGGATGGGTCAGCCAATGTGCTGTGTTTAAAAAGCATTATGGTATTCAAAATGAAATAATTTTTCTCCTTATAATCATGGCAGTCAACAGAAGTGCTTCCAGACCAGAGCCAACTGTTTGTAATTGGATATTTAATTTGTTTTGTGTAGTTTAGCACTGAGTCTCCATGTTGTCTGAGCAAGAAGAACCAAAATAAATTTTAAAATCTTTCAAAGTCAAAAGGATTTGCCAAGCCTGAGAATATTATTTTGTGCTCTAATTAGCTGATTTGTCAGAATGAGAATGAAAACAACTCTTGGCTGCACTCAGCCTGTTGAGGTGCTGACCAGAGCAGGACAGTGCTGATGGTGGGGCTCACACTGGGACTGTCACACTGCCCAGCTGGAGCCCTGCTGGACCTGAAGTGTGGGCAGGGGACAGCAGGTTGCCATGGCCCAGTCTCATATGACACAAAGCTTTTGTTTTTTGTGTGGGCTGCTGGAAAATGTCATTGACTCACTGCCAGAGATGGGGCATTGCTGGCAGCCTGACCAGAACACCTCTGTCCCCAGGGATTATTGATCATTTGAGATAGCTGTGACAGGAACTGCTGAACACTAGACAGGTTTGTTATATTAAACTGAAAATAGATGTCCTTGTACAGTGAAGAGCTCAGTCTGAGGACATAAATTGTTGTATCACCCTCTTTTTTCACAGAATGACACAAAGGTGGATTAAATCTTAAACTTTTAAAATTTCCTCTTTGGCCACTTTTACTGCATGAAGGTTGCTCAGCAACTTCTAAGAGTGTTGGAACTGTTCTCAGAATATCATGTATTTGTGTCAATTTTGTTTCTGATTTGTCTCCAATGGATTACCCAAGGTACAGTTAAGTGCTTACCAGATAGGTAATTACTTACCTGGAATTATGGAGTAGTTTTATTCCCATGTGTCTCAGGTTGGCCATCTGCTTGCAGATTGGCAAACCAGGTCCTGAGCACTCACATGGAGACAGAAAACTTGTGATTTTCCAGCAAAATGTAAAACTCTAAGCAGTGCCTGCTTTCAGAACAGAGCTGTATTTTGGCAAGAGTTCACACAGGTCTGTGGAGCATCTCAGGGGTTTTGGCCAGCAGGGCTCAGCTCAGTTCACCTTGTGCTTGTGAACATTTTCCTGGGCACCTTCACACTATCCTGCCCTCTCCTTCAGCTTGGGGATTTTTAGATACACTGCACTGAAATTTCACTCAGAGAGGCTGAAATACACAGAATGCTTTGACAAGAACAGAGAGAAACCAGAATGCTGAGACAAGTAATAACAAGATGTCCAATGAATGACATCAAAACCTGACTGAAGCTAAGCCTACAGTGATACACAGAGAGCCAGCAGACAGATGGAAACCACAGAGGAAGCCAAGAGGCAACAGTGAAGAGATGATAAGACAGTGGCCAGGAAAAAACAATGCAAAAATTATTTGGATTAAATTTGCAGCAGTAAACCATGTCTGGTGCCAGGAAAGAAACCTGAGGAACAGGGCAGGACTGACTGCAGGGCAGCTGCTGGGTCTGGACAAGAGGGAGAGCCCAGGTGTCAGGAGGAGGAGATCAGAGTGTCTCAACAGCAGGGGGACATGGTTCCCTCCTCATCAGAGAGGAAAATCTCCCAGGAAAGCCCCTTGCTGCAGACTGGGGTCTGGAGGGAACACAAGTAACCCATGGGTGTGGAAGAAGCAGAGACAAAACAAAACACGCTGGTGGTAAACAGAGTGGAAGTGGGTGAGGCATGGGACAGGATTCAGCTCAGAGTGACATCAGTTATTTAGGACTCTTTGTATCCCCATATCTTGCATCTCCAAAGGAAGGCTTTGTCCTCAGGGTCAGGGCTCCTGTGGCAGGGACCACAGCTCTGGGATGGAGCTGCAGCCACGGTGACCAGGGAAAACAGAGGTGACAGTGAGGATATGTTTGAGCATGGTGGGGATGGAGCAGTTCAACAAGTCCATCTGTACTCAACACTTTGGGATGTGCCCAACCACTTGTTGCCTTGACTGAGGGCTAGGCTTAAGCTTTTTCTGTTTTTCTGAATCAAGCCAATGCTGTAAAAACTTTGTGAACTTGAAATCAGGGAGAGCAAAGCCAGCCTTGCTCTATTTTTCATATTTGTTCCCAGAGGCTTGTTGGCAAAATTGTGCTCTGTACTGTTACAAAAGAACTCTGGGACAGAATTATTTCAATAGAGAGCTGTAAGTGATAAAAATCTGTTTATACCACAACATCTCCAGCCAAATGATTGACGTATATATTTCTGTCCTTCCATTGATGTAACTTTTCAATTTCCTGTTGGTGTCTAAGCTTGATTTATTTTTCCATTTATTTGGGTTTTACAAAGAGCACTGAAGAGCTTGGCACTTGGGGCTCTTTTATTTTTTTTCAGTTCAACCCTCTTAGTCCTCGATCACTTCATTGTTTCTGCAAACAATGAAAAAGAGAGATGGAAAGAACAGCTGTGAACAGCTGGTTTGCTCACCAGGTGTCTGACTGGTATTCAAGTATTCTCTTTTGAGGGAGGTATTCCCTGAAAACAAAACAAAACAAAAAATTAATTCAGAGTTCACTTTATTTGCTGCCTTCACGCATCATGTGACACAGATTTGCAGACCTGAAAGAAGCCTGAAAAAGCAAAACAAACAAGAGAAGCTGCTCCAGGAAACCTTGGGATTTTTTCTTTTTGGTTGCACCCCAGCTGAATCAAGAAAAGAGCTCTGTAGGGCCTCTTCAGGCAGATCCTTCCAAGTTCATTTTAGAGATTCCTTTCTCATCATCTAACTCCCCTCTGCCTCCCTCACCCAACTTCTTACTCAAAGCAGCAGCCAGGAGCCTCAGAAACCTCTGGTTTTGAGGAAATGACTCCTATGATTGATGCTGCCAGCAAACCTCACCAGGGCAAAGACCCTCTACCCATTCCCAGCTCACAGAAGTCCCCTGGCTCCTGGAAAAGCAGCTGCATGTTGCCAGCCATCCCAAAGGTGCACAGTCTTGAATGCAACTCAAGAAAAAGCAGACAGAATTCAGGAGCAAAACTGATTTATTGCCCACAGGTTGGTAACACGGTCACAGCAGCACCCCAACATTCCCAGGACAGTGATGTACTCCTGACATCCTGCCCCACAGAGGCTTACTGGGGCAAACAGAGACAGGCAAACACACCTATGCCACCCTGGGAGAGGACACAGATTTAGTGGCAAACAGAACCAGAACTGTTCAGCAGCTCTGGCTGCAATGGCAAACCCTGGTGAGCAGCACTGCCCAAAGCTGGAGCCTTCAGCTCCCCTCCTGCCCCTGGGTACAGCAGCTTCTCCTGGATGTCTGTACCCCCTCACTTTTCTGGGAGGGTGCCAGTGCCTATTTTCCTGCTCCAAGCCACAGCTGTGTCACCAAACCCAGCACATCCAGATCTGGGCACACCAAGTGCTCTTGCTGCCACTCCAGCTGAGCCAGACCTGAAAAATCCTCATTTACTGGGAATGAGGAGAGAAAGATATAACCCTTGATCTTCATAAACAATAAAACAAGAAGCTGTAGCTCTCACTTTGTGATTTTTCAGATTAAATGCTTTACTACCTTCAATAATGATTTGATTTCTGGCAGTCACAATTACTTCACAGCTAACCACACACACCAGAGCAGAGCACTGTGTGCACCTAAACCCTTCCCAACTCAGCAAAGCACCTCAGCATGCACTTCAGGGCCAGGGAAAGAAAGAAAGTGTATCCTTAAAGTTATTTGTGCAGCAACAAGTCATGGTGATGGAAAGGATAGGATAGTTTATAGAGAGTAATTTTGAGTTTTCTATCAAACTCTGATGGGGTAAGCAAAAGGAGTTTCATTGAATTTGGTGCAAGCATGTCTACATCACTAATTTTATATCTGCATCATCTTGATAAGCTCTTGAGTTATGGACAGAAAACAAATCAGGTGAGCAGCCTGATTTGCAAAATTAAAGTTAAAACCAGTTTGAGTCAGCTTTACCCATTCCAAGACATCTGTATTCAATATCAAGCATTTCATGGTTTTTCCCCCTGATTTTAAGTGATTTCACCATTAATAATGAGAAGGAATTCACATTTGCATGGACAAGGGCAAGCAGACTGACTAAATATCTCACAGAACATCAAAACAGATTTGCCACAGTATGAGGTAATTGAGCTTTCATTGGAAAGTTACTTAGAGATGAAAAATAAGGATATTTCCTTCTTCCAGGTATTAATCTTCTATTACTTTTCATCCTACTGAGCAGCACTGACTAAAGTGCACCCATGGTCTGTTGATATCAGCCCAGTTATGTTGATAAAGTTGTTAGGATTTATCTGATGTGAAGATTCAGATCACTGTTCTAAAATCAAGTAATGAATTTTCTTTCACATCAAATCTGTCTTTCTGGTTAACAAAAAAAAAATCAGTAAAATGTTAAGGTGTTTTAAATGAACATTCATTGTAATTTCAGTTACATCCTACTGGAGATTTTGGAAAGGATTCCTGTCTGACTGTCACACCTCTAACCCATCTATTCCTCTGTCATGCAGCATCCTGGACTCTTGCACACCCTCTAAATTAAAATTGATTTGTTTTTTGCCTGCAAAATCCCTATCCAAAGCACAAATGTCACAGCACAAAATCAGCTTCTTTAGGGTTTTGCCCCTTGTAGCATCAAATAGAGCCAGTTCTGGTGCCCACAGAGCCCTCCAGAAGGAAGCTGGGATAGAAGCAAACACCAGCACCCCATTTCTGCTGGAACAACCTCAGCTGGGCAGGGGTTTGAGGGGCACATCTCACCTGGAGCCTGAGACAAAGAAAAAGCAACCAGGGAAATATCTGATCAGCATCTGCCACCTCATGGCAACTGCTTTAATTTTCTTGAGGACCAGATCCTCCCCAGCTGAGACTTTTCTAGTAAGCTGATTTGCAATAAAGGAAATTGGGTATAAGTTGGTTTGTTTGCCTGCTGGGTACCTGGGGCTGTAACTGGGAAGTGTTTTCATGGATGTAGCAGTGGTGTCTGAGCTTTTGGGGAGAGGAGCAGAGACCTGTACACAAGGTTTGTGAGTTTAATCTGGTAAGACCTTAGTCTTTGTTTTGGGCTTCTTTTATTCAGGATGTGCTCAGCCTCAGGTGCCAGAGGTGCCTCTCTCACCTCTGTAGGACTATTCAGTCTCAGTCAGACACTTCCCTGACTGGTGTGTGGAGTGTTGGGGTCTCAGGGGAGCACTGAGTACAAATAACTAATCACACCCATTCTGCATCCTGCCATCTACTTTCTATTTTATGTTTTTGTTTTCCTTCTTGAATCTCTATACCTTTCTCAAAAACAGCATTTTCTGGTGCTGTAGAGATGAAATACAGAACAAATTCCCCTGTAAAGCAGGACAGAGTTTAACCACTGTGACAAGGCTTAGAGTGAGCACTGTGTGAGCAGCGAGCTCCTGCTCCCGTTCAGGTGCTGCAGAGGGTGGGACATGGAGCAGAGCAGGTTCCAAAGCAGAGATTCCTCTGGTGCTGGGTGTCTCCTGTTCCCGTTCTGGCACAGCAGGTTCCAAAGCAGAGATTTCTCTGGTGCTGGGTGTCTCCTGTTCATGTTCAGGTTCTGGCAGAGGGTGGCACAGCAGGCTCCAAAGCAGAGGTTCCTCTGGTGCTGGGTGTCTCCTGTTCCCGTTCAGGTGCTGCAGAGGGTGGGACATGGAGCAGAGCAGGTTCCAAAGCAGAGGTTCCTCTGGTGCTGGGTGTCTCCTGTTCATGTTCAGGTTCTGCAGAGGGTGGCACAGCAGGTTCCAAAGCAGAGGTTCCTCTGGTGCTGGGTGTCTCCTGTTCATGTTCAGGTTCTGGCAGAGGGTGGCACAGCAGGTTCCAAAGCAGAGGTTCCTCTGGTGCTGGGTGTCTCCTGTTCCCGTTCTGGCACAGGAGGCTCCAAAGCAGAGGTTTCTCTGGTGCTGGGTGTCTCCTGTTCCCGTTCTGGCACAGGAGGCTCCAAAGCAGAGGTTCCTCTGGTGCTGGGTGTCTCCTGTTCATGTTCAGGTGCTGCAGAGGGTGGCACAGCAGGTTCCAAAGCAGAGATTTCTCTGGTGCTGGGTGTCTCCTGCTCCCGTTCAGGTGCTGCAGAGGGTGGCACAGCAGGTTCCAAAGCAGAGATTTCTCTGGTGCTGGGTGTCTCCTGCTCCCGTTCAGGTTCTGGCAGAGGGTGGCACACTGGGCACAGCAGGTTCCAAAGCAGAGGTTCCTCTGCTGCTGGGTGTCTCCTGTTCATGTTCAGGTTCTGGCAGAGGGTGGCACAGCAGGCTCCAAAGCAGGGCTGTCCCTCCTGTCGCTGTTTCTCGCGCAGGGCTCGGTCCCAGCCGCGGTGTCCCGGTGCCACCTGCCGGGCTCGCCCCGGGATGCTCGGCAGGGAAAGCAGCAACAGCTCCGACGTGTGGCCGGGACCAGACCCGGGGAGCTCCGAGACAGCTCAAAAACCCCAGCTGGAGGAGAACTGCAGGGACAAACAGCAAACCCAGACGGGAAATAGCGCTGTCTCCTGTACATTTTGGGTTCTGCGGGTCCGGGTCTCCGGTGTGCCGGTTCTGCCTGTGCCTCACCTCCCGCTGTTTGTGTGGTGCTGTGAATTCCAGCTCCTTTTCACCCAACTTCTCAGATCTATTGTGTTATTCCTGCTAGGGAAATACACAGCAATTCTTCTCTCCAGGAGACCGTGTCTGCAGCAGCACAGGAGGTGCTGTGGCAGTGTAGAACCAGAATTTACATTTTGAAAAGCCCCTCTAAAAGCTGGCATGGTGCCTATCTAAACTAAACACTTAATGGCGTGTATCTCCCTGCTGCAATGTTAGACAGTAATCTGAAACAAAGCTATTGATGTGGAGGACCTTGGAGGAGACAATTCAGGTCTGGAAATCCCATAAACTTTTTTTTTTTTTTTTTTTTTTTTTTTTGTTTGTTTGTTTTGTATTGTTGTTGTTGTTGTTAACACAGTGCTAAGTTTCAGAACCCAGGCTGCCATTTGACAAACAGTTTAACAGACTTTATGTAAAGCCCCATCTCTGTCTCAGCATGGAAACTATATAATATTTATTACTCTGGTATTGATCTTTTGTAGCAGAGCATGATTGAAATTTAAGGCCATGAACCCTATTGCTCTTGAAATGTGCTGGTGCTTCTGAGAATTTTGGAGGGATTTCCAAAGGATTTTTCCCAGGGAACACTGAAACCAAATCCCAGCTCCCATCACCATTGCTTTGGATGGGAAGTACATAATAAATAACCTGCCTTGAAAAAAAATCCCAGCCTCATCTAAACCACACCTGACACAAATTCTGTGCTTCAGCCACAGCATGTGGTGTGGGAGAAACAGGACTTTTGGACAGTAAATTTATATGATTATGCAGAAGCTGATTTATTGTTTGCTTTTTAGCTTTAATTATAAATTTTAGGACTATTGTTTATGTGATTATGCATTTTTTGACTGGTGTTTTTATGCTGTTCACATGCCTTGCACGAGCTCTTTAGGTACAATGATTGGTGGTTGTCTAGAACTTCACTTCTCACGTTTATCTTGGGTCTTTTAATCTCAGTATTTTGTTTTTTTGTCGATTTAGCACAATTTATGTTTTAGTGGCCTTGAAGGGTTTTAACAAGTTGTAGAAAAACACTTTAAAATATCTTATTTTGTGCACTTGTTATAAGCATCGATCTAAACTAAGAAATACACAGAAAAACAGCTAAGGATGTGAAAAAACAGCAAAATATGCAGAAAAACAACTAGGCAGCAAAATATGGAGAAAAATGGCTAAATATGGTTTGGCTGGTGCATACAATACAGAGCATGGCCTGTTTGGTTCAGACATGGCACTGTGACCCAAACTTTAGTGCTCCTACAGTGTGGTGTGTGGCAGGCACAGAAGAGCAGGGACACAGCACTGTGCAATAGACCTGCCAGTGGCAGTGCCAGCCTCAGGATTACTCCTGATGCAAACTTCTGCCCAGCTCAAGGCTGAGGGCAGATGGTGGGTGGGGGATGCAGCTGATGCTGACCTCAGAAGGAGTGGCAGGATGGCCCCATGACATATTTCTTACAGCGCAGACGCCAGATCAGGTTCCTGCTGACAGGTAAAGCCCTTTTCCACAGCTCTGGCAGTGCTCAGAGCCAGGACAGCCTAATCTCCTCCTAAAAGCCTCCTGTGCTGTAACCAAACCCTTGGAGTTTTGCATGGAGAGGTGGGTGTAGGGTCTGTGGTGCTCCTTGGCACCATCCCCTGCTCTGTGTCTGCCTCCCTGCTGCCCTGGACATCTGTCCCCCAGTAAGGGTCCCTCTCCAAGCACAGTGTGGGTGACACAGCTCTGTGTGTCCCCACCCCTCCTCAGCTTCAGAGACATAAATCTGGAATGTGCAAAAGGGTTTGTGCCTGGGAGCCTGGCCCTGCTGCCAGGCACTCACAAACTTCACCCTCTTTTCAGCAGAGAAAAAGAAATCAGCAGCAGGAAAATCACAGGGGAAAGAAATCAGCAGCGCCCTGGCTACAGAAATTCTGCAGTTTTGTTGTACATTTTCACATGTGGGAGATCCAAATGAGACAGAGCAGCTTCTGGAAGCAGGGTCCTAGAGAGGACAGTGTGTGACAGCAGTGTGATGAGTCCTTGTAATACTGACAGCAATCTGGGCAATAAACAGCTTTAATTCACTTTAAAGCACTTTTGTAGCACTAGCCCAGGGCAGAAAGGTCTTAGTTAAAATCAGGATCAGGCTTGTGAGATTTTTGAGAAAAGTTACCTTGCAAATGACTTTCTAATTATTTCTGTATTCATTTACTAATTACACAGCTCAGGTTTTTTCAGCCCACCTGAGGAAGGGAGGCTCTGCAAAATGCCCTTGGAGAAAACCCAGTTTGGTACCTGCCCACCAAGGAAAAAGGTGGTCCCTGGGCAAGGGGGTTGTTTTCCTGCCAATATAGCAATCAAATTTAGCTTCTGCCACTGTAGGCAACGTGGCATTAAAAGAAGGAGCTTAAGTTATTAAACTGAGCTGCTTTAATCGTCCGGTTCAGGGAAATCCATTGCTACAGGAGACCTGAGGATTAGTGTATTTTTACCTCAAAGCCAATACATCTATTCTGATCAGTTAGCACTTGCTCATTCGTGCATATGAAACTTCATTCTCCGGGTTTGCCCTCACTAGTATGGGACCAAATGGAGTTTTATTTGGAGGTTGACCCCGTTACCTTGAATCTCATCATTCTGGTATCTAGCTATGTAATTCTGCTTCTGCTTTTCCTGATCTCCTGCGTGCTCTATGACTGCAGAGGGAAGGATCCCAGCAAGGAGTATGCCCCCGAGGTCCCTGCAGACAGCCAGCCCCCCATCCGGCTGGTGGTGATGCAGCAGGGCTCCCCCGGCACCCGCTGGGCCAAGGGGCTCGTCTCTGCCTACGAGAACCCTGCCGACCTGCCTGGCAAAAGGACTACAGTGGTGTGAGGGACCCTGCCTGAGCTCAGCTCCTGCCTCTCTGCTATGTTTACTCCCCGTGTGCAGCAGGATAATGTGATCCCCAGGTATGTTTGTTCGCTGGTTTATTTGATGTGGTGCCGTTGCTCAGGGGATGGTTTGATGCTGAGCTGTGCTCTGCATGGATATGAGCTCACAGTTCTGCCTGCCAGCCATAAAGGGACTCATTTTCATTTCTGCAGCAGTGACACTGTTATCCTCTCAGGCACTGATGAGGGACCTTGGTTTCATCTCCAGTTGTGTCCTGTGCAGTTATTTTGGCAGGGTCAGTGTTGTTCAGAGCATCCCACCCCAATGGGCTGAGCTGTGCTGCCCCACAGCCTTGGCACATCTTCCTCAGTCCTGCAGACGACCTTGGGAGGCTGTTCTCACCTCCCCAGGGAGAGCAGAAACACAAATGATTTTCAGAGGATAGAGATAGTGCCTTTCCTATAGAAGCCAGCTGCTGCTCCCATCAGAATTCAATACTTTCCATGTTGGCTGGAGCTCCCCTGAGGACAGTGCCAAGCCTGTCTTGGCACTTATTTTCTGTGGGTAGAGCACAAGCTCTGCTCTTGTGGGGCAGAGCACTCCTTGCCCTGCACAGATCCCCTGACAGGATACAAGAAGCTGGGTACAATGCCTCCTGCCCAAGGGGAAGTGGGAACTGAGGTGAATTTACTGTAATGTGAAACGTGTGTCACCACTGTCCACTGGAACAGGAATTTCTGACCCCACGTCCTGGATTTCAGTGTCCATCTCCATGTGTCTGACCCTGAGCCTTCCTTCAGCTGTATCATGTTCCTGCTGTATCATGTTATTGCATCTCCAGTAAATATAATGCTGTCTGCATCAGGTCCTGCTATTCCCATAATTTCAGAGCTGTAAGCTCAAGGCCTTTTTGGTTAACAAGCTTCTTCTGCATCTTGCTGGTTTTTTCTCTCTCAGTGCTGCAAGGGATGTTTAACACTAGGTTATTGTGTCCCTCTAAATAGTGCTCATGTTCCTATATGTGATATTATTTAAGGGTAGATTTTAGCTGGCTATTAAAGGGAAATTAGCACTATTGTAGGTGCCTGTCCCACAGGCTGTTTTACATCATGTTAATGTGAAGTTCCTATAGAGTCCTACAGGAAGCTTTAGTAAAACACAGTGAGATTTATTACCTGTGTCAGCTGTCATGGATGAGTCACTGGATGCAGTGGTCCTAATGCCTTCAGGACAGGCATTTTAAATACTTCCAGAAATAAACTGCAGTGAATTGGAGCCACAATTGAACAGAGCTGTTGGCTGGATTGCATAGTTTGCACTCCAGCTGGGTAGAAGCAGTCTGCCTGTGGTACCTTCCCAGACATGCTGGTTTCTGAATCCTGGCACTGGCAAAGAAATCTTGAGAGAATCTTTGTATTCAATTGTTAGTGGTTTTTCTTTTGGTTTCTGAATTCTTGTGGGTGAACCCAGGTTTTGTTTCCAAGCTGTCCTTTGCACCCTTGTATGCATATGCCTGGTTTGGGAAGGAAGCCTGAATTGGAAGGAAGGTTCCTGATGGGTGGGTGCTGGAGTAAAACCCTTGATGTGATGAAACTGGTGAATCAGATGTTGGTGCCATGATCCTCTTCCATGTGTCAGCTGAAATATTTAGCACTGTAAAAGTGCAATTAGTTGTAGCTGCTTTGGCAGAATGTGGCAGTGACTGAGCTGATCTTGTATTATGGCTGCTGTCACCCACACAGGGTGGGTTATGTCTCCCTGGGCTCTCCCATCTGCCCTCCCTTCAGCCTGTGATCTCTTTAAAGCTTTTTGTGTGTTCATGTATCATTTAGCATTCTAGGAGCCTTCTTGGTGATGAGGGATTCCTGGCATTTGAGAGCAGAAATAATAACCTTTGCTAACCAGACCTGGGGGAGGGACTATAAAGAGCTCAAAAATATCACAAAGAGAATGGCACAGCTCATGTGACACCAAATGCCACAGTGCCAGCAGAGAAGCTGTGGTTCTTTGCTGAAGGTCTTGCAAATAATGTAATGTCACTTTGCCATATCATTGTCACTGTGTTTGTTTCTGTAGGTAAAAGACTTGTGCTATTAAATACTTTCAGATATCTGAAATTCTCCAGATATGTAGTTATGTGTGCATTAACCACAGATCCCTGGCTCCTTGAAGCTCAATGGCAAAGCTGCTGATTTTGGCAGGGTAAGTTTTCTGGCTTGAGCTTTAGGAAGCTGTGCCTGGGGACACTGATGGCACAGGAGCAGTTTCCATTGTTCACTCACAAGGAAATTAGTCAGTTGTGATAGTTGGTGGACTCTGCTCCAAAGTGGGGAGGTAAAAGCAGCAAATGATACTTCCCTTCTGATAGCAGGAAGGTAAACACAGGATAAATCCCTTTCTGGAAAATGAGAAACACAAGTGCATCAGGACTTAGTCTTCCCAACAGGAATAAAGTGGCTTTCTTAGTTTTGTCTATACTAAACCAATATTGGAGTATTTTGTCTTAATATTGGAGACCAGGATTGGAGCATTCTTAGTGGGAGAGAGCCCTTGAGTGTGTACTGATAATTCCAAGTAATCAAGTCCCTGTGAGTGAAATTCCTGCTTTGGGGAGGTCTCTGTTGCCACGCTTTACTTAATGACTGTGTCAAGATTAAGGCAGGCAAATGGGTTTTTATCAGACCAAGCTTGCCAGAAATCAGCCTTGAAGCTGTGTTCCTTCAAGGGCTTGCAGCCCTCTGCCATGCCATTTGCATCACTGTGAGAGAACAGGGATGAACCCTCCCACTGCAGGGCTGTTGTTTGCATAAGTTGTTGTAAAATGTGAATCCTTGCTGGAATTGTGAATCCTTGCAAAACGTCCTGAACCAGGCTTTGCTGCTTTCTATCCCAAACTGAGCCATGCAGAGGAGCTCTGCAGAGACTGAGCCATCCCTTTGGGACACCTGCAGCATTTCCAAGCCCTGTCCCACGCCAGGAGGTGGCTGTGGGGATCCATGGATCCAGGGGAAGAGCCTGGTGCAGCTCTGTGCACATCCTCTGAATCTGACTCTTCCAGCCCTGCTCAGCTGAGGATGGGTTTGTGCCTTGCTTAATCCTGCCCGTGCCCATGGAGACGTGCTCTGCCCAGAGGATTAGGCAGGATTTTAAGGTCAGGATATCCAGCACAGAAATCCTGTCCTGCAGCAAGTGCCCTTTGCAAATGAGTGAGATGTGGGTAAAATTGCATTAATGTTGATTCATGAGCAATATGAGTTAGAGAACGTTGGATGGACTGGATTTAGGAAATATTCCCTGTTGGCTTATGAGGCATCGTTGGGCAGCTCCTGCCCCTCTGTGCTTTGCTCTATGTGTCTCTGGTTAGTTTGCCCTGCACTGAGATTTCTCTCTTCTCTCATTTATGCAGTGTGTAAGGGGGTTGTTACAAAACTGGCACACAGGGGCTGCACCTGAATTTCAGTCCGTGGTCTAACTCCGGTAGGATCCAAGGGAACAAAATAAATATTCTCCCACAAAATGCCTGGAGCAGATGGATCAGAGAAGCTGATGAACAAACCACATTAAATCTGAGCAAACTGTGGGCACAAACACCTGCTTTGGGTGAGCTGTGGTCACCATGGCACTCTGATATCTGCAGCTCTGTGATTTGAAGGGAACTCAGGGGTGCTGGCAGGATTTATTGCTGTTCTGCAGGAAGCAGGAATTCAGTCTGCACTGGCTAACTTACAGTTAGCATGCTTTTAAAGTCACAGATGACTGCTTCTGTAAAGCCTTTATTAATGGGTTTTACAGAAACAACAGGAAAAAAGATTTCTAGATTTCTCCAGTATTAACTCAAGTCAAACATGTCATTAAATTCACTGAATATTCATCTTTCATGTGAGGCTGTTCCACTGTAAACATACTGTCTAAGCCTTCAGATTTCTTTTTAAAATCCCTAATAAGCCACTACATATGAGTAGAGGATTAGTCCAGACAGACTAACCCATATTTGCCAGAGAGAATTCCTTCCCATGCAGTGATTGTTTTGAATTTGAAAGGGGGTTAATCTTGTCCAGTTTTTTTCATCAGCACATTGTTTCATCCTCTGATAGTGCTGAGTGTAGAAGCACAGTGACATGTCCAAGTCAAACCCCTTGGCTGTAAGAAGAACTTGAGAATAATTTTTACTGCCTAGAACTGCATCTCCTTGGGTTATCAATCATTCAGTTTGTGTGCTGTTGGTGCTTTGGTGGGAATGCCAGGAGGTAAGAATTGGTGTTGGGGGTTTAATTGGAAATACTGCTCTACAAACCATGAGCCAATGCTGCTTTGGGGAGCTGTACAGCCCCTTTGACATCTTTTAGAGGGTTCAAACCCACAAGCCCAAGTCTCTTGAGCCAGCTGTGAACCCTTTATGTGGCAAGCACTGACCTGGGTTGCTGGCCCTGCTGCAGCCCCAGTGACTTTGTGGCTGCCCCAAGGGCTTGACTGCCAGGGCAGGATCTGTTCTGACAGGTGGACTCTGAGGTTTGGGGCTGAATCCACGTGTCCTGCTGGGGTCCCTGGGGGCTGCAGGGTGAGAGGACAGCTGAGCCCCAGCAAGGATGTGTGTGTGAGGATGGCAGGATGGCTGTGCTGAGTCTGCTGGTGGCTGCTGTCCCTGGGGAACCAGCTGGGCTCCTGGGGCAGCTCTCAGGGCTCCCAGGTGAAGGTCTGGCTCTTCACTAGAGTGGTGCAAAGCTAAATTAATTGTTTATAAATAAATTGCTCTGACATCCACAGCAGAGAGCTATCTGACTTAACTAGAGAAAACCATAGCAGAATGATAAAAAATGGGAAAATCTGAGCAGCTGCCTTGTCAAGCTTCTGTTCTGCTCCTGCTTTAGCTTCCTTACTTCTTCCCATGTGCTGGTTTCCTTGGAGACACTGCTCCTTGCTTTCCCTAACACTGACACTGCTGACATTAATGTCTCAAAGAGGCATTTCCACCCTAATGTGACAAATCAGGGGCAGTTTTTGGAGGCAGATCCTTGTCACAAGGCATCCAAACATCCAATTCCAGAATGTGATGGTTCAGCTGGGGATGGGTCAGTCTCATCCCAGATCTGCAGCAGATGCTCTGTGTGGGCAATGAATCTGTGCCCTAGTTTCTCCATCTGTTAATGTCAGTAATAATTGTTACACAAGTGGGGTGTAGGGTTGATTTAATTAATATTTATGAAGGAACATGAGATCCTTTCACGGGTGGTGCTAGGGAGACATTGTTAATTATGAATGATTATGTATTTTTGTCTCTTCCTGAATGCCTAGAAGACTTGGACATATTGTTTAAGCACTCTCATTTTGCACTCCGTCAGTATTGAAGCTGATTTGGCCCAAAAATACACAGAATTTAACTGCTATTGACTTCATCATGAGCAAGGAATACAGGCTCAACATCCACCTTTATTTGTAATAATTATATTGCCCAAGTAATCAGTATCTTTCTATCACTTAATTATATAATATTTTTCACATTCTATTTTTAGCTCTCTCACTTCTTTCATGTAAAATAAATACACAAATTCAGGCCAGTTCTAGGGCTAAACCCTTCAAGAAAGAGGAGGGGAGGCAGGAACTGGGTATATCCACCTTTGCCTTCTTCAAATGAAAAAAACCCTGAATTTCTGAGAGACTAATGGGAGTTGTTTTAAGTTTATTGCTGGAAACTGGGCACACATAAGAGGAATATAATGAGCATAAAAGGTGGATAAAAAAAAATCTGTGAGTAGCAGCAGATGATTTAATGCTTGTAGGTGCTCTACCCATTGGGTACAGCCACTGCACCTCATACCCTCCCCAACAACAACCAAAAAAAGACAATACTTGATGGAGGCACATTAATAATGGTGATTTCTTTCCCATTCTCTGCATTCCTCCTCTTTCAGGAGCATAATTAAGCACAGATCTGACGTAAGTCACACACTTGTTTCCTCAAAAAGAGGAAACCTACTGGTTTTCCTTCCAAAAGAAGCACAGACAGCAGCAGCCTGGGTTTGCTGGGGGGCAAACACTCCACCTGTCCTGAGCCTGAAGGGCAAGCCCCTCAGTGAGACAGAATCCACCCAAATTTCAGCTGTCCCCCGTGGGGAGCAGTGCAGGGCTGTGCTTTGCTCTCTGCAGGGCTCACAGCAACGCTGCCTGTAAATCATTTCTCATCAGCCACCAGCAGCTCTGCAATTTCCAGCCCTCCAGGCAAAGCAGGCAGGTCACCAGGGCAAGGGAGGTGCGATGAGCCCAGGACTCTGGAAGGAAAGAAAAGCTTTTTACTGAGATGGAAATGGTATTTTATCACTTTTCAGGGCTTTAGTTTTATACCAGGTTCACACTGGAACCAGAGTGGTTTAATAATGGGAGGGTGTTTTTATTACTAGCAAAAACTCTGATGCTGAAATGATTACACCAGCAAAAAGTAATTTGACAATAAGCCTTATTTTCCTTGCTGAAGCCATGTGTACTAACTTGGCAGATAATCTCATTAATTAATTGAAGCTCTATTTACAGCTGATGGAGAGAGACAGCTTGTTAGGGACACAACATCCAGTCTTTTCTAGTGCAGACAAGGCTGTGTAAAGCTGCATTTTTATTTATATACATATGCTGAATTGAAAATCGGGGCATTGCTCATAGAGCCAAGTGTTCTGTCCCTGGAGAAATGAATAGAAGGCAAATCTTTGGCATCAGGAGACTCCCTGTTTGTTTTGGGAAGGAAAGCTGGCAGGGATCCCAATGCTAACTCTGAACATCTGAGGAAAAGGCTGCTGGAAAGAATTATGTTGTGACGCAGACGGGGGAAGGCCAGGAAACTTGAAGCCAGGACACAGACTCCTGCCTTAACTCATTCTGGCATGGAAAAAATCATTGTGAGGTATTAACACCCCACCTTTGGGATGTGTATTTACCAAATGTGCTGGTGTTTGAGCTCCCTGGGAGGAGGGAGCTTTTCACCAATTCTTGGTGGTAGAGATTAGAGAACTGCTGGGACCAGTGGGAGTGTTAAGCCATGACTGGAGGAGAAGATAGGGCTCATCATTGTCACATCCATGTGTTTTTGTAACTGCCTTGGCAGGGCTTTTTGCCTGGGAGGGGACATGCTGCTCCCCCATTATTGCCTCTGGAGAGCTGAAGGGACAAAGGACCCTTTTTTATTTACTTTTTTTTCCCCTTCAAGCCAACTCTGTGGGCCACCAGATTCCAAGGCTCCCCTCTTCTTTGTGCTCTCAGTATTGCAAAAGTCCATCTGTTTGCAGAAGTCTCCTTTTGCAAACAGAAGATGCTTTGCCTTCTTCAGCTGCTGAAGGTGAACATGTGCTTTGTCTGTTTGCTCTTCATGTGCAGTGAAAGATAGGATGCCCCAACCTGGGGCAGAGCTCCCAGAGGAGAGGGCAGTCATGTTTGAGGCAAGAAGGTCCCCCCAGCAGCAAGGAGGTGTGTGAGTGATGCTGTTAAGGCTCCCCCAAAGGTGACCAAAGCCTGTCCTGCAGGGCAGAGTTTCAAAGCACAGTCATGCGGCAGCGCCGCCTTTTCCTGTTTTGTTTAACAGCTGCTAGGGAGGAGTGACCATGTGTGTGCTGTGCCCTCTCTGCTGGGAAGCATTCAGGGTAATCTGGAGTCACAGACGTTACAGAAGACAGGCCATTTCCATTTTTTATATTTATTTTTTTAGCAGAAGAAGTCAAGGTGTAATTATTGGATGAAATGGATGAAGGCAGAAGGCTGAAGCCCAGGCTGTGCTCTCACCACCTCTCTCTGTTTCTACACATGGCAGAATCTTGCCCTTACCTGGACTGGAGCAGGGCCAGCCTTTTGCTGTGAGTTCTCTCAGGCAGGTTGCAGCAGCTCTCAGCTGCCTGCAAAGCAGGGGCATCCTTGGATCTCCAGGCACTTCCCATCCTGTGCAGGTGGCTGCAAGTGGAAGCTGGGTCGAGCAGCTCCCTGCCCATCCTCAGGGGCCAGTTCCCCCAGGATGAGCACTAGGACCTGGCTGCAGGGCAGGAATGCATGTCCTGAGCAGGGCCAGGTGGGATGTGGGATGTGGGATGTTGTACCAGTGCTGTGAGCATGGGCAGCTCCTGCCACTGCATCTTGTCAGGGCAGAGCTTGAGAGCACCCACTTGGGTCAGAAGCATTTTGCCATTCTTGTTTGATTGAAGCGCCACCCTGTCAGATTAGCTCTGCTCCTACAGGGCACCAGCTTTTCTGTCTTAGCAGATAAACCTCTGCTGGCCAGATCACAGTGTCTCAAACTCCCAGCACAGCCTGCCAGGAGGCACCAAGGGCTCAGATCAGCCTGAGTTCAAAGGGACACTTTGGGCTTAGAACTCCCAATGAGCCTGATCATGACTTCAACCTGGGAGATGGGGACAGTGAGTGCCCCTGATGACCAGGGCAGGACAAGGCTGCAGAGAGATAATTGGGTTTGTAGGTGCAGCCCTGTCTACAGTCAGAAAATGCTTTAGTGTTTGGATTTTAACAAATGAAACCATTGTAATGCATGTCTCCTAATACAAGATAATACAGAATGCAATAATGTAGTAACTCTATTGGCTTCTCTGGTTGCCAGCCCCATATTAGTCTGCACACAGCTCCACATGCTGAGACTTGTCTTTGTGCATATAGGTACAGGTTCTTGCATAAAGGCTGTAGGTGCTTCTGTTTTAACCCTGTATTACAGTGTCTTAAATTCAATACAGAAGTCACCCCAGCTCAACTCTCATTCTTCACCTCATCTTGGGTCACCCCTTTTCTCCACAAGCTCAAGGGACAGGGCAGATTATTGGACATTGGCATGCAACTGCTGTCCTAAGCATTAACCTTCCAAAAAGCACATTCTGGGCTACAGGTACAGCACATGATGTGCACTTGGTGTCTCCCCATAAACCATTGGTCTTTCTATGCTCCAGTTTTTGGATTTGCAGATTCTGTTGCTGGGGAGTGGGATGTGATGCTGGAGCAGGACAAGCCCAGGTTCTCTGTGCTCCTTCTCCCTGCTGCAGGCAGGAGGTTACTCAAGGTAATTCAGCAGGATTTCAGTGGAAATACCTGGGGGTGACACGAGTGCACCTGCAGTGAGGAGAGGGCCCCAAATCTGCACAGGTACCATCAGGATTATTTCAATTTGGCTGTCACACTCCAGAGCCTCTGCCAAACCCCCCTTTCCCAGATTTCTGCCACCCCCTCCCCCCCCTTTCAGATCCAGCTGCTCTCTTACTGTTGGTTTTCACACTCATTTTTCACTCTTTGTACAACATAACCACTAATTGGTGCAGCTAATTAACTGCTAAAAGACAGTGTCTTGGTCTTCAGATCCAGCCCAGGGCTCTGAGCAAAGCTTTCCTGAGGGACAAAGGCAGCCACAGCTCTGAACACCCTAAACTCTGACATTACAGCTGCACCTGGGAGCTTCAGCTCCTCTCTTTGTTTTCCCTTTGAGGGCCTCTAGCAATGTTTTTTTCTTAGTCAAAAGTCAGGATGCCTTTTAGTGGACAGATGGCATTTTTCAAGTGAAGATGGGATGAATAAAATCAAATATTTGTTTCAATTTGAACAAAAGTAACTTGTTTAATCAGACTGTCTTCCTCTGGCATCTATCCATGGAAACACAAACCACAAAGTAGCTCTGGATTTTAGACTGGTGTGTCCCCCTAAGAGACTGAATGTCCTGCTCAGTACAGATTTCACTGGGATCCCAGGGCTTGCTTTCTGTATTTGAAGTTTGGTGCAACAGCAAAAAGCTTCTGCTTTGTTTCTTTGGAAGACTTCAGAAAATTCTTTGAGTAGCTCTACATCTTCAGAACTGTGTCCCCACAAACCTCCTGTGCAGAGGGGATATTAACACCAGATATCCAGCAGCTCTGTGCCCAGCCAGGGCCAGCTGCTGGTAACCATTTCAGACAGACCTGTATACAAATCATCAGGACTTTTCTTTCACTTCCTTTTGCATAATGGCAGTCCTACTTTCATTTGACAGTGGTTTAATGAAAATCTTGCTGTTCTTCTCCCTGGAATTCGAGAACTGACATTGCAAAGAAGTCCTACCCTGACCTTCCCCTGTTGGCCACTCATGGAAATTAGAGCATCTTCATTTTAACGAGCTCAGAGGATTGGGGAGTTGCAAGAAAAGAAAAATCAACTTCAAAAATACCTAACCTCCTCTTGTGAATATGTCAGGACATGTTTTCAGATGCAGAGCTCTTACCTGAACAGGCTTGTTCTCTCCTCATTCTGTGGCTTCTCCAGCTGAGCTGTTTCTTGGCTCCAGCCTGTGCTTTATGATGCAAGGCCATGTTGACTTTGCATGAGGTTTGTTGCAATGTATAGAGCAGATTTGTAAATCAGCCCAGCCTTTGCTCCCCTCTCTGCCACTTGTGCAGTCTAGTCCAGCTAGCACACCAAAGATGACCTGCCTCTGTGTGTGTGTGTATAAATACATATAAAACTGAATATAATACATAAGAATACATAATGATATAAGATGCAATATAAAAACATCTCTGCAAGGCTTCCAGGAGCTGGCAGTGCCATCCTAGAGGTGAAGTGGAAGAAAATGAACTAAATAGAAATGACTGAGAATAGAATGAGTTCAGGAGATGCTGAGTTTGGGGCTCTCCTCTATTTGATTCCCTCCCTGTGGGTCCCCTTCTTGGCCATGTGGGTCTGAACTGTGCCCAGTGCAGGTTTGAAATTTGAAATGTGGGTGATGTAGAGACACAGCCCAGCAGGTGCAGTGCTCACCCTGGATGGGGCAGGACTTGTGCCTTAGAGCCAGAGTGATGCTGCTCCAGGAGTGATGGTTTGTGACTATGTACCCACAGGCTACAGGAGTTTGTAAATTAAAAGAAAACATTTGTCAGCAGTTGATAAAACTCAGCTGTATTTTTTTTATTATTATTTTTACCAAAAAGCTTCAAAACTGGCCAGGCATCTTGTTACCTGTCAGGGTATTGAAAATTTTCCTTATTTTACCCTTTTTACTGGGTGAGATGATTTCTTCCAGAACCAGTGTTAGGGGGTTGATCAGATTTCCAGCCCAAGCTCATGGCTATGGAATTGCTCCTCTTTTACCCACCTGAGTGGCAGATTAGAAATTCAATCTGCTTTCACAGCTAATGGAGAGGGTTGGGTACCTCCAGAGGAAATTCAGCTTTCAGGTGTATTTTATTTCCTCTCAGGTGACAAGACATTTCATTTGGGTTCAGTGAAAACAAAACCACAGCTTTGGTCTCTGCTCTGCATTTTGGGTTTCTGGTCCTGGAGTTGGTGTAAGCACAGCTGTGGAAAATCCTCTGCAGCTCCATGCCTTAGAACAAGTTTGCTGTGTGAAAAATTAGTTTGTATAGGTCTGAAAGCTGTATAAATAATAGTGGTTTTTAGTACTACATCAGTGCTATCTTGCATACATATTTATTTAGTAGTAAGACCAAAAGCTTGGAAGAGAACTGTGTTTGCAAAGGGCTGTGATAGCAAAGGTTTCCTTCTCATGTCTGTGTGCAGCACAAAATGGAAGCAGATATATAATGGAAAATATGTAGGAAAGGTAATTTATTCTATCAATGTCAAATACCCACACAAACCAGTCTGGCTTGATATTTATATTTGCAGAGTTTATTAGCACAAAATAAAAAAAGAAACTATGGTGAACATAAAATAAACCACACTGGAATATGGGCAGAGTGTCACCAAAGCTGTCCTTGCTGCTGCTTCAGTGCATTTATCCAACAGCAGTGCTGAGCACTCCCAGACCAGCACTGAACAGTTTGGCTTCCAGTGAGCCAAGGAGGAAACAACAGGGATTGTTGGTTGGGAAATCAGGGTAAAATCTGGAGCAGCCACATGTAAACATGGACATGGTTGGATGAAGGATAACTGTGCAAATATAAAATGCCCTCAGGCCTTAAATCAGGAGAGCCTTGCAGTGATGCTTCCCCAGCCAGGATGGCTCTGCAGGGCAGGACCTGCCATCAGCCAAAGGCTTCTTTGATTAAGGATGGCTTTTTCCTACACTGGTTTTAGCCCATTTATAATAGAAAAAAAGATGTTTCACTGCCTCACCTGCAGGTCAGCAGAAGACAGGGCTTGTTCCTTCAGTGCTGCCTCAAGTCCCAGTGAAAGGAAAGTGCAATTTCTTTAATTCCATAAGAAAAAGTTTGCTATAGCTGATGGTTTCTCACTGTGCCTCTCTAGAGAGCTGGTGTTTTTCCAAGTGGAATGGTCAGTGGACACCAGCCTTGCCACCATGCAGTGAGGAAAGCAGCTGTGGGTTGTGCAGTCAGGCAGACCCTGAGCACGGTCACGCCTCAGCAGGGCCCTGTGCTGTGCTCACCTGGCTGTGGCACAGCACAAATTACACATGCCTTGTCTCCCCAGGGATTTTACAGCTATGGAGCTGAGGCACATTCATCATCCTGCTGTCAAAACAAACCTTTCTGTGCTCTGAGGACAGAGCTGGAGCCAGAGCTGCAGCGTGAGGTCAGGGTGGAGGTGAGCTGGCACAGCTCCCACCTGCCCAATTCCCAGGGCTTAGCTCAGCCTCTGGCCCTGCTGGCATGTCCATTTCTGACAACAAACACCAGCAGCTTTGCCACCTCCTCTGTGTGACTGTTGACAGAAGGATGGGCATTGTCCTGTTCCCCTCCAAGCCAGGAGCTGTGCAGAAATTCCCAGCTGGAGCAGACACATCTTCAGGATGCTGTTCTCTTGCTGCAGTGGGTGAATTGTGGCCAAAGCAGAGACTCTGAGATGCTTGGCTTGGGTTTTCACATTTCAGGATAAAAGAGATGGATTTTTATCCTGAAATGTGAAATGCAGGATTTGGGATGGAATAAAAGTCCACTGGAGTCAAGAGAGGCTGAGGATGTGCCCTCCAAGCCAGTCAGAGCAGCGGGGTCATTCCAGCCAGGCTGTATTCAGTGTTGAGGGCAGGACTGCTTATAGAGGCAGCCACATCCATCACCCACAGCAAAATTTAATGAACAGCCAATATTTTTTGGCAGTTTTTTATTGCAGGGAGAGCAGAGGGTTTATGTGAACTGGATTTGTGAAGGCATTTGTACAAATATTTGTTCTCTGCTCCTTAGCAGCAAAGGGATGAGTACAAACAACATCCCCATTTAAGGTTCCACTCACTTGTTGCAAAAGAACTGATCCAATTTTGGTTGTGTTATGGGCCTCCAGCTGGGTCTGCAGGTTGTGTGAGGTGTAGCTCACATAGCCTGGAACAGAGGCAAAGGCATGACAGACCAATGCTGCAAGGGTGGAAATGCTCCTGCACAGGGATGGAAATGCTCCTGCACAGGGATGGAAATGCTCCTGCACAGGGCACCTTTGGGATCTCCAGTGACTGGTAAAATTCCATCTCTATCTCAAGTTATCTCAAGCATCCATCTCCCCCTGGGAAGGCAGGATCAAGCCATGGCTGTTTACTCAGTGAGGCAGTTCCCTCCTGCAGGCACTGCAGCAGGTGATTTGTTCTTACTGCAGGGAAAGAAAATTCTAAAGACAAAAAAATTCACAGGAAAATTCTAAAGACAAAAAAATTCACAGGAAAATTTTAGCATGTGTGTTCAGTGCCCAGGTTAGATTAGGGCTGCTCTGTAAATGACTAAGGATCAGATCAGATTATCAAGACTACAGTGTGCAAATCCAATCCCAGTTTGGATTAAACCTTATGTCACATAGTGAAAAATAATGAATAGCTGCTCCTAAAGTGAACATAGTCCATTTTGTTGTGTGATATTTTTCCCACAGGAAAAACATTGCTTGATTATGACATTAAATAGTGTGCAATTAAATTGTATGACAGAGACAGGCTAAGACTTGAATTTTGGTGCTCCCTAATATTAACGTTTAGATTTTGCAACTTCAGTACTACTCTTTTATAAGTGGAGAGATTTTGTGCTTAAAAGTGCTTATTTTCAAACCCCTCCTCATGCAGTGGAGAATAGGTCTCTGCTGGGACCATAGAAAAACTGTGAGAAAAAGAGCAGTTTGAACAAACTACCTTGGATGATTCCAAAACCATTTAGCCTTGATTCCCTTTAGTAATCTCATATTGGATTTTAATCATTACTGTAATATGATATTAATATTTTTAAATTGAAGTGCAGGAACATTTCTGGCAGTTGTTTTTGGTAGATTCCCCATTAATGTCTACTTAACTGGAGACAGAAAGAGTCAAGCACACATTTAACTATGAAGATGTCTGCATGACAGCATAAAATCTCAAATGAAAAAGAAACACTTTTAATATGAATAATCATCAGGCTTAAAGTCTCAGTCATCTTTAAATAGCAGTATACTGAGGACTAAAAGCAGCACTAATGTGTCTTGCACTATAGAGCCTGGAATTTAACAACCATTTATTTTAACCTTCCATGTTGCAGGAGTGCAAGCAGGGGCACAGCCCATTGCTCAGTTTGTGTCACCATCCAAAAATTGAGCCTCTGTCCCCCCAAAACTCCAGAACAAAATGGAAGATATTAACTCCTCTAGAGTATCACCTCTCCTCTGCTAAGGGACATCTTTCCTCAAAGGAGATATTCTCCTTTTTGTCTCTAAGGGCAGTAAGGAGCTTTTCAATGGTGACATTTAGTGCAAATGTACCCAGTACAGCTCTACTGTCAAAACATGGGAATTTAGATTTCCACTGAAAAACTGAAAAAGCCTTTGTAAATTTCAGATAGAGACTTTTGTCATTTTGACTAAACCTCCACAGAGGTTTTTCCAGTGCCAGGTTGCTAATAGCTTTGGGGTTGTTTCTAGAATTCAAGTGAAAAGCTATTACAAAACTCCAGTAAGGAGAATTGGAGGCAGTTCAGAAACCACCATTCCTATTTCCATCAGATGTGAGGCTGTTTGAAATGAGCTTGGGCAGTCGATAGGAGCAGGACAGAGCAGGGTCAGCTGGGGGCAGATGCCAACATCTGTGGTTTGTTTGGGACAGAGCAGCCCTGTGCCCTCCCCAGCCCCACTCTCACACCAGGGCTGTGTCTTTATTCACAAAGATAATGTATAAATTGCAATTTATATACATATCATATCTATATATCTCTATCTATCTATCTATCTATCTATCTATCTATCTATCTATCTATCTAATATATATAGTAATGTATATAATTGTAATTTATAAAACTGATACCACTAAAACCAAACAGAAAGGAGGAGAATGGTGTGAGCTCAGCCAGGAGGAACAGTCTGAGCACAGTGCAGGAATTCCTGGGCTTTGATCCACTGCCAGCACCGTGGCCCCAGTGCTGGGGAAGCTGCTGAGGAAACAGGGTTTGAATGCACAGCCTTCCTCCAAGGCTCTGGCCTCTGTTCCCCAAAATGTGGCCTTGCAATTTAGCACCCACAAGCTGCAGATAAGAGGTTGTGGTCCCAGTGCAGCAGAACAAGGTTAGCCCTGGTGGGGACCCCACTCCCCTCTGGGTAACCAGAAGCAGCTCAGAAGTGACAGCCCCAGGGAAGGAACAGTTTCTGGAAACACACAATCTGTGCCCACAAAAATCTCTATTTCAGCTCTTCATTGGGGACAGTGTCTGTTTTATTCTTGTTCAACCAGCCTCTCCTTATAAATATTGCTACTGAGCCTCAAGACCCAGGCATCTGGAGCACAGGAATTTGCTGTCTGAGAGATTTTAAAAACAAGTTGAGGGACTCCTGTGCCTCTCTGGATTGTTGTTTACCCAATCCCTTTCCAAAGGGCTCCTAAAAACTTCCCTAAAAACTATGAGGTTTTTTGTTCCACTTTAGTCCTCCTAGCAATTATGTGAGGGGTCAGAGTCTCCTTTGTGCCAGTCCAATCCCTCAGTTATATCACTGGAATGCTGTAGACTTTCATCCACCACAGCAGAAAGAGAAGTCAGGTCAGAGTCTGTCTGAGTTTATCCCTTCCATTGAAGATAACACAATTTATAACTCTAACTCAAGGACAGACAGAATTGAGTGGATGGTGGATGTAAGGCCTCACGAAGGTTGCCAGTAGCAGTAACACTCATTTTGCAATCACTGTTTGGAGCAGAGCAGACAAATTTGCACTGGAATCAAACTTCTTGATATCTCTGTCTCTTGCAAGTCCTCTGACCTCTCAGCAACTTGGCCTGGCCATCAGCAACTAAATGATATATCCCACAAGTTTCCTGCTGTTCAGAAGAGACATGGTGAAACAGAACTCCCTCTTTGTAACACACCATAACCAAGGAACAGAACATTTGGACTTCTGTCCTTAAATGACAGGAGTTATTTCTTCAGAAACACTGCAGAAACAGTCTCTAAACTTATCAGGGGAACTGCAAGTTAGGCAATCACTCAGATCCTCTTGTCCCTGCCAGGCACTCTGCTCCCTCTTCCCAAGGCTAACAAGCATTATTCAGATTGGGAGATATAGCAGGAACAGTGTGTCTGATGTTTGTTTGGCTCTTTTAAAGAACATGTTCGTTTTGCTTCTGAATGGTTTTACAAACATTTGTGACCAATAGAGAAAAATGGATTAATATTTTATTAAGTCTGTTTGCAAAACCTAGAAAACCTGAGACAATGCTATGCATTGCAGTACAGATGTTTTCTCCCTTTCCAAATATATTTAGGAGACCTGGAACAAATGAAACTACAAGGTTGTGAGCTGGCAGGAAGGGCAGGGGGAGTTCACAGACCCTGTGCCAGCAAGGCTGAGCTCCTGTGCAGATGATGCTTCATGACCTGCACAGGCCAGTCAGGCACCTCCTCAGTTTCACTGACTTACACTCACCTTGATATTTTTCTCCTTTATTTTTTTGGGGGTTTTTTTGTTTGTTTTTTAAGTATTGAGAAAACTAAGTACCATTTCTATCTGAGAAACTATCCAACCAGAGTAAAATTTCAACCATTTAACAACTGACAAGAAATCAATTTGTTTTCTTTTGCTAAATATGTTTAAAATCTCCAAGCAGTCCAGATGGGATGTAGGAATCATTTCCTCTCAGATGACAAATGACAGGCTAAATTCCACCCACTCTGTTCACTTTGGCCTGACCTAGGGCTGATAGGAAACAATGAGCGTCTTTCCGTTAACTTAAATGGATTTTGTGTCAGCCCCATTAAGTAACAGCTTATTTCCCTTCATTGATTGTGATGTCAAAGATGAGGAATTAAGAGTGATTATGGATGGCAGACACATTTGCAGAGTAAAAACCCAGTGATGGGGAGAAGAAAGGAGGGGAAAAGATTTTGTGTGTCAATGTTATAAATATCAGTTAAAGATGGTCTGGGATTCAAACACAGAACTGCTTTATTTTGGCTTTGGTACAAATGTGAACATTTTTCATCTACTTCTGAAAAGAGAAAAATTTGAGGACATATTAAAATATTGGGTCCAAAGAGAAATAATTTAGTTCTGCATGGATAACACATTGCTAAAAAGATTTTCAAAAGCCTCCACTTTTGGGTGCTAAAACCCAACATCTGAGAGAGGGCAAAAATGCTTTTTTTCCCCCAAGGGAAGCTGGGGCTTTTCTTTGCAGGCCACAATAATGAGACAAATGGAGGATGGGGTGAGAGACCTCTTCTCTTAGGATCTAATGACACTGAGAGGATATACTGTTATAATACAGTAGAGTAATTCTTTATTCTCTGTTGTAGGCTTCCTACAGATCCTCATGACTCTTATCCCTTTCGTTTAAGAAACTGAACTGTGATTTTCCAGGTGTTCTCCAGTCTGAAGCTGAAGGCAATGCCAGCTGCTTAGCTCCTGAGTCAGGTTGTCCTGATTTGGCCTTTCATAAAAAATTCTCATAAAGAGTGAATTTTATCTTTAATCACTCCCTCTTTGCCTGTCAGCCAAAATTCCATACTGATTTCTGCTAGAGTAACTGATGGATGTTCCAAGGGCTATGGGCCACCATCTTTTTTATGGTACAATTACTAAAAGCCAAACCCTCCTCACATTTTTTTATTTCTAAAAAAGCCTTGAAATCTGGCACCTTTATGACTAAAGCTTCCCAAAGGAAGCACTACAGAATCAATATCTGAAAGCAGGATGCTTCTGCATTTTTTGAAGTAAAAGTTCTCTGCAGTCATTAACAGACTTGATTCATCTGATGACTCAGAATTTGTGCAGCTGGTCCAAGGCCATCTCAGAGACTGAAAAGTGCTGCTTTTCTCTCCTTTTCTGAAGAAATGAGTCTTTTCTCAGTTACATGAAGCACCTCCTGCCCTCACGTCAGCTTCTTCATTTAAAAAAAAGGTTATATTCAGAACATGCAACAGCAATGAATTTGATTTAAAAGATGAATTAATATAAAACTTGACCTTCATTGGTTTTCCCAAGATGCATTTTGAAATCTTTGCAATGTTCTTTTGTTTACTGGAAATGCAATACATAGCTGCATTATTGTGATACACAGGCCAAATGACTGCAAGATAATGTTTCTCCATTGTTTTACTGTAATTGAACTTCATTAATCACAGAGAAAATCATATTATAATTTCATATCTGTCTCATGTTTTCAGGATTTTCATGCTTATTGATTTGAAGTTCCTGAATTAGATCCATTCTCTTTACATTTTGGTTCAAGTTTTTTAAACAAGCAGAGCTTACATTTTCTATGATGCATTTAGGTTTCATCTTCATTATAAAATTCCAGTCTCATGCCAGATTTTAAATGTTAATAATTCAGCCATTGCTTTTGAAGGGGTTTGATGGTTCCATACACTGATGATTTAAATAGGCAATTTTCAATCATCACTCTCTTATGAGAGTTTATAGCTGTGTATCCCTTTCCCATTAATTGCTGTCATAGTAAAGATTCCTATCGACTGGAAGCACTTCGATTTTATTCCCCATGGTAACTATTTATTATCCCCACAAAATCTTGTGGGTTTGTGGAACATGAAAAATACACTTTCCTCAGAAGTTGTGACAAAAGAGAAACCTTCATCAGAATTTGACATTTCATTATCCATGCTAATGTAATCTAATACAAGGCCCATCTCTCTGAAATCCCTTGTTTCACTTGCAGGAAGTGAAGTCTTTCTATGATGTGAGTAGCAATGCTGTAATCTCATTTCAGGTTTAGTGCTGGCAGCAAGAGCTGGGACATCAGGTAAATGTTTGTGTTTCAACATTTCCTACTGTAAGTAGCTGTCTGTGCCAAGGAACCAGCCCTTCTTCGATGCCTGTGTCACCCTGCAAAAGTTGCCCAGGCCAGAACTAATTCCATTAGTGTTTGGAAAGCTATTTATAAGCCTGCCTTCAGTGGGATGACCTTGTTAATTAGATTGGGGGAAGGCTGAGGGAGGGAGAGAGGCTCATTTCACAATTCCATTGAAATGATTTCTAGAAGCAATGCGTCTCCTCACACTTTGCTCAAAAAGACTGTCAAATAAGGCAGGAATCTGGGTCAGTTTGCAATAAAAAAAAAACCAAAAACTACATCCATGCTGTCTGCAGGACCCAAAGCATCAACTTTTTACAGGGTAGTTCTGCTGACATGTGTCCTTGAACATGCCAACAAAGGCCAAATCCTGTGCTCTCTAAACCGAGAAAAGGAAAGAGCTTTAGCACTAAAGCT
This sequence comes from Oenanthe melanoleuca, assembly GCF_029582105.1. NCBI lineage: Eukaryota > Metazoa > Chordata > Aves > Passeriformes > Muscicapidae > Oenanthe > Oenanthe melanoleuca. The sequence goes on from NC_079351.1 coordinate 4,589,782, forward strand.
TCTAAATCAAACCTTAATGAAACCACCCCCTTCTTCCATTATCACACACACCCCTAAGACAGGCTCAATCCTCATATCCTGTTTGTTATGAAGTCAAACGAAAGCAGAAGGGAACTTTTCTCCCCCTTATTTACCCCAAACGCTCGATTTACTCTGCGGTGTAGACTGGGAGTGGAGTTTCACCTACCAAACCCATTTCCTGCACCTCACTATGGTGTGCTGCTCTGCTCCCTCCCCACTGCATTTCATGGGCTCCCTGAGCCGTGGTGTCCTGCTCTGCTGCCTCTGAAGCCAGCCCATCACCCCTGCCAGCTCCAGAGAGGGAGCAGCTGGGAGCAATAGCAGTGTCCTGTCACCAATACATCCATTCTGGCAACTGAGGAACTTCTCTGTTATCTGTTTAACAAATCAGAGGACTGGTTATTGTGCAGGCTTATAATAACTCATCTGTGCCAAGCAGCCAAAAGAAACCCAGCTTTTGTGAAGGATGTTTACTTTTATCAGTATAACCTCCTGACAGAATCTCATTCACGGCGTCCCAGTGCCAATTACATTTTTCATCTTGGGTGGGGAAAAGGAAGATTTCAGAGCCTGCCTATTCATTTGATGGATTTGTACAACCCAGGATAATTTTGCAATGCAGAGAAAACTACAGACCCCACTTCTGTGTCCCTCCTTGCATAATCCTATACAGATATTTAATGTCTCTTTCAGAATTCTGTATGTCTTTATGTGACAGTTGAATGCTCAGGTTACAAACTCCTCCACCTCTAGTGCTTGTGAAGGGCTAGCAGGAGATTGTACATGGGTAAAATCTGACCTAAAAATAATAAGGGCAAACCACACAGCTCATGTGCTCCTTAGTGTCAAGAATTGCAATTAGTAACGGATTTGCTATGCAAACACCTATGAGATACCAAATGGGTGTCTGTTGGGTATCAGACTGGGATTGCCTGGTTCATTTTGGAAACCCATTTTACAAATACCTTACAGAACTGAAGTCTCTGAGTCCCATGAAAGAATAATAGGTTAAATGTCTTATTAATCAGCCCTTGGCTGTTCCTGTTCAGTCCATTGCTCATTCCAGGCACACTACATGACTGGGCTCCCCAGCAGGGATGCATTCAGTAAGAAAAGTTCCTTCACCCTTCTTTTAACCCTGACTCATTTATTAAAATGCATTTCTGGCTGAGTGCACAATGACATATTTCTATTCTTAAGAATGTTTTTAATCAAAACTACTCCAGGTATTTGAAGGTTCTGGTTTTTCTTACTTTGTAAATAAGAGTAACCAAACTAACAAGGTTTTTGCTTCCTTAATCTTGTATGCTGAATGCCAATTTTTAGGATTTAGACTTAATGGTTCCTTGGTCCATAACAAGAGGTTTCTTTTATTTTTATTTTTTTAAGGCACTCTGATTCATTCAATCATCAAAAGCAATTACAGAGATGAGTTCAACAAGAGTCACTGGTACTAAAATTATGTTATTGCTCTAACAATACCTGTGCTGAGTAATTTAGTGCTCTCCTTAATAGACACAGACTTCCAGTAAAAAATCTTCCAGTTTCTTCACCACTGTCATGATGATTGGGGTGTTCTTAACCTGGTTCCACTCAGTCAAGCTTCATGATATGAATGTTCTTATTTTCATTCAAAGTAAACAAGTCTGAACAGAGATATTTTTTTTTACTGTATCTTGAATCTGTATATCTTTGATGCTCCAACAATAGGAAGTTACACTGGTTTGAGATCCATGTCCACAGAACAAAGGTGGAAAAACAGGCTTTGAAAACTATGAGGAGAAAAACTCTGACACATTTGTGAGTGGTCTAAATGAAATGTCCAAGGCAGCATGGAAGGAAATTAAAATGACAGTGGCTTGGGAGAAGACAGAAGAAGGAGTTAAAGAGAAGCAGAGGGAATGAGAGGAGATGGAGACAAGATGCAGCAGCCCTGTGTGCATCTTTGAAGGTGTTATTTAACAGGAGTCAGCCCAGCTTTTTGCCAGAACCATTAAGCAGCCAGCCTTCCAGTCATGGTGAACACACCACAGGTTCCAGAACATTTCTATAACCTGAAAGTGCAAATTACTGGGGGAGTTGCAGAGGAGAGCAAGGACGGGTGTGTGGTACTGAGCAGGAAAGCAGCTCCACCACCACCAAGTCCTACCTCAATATAAAGCCAGGATATTGGGATATGCTGCCACTTCAGCTGTTGAAATGCAGCTGTGTGCATGTCTGGGCTCTTCAGCAGTGTCCTCAAACTTTGCTCCTTTTGGATTAGCAGATAACATAGGCAATATGAAACTTTATTACCAGTGACACTGCTAAATCAGATGACAGATTGTACCAACATATTAACAGTGATACCTCCCTGAAATTAATGGGAGTATTTCTCAGAGAACTAGCTTGGCTCTGCATTTCAGGAGCTCTCCTTTCCAGCATCAAGCTCTGCCCTCCTCTTTCAGAAAAGCTGAGCAGCTGTCTGCAGAAGTCTTCTGGCCCAGTCTCGCCTATCCTAGGAGCAAGCAAGCCCCTGTTGGAGAACAAAATCTGCAATTGTAACAGAAGAGCTTATTCTTTATTGGAACTACAGAAACTGAGGAGCAAGTCCTGCCACAGCAGTTTACAAAGCTGTTACCATTTAATCCTTTGCTCACTGCTGGCACCAATGAACAGTTGGTAAATGGGACTGAGAGCCATGAACAGTCAGACTGAGCCTGACATGCAGCCAAGCCATGACACTCACACTTCCCTGTGCTGCAGGTGGTTACCTGGCAGAGGTGACACGTTTAGCTTGGGAGATGACTTACAAACCATGGCACAGCTGCCAGTAGATCCTGCCTCCTACCATGGAAGATGTTGACACTAGGTATGGTTTATTTGTCTAAACCCATGGCTTGCTTTGGTGTGCCTCTACTAATCGCTTTTGTTGAGAGCTGGAACTGTTCAAAATCCCACTGTAAACAAGATATTAGATAGAAGAACAGTGTGAATAGAACTTAATATTCGCCTAATTCATGATGTGTGCTGTACAAGGCAATGCCACATTCACTTTAGATAAATATGCTTGATGTGGTCCCTTCACTTAGTGAAATAACCCTTGCTTGACAAAGTTAGGTATGAGTAGGTAGGATTAGGGCATAGAGACAGGGGAACAGTTTATGACAAGCAGTCTGGCTACTGTAACCTCGATATAGAGCGGAGTAAATGATCCCATGTGCAGGTTTATGTGACAGCTAAGCCACAGCGTTTTGCTGCTCTCTCCTGTGCCACGCAGGGATGGATCCCACGGGCTGGGGCGTGAAGTCACCCGGGCCAGTCTGTCCCGAACCCCTCACAGAAAGGCTCCTACAGATCCCGGGCTGGAAAAACGAAGCGTGCAGCCGCCGCCGAGCCCTGCTCTCTGATGGATGAGCTGAGACAATGGCGCTGCCATGCACGGCTCCACCGAGCCCCTCAGAAGCCAGGCCGCGGCTCCCGCTCCCCTGCCGGCAATCCCAGCCCCATTCCCAGCCCCATTCCCCGCTCCCATGCAGCGCTCCCCCGGCCCGTTCCCCGGTGCCGCAGCCGGGCCCATCTCACACCCGCGGTGCCGCGGCCCCGGGCCGTGCCGGGCCGGCTCCTCCCGCGCCGGGCGGCGGGGCCGGGCCGCGGTGGGCGGGCCGGGGCGGGCGCTGCGCGGAGCCGGGGCCGGTTAAAGCGGCCGCCGCCCGCCCGGCTCCGCGCTCAGCGCCCGCCGTCCTGCGTGCCGCGGCCGCCCGCTCGCCAATGCGGGCCCGGAGCCCGGCCCGAGCCGCCCCCGGAGCCGCCCGCAGCCCCCCGGCCCGAGCCCCCGCCCCGGACCCATGCGGCGGCTCCGGGAGCGGTTCCGGAGGTGAGCTGGCCGCGACCCCCGGCGGGGATGGGATCGCCATCCCTGCCCGAGCCGCTCCCCGCGGGGTGGGACCCTTGGCCGGGGTGAGGGGGGAGCCGAGGTTTCCTCGCCGGGCGGGGAGGGCAGCTGGATCCCGAGGGGTGCGGGTGTGTGGGGGTGAGGAGGGTCTTTGTGTGTGTGTGTGTGAGTGTTTGTTCATCGCCGCCGTTAAATGGGTGAAGGTTCGCGCATCCGGCCGTGTGGCACAGCCGCGCATCGCGGGCCCGACCTGTGGCTCCCGGGCCGGGCCGGGCCGGGTCAGCGCCCGCCGGCCCGTGTGGCTCCCGGGCCGTGAGCTCGTGTTGTGCTGCCTGGAGAGCGCATGGAGCGTCACGGAGCCACAGAATGCATGCTCTGGGTTGGAGGTGCCTCAAAGCTCATCTCATTCCGCCTCCTGCTATGGGCAGGGTACCTCGCACTAGACCAGGGTGCTTCAAGCCCTGTCCAGCCTGGCCTTGGACGCTTCCAGGGATGGGACAGCTGCACCTTCTCTGTGACAGGGCCTCAGCATCCTCACGGGGAATAATTTCTTCCTGGTTTCCAAGCTAAATCGATGCTTTTTCAGCTTAAAAATCAACCCTCATTCAGCTTATGATGCTCCTCGTGTTCACGGGGAGGTCAGTTGGGTAACTGCAGTCGTGGTTCTTGGATAAACATCTGTGGCTTTGGTTCCTCATTGCCCAGATGCCAGGCTGATAACTGTTGATGCACAGCCCATCTCCTGGTGAGGCCAGTGGCTGCACTGACCAGGTACTGCTGTAGGGCTGCCCTGCTCTCCTTTCACCAACTTGCTCAAGAAACTGAAATCTAAGTATTAAAAGAGAAATAAAGCTGAAAGAGAAAAATACAAGTGCAGTCGGACGTGGTTTCTGTGCTAGCCCACACCTCGGCTGACTGGTCCCTTGCCCCTGAGCTCAGATGTGCTGCACCACCTGGGGTGCCTTTGATTGCTGCCCACTCTTTGCCTTTTGTACTTACTAAAAGCCTGGAGAGGCTTTGGAGAGGTTGGTGGGATGCACAGACACTTTTTTCCATGACCCAGTCTATGTACGATAGCAGAGTTGTTTGTGGAGTCTCAGAGTATTGCAGGTTTCCTTTTATCTTTAGTATCGTGCTGTAAGTACATGAACCTTCACACAGCATGTGATTTCACTGATATTTCCAAATAAGGGAACTGCTTCTGCACTGCTCTGAATTATTTCTGTGCCTCAGATGTTCAGTGATAGTAAAGATTGTGTGAACAATTACAGACCACAGCTAGATACTGTCAAATCCAGGAAGGAAGGTGCCTAGTGCAGAGGAAGATGGATCTACTTTTAACTGAATGAATTTGTAAAGAGGAAATATCGGCCAGTTTGGTCAAAGAAAACAAGCTTTGTATAAATTCTTTAGTTTCTGCTCAAAATCTAATCTAAATGGTCATCAGGAAAATGTAGTGCAGATATGTTTTGACCTGCTTGTAATTTTTTTTTGTTTTCCTCTTGCAAACAAAGAGTCTAGATAACATCCTAGATACTGAAGCATATGTTTAGATAATGAAGCAATTTTTAAGCCCATTTGATGTATGCTACTGCTGGTTTTGTTGAGTTACACCCACCTTGTTGCAGTTTCTCATATGCTGTTATTTGTGGTTTATTAGGTCTAAATGGCTTATCCTGCTGCTGGAAAGCACAAAGAAAGAAAGGCACAAAAAGGGGGAATGTGCTTTTAAGCTGGTAAAAGGAAGTATGAGGCCTTTTGAGCTGAATAAAGGAAATATACTTCCTGAAAAGACTAAAAAAATCCAGATCTCTGAGGCCATTATCAGTTCTTGCTGTTTTTACTGACAGTTTGCTTCATGCTTAAAACAATAATTCATTCAGCAGATGGGATTCATCAATAAGGCAAGATTTGATTTCCCTTATGCAGTTTGGGGTCCAAGTTCAGTGTGATGCCAGACAAATGCCATACAGATATATACAATGGATTTGGGGTTTTGTAATTTATTTTTCTAAGCTGGCTTTGCAAAGACAAAGCATTAAGAATCCTCATATTTTCCTTCTGCTTTGTGTCCCAAATACTATCTTCTCTTAATTCTGGAATCTCTGGGAAACATACAGCATCTGTTCCTTGGAAATGAATAGGAGCTTGAGATTAGGGTCTGTCACAAAGGATGGATCAGTCTGTATGCTTAGAATTTAAAATATTTGAAGTATTTCAAGATCAAAGATCAAGTAGTATGAAGGGAGGGGTATGAGTTTCTTCCCTCTTGTTTTAAATTGCAATATGTCTCCCTCAATTCCTTTTTTCTGCTTATATTGGGAATATCTTCATCAAAAGTTTGTTTGCTGTGAAATTCTGAGTCTTGAACATCCTTGGCTTTGAGAAGATCCTGAACATTGAGAATTTAAATTGTGAAAGGAGCTCACAGCTCAGTTCAGTGTGAAAGCATTCTGCTCTCCTGGCTGGCTGCAAGCATTTCTTGGTCTCTTAATTGCAGAAATTTCTTATTCTGGTATTGCAGGCATTAGTATTTTATCTTCAATATCTTGGATTGTCAGTATTTTAAATGGAGAAGTATTCATACATCCTTGTGAGAAGTGCTGCATATCCTCTGATTAAATGACTCTGTTGTCACCAGATCTGCTGTTAAAGAATGCATTAGAGATTCGCTAGAGAATGAAAAAAGCTTCAATTAAAGACATTTCCTGTAAAATGTAGTCCAGTTCAGTGGGACTTTATCAGACTGTCCTGCATTTGATAATAACCTTAATGGTTCTGTTATAGAGAGCTTTTGTTTAGGAGTTAACAGCATCTGAATGCTCTTTACTGAGCTTCCACTTTGAGGAAGGTGAGATTATAATTCCCACAATTATCTTTACCAGGAGAGACAAACATGGCCTGTAGATAGGAGGAAGAACAATGTCCCAGTGTTGCAGTATTCACAAGGCAGGAAACAAGAAGCATCCATTGTTGGTGGTGGCATGGGGTTTATTTATTTTTTTTATTTGTTTGTTTGTTTGTTTTTCTTTAAAACTGTTTTGCCTCTAGAATGTGAATAACACTGCAACCACATTCTTCTGCCTTTGTGTTGCAATGTCATATGTATCTATAACTGCAGGAGGATATGACTGGCTTTAACAGTGTGTGTCAGAATAATTTTCCAGGTTTTAATGAGCACATCAGTGATATCACAGAGCAGCTATTGTCAAAATTCACATCTATTTCTTAAGACATTAAACCTAAACTGTCAAGCTGGAAATGAAATGAGCTCCAGAATGGCTGGCATTATTGCCCTTCCAACCATGTCAATAATAATCATTTCTCTGAAGTTGTTCCTGATAACATTTATAAATAGTTAATTATCAAAAGGCAGGGGGGAATAACTGAAACTTTGCTTTACTGAGACCATTGCCTTTGAGTAGTGACCTGAGCAAATGCTTTCCAGCATTTGGCATCAGGGTCTGCAGCCTGTTGAGGACAATCTCTCTCAGAGGGAGGGATGCAGTTCCATCAGGTGTGCAGCAAAGCTGGGGCACTGAGACCCGTTTCTGCAAGGCAGAGGCAGAGCTGAGCACTTCCCCTGTGCCAAAACACACTGGTGGTGTTGGTGTTATTGGTATAAACACTGAGGTGAAGGGATGGGTGAGGTGTTGCTAATGCTGGAGTTCTGCTGGAGCTCTGGTCCAGAATATTTGCATCATTCCTGTGCTGCCACAAACACATCAGGGAAAAAAGCCCAACTGTGTGTAGGTAACAGCAAGGATAGATTTGTTACAGTCTTTGTGTTCTGTTCTATGGCTAATAAATTCCTAATTTCTAAAGTGTTTGTTCATAATTCTAAAATCTAACATTACTCCTAGATCCAGTGTGATTGCTTTAGAAAGATGCAGTGTATTTCCTACTGAAAAAAAAAAAGGAAAAAAAATTAAAAGTAGTCTAATGTTGCATAATAGAAGACCCCATTAGGATGCATCAATTATTTATAGATTTTTATATCATAATAGTATCTTATATAGAAATTTGCAACAACAGGAATTATAAAGCTACTACAGAGTATGAGCTTACTCCTTTTGGTTCTTCAGGTCTGAGTTTTTTTGGCTTTTTTTTTTTTTTTTTTTTACTTCTTGTGAGACTTCCAAGGTACCACCACATAGAAATGTAATAACATTCTAGATGTGATAAGTTAAAAGTTTCCCATGACTTTGAATTTATGGAGTTGAACAAGGGCAGTCCAAGCCTGGCCACTCACTGAGCCAACAGATGCTTTTATTTTTAAACATTTTCCTAACTTGGAAGCAGAACTAAGCAAACTGAATGTTCCATCTTTAGAGGATACAGAAATGGTGTTCAGCAGCTGTTGAAGACATACAGGCACTGGGAAAAAAGTAATTATCCAAATATTCTGCGAGCCTTTGTGATGACAGTGTCATTGTCCTCTTGGAGAGGAGAGCAAGGTGCCATTTGCCACTGACAAAAGAATTGCCATTTTTAACCATATATTGACTCCTTACTAATTTCCTAAAAAACATTTATGTTCTGTGTCTATGAATTAAATCCACATTTTTCTTAGCCTTTGTATTGGTAACATGAAACTGTTTCTTGAAATTGCCACTGGCAGTTGTTTGGGGAGGGATCATAACACTGTATTATTTTCCCAGTGCTGCTACATTTTCATGTATCAGTTTAGAAAAAAAATTGTTTACAAGTCACATAATAAATCAGTCAAGAAAACCAAGTGAAATATCCCAGAAATCTGGAACTGCTTATGCCAGCTGTAAGATTTGGGTTGGATTTTTTGTTGTTTGTTTTTCCCTGGTTTGAGGTTGGCCAGTATTTTATATATGTCATAAAAATAGGACTCATTTTTATTTAAACTAGGGGGTACATGGGGAAAGTTTGTCTAACACACTTTTTGTATAAATCTAGGTAACAAAGCTGCTCTCAGTTCTGAGCATACAGACATGTTCTGTATTTCTGGTAAAGCTGTTTCTGGCTTCTTGGATACCTAATTGTCAGTGCATCGTTTTAGAATAGTCTGGAGTAAACTGGAATTATTGGTGAAAGATAATCACTTTTATAGGACAGTCAGCAGTACTGGGATGACAGACTGGAGCTGGACAAGTTCACACCTTTCATTTGACTTGCATATAGGTGTTTGCTGTCTTTTACAGGTGTTCCTACACAAATTTAAACTGTTGAGTTTCACAGAAACAGCTCAAGTGTTTGGGTGTTTTAATACACTTAAATGAAACATTTGCATTGGCAAGTTCTTCTGAAACTTTCTCAGGTTTCGTCATATTCTGTTCAGCTTGCATGGACTGCATTTGATGTGATTGTTTGCTAGAATGTTTGAAAATTCTTAGAGAAATAGGTGGAATATCTATGGCAAACCTCTTGAAATGTTTCCTCTTTGGAACTGACCATTAGAGTCTCCTTTCATCATCCCTGGGTAGGGGACGTTTGGATCTTGGTTACAGACAGGGAATTGGAAAAAATGAGCCACTTCATGCTCCAAACACAAATATTGCTTGCTATAGGAGTCAAAAAGTCAGTGTTCAAGTGTTCCAAACTGGAATATTGCTGCAGTTTCAAGAACTTCTTAAAAAATGAGTAGTCCCTGACAGCTATGATGTACTCCATATTTCAAGAATATTTTCAGTTCTTGCTATGTAATTTAAATAGGAAATAGTTCATTCTTCATTTTAGCAAACTGTCAGAAAAGAGGGAGTCTGACTGCTGTATGTGAACTCTTGATTAAAGATAACCATCCCTTGCACCAGGCACTCCCAGCAATTTATTTAACATCTGCATCTGGTAAGAGACTTCACTTGGGAGAACTTGCAATTTCAATCACAGTTACTTTGAACATGTCTGTATTTATAATTCTTAACACAATTGGATTGGAAGTATTCCTTTATTTCCTTCATGACATTCAGATGTTTTAGTAACTTTCCTAAAAGTACTTCTTAATTCTTCAACAGGTTCATGAACCACCCAGCTCCAGCCAACAGCCGCTACAAACCCACTTGCTATGAACATGCTGCTAACTGTTACACACATGCAGTAAGTACACTTCTGGCTTCTTTTCCTATTTTTTTTTTCTTTAAACAGATATTTCAATGAATTTTTGTGGGTTTGGATTACTAAATGCTTACCTTTGCATCACTGTGTTCATATCTACAGCCTCTGTTTTTGTGCATGTAAGTGTTAACTGTGACAGTCCAGAAAAATGAGATGTTTGGTAATGTTCTAAATCTCTTGGAGCTCCAGATAATCAAAAGATTCCTTTTCACCAGTGTTACAGGTCTTTAACTTGATATTTTCAGTCTGTTCCAGTCCAAGGATGCCTGCAGTAAAGGGGGTATAGGCCACTGCTTGTTAGCCTTGTAAGGTGGATTTTCCTAACATAATATTGTGCAAATTGTAAACTGGAAGTATATGAAAAATTATCCATGTGAGAAATGGGAAGACTTCATCAGACTGTCAGTGGGTATGAGCTACAAGAGCTGGAATGTTTTAATTCTGATACCTACTGACTCTTCATGAAATCTGCTATTTTGCAAGAGGCCCTGATAATGCTGACAGCCCTGCTGAAATTTCAAGTCTTTGCTTATTTTTGTAATGTAAGGAATTATTCTAGATTTCAATATATGGTATTCATATAAAGAATAACAAAAGCAGTCTCCTTTGATATTTTTTTCTCTTTTAGTAATTAGGAAGTTTAATTTGCTGTCTGGCACTTTGAAAAGGACTTAAAAATGTGTTTGTTTGCTTTTTAAGATAGCATTTGCCCTTTTATGAAAGCAGCTTGTGCGTCTCCTCAATCCTTCAACTCCAAACATCTGAAGTATGTTTGACTTTGTCCTCAGTCTCTTATCTCCAGTTTGTCTGACTGAGCTGCAGATATGAAAGCTCTAAGTAGTGCCCAGGACTCTTCAGTTCTACAAGGAGTTCTTAAGGATCCTTTGTGTGTATTTCATAAATAACCAAGGTACAGCTCCCTGGTGCTGGTAAAAACAGAATCACCTTGGTTTTGCATAAAGACACAAAGTTGACTGAAGCTTCTGTGTTCTTAAGCCAAGGGGCTCATGTACAGCATTATGTAAATATATCCTTATTTGCCTAGGGAATGAAGCAACATTCTGTTAGTTAACACAAATATGTAGTTTATCTCATAATCCTTGTGCAAATCTTGTTTGCTCTGGCCAAAGAGTTAGATTTCAAAATATCTGACAGAGTTGCTGTGCTCCTTAGCAATTTCAGCTTTCACCTAGTTGAAAAATAGCAGGAGGTGACAACCAAGGTGGATCAGTGTTTTCTGGTAGGCTGCAGTTTGTGGTGGAGATGTCTAATTACTTTCTGAGCAGTCAAACTACCTGCTAAAAACCTACAGTGAACTGTTAAAATAAATATGCAATAACCTCTGATCAATATTTAAAGACTTGAAATGGGAGTGTAAGATGGGAAAGCACAGAAAAAGCTTGGGGGGAATGTTTTCATCTCCTTTGTGTTGCAGACTGACTAAATATTAGATTGTCAAATGGCTGAGCTTTTGCTGCTAGACTGCAGTGTGAGTTTTCATTTAGACATTGATGATTCTACAAAACAGAGTTCAACAATGGTTCTCCAATACATTTTTATTCCAAACTTTTATTCATCATTCATGAAGCAGTCAACTTCTACTTTATGAGCATGGCTGTATTTTTCAGTAGGTATCCCATCTGGTCTTGGACTTAAAAATACATGGAAATCAGTTTATGGCAGCTGCTTAATAAAAAAAACAAGCAACAAAAAATAAGGATAAAGGAGGATAGAATCCCAGGTACAGCTTTTTGGTACAATACTTAAAAGGTAGCTTTGTGTGGCATAGTAAGGTATCTTCAAATTTCTTACTTGTAAGGCTATTTTAAATGTCTTGCTTTGGGAGGTTTTTAGCTTTAAGTGAAGCATTGGCTTGCCTTCAGACACTGGGAGAAAGGAATGGCAGTAAGTAGTTGAAAACAGAAAAAATGTTCTCTGTGTTCAGAGGAACAGGAAGGAAACAGTGCATGAGAAAAGCAGGGGTTGTGAGAATTGGAGGCTTTTTCATCATGAAGCTTTCTGGTGTATGTAAGTAAAACATCAGAATTTAGACATGGCTTGCTTTATACTGCTTTATATGTTTCTTCCAACTGCCTTAAAAGGAGTAACTATTCTAAAAATTAATTATAGTCTGTATTCCAGGTTGGGTTAGTAAAGTGCATGGAAAAACAGAAGCTGTATAAATACTTCAAAAATGAGGCTTGGAGCATTTTTAAAGGCCATTTGAGCATGGAAAAAGGGGTCATCAAAATTTCAGAAGGGCTCTCCTGATGGAAATGTCTCCATTCCCACTGGCTGGTACAAGCAGTTTCTCTGCTCTCCATGTGTTGCACAGCCCAGATTGCTTGTAGGCCTCCCACTCCATATTACTGCTCTCCTAAAATCAGGGGAAAATTGAAAGGTTGGGAGAGATGGTCACAGGAGTGCACTTCTGGAGATGGGCACAACCTGCATGGTTCCCTCAAAGTGTCACATTTTTTGGGGGTAGGACTGGCAGCTTTATTGCTCTTTCTGTTGCCTTCCTTTCCAAAAAGGAGGTTTGTGGACCATCTTTGTGCCCTTGGTGTTTCCCTCCCAGTGAGAGGCTGGTGAGACTGCAGCAGTAACACCACACTCTGCTGCAGTGGTTTGTGCATCAAAGGACATTGTTGCTGCCTGCATGATGTGTAAGGAAAATAACTTCCTTTTCCAGGAATGTTATGTACAGAAGCAAAACTTCCAGCAGGTTTTCAAAGCTCTCCATGGCAGAGATTGTCAGGGGAAATATGGAAAGAATACATGTAAAATACTGACCAGTGAGGCAGTATCCTAAGCAGCCCCAGACAGGCAGAAGATACTGGATATTTTGCTGTAAGTTGGTAACCAGAGAGTGGAATTTCCCTAAGTGACCCTGATCAGGTTCACAGCTTATTGTGTCAGCCCCTTTCCTTGTGCCTTAAGGCTTTTTGCTCATTGTTGTGACAGCAGAGTTGTGGCAGTTGGTTTTCCCAAAATACACCACACAAAGGTTGTGCTGTAATCTATTCTGAAAGATTACCACCTGTAGATGTAAATGAACATATTTTAATCCTTCATCTTCCTCCTTATTGCAAAGAGTTTTTAACTTCATTCTCTCATTTTGTTCTGGTATTTCTCTAGAAGGTTAGGAAACTGTTGCCTTCTCTCTTGTTCTGCAGATCTCCCTTCCTGCCCCATTTCTGATGCAGCCAGGATTAATCAAGGTGCTAAAATTAGTAAATTTGCACATCACAGTTCTGGGTTAGCTCACAGTAAATTAACTTACTGGGTTTGATGATACTCACTTGGAAGACCTGTACTCCTTGATGAAATAAGCAAAGATTTTGTGACTTGTAGCTGGAGTTTTTTTTCAAGGAATATTGGCAACTAAGAAATGCTTTGTCATGCTGTAAAATGACACAGCACAATCCCACTCATTCTGTTAGTTCTGATTCTACTACTGCTTTTTTTAGTAAATTTCTCTCCTTTTAAAGGGCTGATTGATGACTTTTCCATTCTGAAAACTGGAGATTAAAATGTAATTCTTGTGCAAATTATTTTTTTTTCAAATGAACATGGGAAAATCTGCCTTTTTTTAATGAAGTAAAATTTTGTATTTCTTTTGTAAGATGGATAAAGCCCATTGCATTGTATGTTACCTGTTATGGAATTGCTGTCTAAAGAACTTCCATCCAGATGGCTGGAGCAGCAGGGTGTCATTTCTGGATTTTGTATTTAATCTAGCTATTTTTGGCAAAAAAAAAAAAGAAAAATAAGAGTAATAAAACATCTCTTGTTTTGTCTGACTGTTCCCATGGTGCCTGTCAGGCACAGAGAGGAGAATGGTTCCAAAAAGAACACTTAGAAAAAAGTCAGTCCTTCTCATAGAATACAGTGCTGTTCCTGTGAGAGGAAGTATTGTTCTTTAAAGCAGGACAAGGCAAAAAAAGGGATTAAAGTTTTCATTCATATGCTGTACTCTTGATTCTGAAGGTGCAAAGAAAGAGGTGATAAGAGAATTGCTTCTTTGTCTGAACCATATCACTTTATACACAGTAATTACTGGGAAAAGTGATTGACAGTGAACTTCATTTTGGCCCATTTGAGCATCCCATGTCACAGCTTAGTTTGTGAAGTTGAGTAAAAAGCTGGGATCTCTGTGTAAGAAAGGACAGGTTATTCTGTGTAGTATCTAAATCTAAAGCCCAAAGAGGGCACTTTTCCTATGAAATGGTCTCTGAGTCCCTGAGCAGCTCATACCAAGGCTGTTAGAAGGAATTAATAGGAGTTTAATATTTTACCTGCTATTTATGGATACTTCATCTCTCTGAAACCTTTTAGTTCTGTCACATTTAGTCAAATCTGAAGTTTGCACCAAAAATTGGGAAGGAAACGGAGGAATGCAGATAGTGGGACTGTACAGCTTAGAGCCATGGCTGCACCACCATTTCTGGGGCTGCAGAATGTAAATTAAACAGCTGTCACATCCCATCAGTTCCTGGCTGTCCCAGGGGCTTCAGCCACACTTCATTCACACTGGGTGTCATGTGTGGAAAGCAGGAGTGACTGATCTCCTGAGGAGTGACACATTTCAACCTTCCCTGAGTTTGGGAGCTTTCCAGAATGTGTGCGTGGAAATTTAGGGCTGGTGATAAATGAGAAGCCAGGCTGACAGACTATTTCTGGCCTTAAAGTCCACCAAGTCAACTTTACAAAGCTCAGGAGGTCTTTTCACCTCTAGTACCAATGCTGTGAATGTATCAATGCCATACTTTTAATTTCCATGGCTCTACAGCTTTTGGCACAGCTATACTAAATTTTGCAGAACACAAGGAAATTTAATAGCAATGAAGCTACAGCTGATGTACTTAAAAACCAGAAGGAAAAGCCTCTTGTTTTTTGTTATTCTCTGGCTCAAGCAGCTGCTTCTCAGATCCATTCAGTTTGCTCTGCATCTTCTGCACTGAGCAGAACCTTGATTTCCTCTGGTCTGTAATTAGATCAAGGACAGACAGGTCAGGCTAGACTAGAACTTTGCAGTCTGAGCTCTCAAACCTGTAATGCAAAATGGCCAAATTTGTTTAAACATTGGCTTTAAACTGGCTTTATTGTTTAACATATGAGACTTGGGTTAAATGACCAAGAATTTAACCTAAGAAGCTCATTTGCAATTCAAAGGAGCAAATTGGCATCTTAGACACACTGTAGGTTCTGGAAGGGAATTTGTGCAGTGTTTGTAACTTGGAAGGTTGACTTGATAGTGGAAGGAGATGAGTAGAAATGTCTGAGTTAGAGAACTCTCTCCTTTATATACTTGTTGGACATAGGAGGTTTTTTAGGCTATTTTCTCCTTTCCCCCCTTTTCTTTTTGCCTTTTCCTGAAGGAGATAGAGGCACATCACCTATTCTGGAAGGGAATGTAGTTTTAAATGTATGTGAAGCCTGCAGCCACTTCTTGGATGCTTCATGCAATTGTGGTAATTTTATCATGATGCTTGAACAGAGCCTATTTTGGAAGAAGTGAATTAAATATGCTTGAGAGGGAAGGAGAACAGAGTTGGATACACTGTATTAGAAGAACATCTTTGTGCATTAAAAATCTGTTCATGACAGAAGTTTGCAGCTAATTTATTTATGATAGCTGAAACCCAAGTTCTGCAAAACTATTGCTTCATTCTTACAACTGCAGTTTGCTAAATGTTTTGTTTTTTCATTTGGGATTCAAGTTTATTTTGGTCTGTCTTGTGCTCTGTGTCACAAGAGGTGGCTTAACTTCAAGCCTAGAGTAAGATCAACATGGTTTTAAAACATGAGGCAGAGTGTGAAAATAAAACCACTGCTAATACTTACAAAATTAGACAAAATAATTTGCTGTCATGGCTAGAGGACAACCTTCAGTAGCCTTCCTTGGTACCATGGGGGGAGAAATTTAGCAAAACCAGATCTAACCTGTGCCTGAGACATTGTTGAATTTCTGGTGCTGATGTGTCAATTTAAAACTAAAGGACAGAGCTCTGGCTGGCTGGGGCTGAGCTCTGCCTGCTGGTGCTGCTCCGTGGGTGGCACCAGGGCAGAGACCTGACAATGGCCTTTTGTTTTTGTTGTGGCAGTTCCTCATTGTCCCTGCCATCGTGGGCAGTGCCCTGCTGCACCGGCTCTCCGACGACCGCTGGGAGAAGATCACAGCCTGGATGTACGGGGTGGGGCTCTGCGCCCTCTTCAGCGTCTCCACCGTGTTCCACATCATCTCCTGGAAAAAGAGTCACTTAAGGTAGCAGGAGAAAGTGCTGCACGTCCTCCTGATGTTTCCCCATTGTGTTTCTTAGTCAAAACCAGTTTTACAGGAGGTTGGAGTGGTTCTTTCTACTGAATCATGATAAAAACACCTTTTCTTTTTTTTGGAAGAAATAGTGAGCCAAGCTCATGTAGCAATAAACTTGAATATCTGCTGCTTTGTCACAAAAAAAAATGTGTTTTTGTAGGCCCTAGTGGCTCTTAATCCAGAAGCAGAATGGGAAAAAAAATGTAAGTGGTTGATGGATAAAATCCCATTGCAGATATGAAGACACTGTCTGGGACTATGGCATGCTCAAGTGCTTTAAGGAGCATAACTTTTGCCAATGCCCAGATAATGAGCAGGAACCTCCTTGGGACCAAGGCAGCAGTAGCAAAACTGACATGTGATTTATATTTTATTTTATTTTTTTATTGATTCCTTGTAAGACTCCGAAGTAATTCTGGGCCATAAATTGGATTTTAGCCAGTAGTCACTAAATAGTAACAGTGTCTGAGTTGATGTGACAGGGATGCAAGATGGGGTGGAGAAGGAAAGAGGACTGGAGAAGTGCTCAGGTCTTATGTGTCTCAATTCCTCCATATGATTTTAAGAGGGATGGAGACAATAGTATTCTCTCCAAAGTAGTTCCAAAGTATGTCAGGAAAATGAGATTATGTAAAAGTCTTTCCAAAATGTGTCATTGTGAGCTGTTCTGTCTGTCTCTCCCTAGGACAATGGAGCATTGCTTTCACATGTGTGACAGAATGATGATCTATGTCTTCATTGCAGCATCCTATGCACCATGGTAAGGAATGGGGACCACAGCTGCAGTCAAAGCTTTTCCAAAGTAAACAGTTTATTGCAGCTTTCCAAAACCTATAGATGCCTTCTTGGATGCAATTGAGCACATTCTGTGTTGTGACAGACATTGTAATGTCATCTTCTGGGCCTTGCTGAACAGAAAGTGATGCTAGAAAACATCAGAAAATAGTTTATTTATATTCCACATACATCAGTTCATGCTTTCCACCCATCAGTGCAAACACCTTCTGCCTCTCTGTGGATAGAATGCCCCAGTGTTTGTTCCCCCATCATTCTGCAGTTAAAGCTCTGAATATTTCTTTGTTTTTATTAATCCCTACTGCTCTTCTGACAGTGTGGTCTGTTCACTCATCACTTTTGTCTCTTGGAATCTTTGTGCCTCCAGGTTAAATCTCCGTGAGCTGGGACCTCTGGCATCTCACATGAGATGGTTTATCTGGCTGATGGCTGCTGGAGGAACCCTTTATGTATTTCTCTACCATGAAAAGTAAGAATTATTCTTTGCATTTAACTTTAAACTGAAAATTATTCTCAGAGAACAAAACCAAACATTTTTTGTTTTGGAGATGAGCTACTAAGGTTCTCATCAAATAAGAAAATTTAAGTTGTCTCTGTTCTATTCTCACTGGTACTTACTACAAGTGGAGCCATCTAGGCAATATTTAGAGAATGTATTGCTTGCAACTCTACAATGCAAAGATAAACACTAGTTTTAATTTTGTCATAAAACGCTGGCTATCTATCTGCATGAGAAGCTTTTGGATAATGACCCCAATACCAACACATGATTTGAAATATTCTTTTTTGCTATTGAAGGAAATGTTCATGGTTTTGTACACCTCCTTAAATGACTCCAATCGTTCCTTTTTAGGTATAAGATCGTTGAACTCTTTTTCTATTTAGCGATGGGATTTTCTCCTGCTCTTGTAGTGACATCCATGGTAAGGAATGTGGCTATTAACAGTGCAAACAAACAAAACTTGCCTTTCATAACCAGCTTAAATTCCAGTACAGCTCCTTCTTCTGCAGTGATGTTTTAGTACACTGTACTTGTAAATGTTCTTTGCAGAGCAACCAAATACAACCAGTTATAATTTGGATTTATAGTTCACATTTCAGTGAAATGCTGCCTTTTGTTCAATCTGGGCTGCATTGTGTGGATAGAGAGAGCCTGGGTTTCTTGGTGTATCTGAAAAGCATCCTACTCTAAACTTATTTATAGTTACACATTTTAAATAATGTTGATTAGCCCTCTCTACTGCTAATATAAACCTGACACTTTTTTAAGTTAATGCCTTATCAAAGGCTGTATCAAAGTCTTGCATAGAAGACCTGCATTAAACTCACACTTCCACAGAGTAATGTGGTTTTCCTTGTCTCCATGATTTTCTGCTCTGCTGATGAAGCAAGCCATCAATCTTGTTATAGTTCTTGAGTTGTCCCAGTATAACTTCTCTAGTGCTATGGGGACATAGTGTATAAACACATTTTTGTGCATGTCACAAAGTGTAATATAAATACACTGCATTTCTCACTTGTTCATCTGTTCCACCCAACATTTTCTGAGCTGTCACAGCCGGCTCCCTTTGCCTGGGGGAGAAAAGCACTTTGTATTTTGTCCATAAATACACTTGGTCCCCTTTACACCCTGCCCCTGACCTGTCCTTGTTCCCTGGCAGAGCAACACCGAGGGGCTGCAGGAGGTGGCCTGGGGAGGTCTGATCTATTGCCTGGGCGTGGTGTTCTTCAAGAGTGATGGAGTGATCCCCTTTGCCCACGCCATCTGGCACGTCTTCGTGGCCACAGCAGCTGCTGTCCATTACTATGCCATCTGGAAGTACCTCTACAGGAGTCCTGCAGACATCATCCGTCACCTATGAGCTTTTGTGTGTCTCTAGATCCATAGAGATATCTACAAAAAAATAATCTGCACTTGGCTCTGTAACAGTATTATTTGACTTCAATGATTTGGGGGAATTGGAAAAAATTGCACAGCAAAACTGCACTGACTTTGGTAGTTCTGTGAACACAATTACTGTGAACTGATGTTTGTGTCCTGCCATTGCCCATCACATGGCAAGTGCTGTAAATAACCAAGATACTGTACTGCAGTAACCAAGGGTCCATTCCACGTTAGCAGAACTGGCTACCTGATGTTTACAAACAAATTTTTTATGCTAGTTTAATTTTACAGTTTTTAACTATGTGAATTTTTCTAAATTAGTAATTCAAATGGTGAAGTCAGTGCAATAGTAAAAACGTAATGCTCTTGACCTGAAATTGGTTTCTATCACCTTTCCACGAGTCATTTCTTAAACATCAGTCAGAGACAACTAATCTGCTTTTACCACTCATTATCTTGGTATAATGTGACTTTTATAGAATTTTTTTGTGTTTTTTGTAAACTTTAAAAGTACATTTATTGAACTGAAGACATACAACTGTCATCTATGCAGTTACTCATGTTGTAAACTCTTGCAAGAGATGGTTACATTCCACACCCTGTCCTGAGGAGCAAACCTCTTCTGAAGGTTGTGTTGCAGCTGTAATTGTGATAACCACTTTTACAAACTAAAACCTATATGTGATTCTGCTGAGTTGTAACTCAGTGGCAGCATTCTGCTCATTTACAGTACCACTGAACCAGACCTCAGGTTGGCTTTATTTGTGATGAAGAGCTGTAAAAGGAATAGCTGAGGGGATTTTCTCCTCCAGGCTCCCTGTGCTGCCCAGGGTGGGGGTTCCTGTGGGGAACATCCCCCATCCAAGCCACTCATTTCCCCAGCCCATGCACACACACTGAGGCTTGGATTTCCAAAGGCACTAGAACTGGCTGGTCCTGCCAGCTCTTGGTGGGGTGGTTCTGCTGGGAAATGCAGGTTGCTGAGCCCCCTGGGGGTCAGGGTTCTCCACAAGCACAGACTGGCAGGGAGCAGAGCTTGGAGAACGTGGCAGGGTGTCACTTGTCATCCTGGCACTTCACACGGAGTCCACTGGTCTTTGTTTCTGTCTGTCTGTCCAGGAAATCCAGCTGTGGTAGCAAGTCATGGTTGTAGAACATGTGCTCTAATGACCAGTGTAGAAGAGTCATTGTAATCCTGTTTGTCCAATACTTGTATTCTCTCCCACTATGTAATGAATGTCTTATATTAAGATTGACTTTATCCTTTTTCTAATTTACTCAGTTTTTCATGTCAGTATTTAAAAACAAAACCAAAATGTGTTGCCTTTTTCAGATTTTGTTCTGGATATTGCCTGTCTGCAAACAATAAATAGCAAGATAGGGATGTTTTAAAGGTCCTGTTTCACTCAGATATGCCAGAGGGTCACAAGTTTTAGAATATTTGCATTTGTATAAGGAATTTACCAGAGGGACAAACTTCAAATTCAAGACATGGAAGAATTGCAGTGTGGTGGTAGCAGGTGATCAGAGAAGTGGCAGCACCACAGCAAACTCATGAACTGCCCCAAAAGAGAGCAAAGGGAACAGCTGGGCAGGTGATTCTGCTACAACAGTCTTGCACATCTGGATGCCTCAGTTTTTTAACATTGTGTCTATTTTAATATCTTCCACTTTTTTGAGTCCATGTATTGTGCTGAAATGCAGTACTGCTAAAACCACTAAAATACATGTAAAGGTTTTCTGTAGTTGAAAGTCTAAGTATTGCTTGAAAATGTTTGTTTTAATTTTAAGTTAATTTTTCATGGCATTTGCTTTTTTGGAGTGTTCAAAATGATTTTTAAAAAGTTTCAATTCGCCAAAAATATTTTGAATTACTGTATTCTAGTCAATATGATATTGAATGTACTAGACTAACAATAAACATTTGGTGCAATTTGGGAACTCTTGTATTGGTGGTTGTTTTTGTCCCCCTGTCACTTGGGCAGGGCAGTCAGGGACTGTGGTCACTCCTGGCAAAAGAGATCCTGAGTTGAAGCTTAGGACCCTCATGCCTCAGCCAATGCTTTAGAAACAGTAGGAAAGACTGAAATCCAAATTATTCCAGTTTTAGTATGAAAAAGTCTTAATTTTGGTCAATATTTTAGAACTTGCTTTGACCTTTTGCAGTTCTGGGTCAATTTTCTTATACCATTATATATTGGATTTTTTTTTCAGCTTAGAACATTGAAATACATAATTTTGGTCCTATCCCTGGAGGAGTATCATTGCATAAAATACAGACAAGCTGAACTAAAAATGTGTTTCTGTCTGAAAAGCAAGCATATCAAATAGTCTTTTCTTTTTCCCTCCATCTAATTGCAGCTCTTGAGGCTGATTCCTCTCAGGACTAAGGATAGTGCTTTTTCCAGTAATGCTGCAGTACAAAGATGGGGTTTCTTTGTCTTCCCAAGGCAAATGCTTTTAAAAGCACTTGCCTCTGTATTTTCTGTGCCTCTGGGTTTTAGAAGTGCAGCAAGTAGGCTGAGTCTAAATGAAACAGATAGCAAACATTTCAGATGAACTTTCCAGAAGATGTCTGGGATGCAGCAGGTATGGCTGTTTTTATCCAGCTTTGAATACTGGATATATTCTTTGGTCATGTTTTTATAACACAATATCCTGTGCATCAAAAAATAATTCTAGTAAATGAAGGGCTTTGTTTAAGGATTTATCTTAGAGTGCTCTTTTGAATTGTATTGGTTTAAATTAAACAGTGAGGAATGCACAAAGACATTTGAAAGAAGAAAGAAAGAAAAGAAAATATTCATTTTTCTTCCTGTTAACAAAAAAAAAAGCAGGCTGCTGTTCCAATCCTGTCTGCTCCACATTTCTCTTGATTATTTGTGATTGTGGTAAGGAATTGTGTTGCCATCTCCCAGTTTTAGGTAAGTAAGGAAGTCCTTTCCAGGGAAGCTTGAGTGTCCTTGTGGGTCCCTTCCAACTCAGGATATTCTATAAAATGCACATTGTTTGGGCTGGAATGAACAAGTTAAAGAGAAGATACAGAATTTTTTCTTTTTTTTCTTTTTTTTTTTTTCTTTCTTAAATGCCCTCTCTGCTCAGAACCTCTACACAATTCTTTACTTGGGTCTGGTGTGTTCAGCCACGAGATGTCCCTGAAGGCCAAGGCTGTCATGGTCACATCATGTGCTTGACTAAATCTTTTCTCCATGCTTTGCTATTTTTAAAGAGCACAGGATGCTGGGCTCTGCTGCTGATTGCTTTCACCCATCAATAGGTGCCATAAGGCTAAAGCTAAAAATAGCTGACAAAAGAGTGATGAGGATGGCGTGGCACAGGGTGTGGATGCTCTCTGCCTTTCCTTCTCAGCCTGTGCCATGGCCCAGCCAGGGGCTGCTCCTCCATCCTGCTGCTTGGGAGTGTCCACTCATCATCTGTCTGAATGAATTCACTGTCACTGGAAGGGGATGGACATAAGACACCTGACTGTTCTCTGAGCTGTTGGAAGTGTTGGGATGCTTTAACCTGGCATTCCCAGCTCTGCCCAGTGGCACAAGCAGCAGTGGTGCTGGCACTGTCCCTCACCACCCCACCCTGCTCAGCCTGGGGGTGCTGTGAGCTTTGCAGCCTGCCTGGAGACCAGCAGAGAGCACCTTCCATGTGCCAGCTGAGCACACAGAGCAGTTCCACTCACAGCCAAGCCCCAGGGAAAGCAGGGCTCTCTTGATAAAAGAGTTTTTGGATTCCTGTTTGGGTAGTGTTTGGTGGATGGTGTTTTGGCACTGAGCTGGGTGTCTGCCACCCCAGGCATCCTGCTCCTGTCAGTGGTGAGCAGTAAGGGTGGCAGTGCTTGGTCCCTTTGCAGAACCAGGCTGCTTGCTCCTAAGGACAAGCTGGGGAACCAAAATCCTGTTGCAAAAGGCTGGCAGAGAGGCCAGTTTTATAACCTAGCTTACATCATTGGCTGTTGAAGCTCGTCTGCTCTCAGAGGGATCTCTTCAGATGTCTCTGTTGCTTAGCAGCCCCAGCCCTGCTGGCATGGATTTGAGTGTCCAGATCCTGCAGGTGCCTTTGCAAATCTCCTTTGAATTTTCAGAGGTGAAGAGCTGTTGGTAGAGACTGACTGAGAGTGGCCTTAGCTCCATCAGACACCTCCTCACTGCCTGGTGGGTGGTGGTGGCTTCCAGGAGAGGCCCAGAGCTGTGACCAAAGTGACACGTGGCTCCTGTGACACAGCCAGCCAGCACCTGAGCCACTCTCCAGCAGGACATTCCGAGCAGGATGTCTGGATGCTGAGCAGTTGTTATTCCAGGTGTTGAAACACTGAAACCCAGCCCACAACACCCACTGAACATGGGGAACCTGGGGCACTTTTGGCTTCAACCTGCAAGGATTTGGTAGCATCTGAAATGCTGGAGGATTGCACATTGCTGCTGTGGGAGCTCAACTGTCTCTCTAATGAAAACCTGTGAACATGGGAAGCTCAGGATTGGCCCAGGAGGGGATATGGATTTTATTTATTTTTTTTTTAATGTGTCTTAATATATTAATATGTTTGAATGGAAATGGCTTTTGTCCTGAAGCTGATGGTGGTGCTGAGCAGCTTAATCAGCCTTCTGCTAAAACACTGAAAATAAGGGTTAAAGGGACTGTGAGATAATTTTAGCCCCTCCTCTGCCTGCAGGCAGGATGGATTCTGCCTGTCAGTCCTGACAGGCTTGTTCTAAAGAGCCTCTAATAATGGGGATTTCACAATCCTCCCAGGCAGTTTATTTCAATGTTTCAGCCGCTGCCCTCTGATTTTTATTTTTTTCTTTTTTTGTCTGCCCAAGCACTGTTTTCTTTGCTGTGTTTTAAGCCTGTTGCTTTTTGTCCTGTCTGCAGCAGCTCAGAGAAGAGCCCTTCCAGGCAGATTTTCTGTAGCTGGAGATTCACTTCTTTCTTTGTTTTCTTCTCCCTTAGATTTAAACAAACTCAGTCCCTTCAATCTTGCTTCCCTGCCCCCTTGTTTGACAGAGCCAGCAGGGTGTTCCAGGCTCCAGACACTTTTCCCAGCTGATGTTGTGACAAAGGGGCGTGAGAAATTAGTGACAGTGCAGAAGGAGGGAGAGGTGTGAGCAGGAGCTGTAATCCCATGTTTCAGGAGAGGGGCATCAAGCAAGAAAATTTGCCCCAAAAGCAGGAATGCAGCTCTTCCTTCTCTGTAGCAATGAGGACCAAGACACACAGACCTCCTTGCTTGCTCTGAATCGATCTGCATGTTCCAAATTGTCCTAAAACACCCTTTCTCCATAATGCCCATGGGTGTGGCAGCAATAAATGTGCAGTCCAGGCACTTTGGCTGTCAGGACCAACAACAAGCAGGAGGTGAGGCTCTGACCAGGGCACTGCATTCCTGCCACCCCAATTGGGGTCGAGGTGGGGTTAATTGTGGGCCAGTCACTGAGCCATTCCCTGCTTTTGGTGACGGACACATCAGCTCTGGTATTGACAAGCCCTTTAATTTTCTGCCATCAATGCTGCATGCCAGGGTTGGCTGAGCTGTTGTGGTAGAACTCATCCAAAAGATTTGTGGCTGGCCTGTGCTGCCAAAGCCTCCTGTGCCACGTTCACCCTCACTGCCAGGGGTTTTATTGGAAAATGGAACAAGTTGTGCTAAATGCTGACCTGCAGGTGGCACAGGCATCCACAGCATAATTTGCATTTCACCCTCATAACCTGAGTCAGTAACACAAAAAGCCCCAATTTAGTGGTGGAAGAATTTCCAATTATCAAGCCATGTTTCCTCTGCCACTGGGACCTCAGAACAGGGCAACCAATTCACCTGCAAGGTGTGCCCAGGGCTGAGACACAGCTGAGCAGGGAGCTGTGTCCTGTCCCAGGGGTGATGGTTCTGTCTGGAGGCTGCAGAGCTGGAGAGGGAAAACAGGGAACAAAATACAGGTTAGAGGAATTGGGTTGTTGGGCCAAAATCCTGGTCACAATAAATTACCTCTGCCTGCTTTCCTCCACCCCAGGTGAAACCTGGCTGTTGGGTGCTGTCTGCAGGTGGGGCTAATTCTCACATTTCAATTAAAATCGGGTCTGTGAATGTGGAAAATGATTGAGCATCATCCTTGTGAGCCCGAGCGTGTTGGACACTCAGACAGCAGCGCTCGGGCACCCCGGCATTGCAGCCCGGTGTCTCACACAGGTGAGGTGACACTGTGGTGTCCCCTGACCCCTGGGGACTTGGACCTGCACAGGTCTCACCTGCAGCTGCACCAGGGAGAGGCCCCCGAGGAGGATGAAGGGGATGGATGCTCCAGAGGCAAAGCTGGCGGTGTTTGGAGCAGATCCCAGCAGCCGCTCGCGGCTCGTGTGTGACCTCTTGTGTCGGCTGGGAAGGGCTCTCAGCATCCCTGCCGTGGATCTCTGCCACTTCCCCTCCCACGTTTGAAATTCAGGAAATGATTACATGTTAAAAAAAAACCCCAATACACCGCAGAGCCCACCAGCCACAGTGACAAATCCCATTTATTCCCTTTAAATGCAATATCAAGGACTCGCTTTCCACCGTCCAGGCTTGCCGTGGGTAAGGCTGAGCCTTTATTTGGCTCTGGAATAATTTTTTTTTTTTAAGCAGCTGGGTAAGGGTGATAGAGGATTTAAAGCATCTCAAAGATTCTTAAATTCTCACAGGTTTCATGAAAACTGGGACTTGGGTAAAAGAAGTTGAAAGAAAAAGCAAACCCAGCCCTAGGGCAGTGTCGATGCTCCTGAGCTGGGGCTGTGCCTGGAGTTTTCCAGTCTTTTTTTTATTTTTAAATCCTGGATTTTCTGGGATTGCTTCATCCATGAATGACCCTAGAAATGTTGAATCCTTCAAATTTATCCTGAAGTCAAAAAGGTGGGTTCAAACAAAAGCACAAGGACCCCAAAGTGGCAAAAGCTTTGGAAAATGACTCCAAAATATCTCTTGACTCCTGATAAAGATGGGTTTGGGGTGTGTCTTTATTTTAAATACTTATATATTAAAGTATATTTATGCTACTAACTATGCTGTATTAATAATACTTCTTAAATATATGTAAATGTGTAATAATAAATACTTTATCTTAAGTGAAAATCCTGCCCTATAAAGTAAATAAAAAAATAAAACATCTCCAAAAGCATGCTTTATGTATTAATTGTTCTATAAATAAAAATATAATAATAAAAAGGCTGCTAAAAGCACACACAGAGGAAGTCAAGGAGGTCTTGTGTGTTTCTGCATCATTTCAAATGCATTTTATACATAATAAATAACATATAGAGCAAATAAAATCTTTGTAGCAATAAAATGTGGATACAAGAAGCTCTAAATCCATATTAAGAAGAAAATGCAGTTGAGTTGGCAGTGTGAAATATAATTATTAAATGTCTCTAGTTGTGGGCATGGAAAGCTAAATGAGGAACAAACACCTAGACAGGGTGGATGTGTGTGTTAGAAGAAACACGTGTGTCCTGTGTAACATTTATTAATCTTCATAATAATAAAATCAACTTCATATATTTTCGGAAAAAAATTCAAAAATATAAATCTAGCCTTTAAAAACAGTATGAAATTTTTTTTTTAACCCTTAACCCCATTTATTTATACACATGTCTCTGGGTAAAAATAAATCCCTTTTTTTTGAAGCTGTGCTGAGTGTGCACATGGAAACCTCTGTGCCAGATGTGTGCACAGAGGGCTGAGCACAGGAGCCACAGGGAGTGTTTCTGGATTATTAAAACACATTTTTGGTGCACAACATATACTATATACTTATACTCAGATTTTTACCTGCCAGTGATGATAATTTTTAGATGAATCTTTGTATAAAAATATTAGAAACCTTATTAATTCTGTTCCTTATGCTATATGGAAATAAAATGATTAAATTTCTGTCTGATTAGAAAGTGAGAGGGAGTACACACATGTGTCTGAGCACAATATAGAATGTATAGTAAAAAAAGACCTTTACAGCAATAAAATACATCATTTGAAATATAAAATATTAACCTAGGCTATTAAATTCTGCTAAGTATGCTGTATGAAAATATAAATTAATTTATATCAGTGTATACAACAATGTATGGACACACTACATATATATACACATATATATGTATAATATATATACATATATATCTATATATGTATATAAACTCTTTTTTTAAATTTATTTATTTATTTATTTATTTATCTATTTATTTATACACAGTTTATAGACACCCAGAGCTATATAGGCACACAGATGAGTATGGAAATGTAAATATTTTGTGACAAGTCTTGTGCATAATTCAGAGCAAGCATAATAAAGGCACTTTTCTAACAAAAAAATATTTTTTGTGTGTACAAAAAATTTATTCAAGCAGTAAATTCTGGTAGCCTAAATGAAACACAGTTATTAAACTTGTAAATATATAAAACAGAGAGAGAAAGAGCTACAAGGATGTGTGTGCCCATACTGTGTTCGTGTGTTGTAGCAATTATAATTTGTGCATAACATATATGGCAAAAACAGACTTAAAAAATAAATTTTTTAAAGTTATAAAGGTTTATTAATGAAGTAAATGCTGTTAAATATTCTCTGTGAAAGTATAATTAGCCAAGCTATTTCTCTAGGATGCTCACAGATACATGTGCTTGTGCAGACACGTGTGGGGTTATTAGACAAATACACTTTCTGTCTCATTAAAAACCTTTGTATTAGTATATATTTTTATATTTATATTTTATATTTTATTGATATATTTTTAAAGGAGTATAAAAATAGGAAGATAAAAGCAATTACAATAAACATGGTGTATGAAAATGCCATTTTCATTTATATATTTATAAATTTATATAACACACATCTTTAATATATGTATTAATATATTAATTTATATTATAGCTATATATTTAAAACTAAAGAAATGCACACACACAGAGGGGAGATTGAGACAGTGTGTTATTAAAACATATATTTTGTGCATAATAGGTGCTGTGTATATTAAAATGTAGATTTTTATAGGTATGTGTGCCTATATATCATGCTCTGTACCCAGCTATAAAAATATAGGTACATATAAACACATATTTAATAAATTGTGTATCTCTCCCAAGATGTATCTGTTTATATAAACTAGATATCTAAAAGCCTGTAGTATGTATTATCTGTCATGTGGTCCATATAAAATATTAGCTATAATGGAGAGGAAAATTAATGAGTTATGTGGTATACTACAATAGTACTCCTTGATATGCAGCATTTTTATTAATTTAATGCATGAATTTACAGTTATATATATATATATTTATATATATATATATATACACACACACAATATTTTTATGGAAATAGTAAATAGCAGTAATTAAAGTATAATTTGAATTATTTCATCTCATGTAAATACACATTTGCTGTAGTTATACCTAACCCTGGTGGCAGCTGGGAAGGTTGGGGGATATTTGCCTACCCCAAATTAGCTGGGATCCATCCCCAGGTAATGATGACCAAAGGATGAGGGAGAAAAATTCCCTCCCAAAAGCCCCATGCCCTGATACACCAAAACAAGCACACAGCTGAGAGAAGAAAAATTTAAAAGTTTATTAAACATTAAGAATAACAGACAAAAAAAAAAAAAAAAGATTTGGGCTGAACAGCATACAGGATGCAAACCATTTCTTGTCATACAGATAATTTGATCTATTTGTTAAACTTGTATTTAATTCTGTCTTGTGGTGTTGCCAGAAATACAATGGTTGATCACATATAAGTTTTAATATAATTTTTTTTTCACATAAAAAAGAAGTCAACAAAATAAAAATAAACTGCACATCTCTGTTGTAAAATTACATGCAAAAATAATTTTAAAGCAGTAATTGGTGGGATTACAAACCCACAGAGGCAAGATATTCAAATGAGAGGGGCCTGAACTGATCCCATCCCTGGTGCTTGCTCCTGCTCCTCCCCTGCACTCTGAATTTCTTGCTTTTGTGGATTCAAGTCAGAATTTATTTCCATGGTGCTTGGTTTAGTGACTTCAGCACCACTCAAAAAAGAAATCCACCCCTCCCCACCCACCTCACTCCTCTGCCTCGGGCTTCCCCAGAGAGCCCCAAGGGGCTCAGATGCACAAATCCATCTCCAGTCCCACTGATTTCTAGAGGGCATTCTTTTGTAAAAAGAAAAACTCCACTTCTAAGTTTCAGCAGAAAATAAAGAGAAGACAAGCATTTTACCAATGCTTATAGTGTAATAGAGGTCAGTGAATTATTTAGATAAGCTATTAATTATTCTGCAAATATATATATTTCTATTTTTATAAAATTACAATTTCTTATACCTAAAAGCTCCTTCATGAGCAACAAAGCCATCAGAGGCATGATGAGCCCAGCTGAGCTGTCCTTGGGAACTGAAAATGAGCTGAACTTCCATTTATTTATTTCCATTGCTGTTTCAGGGAGACAACCTGGATAGCAAACCTGGGGATTTTCCAAGTTTTAAGCCAGCTATTTTTTTTAAATTTTTTTTCTCCCCAGGTGAGCTTTTCAGAGCAGCCAGAGCACCTCAGTGCCCCAGGAATGGGGAGTACCTGAGTGCCACGGGCTCCCCACAGCCCCACGCCGGGAGGAGCTGCACTGACATCCCCAGTGCTGGGATGGCACAGCCACTGCTGGGCAAGGCAGAGCCAGGGACCCTGTGCTCCTCTGGGGCCACACCTCAACAAACCTGTGCCAGTCTCCAACCACTTCCCTACCCAAAGAAACAAAAGAATTTTTTATTTATTTTTTCTTTTCCAAGCTGCCTTTTGCACATTACGCGAATTTCTGTGGTCGCAACCCGCCCTAGCTGTACCATGAGTACAGCACCACTGACCTCACCCTGCTCTTGGCCACCCCAAAAATCCCCTTTGTGGGGGAGATGGGAGTGCTGCACTGTGCTGTGCTGCTGTTGGAGGTGTCTGACAGCAGCTCTGAGCCCTGCCACAGCTCCTCCCAGAGGGACACCAGGGATGTCCCAGGTGGCTGCAGCACAGACCCTGATGTGACCCTCTGCTCCCTGCAGGAGCAATCCCTGCACTCCAACCCTGGCTGCAGCACAGACCCTCTGTGACCCTCTGTGCCCTGCAGGAGCAATCCCTGCACTCCAACCCTGGCTGCAGCACAGACCCTGATGTGACCCTCTGCTCCCTGCAGGAGCAATCCCTGCACTCCAACCCTGGCTGCAGCACAGACCCTGATGTGACCCTCTGTGCCCTGCAGGAGCAATCCTTGCACTCCAACCCTGGCTGCAGCACAGACCCTGATGTGACCCTCTGCTCCCTGCAGGAGCAATCCCTGCACTCCAACCCTGGCTGCAGCACAGACCCTGATGTGACCCTCTGTGTCCTGCAGGAGCAATCCCTGCACTCCAAACCTTGCTGCAGCACAGACCCTGATGTGACCCTCTGTGCCCTGCAGGAGCAATCCCTGCACTCCAAACCTTGCTGCAGCACAGACCCTGATGTGACCCTCTGTGCCCTGCAGGAGCAATCCCTGCACTCCAAACCTTGCTGCAGCACAGACCCTGATGTGACCCTCTGTGCCCTGCAGGAGCAATCCCTGCACTCCAACCCTGGCTGCAGCACAGACCCTGATGTGACCCTCTGTGCCCTGCAGGAGCAATCCCTGCACTCCAACCCTGGCTGCAGCACAGACCCTGATGTGACCCTCTGTGCCCTGCAGGAGCAATTCCTGCACTCTAACCCTGGCTGCAGCACAGACCCTCTGTGACCCTCTGCTCCCTGCAGGAGCAATCCCTGCACTCCAACCCTGGCTGCAGCACAGACCCTCTGTGACCCTCTGTGCCCTGCAGGAGCAATCCCTGCACTCCAAACCTTGCTGCAGCACCTGGAAACTCCACTGATGAACAAATTCTCCACTGCATGGGACAGGACAACAAGCCAGGTGGGTTTGTGGAAAAACACTGGGGAAACGCCTGCAAGGGGGTTTTAATGCTGAGCTCTCTGCAGCCATTTCCTAAAGCATGAATGATTGAATGGAATGAACAACCTTTTTATTTAAAAATAATGTCAGAACACTTAGAAAACTGTGAGCAAGACATGTAGCACCGTATTTTGCTCACATCACTCACTGTATGCAGTACACACAGCTGTGTACAGGATCTGAGCTGTTAATAACAAAAAAAAATTCAGCTGGAAACAGATTCTAGCAGCAGCAGCAAATTGGAAATGACTATGAATGGCTTTGTGTTATATACTATTTTTCTGCCATTACAAAATGTTGTAATGTCCAATCAATAGTTGACTAAAATCATTGTGCTTTGTCCCTGTTAAACAGTTTCTTTATGTGTTCCTGATGAAAAATAAAAAGTGTCTCTCTTTTTCAGTAATCCTGGAAAGCCATAATACTTCCATAAAAATTTAATTTAAAGCACAGAACATGTCAGTGTGCCAGGCCTAAAGTATTAAGGATTTAAAAAAAGAAGAAGAAAACAATGACCAACAAACCCCTAAGCATTTCCTTTCTATACAATAATGGAGAATATATATCTTTGCTATATATTTTAAACATGGAATAGCTTTTTCTTTTTGCTATATATATGTCTTTCAAAATACATTGTCAGTATTTGTACTTGAAAAATACTGTACAAAACGAACATACTATAATTATTCTGTATAAACTTTATACATTTTATAATATCTATCCTTTTGGTCTAGAGTAAACACTTAGATTGATTGGATTAACCACAGTATATGACAACACCATCCCCCTCGGAAATACACCAGTGTCTCTTACATTCATTTTTCAGAAGTCCACTTTATATTAGAACAGACATGTTCAAAAGCAGAGAGTTTAAAACAATAAAGTTCAGAACCATCAGTTCATGTCACACTCAAAACAACAATCACTAGGAGAAAATGGGCTTTGCAAACCAGTGACTTCTTCTAACTGAATAAAAGTGATTTTTTTTTTTTTAAACAGCAAGATATAATCCACAGAAAATATATTACAAAACATGGGGGGAAAAAACAACTGAATTTAGGTATTTATTCAACTTTTAATCACAAAATGGAGTAACTAACTGAAAACAGAAAAGCCCCTCTGATTACGACATCAGATCTGATTTGACGCTAATTTTGTTCTCGTTTTCAACTAATGATCCTGCTCCTTACACATGTGCTCCCCCACAGCAGGGACACGGCCAGCATGCTGTGGGAACGTGTTTCTGGAACTCCTTGTTAAAGACACGAGATGCTGTTGGGTAGGGAACCATCCCACGTCCACTGGGAACACCTGGGCAGCATGCACGCAGGGTTATTGCTTCAGGTGCAGGCAGTGCAAGGTGCACACTGTGCTCTACCAACCACTCCCACCTGCCTACCTGGGCTCCGTGGAGAGAAAAGGAACCTTAGGAGCTACAGAGAAGCCATTATGGGATCTACCATGAGTACAGCTAAACTCAGTCTAACAGCACTTGTAAATCTGAAGACAATTATCACCAAAACTTAAAAATACAACAAAAGCGATCTATAAATTAATAGTTCTGCAGTGTAGTACTAAATTACTATTTGTGCACTTTATTAGCATGTTAACTTTTCTGATTAGACAGACTTAAAACGATAGCTTGTTACTCTCGAAAAAAACTGAGATCTACCTTTTTTTTCTTTTTTCTTTTTTTTTTTCCTTTTTTTTTTTGTAATTTATGCTGGGATCTTTCCAAGTAAATCAGGAGGATGGAACTGATTACGAGAACATAAAACCCCTACTCTGAAGCAGCACTGAAGAAAAAAAAAAAAAAAAAAAAAAAAAAAAAAAAAAAAAAAAAAAAGATATAAAAAGCTTACTATGGCAGCTGTCAACAGTCCAGGTAAAAATGTGGCACCCTTTGAAGAGGGCTGATAAAAATGGGAAGTGCTGAGATGCCCACGCACAGCCACACCCACGCACATGCACACCCACAGACACAGACCTGGGCACGCACGTGTGCACACACACACGCAGGGACACGCACACGCAAACAAAAAGAGAAAAAAAAAAACAACAACAACAACAACAACGAAAACCAACGCTAGGTCAGTTTTGTTTCTGCTTCTGGTAAAGTGCTGAAGACAGAAAGGTTGGTTTGGGTGTGGTGCTATCAAACAGGAAACACATTGTCCATCTAGTCAAATGCCAACCCGCGACAAAGAGAAAAAAAAAAGAAAAAAAGAAAAGAAAAAAGAAATAAACCAGAACAGCCCACTAGCCCCGGCTGGGATTTACAGGGGGCCGTGGCGAGCCTCGTACTTGGCCAGGACGTTCTTGCACTTGCCCAGCTCCTTGCGCAGGTCGGCCACCTCCTGGCGCAGCGCCGAGTTCTCCTTCTCCAGGAAGGAGGCGCGGATGGCGATCTGGTTCTCCTTCAGCCGCCGCGCGTCCCGCGACCGCTTCGCCGCCATGTTGTTCTTTCTGCGCCGCGCCCAGTACTTGTCGTCCTGCTCGGGACACACGGCCGGTCAGGGACAGACACACGGACACAGACACAGCCTGCGCGCTGGGGAAAGCTTTGGGCTCCGGGTGACACTGGGTTTTGGCTCTGCACGGCACCACCCGCCCTGGCAGGAGATGCCCTGGGATGTTTCTGTCACAGTGCTCGTGCTGACCCCTCACGCTCCTGACGGGAGCTCCCCCAAGGCGCAGTGAGGCTGCTCTGGAGGCACAGCCCATCTCCCGTCGGGCTGACCTAGTTACACATCCACCTGCCCGTCTGTGACTCACCCTGCAGCAGCACTCCTTACCTCTGGCCCTGCTCTGCCCTGCCTACAACACCTGCCTCACTCCGTGCTGCCAGCACCCATTCCATCCACTGCTCTGCTCCTTCTTAGTGTTCAAAGCACTCTACAGAGCCCCAGAATGTTCCTGCCTGCACCACTGCAAAAGCATTCCTTGGCACAGAGATGATGGCTGCTCTGGGACCAACCACAGAGATTAGTGCAATAGGCTTTGACTGTGGAAGAAAAAAGCATTGGACAGAAATAGGTCCACTACCTCCTGAGGTTTGACAAGCTAACACATTCCCAAAGAGTTATCCCTGAAGACTTGCCTCCAGATCACCTTACTGCATTGGTGTATCAAAGGCTCAAAGTAACTACTGAATTTCACCCGATTTTTCCACTCTTTCAATCAAATGGCCTTCAGCAAAATGGCAGTTTTGATGTTGGGTCACAACTGAATTAAGTTCTAGAACTTTGGAACAACTCAGGAAATACAAAGCAGGCAGAATCTCTGGTGTGAAGTGAAATTCAGTCCCCTCTGGAGTACAAGTGATGCAGCCACTAGAGCCTCAAACTGCCTGGCCAGGTCAAATTCCCTCTTTCTTCATCTTAATGTGCCTCCATTTCCCTGTGCAGCTCCCAAGGACCAGGGCAGGAGACCCAGCTGCTCCTGTGCTGCCCTGAGCAAACCCCCAGCACTCCTGGGCTCTTCAGCCCAGCCTAATCCTCTGAACCCTCTGCTGCTGCACAAGGCAAAGCAGGAGCAAAACAACTGCTGCAGGAGGGCTCTTGAACTGCTTTCTATCAGTTTGGTCAACAAAGTGTGCAGGAATGCTAATCTGGAGCCAGCATTATCTCGAAATGGCTCTTCACCTGTACGTAGATGGGGCCCTGCAAAATCATCCAAAAAAACCAAGCATGCAGCAAAAAGCTATGACCCAAATCTTGTTTATAATTTCCCATCTCAATTCACTCCATAAAAATCAGCTTTAAGCAATTTATTAGTGTGCCACCTAGGCTTCATCCCTCTTTATTTTAACAAATTGCTATGGCAAATCCCTTAATCCAGGCCTGAAAGAGGTAAGGCTGGCATTTCCAAATCACATGCAGCCCAGAGACGATTGACTGGTCTAATCTGCTTACCCTCCCCCAGAACCCAGAGGCTGCTCCACATGCCAGGCCAGAAGCAGCACTTGGGTCAGGCACTCTGACACGAGTCAAGGGCAAGTGATGGGATGGTCCTGAGGGGATGAGAGACCCTGAGCTCCTGCTTCTCTGCTGGGCTGCACTGCTGGCTTCCACCTCTGGCCAACAGGATGTTTGCCAAAAGCCTGCTTTGGTGAACAAGGGTAGCTGGGGATGTGACAAAGGGAGAACTCCAGCCATTCCTGCAGCAAACACCTCTCCCTCGGGCACTGTGACCCAGCAGGGCACCACAGGCAGAAGAACTTGCCCAGGTAAGCAACAAGGAGCAGGAAAACCTTTGCAAAGGAAAGCTGAGTGACAGAGACCTGAACACTACTGCAATTGTGATTTCTGTGCTTAGGGATAAAAATAGCTTCTTTCCCTAATGCTATCAATCTGGTGCAAACACATGGCATCCCAGGCTCCCTGCACATGCAGCCAGGGATTCCCACTGACTCCAGCAGGCTCCCAGGCTGTGTCTCTTGGGGGCAGTAGCAACAGCAGAATGAAATTCTGCCCTGACTGCCTCTGATACAACAGCTCCTCTTGGAAAGCACATACTGGGAAAACAACTTGGCAAGTAATATTCAGTGTTTGATAACCTAGATCAGTTGATCAATTTTCCTGCTATCTATCTTCATGCACTTTGCTCTTCACATCTCAGAAGCAGTGAGTGGCACAGACTCTTTCTTCTAAAATATTGATGTGGTATTGTATTTTACATATTGTAATTGTATATTTACATATCGTAATTTTCTCTCAGCCGAAAAGTTCTGTTTTCTTCTGTTTTCCTACCATTTATCTAGATTCTTTCACCTGGATTAGTGAATATATATTAGTGAAATAGTTTGTACTATAGTGTTCTCATTCATTATTAAACACAGAACTACAGCAACTCCAAATAATACACAATATATTTCAGTTTGTCATCAGGGTCCTCCATTCTCCTTGAAGGATTCACAGCCTGTGCTGAATAGACAGAAGATGAAGAAAAAGGAAACATGAATAGAAACAGGATGAAGAAAAAGGAAACATGATCAGGCTGTTTCATAAGTGGGAAATATGGGACAAAGCAAGCTTGTCCAAGGTCAAGCAGGAAGTTTCTGGCATACAAAGGAAATGAATATTGAGCTCATGAATTTCAACTGTTGCATAACTAATAAGGGACATCCTCCCTTCAGTCTCATCCAGAACCCTGAACAGTTTTATCCTACAGCAAAGTCAGATTTAGACTGAAAGGTTTATCTTACATGACAAAACAGATTCATGCTCCAAACCTGCACCTCAATGAGCAACTGTGAGAGACCCTGTAGGAACCAGCTGGTCACCAGCTCCAAATTACCTTCAGGTCATCTGGGATGAAGACTTTGCGAGCTTTCTTAATCATGGGCTGGGGTTTCAGCTCTTCCTCGGAGAACTTGCGCTTGCGAGGGTCGAACATCTCCTGGCCAGGAATGCTGGACAGAGCCAGATCTGCAGGGTCAGGCTCGTAGCCAACAGGAACCTGGATAGTCTCAGGATCAATGGGGCTCGGTGTGTTCCGGTTTGCTGGCAAGATCTGACCTGCAGAAAAACGGGATAAATACAGCTGGCTCAGAAAAAAGTATCTTAATTGCATCAAAGGATTTTAGAAGATCTCCACATACTTCACAAGCAATAATTCTTTCAGCTTTCCCTGCAGATTTGGTATCTGTGCTTGCTAAATATTAGATTGTCCATTCTGCAAGGTGCATATTCTGATCCAGACGTGCTCAGGGGCTTTAAATTCAGCATCTGTGCCTAACTCTGGTTGCTGACCTTGGACTCCCACATAACATCACAGAATCCAACACTGAGTTGCACTGGACTGCAGGCAGAAGATGTATTGCTCCAACCTGTGCCACTTCATTAGGATCCCATCCTCAGGAACAGATTATAAATATTGTCATTTAGTTCAGACCTCAACCCCTCACAGTTATACCTCTGAGGGTATATTTATTTTACAGTCAAACAGTGTACAGTACTTGCCATGAATAGCATCTCATGAAAGTGTACTTTCAGCTGTGCTGAAGCACTCCAAGGAGACTGCTATTTATTCTTTATGAAATCCTACCAGGGATATTCTAAAAGGAAACCAGTAACATGAAAGGCTACAACGATTCCTTAAAGATGCTCTGCAAAAATGAAGAAGACACTTACTGATGCTGCATTTCTCTTTTATGGTATATAAAATCTAATAAAAAGGAGCATATCCCCAGAAAATGAGTTATATACCTCCCATTTTTCTCTTTTTGATTTTAGATAAAGCCTTCAAGATCCTACAGCACCAATTCAGGCACCATTCCCACTAAAAATCCAATTTAAAATCTCAACCAAAGGTTCCAAAAATAGGATCCTGAAGTCAGCTGCCTGAACATGGACCATCCCCAGGGGCAGAATTTTCAGAAGTTTTCACATGCCTCAGAAGTAGAAGCTTCACAGACTTCAGAGGGAAGACTTCTGACTGAAGCAGATATTCTTTTATAATTTTGGCTATTTGCTAATTCCCTTTGACTTTAGCGATGTGACGGCTTTCATGATAACTACAAAAACATCCTGTGGCTGTGTAATATTTCCTTACTTGTGCCCACATCTGCAGTATTTAGGGTGCAGAACAGTAAACATGACATGCCATTTCTAATTCCAAGGCCAGCACTAACAATGCAGTTTTTATTTTAATAATATGGGAGCCGCACGGAAAACGCACCGGGGGAATTGCACCGCGCGGGGCTTGCTAAGGGACAGCTTTTGTTACTCCTATTTTAGAGCTGATAAAATCAGCTGCCAGGAATGGCTGGTGAGGGCCGGGGAGAGGAGAAAAGGAGGATCAAAGTTACCAAAATATAGCTGTGAGTGCAGGGGAGGCAGGGAGAGGCAAGGATGCTGCTGCGCTCAGTGTGCCGCTGCGGAGCGCTGCCGCCCCGCCTGGGGACGCGACACTGCCGCTGTCCCTGGTTAATCCAGCGGGAACAGCGGGGCTGGCGGCTTCCCCCCCGCTCTCCTCGGGGCTCAGAACGCGGCGTTCCCAGCTGTCTCCTGTTCATAGAACCGGGAAGCGGCGGGGCGGCATTTCCCCTGCCCGCCGGTGATGGGGGTGCGCTCCCAGCGCAGCGCGCCGGGATAACCGGGACAGAGAACCGGGACAGAGAACCGGGATAACCGGGACAGAGAACCGAGACAGAGAACCGGGATAACCGGGACAGAGAACCGGGATAACCGGGATAGAGAACCGGGACAGAGAACCGGGATAACCGGGACAGAGAACCGGGATAACCGGGGGAGGCTCGGCCAGCACGGCTGCGGCTGCAGAGCCGCTCCTCACCAGCTCATCCCTCCTGGAGACGGCGCCGTGCGGGTCTGGGATCCTCCCTGCCCCGCTGGCACCTCCCTGTCCCCATCCCGGGACGCGCACCCGGCAGCGCTGATCCATCACTGATGGATGGATGGATGGATGGATGGATGGATGGATGGATGGATGGATGGATGGATGGATGGATGAGCTGCCACAGACTCGGTTAAAGGAGAAAAACACCTTTTAAATGTGTTTAAAGCTCCTTGGGTGAGTGCCTGCTCTGAAGCAGCCTGGTATTCCCGACTGCAGACAGATGTATGCACCTACAAATGGTGTACATTCTGTAATAAAGGTAAAAACGAAGCAAGATGCAAGCTCTGAGTACTTCTGTATTTCTGGTGAGTTTGCAGGGTGTTTCTAACAGTCAAATGGATTGTGAAATCTGGCCACGCTTTCTAATTGTCCCACGTGAGTGAGCCTGTGTTTAAATATTGTTGAAGTTCTTGATATACAGGATCAGTTTGCATATTATCATTTATCTATAATGTGCCATATTACACAATTACATGAGCTCTGTAGTCACTGGCCTCAAGAAATTTTACAACAGCACATTGAATAAAGGGCAAAAATGCTCCTTTTAAACACGGGAAATTGAGGCACTGCATCTCAGCAATGCAAGAGCAAAACAAAGCAATGGGAGAAGACAGGGCAGGCAAGGTCCTGCCTTGCTCCCTCCATGCACATTGCCTCTCCCCTGCTCTGGGAAGCTCTCACAACTACAGACCTGTCCCTTCAGCAAACACAACATGTTCCATGCCAGCGAGAAGCTCGCTCAAGGGGAATGCTGTTCACTAAAGCCTGAACAAACCGTGTGTCTAAACAGCGTCACTGGGAGCCCCAGGAGTGCTGCTGTGAGATCTCCCACACCCACACAGCACACACACCCCTGCCAGGCTCGGCTCTGTCACGCTCCTGCCAATGATCAGCAAGAACAAAACACCTAACAAGGCTATCTCAAGCCCCAGGCTGAAAAACCAGAAATGGCTTGTCCAGCATTTTACCTTGGGTGACTCCTGGCTCTGGGGATCTTTTTATTAATTCTACCAAGTTTTGCCAACAGTGCAAGCCAGGAACCTGTCTGTGTTAGTCTGCTGGCCAGTGGCCACGACATCTCCGTGGTGCTGGAGCTTGTGGCAACCCAGGAGGGAGGGTGGGCTGTGCTGGCCCTGGCAGGGCTGTGGAGCAGAGCGTGGCTCCTCTCCCTGCCTGTGCACAGCACTTTCACTCTGCGTCCTCCTGCCAAATCTGGCCGGGAGTTATTTCTGTGCACTGAATTCCTCGCAATCAGAGGTAGGTCAAATAATCACAGCAATCTGAGCGTCATGTGGCCAGCAGCCTGGCATCAGCAGAGCTCCCCAGCTGTCCCAGCAGCCGCACACAGCGCTGCTGGGAGGCTCCCAGGCACAGGGACTCAGCCAAGGAGGAAACCCACCCTGCCAGGTAAGGCCCCAGTGCCCAGCCTCTGCCAGGCTCTGCAGTATTCAAACACTCTGCTCACAGCAGCGGCCAAATCTTCACAACAGTGAAGTGGCTGGACTGCTTAATGTGCTTAAGCTTTGTTCTCAATGGGAGCTGATGACTGCCAAGTGTTTTGGAAAGAACTTAGCCCCTCTGTTTAAGTTGCTGAAATGAGAACTCTCCAGCATTAAGCTCTTTTGGAAATCCAGCTGCAGAGCTCCAAGGTGGTGATGGTGGTGGATGAAGCAAGCCAGGAACAATTGTTAACTAAAACTTCCCCTCACATCACCCTAGTGATGTGTCTCAACCATGGCTGCAGAGAGCCACAGCTATGTCAACACTGGCCTTTTGTCTGCAGCCTTTCCCACTTGAAGAGCTCCACTCAAGCAAGAAGGAGTAATGCCAGGACAGACACAGCTCCAGGTGTCTCCTGGCAAAGGCACAAGCAGGTTTGGACAAACCCAGCAATTCTGCTGTCCTAACATCTTGCCTTTGCTAGCACTTCTGGTCTTGCTCTAGCAGATATTAGCACAGTGGAAAAATTTCCAGAAAAAAGGACTTGAAAGAAAGTTTGCTATTCTAATCCCTTCAGTCCTCCTCCCAGCAGAGACTGCCAGTGAGAAGTCCAATGTAATGGCAATATTTTCAGTGTAGCTCCTTTTTCAGAGAGAAGTGGACTGAGGCCACTCACATGTGTCATCTGGGTGACCAAACTGCTGGTAAAAATAAAAAATAGCAGCTTTAAATCGCTTGCAATAATTAAAATTCACCATTCAAAAGTACAGCAGCATTTTTGTATACCTACAAAAGCCCAAATGCTGATCTGGTATCATGGGGAGTTCAATCACCATATCCTGACTCCTAATTTCCCCTTTTTGAAACATCCCACCTACCAGCTGTGCCCAGGAGAGTGAAGACGGAAATAACCTCTTCAGCTGCACTACTGCTTGGCAGACTTCTTATGTGTACTGTGAGAGATCCCTGGAAAATTATGTGGAACACAATTCTGAATCATTCAACTCCCATAGAAATGTGTCTGATTTTCAGAAAATCTCCCTCCTCACAGCACTTCTACACTCCTCATCAGCTCAACATCTGGCTGAGAGGAAGAAAAGGGAGAGAAAATGTTCCAATCAAAATATTTTTCCCTATTTTTTACATACATTGGAGGAAAATAAAAGAGGAGTTTCCTACTCAATTTATTAGCAGCCCAGAGATAAAACATGTGTTTGCTAATCATTTTTCTTTATACAAACGGAAGGCACTTGGTGTGTGTCACAATGGTTAAACTGACAGATAATCCTCACCCAGAGCTGCTCCAGAGCCCTCCCTGTATGTTTTCCAAGGCATCTATCCCCTTGGCAGCTGGCCAGCTATTTGGGATAGTTCCCTCACTCCAAATCACAGTCTGTCCTGGACTAATGTGTCATCCAGCCTTGCATTAACTCCTTCAGCCTCCAGGAGAAGTTCTCTCACTGCAGAGCACACAGCAAGAATGCAGGGATGGAGACAGGCAAAAATCCCCAGGGGAAGCAGAGTAAAAGGGGTGTTCTGGAGGTCAAGATTTATCTAAGGACTGCATCTTGTCAGGTTATCATTCCTCACCTACAATATTATCAGCAACCTTTTATCTGCCCTATCTTACTCTGTGTAATTTCCCTGCTATTAGGATTGTTGTTTTCCAGAAACAAGCCATTTACATGGAGAGGACTAAAGCCACACACTGGAATCCTCCTACCCTCAACTGGAAGGACAAACCCAACCACTCTGCCTTGGGGTGAAGAAGACACTTCACCTCTGGGTGTGTTTATGCAAGCAGGAGCTATATTTTATATTTTATATTTATGCAAAAGGAGCTATATTTTCTTCCCAAGCAGCAGGAGATCTGTGTATTTTGACCAGGGCTCCAAGCTGGCACAGACATTCCTCTGTTCCTTATCTTACACAAACTTAATTCTGCTGAACATGTAGTGACTGCAAACACATCCTGTGGAAAGAAGGATCTCAACCCAATGCAACCACAACATAACTTGCTGCTTTCAACACACACTATAGGACTGGCACACTAGAACGTTTTTAAAATGTGTACTTTTAAAAGATATCAGCATTGTTTACAAACCTTGTGCATTTAATTATGAAAGAACTGTCATTTCCCCTCTCAGCATTGTGTGCCTCCTGCTCCAGGCCTCTGCAGTATTATTCCAGGCAGGACTGGTAGTCTTATTAAGATTGTCTAACACTTCCCATTAGAGGATGCTGCCTTCAGTTCCTTCAGCCTTTGCCAGATTTCAACCATTCTGTTTGGATTTCTTGTGCGCCAACTGTGTTTCTGCCAAAATGGTTCCACAGTTTCCCGAAAAAGGTTCCACAAAAAATACTTTGTTTTGAACCTGTTAAAAATTTCTGGCAGTGTGCTAGCAGCCTGTGCACTGGAAAAGAGGGCAGCTGCTGGTCAGTGTTACTTCAGAGAACCACAGAACAGTTTAGATGGGTAAAGCCCTCCAAGATCATCAGATCCAAGCATTAACCCAGCACTGTCAACTCCACCATGGAACCACATCTTCAGTGCCACATCTACATGTTTTTTATAAACCTCCAGAGCTGTGATGCAATCACTTCCCCAGGCAGCCTGTTCCAAGTGTGGGCATGCTCAGGCTGCAGAAGGGAACGATTTCATTAAGTTTCAAAGCTGAGAAGGTGGTAAGGAGGTGAGGAGGGCGAGGACAACAGAGACAGCAGCCAAGGATGAGAGGGAGAGCCTGAAGGGGAAGGCTGTTCCAGCACAGGCTGTGATGAATGCACTCAGTAAAGAGCACTGTCAAAGGGAACAGCCCAGGATCAGCCTGTGCTGATGGTACAGACACAGCTCCAGACTCCCAAGTGCCACAGATTCCCTTCAACAAACACAACACTGGCACAGCTCCCTGTCCTCCTTCAGCTCCTGACAGCTGTCATCCTCCCCTCAGCCCACCAGCAGGACCTGTGGGGTGCTGTCAGATCCATTTCTACTCATTTCCAATGTGCCTGTTGCAAGAATGGGACATGAGAAAATCCGCATTGTCTTTTTTATTTGTTTTTAAAATTAATTGCAGGAGCTGTGTAAGAAGTACAGCAATCTTCAAAGCTCCACATACTATCTTACCTGTGGACACTGCTGAAGGCTCGTGGGGAAACTAATCAGTTTTTTTCCCAGACTGACTTTTCTTAGTTCCAGCCTGGATTTTTCCCAGGCTGGGAATCTTTCTCAGAGACAAAACAAGGGAAGGCAGAAAGAAAACACAAATAGACACCTGGTGTTGACCACAGAGCTGTGTGAGTGATGTTTTGCAGAGAGCATGTTTTCAAAGAGGTGCTGCTTTCTTTGACCAATTAGTCTTTTCTATTTTGTTTTTTTTGTGATCTCCCTTATATAAATGCCATGGCTTTTCAATAAATCATTCCTTGCTGCTGGGAAGAGGAGTCATGTTGCTGTGTTCTTCTGCTGTTTCCCAGCCCCACAGTGGCACTTACCCAGATTCTTTCTTCCTTAAGGAGACACTTGTTTCACCCATTTTGATTGATCCAGATAAATCCATATAGCATTTGCCATATTCTCCTGTACAGAAACAGTTTCAGGAGTTCCCTCCAGCACTCACAACTACTGCATCTGTGTGCTCCAGAAACAGCTTCTTCCCCACAAGACTCCCATCAAGGAAGGAGCAACACTTCTCTTTGCAGATGAAGAAGTACAGATATTTTAAATAAAATCACCATTCTCTCAGGTCAGCAAATGTTGTAGGCATTGGCTGCATTTCAAATTGACTCTCATGGGCTCCTACAGCTGTGGGGCACAGTGAGAGCCACCCAAGGTGTCACACTGGGCTCCTCACAGAAAGGGAAGCAAACACATGGTGGGACATGGCCACAAAATCAAATTAATGGTTCATAATTCTGCTGAAACTTTAAGCAAAGTCCATTCTCTCTAGACAAAATCCTTTGGTTCTTCCTGCCAGATTCTCCCTTCTCCTCCCGCTGCTCCCTGCATCCTCTCACATCTGCAGTAAATGAGGTCAAGATCCAAGATCCTACAGACAACCACTTCCTTCCTGGAATGGCCCAGATTCAGCCAGAGCTGCTCTCAGCTCCCAGGCAAACTGGGAAAAGGGGAAAGAGGAGGATATAATGTAATTAAAGCCAGCATTGCCCAGGGACAGGGTCTGCTATCCAAGGCTGCACACGTGGCCTTCAGTTGTGTTTGCAGATCTTTGAGGGATTCTCTTGCAAGTCCTGCCTGTGGTTGCCATGGAGTGCATGGAATGCCCTTTGCCTGCCCAGCAATGCTCTGCCCTTCAAAGCAATAAACAAACAAATGGGAGCCACCAGCAGGTAAAATCTTCCACTGCATCTCCAGCACTGCAGACTCATCTCTCCTGTAAGATTCATTCTCCAAAAGCCCTTCCTTGAATTTAGCCTGCATGAAGGCAGCACTTACAAACTCAATGAGGCTTTATTTCTGAAAAAAAAAAAAGGAAATCCATTTTTTTTCCCTTCCAAACTACCCTTGCAAGATGCCTGACAGTAGCTGCTCCTGCTCTGAGCAATTCCCTTGCAGAATGGCTACATGGAGGAACAGAGGGTTTGATTCTGCTCCCAGGACACTGAACAATCCACAGCATTCCTAAATGCCTTTCTGACTTCTCTGTAGGATGCTGCTTTCCTTACAAAGATCAGCCAAGATTAAATTCAGTGGGGACAGGGCCTAAAGAAGAGCTGCAGGGAAGAATGTTCACACCAGTATTTAATTTTAATTTACACTTGGCTCAATTCAAGGTGCTTATGCTCTATGGTACACTGGAGCTTCTTGACATCCTCTGGCATATTTTTGTTACCTGAAAATTGACATAGAGAGAGATTCCTCAAAAAGTACAGTAATTCTTTTCTTAAAGGGAAGATTCCAAAAAAGCATCAGAATTGTCAACCTGCTCTGAAGGAGACAAAAACATCA
This sequence comes from Oenanthe melanoleuca, assembly GCF_029582105.1. Lineage (NCBI taxonomy): Eukaryota > Metazoa > Chordata > Aves > Passeriformes > Muscicapidae > Oenanthe > Oenanthe melanoleuca. The sequence goes on from NC_079351.1 coordinate 4,634,505, forward strand.
ATTTTCCTTTCCTTGGACAATTATGTACTCAGCTTTAATAAACCAGCAGATTTTAGACAGAGCCTCTGGTTTAGGCAATGGTCTCATACAGCAGAGTCACAGAATCACTGAGGTTGGAAAAGGTCTCCAAGATCACCAAGTCCAACCTGTGCCAAATCCCCACCTTGTCACAGAGCACTGAGTGCCACATCCAGACCTTCCCTGGACACCTCCAGAGACTCCAGAGCTCCCTGGACACCTCTAAATGCTAAATTACCCTTTCAGTGAAGAAATTCTTCTTGTTCCCTGGGAGACCTTTACCTTGCCACAACCTCACTGCCCATAAATGTGCCCACATGAGGAATTCTGCTCTGAACAAAGACAACACTTGTCCTCAAGACGTGTCTGTGCCACTGCCAATGTTCTTTCCAAGCTCCAGAGCAAGTCAGTCCCCCTCCTATTGTTCTGTTTGTTTGTCTATCTAGGACAGCAGCTCTCAGTAAACAGGTCCTGCAAAGAGCCCTCCTGTAATTCTGACAGCACATGCCACCCGTGACTCACGGATCTATTACCCACTCCTGGTACCCAAGCCCTGCTTGCCTGGGTGTGTTATCAAAACACAGCCAAGGGAGATTTCAGCTGGCATGGCAAAGCCACGTGAAACAGGTACATTTCCTCTGCCTCCCAATCTGCAGCTAATGGGGAGCCTGAGAGACAGACAACAGATGCTATCAGCAGCACTGGAATACATCCCTGAAGGAAAAGAGGTCACTGGGCAGAGTTACAGAACTTGAAATCTCTTCTTCTCTTTTGATCTGCTCTGTGCACACAAATCTGAACTGTCTGCTGCAGCCACATTTTACTTTTTTTACATTTTTTTCAATTTTACATTTCACTAAAACAAAGCACACTTTTTATGTGACAATTTATTGAGGGTGATTTGTATAAAATAATCACGTTTTAAGAATTAGAGCTGCCAGAATGGGAACACACTGTTCCTGTAACCTAAGTAAGGCTGAGTACATTTTATTTTCTCTCTGCCTTAAATTAGGATCCTCTGTTTTGGGGAAAAAAACCCAAACCAAAACAAACAGCAAAACCCAAAAAACTGCACTTGGGTTGTTACAGTAGTAACTGCAGAGGTCTAACTTGCTTTTATATTCTAGCTTTACTGCCAAGGAGCACACATAAAAGTTATGTGATTGTAGCTTTTTCTCTGTTGATGCGTTTATCTCCATTTATAAACCCCAGAGATTCATCAGGCCTGGGTAGCCTGAAAAGAGGGCCAGAGAAAGGAAGGGAACACATCACCACTCAGGGAAAATTCCAGGAGAGCAGGTTGGTGAATATGGAAGCCACCCCTGTGTCTGTAACTATTTCTTTACAGCTGCATGAACAAGTTTTGGTGGCAAGTCAGACACAGGAAAAATCAGGTAACTTCAAAAAGCAAGCCTAATTAAAAGATATTACAGCACTGAACACTGGGCACTGATAAATTCACTCCTAAATGTGAGCACCAGAAAATAGCAAGAAACTGCTTTGCTGAGGAGCCTCCAAACCCAAACCCATGCCTGCAGAGATTTCTGTGTCTAACAGCATCTGCATGGACCAAACAGAGCTACATGTACCCAAACCTTTGTGTTAATCTTTTAAAAACAGAGGCAGTGAAAAAGGTGGGTGATGGAACATCTCTTGAAGAAATCCTGGAATTTTAATGCTCACATTCCTTCTTGTGACCTCCTCTGTAAACTGCCCACAGCCCTGAACTGCTCTGGACACACTACTATGAATGCAATAGGCAATACTGAACCTGTGAAGATTGTGAATGATGTCAAAAATTAAATTAAAATGCCCCAAGACACGAAAATCAAACCTTTCTTCATTTATTGAGCAGTGCATTTACTGTGATGCCTTCAGGAGGCATGTCAGAAAAAAGGATCAGAAAAACCAACCCACCAGTAATGAAGATTTTACTCTTGCTATCACACACAGCATGGCTCTCCACTGTCAAGTAATGTCAAAAAACCATTAATGTATTAAGTCAATATACTTTTAAAATATCAATATATTAAAATAATATCTTTTAATGTAACCTTGAGGCCAATGTACCCTGTCAAATCATTGATCAATTCTCTGCATGTGGGAACTCTTAAACATGGGAGTCAGCATTTTATAAACACAGAGGTATGGAGCACCACTACTTGGGTTTATTTGGGAGGGAGAAAAGTGTCCTTATCCCCGGAGACCTTTTGTTTAGAACACTTAACAATTTGTATTCAACACACCACTGCTTCCCAAGCTGAGTCCCATGGAAGCAAATTGACTGCTGGGCTTCCTTTTTACACTGGTGGTTGTCCATTCTCAGGCCTTACAGCATTCTGCTGCCTGGGGCTTTTGGGAGGATTTGGGGAGGACAGGACAGGACAGGACAGAATTCTTCATGTTCTTTCCCTCCCATTTCCAGGTCACCTGCACAATTCCCACCATGTGCCCCTGCTCAGCACAGGATGGGGTCCTGCAGGAGCTGGCCATGTGCAAAAAGGTGATTATTCTGTGTCCACATGGAAGGAGAAGCACTGGAGAGCTGGAAAGCACTGCAGGCTGAGGGCAGCAGCAATTCACAGGCTTGGAAAATTATGTGGTGTGGGCTTTACCTTTTACACTCCTGTTAACTCTGATTTTCATGAAGTAGGTGGTGTTGCTACAGCAACTGTCGTATCACATCATTTCTGCTGTCTCTGTCACAGGGATCATCTTATTTTATTTTAAACTCAGATATGCAGCTTCTCTTCATCTATTCTAAAGCCCTCTGTATTTTGGATATGAAAAAATTATAGAAAATAGAGCTGTGTCATATAAATCGCATTTTTTAAAAATGTAGCAAAGCTTACAGAACATTTTTATTTGTTCTCCTTTGACAAATGCAGAAGGAATAAAGAAAATGGGCACTGGCAGATTTATGGTGCTCCAGATTTTTCAGAAATAAATTAAGAGCTGGTCTCATGAAGAAGATGTTTCCTGTCACCTTTAATGTACAGAAGCCAACCCTGTGTTCCTGTGCACCTCAGCAGAAGTAACTCATCTATTCAGGTAAAAACATTTTGCTTCCTCATGCCCAGGCTATTTAGGCACCTGCATTCCACAAACTCACACCCAGCTCAGATGCTGCTGCCCACCCACAACACAAGTCCAGCCCTCACCTGCTTTACCTGCAGCCTGAAAGAGGCACCCACTGAAGCACAAGTCCCAACACACCCTTACCTGGTTCAGAGGGTTTGTCCAAGCTGCCAGGGATGAGGTGGTCACCCAGCTTTGCTCACTAACCCCAGAATTTGGCTCTACCTTCTTGGCCTCCATTTTGCTGCCTGGAAAAAGTCTTTGAGGGTTCAATGCACAAGAAAAAAAATCAATAAAATCCTGATGATGGAAAGGATCTCTTCAATTTTTGTTATTAAACATGCATTCCAATGTGTGCAGTCACAGATCTTCCTTTGAAAAATATAAACAGCAATGTGGAACAGTAGTAAATATTCAGTTACACCCTTGGGCTACTCAGGAAATGAAAGAAAAGCCCTACCTATAGCCAAAGGTTATTTCACAGACCACTCAGCCAGCACAGCCCAGACATCCAGATCAAGCTCTGCCATAGCCTGAGCTGAGGAATATTTTGATCTGCTTCTTTCTGAGCATTTCCAAAACAACCAGAGCAGTCACCAAATTACACCTCAGTGCTCCAGACAGGTCCTGGGCAGACAGAAATCTGTCAGTGTGGATCCAGCCTGTGGCAAGGACTGTACCTAGTGCACCTGGTTAATGGCAGGTACAGAATTAAGATATCAAAAGGCCCTTCAGCTCCTTCAATTGCTTTGCAAACTTCATTTCAGTGCCCCCAGTACTTGACAGTTGTTCTTCAGCTGATTTCCCAAAGAAATGAGCTTTGTGCAGTCCAGCTGTGCACATTTATCCAGCCCCCTCCCAAAACCTTGGGAAATTGTTGGCCAGTTTCCAACAAATCTGGCAGGAAGGCATCCACACGTGCTACCAACAAGCTTTGTGAAAACAATGTAAATGAAAGCTCTTCCCCCCTGGCTGCAGGAGCCTTGCTACCTCACAGAACCCACAGAGGTTGTGCTGCTCATGGAGACAAGTCCTCGGGCAGGAGGTAGGAAGCAAAAAAAGAAAAATATTCCCCAAGTCACTGTTTGTTAATGGCAGTTCAGAAAGGCATTCCATCCTCTTGCTCTCTACTGGAACTGAGAATATCTCTTCACTTTATCCTACCCACTCATTTACTATTTTCAGTAATCATGAGCAAAATGATTTGTTTCACAACTGCACTGTCACTTGACAATCCCTCTGAATCCCAAGCAGCCACATCTGGTATTGATAGCCGTGCACATGGTCTGCCTTAAAAATCAATGCAGAAGACAGTCAGATGTGGACAAGCCAGCTGTCTGCTATCATCTGAGCATTCATTTATTCTTATAATACGTACTGAAAACCAGAACTGTACTAGAAAGAGCTTTTTATGTTTTATCCCCAGCACTTATGCAAGCAATTTAAGCCTTCCAACCAAGACACAGTAGGAGTGTTTGGGAATCAACAAATTCGCTGTGGCAGTGATGAAACATTCATTACTGGCTTTGAAGTAAGGAGGGGTTTGGTTGGAGGGGGAATTTCTTTTATTTGCTGAAGATTCTGTTAAAATGTGGACAAAGAGCTGGTTGAGGTACCCTGGGTAGGACTCAGCTAAGAATCAGAATGCTGTAGACTGATGGTCTGTCCCACCTGAGGGATGCAATCCTGGTGTGTTTTCAGTGTGTAAGGTCAGAGATCCCCTCTGCCCCTCTCCCCCCTGCTGCTATTGCCACGTTACACACCCACAGCTCCTCAGGCTTGGGGAAGAACGGGTTAAACTCAGCCAAGAAAAAAACACCAGCAAGAGAAACACCTTTCCTCTTTCTGCTTAACTGGATAATTGGAGAGCAGGAACCTGCTTGATGAGTTTCAGCAGCTCCTCGAGATCAGTCAGGGCTGTTTCTGAGAGAGGCTCAAGCTGCCAACTGGATAAACACCAACAGGGCACCCCTTGCTAAGGCTTCTGATAAATAAAAATTTCCAGGAGGCAATGAAGCAGTTTGTATTCCAAAGATCCATCCAAACCCAGTAAAAGCAGGGAGTTGAAAAGGCAGAGTATTTTATAGATGTTATAAACATAAAGCTGTCTTACAGTCAGAATAAATAGATGAGTTTAAAAGAAAAGAGAAAGACTAAATAATTTTTTACTGCAGTGGAGAGAGCGCAACAGTAAAATTCAAATGAATAAATTAACAGGTTCTGTCCTAAGAATTTCCCAAGGAAATTCTAGTCCTGCTCTGTTCAATCCTTTGGGCTTATTGCTTGATACCATTTATAAAGATTTTATTCAAGTACTTAGTACTTTGGAGTCCAGGTGGCTGAAATAAAAGTAGGCAAGGATTGATTTTCACCTAAGGATTATCTTGTCCTACCTCTATCAGATGTGTGCAAGCACGTGAGTTAAAAAACCACAAACAAACAGAACCAAACCCTGGTAAAACCCTGCTGTAATTTCAAGCCAGTCCCAGCTGTACAATCACCAAAGCAGCTCCTATGGCAATCACTGTCCATATTATCATCTCCATTTCTATTTATTCCCATCAGTGTTTCAATTAACTCAACACCACAGCTGGTAAATAGGCATTTAGACATGCTGGGTTTTGAGATCAAGACCCAGAGCTCTGCCAGTTGACTCCAGACAACAAGCTGGGCTTTCTCCCAGGTTCCCTCCACTCTGAGGATGCAGGGAATACTAAGAGGAAGCAAAAATATATTTATATCCTAATATAGATTTGGGGAAAAGTATTTCAGCTTTGCCAGTGTTGATCTGTTCAGACACAGCTCGAAGTTTTAGATGAATTAACCAAAACTCCACAATTCAAGGTTCAATACCATCCATCAAAAACCAAACCAACCAAACCCCTGCACACAGTTTGGAAGATGACAGGAACTGCCCCTCACCCTCATGTTTTGTACCCCTTCCCCAAACATTATGTCTTTCTGTACTGCTTTTTCCTATATGAGTGCTCTTGGAGATGTTGGGGTTTCAAACCCAGAGCCAACTTTCCAAAACACCCTGCATTTTGAAAAGCCCACTTTTGTTTCACAGAGAAATAAAGGACTTTGCATCATAAAGCCTTTATCCCCCCCCACAAACTCAAAGCTTCCCATACAGTTAAAAATCAAATCCAGCTTTATTTTCCTGCATGAATCAGGCTGCATGCAAACAGCTTCTAAGGAAGGCAGCTTGGGGGGGAGAACTGAACTAAAGGAAGAAATCCAGAGAAAAGAAATTCTTCTAACAGCAAACTCCTATTTTCCCAAGACATTTGCGAATATTTTCATTTTAAGGCTAGAGGAAAGCCACCCCCTTCCACCCCAAAAGAAGTTTTAAATATTGTAAAGACACACAAGGACACACTTTATTATTTTAACAATTACTGCTATTTTCAGGGCTCCAGCACAGTTACTTCCTTCCATAATTGGACTTCAATCAAACCCTAGTGAAGCTTTTGATCTTGGAAAGAGTAACAACACAGCTCTGTTATCAGCACAGAGGGGGAAAAGAGTAGGACATCCAGCATTTTTCAATAAAAGAAAGTTAATTGCTTTGACTTATATTTATCAAAGGTCACAGCTACACAGTTCTGAGTGCACACACATAACAGTGCACACTGAGAAATCTCATACAGACTGGACAAAGTCTTGGGGTTATATTATCTATGTGCATTAAAAAAAAATAAAAAAAGAAGAAAAAAAAAAAAGAAGAAAAAAAAAGAAGAAAAAAGCAGCAAAACAATGCTAGATTACTATCCAAATATACCCCAGTGGATGTCCTGCCAAAGAGCAAATATGTGGCTGTAAGCTCCAAAGTGAAATAAAAGCTTGGCCAGCAGCCCAGAGCTTCACTGTATTTTGCTCAGCCAGCCATAATCTGGCAGAACAGAGTGAACACATTTGCAGCCACGTGATGGAGGAGCCCGTCGGGCCAAGCTGATTTCCTTGTGTTGCTTAAATGTGATCTTCAGACTGTACACACCAGCAGCTTGGGAAAACGTGAGAAAGGGGGAAACAACCAGCCACGGGCTGCAAACTGAAGGGCAGCAGAAAAAAAATTACTTGAGGAGTTTGCTTAAAGGTTTGGTGGATTTTAATGAGGTGTTTAATGAGGCTGAGCACCCAGGTTCAGCTGGATCTCCTCTGGAGTCACACACCACCAGATCCTGCAAGGATGCACAGCCTGAGAGAACCTGGTTTGGAAAAGGCACTGGAAATTTGCTGCATAGGACTGAGAGCTATCCATCAGGGTTTCAAAAATGCAAAATGCTGAGTGATTTTGAAGTCCACATCCAGACATCCCTTGAACAGCCACTCTTCACCTCAGAGAGAGAAACACCCACAAAGTGAGACACAACCTGGCCAAAGGATCCAACCTGAAAAACGTGGGATGACAGCTACCCCCACGATCAGGCATTATATTTTGATAGTAGTGATAATAATGTTTTTAAATAAGTGACTTAGGGAGAGACAAACAGCATCCCTGGCCAGCACCAGAGCTGCACATGAGCCCTGGGAGCAGATTACATGTGGATGCAGAAAGAAAAGCCCCCAAACACAAGCCCTCAGAAGAACATCCCTGCTGCAGATAAGAGCAACTGGGCTGAAGCAGTCACCAGAGCACGTAAGAAAAGTGAGATTTGTTTACTTTCTAACAGAAATAAATTGATAAACCAGACACGTGCAGCACCTGGTGAAATGGGAGACGCACACGAGTTGACAATTACACCTCCAGCTCTTCCCTTCTCCTTGGCTAATGGCTCCTCTGCACGTGTTCAGAACAGCTTCCAGACAGAGACTACCACAATTCTCAACAATGACATCAACCGTGTCGCACTGAGAAAATTGAGCAGATAAGAGATTCTGGAAAAGTGCTGCTTAAACCTGCTGATGAGCACGGTCCAAGTGAAAGACCAGCCCTTCTGGGGGCAGCCACATGGTTATGGATGCATCAACATCAGGCCTTGGAGCCTGGACAATCCCTGCCCTGATTTTTTAAGTGCCAAGGCACCCACAGGCAAGGTGTTTCAAGCAGACACCCAAAGCACAGCTGCCCAACATGTGTTATGAAGGCTTGTGGTTTAACCTCCTCAGAAAGCAGAATAACTTTAAATTTGCTGCACTCTTCGCCAGTTCTCTCATGCAAGCATAGAGTTGAGTGATGCAGGTGTTCACAAGGTCAGCTTCCTGCTCCATTTTACTCAAAAAATGCTCCATTACTTTAGAAACAATTCAAAAAATGTTTTCCCACTCCAAAAACACCCTCTCCTGGTGAGCAAGTCCTGTGGCCTCTTGCCTTTGTGACTTAGTAGAGTAACACACATTAACAGCACATGGCTGAGGAGCATGACACAATCTAGATGTGTGATTTATTAACCTGATCTGTTATTTATGCTCTTGTCCTCCAAGAGAATCAATCTTCACTACAGGCAAGGACATAACTCAGTTTTCAGTGGTTAGTCTTTCGTGACTGACCTGCTTGGGTAACCCAGGTCCCTGGAAAAGTCTGGAAAACCAGAGTAGGAATTAAACAAGGTATGTGTAGTTTGACTTCCCAAAGTCTTCACATTCTTTACTCATCAGAGCAGTGATCACCCAGCTGGAGAGGGCTGTGATTCTGTCCACCCTTCCTCGGTACTCCACCCTCAGCCAGCAATAAGCAGAGAGAATTGGGCTGTTTCACAGGGCAAGCCCAGTGTGTAAAAAGGATACACCAAATCAAATTATCTCAGGATGAATGCAGCACCAAAAACAATACAAACACAAAAACCCAAAACCATTGAGCAAACATATACCACTGTGAGAATTTTCCTTTGACACTGATATGCTGCTGTGGTGTACTTCAAACAACAGTGAGCTCAGCACTTGCAGTTATTTCAGATCTGTATCTGCTTTTTCACTCTTCAAAAAAAAAAAAAAAAAAAAAAATGCAGCATTTCCCAATAAACCTTCTCCAACTTAATCCTGAGGAAGCAGGAAGAAACTCTCAAGTGTAGTTTCAAATAGTTTTTTTATTTTTAGAGACATTTAATATTGAATATGTCACAGCCAGACCAGATTCTTGGACTTCAGATTAAGTGTTACCTTTATCAAAAACTAAAATGTTGCCATGCTGTGCTGGAAACAGAACACAGGGACACAGAGAGGTTCTCCCAGGTCTGTAAATCCCTACCAGGGATGTGTGGGGGAAAAGAACAGGGCAGTGCAGCCAGCAGTGCTGCATGACACCGAGAGCGGGTTGTGTCACTACAGCTCTGTCCTGACACACCCAGCTTTTACAGCACTGTACTGTACAATTCACAACGCCAAGAAACTCAACATATCTAATCTGGCAGAAAAAAAACGAAGTCATATCAGGTTAATCATATTCTTAAATTGCACAACTTTGGAAAGCCAGCAGCAAAACAAATCTTCCCCCTCACTTGTGCTCCCCCAGCCCTCCTGCAGTGCACGTACCCTGCCACGACCTACTTTCCCCCTTTGATCCCTCAACATTTTTAGCCCACTCTCACCCTGGCCTGCTCCTCCCTGGCTCCTGAGCTCCCTGCAGCCCAGAGCACGGTGGCAGGGTGGAGGTTTCCCGGCCAGAGCTGGGTGGGCAGGGCGGGATGCGCGGCGGGATGCGCGCACAGGGCGCTGCAATAACTGCGATAAAAGCCATCAAATCTCTCGCAGATCACTGCAAGGTGCTTTCAAACCAGGCAGCACAGCTGGGGTGACTGGTGCACAAGAGGAAAAGGATACAGCAAGGATGCATAAAGTTGAGAATTTTTTTCAGTAAAATAACAGTGCTTGGCTTTGGAGAGGATCAAGACCATTCCACTGCGTGGGATCAGAACTTTCAAGATCTTGCTTACAAACCTTACAACCAACTCGTTTTCTAAATTCTCTTTTTCAATAAAACCCCAGAGTCTCATCTAATCACAGAACCCGAGAACTGAGGAGTTGCAAAGAAGAAGAATGGTGGAAAAAGCTTGTGACTCCCCTCCCTCCAACACACACTAAACCAATTAAATTTGGTTTCTTGCAGATTCTTTTCTCAAAGTGAACTGGCATCTTATGGTGTCTAAAAGGGTGTCAGCTTTTCTAGAAGCATTTCACACAGATCAGGCATTTTAAAGGTCTTATATACCTTTTCTGATGTAGAGAATGCACATTTGCTTTACCCTTCCTGCTTAGCAACACACTCCCATCCTATATCTACTCATATATCCACTCATTTTCATGAAATTTTAGGACTGTAATCAATTCTTCAAAATCACAACTTTCTTGCTACATTTGGTTAAAATCTGTTGATACAACCAAATACCAGCAAGCAGGAACAGGCAAGAAGCCATACACACCAAGCATGACCAGCTTGGGTTTGTTTTCAAAGAAAACTGGTAACAAAAAAATACCCCAATGCTCATCTCTCACAGCAAGCAAATGCTGCAGGAGTTAAATTTCCACCATGCAGCACAAAGACAGGCAGCAGTTGGGGGCCCTTCAAATTCATTTAACCCTCTCTGCTGTGATGAGGAACAGGATTGGGGTTTGAGTGCTTAGTTCCTACTTACTAAGCATTACCAGGGCAAGAACATAGATGGTTTTTTGAAGGGGAATTCTTGGTGGAATAAGACTCATTTCCAAATGTTGCAATGGTGAGTTGGTAAAAATGACTGAATTGTTTTAAGCCATCTCTGCTTCAGTGCAAGCCTTGAGCCTGTGCTTTCTGTCCTGCAGCCTTGTGCAGCGTGATCTTCTACAAGAAGGTTTAATGCTGTTATTTCAACAACTTCGCTGTCCTGAAAAAATTGATTGCTCCATTAAATGCATTTCTGCAGTATTCTGTGAAGTTTCACATTAATGTTCCTTCATTTTCTCCCAAATGCAGCTCACAGTTTCCTTCCTCCTCACATGTAATTTCTGTTGGAGCGCTTTCACCTTGCCATGAGTGCTGAGTGACCAGCTCACCTCAAAGGCACCAATGGCCACATAGACATTAAGTAGGCAGGAAGGCCTTTGCAAGTGTTTAAAATGAAACTTAAGAGCCAATCACTGCCACACAAATTAATTGATCTTGCTGTGGACAGAGAACCTCGTTCTTTCATTTGTTTATTAAATTCAGGAGAACCAACCAGTTCTGTAATGAATTACTTAATCTTTGACCTATTGTCCATAGCCATGTTCCAGAACAAAGAATTTACAGCAAGCTGAGCTCCCTAAGGCTAATTGGAAAAGAATGCCTTTTTTTTTTTAAACCATTCTCCATCTTCAACAAATCTTTGCCAAACTCTGTATTTTTGCCTTTCTGCTTTACAACTACATATTTAAGGATGACATTTGGTCACAGGTGAATTATTGCTCCAGTTCACTGCAGCTTCTGCTTGTAGAAAACACATACTAATGAACCCATCTGCAGGGACCTGTTTTGAGTGCTAATCTACATTTGTGTTCCAGCTAACAAGGAGCTGAGTTTTCTAGAACCCTAATGGAATTTGGATTTTGTTATTTCCTCCTACAACAGCCATACACCAAAACAAAGAGCTCCAAGATGCTCAGTGCCTGTTTTCATTAAATTGAAAGTAATATGAACAAAAAAATGATGCCAGTGGGATGAAGAGCTAGAGCTGTTTCTCTCAAAGTTGAGCAGAGAACCCTGAAGCAAGAGCTTGCCACATCAGAGGAGCTGAGCAATGGTGTTGGAGGGTGCACAACAAAAATCTGGCCCAAGTTTAGCCCTGGCAAAACTTAGTTGAGAGAATGGGACAGGGAAGCAGAACTGTACAACAGCTTCAAGCGTGTCAGAAATGTGAGAGGCTGAACAATATTTTGTATTTGTTTAAAACCTCATGGATAGCACCTCAGTCATGCACAGCTGAAGTGCAGTGAAGAGCACCAGAATAAAAGAAGAAAAACAAAAAAAAAAAATAAATGTTGCGAAATTTCTTTTATGCTGCCTTACCCACCTGTGTTAGCTCTCCACACTGCAGTTCTCAAGCTCTCAGGACCAAATTCAGCATTGTGATAAACAGAGAGCTTCTTTATCATCATTTGTTCATTTAAAAAAAAATAATACAAGCTACAAAAAACACCTGTCATCCATTCATTTTGACACAATTGTGCATTTTACACTCATTTTCTATACCATGTGATTATAAGTATAACTTAGTCCATTAAGTGGAATAGATTAGAGGTTTAAGTAAATTGTTTTTTTCAGAGCTTTCATTATCTACTTAAGATCAACCCACAGTTTTTCTTGAAAACAACTTAGCTGAAATATTTTTTTCTGCTCGCCAGTCTTCTGTGAAATTCAGACAAAATATTGAAAATATATTTTATTTGTTATGAAAAGAAGACTTAACAAAAGAAAGAAAAAAAAAGAAGTGTATGCTCATCTTTTATGTGATATAAGTACTAAACAGCTCCACAGTGTACTGCCAGGCAACCAAACTTGATTTCATAATGCACTAAAGTCCTTTTTACTGATGGCAACTAAGTCCTTTCATCCTGCAACAACTCCACTGAGATCTGTTACCCCCCTAAAAAAAAATTCCAGAAAGACAAATGACAAGAGAGTGACTGGTGACATTTTGCTGCTCCACCTGGGAGGGGACGGAGAGCAGTCAACAAGCTGCCTACCTGCTGAGCAATACAGAAATCAGGGAGACCACATGAGGAGCAAAGTACTTATTGCTGAGATTAATTGGCAAAATCTGGCCTCGGCAGCTTCCACAATTGCCAATTTGCTGTCATAAAAATATGTAGAGATTGAACAATTTAACGTGTTTCCTAGTAGCTTCATCTAATCAGATAATAGTGGTGTCTTTGTATACATCTCCTGATGAGGTCTTCTCTCTTCACTGTAATATATTGTTTTATGAAAGACTTCAGGGTGTACTTGCTCCTTAGAAAAATCAAATCACTGCACTAAGAACCATTCAATCACTCTACAATACACTTCCAGATGGGAAGCAAAGCTCTGAAAAATACATTGCACTTTTCTAAGTAATTGTAACAAGTTTGACAAGCAAGACATCCTTGAAATATCTTTAAGGGGACACAAAAAAATCCCCAAATCCCAGGTCTTCCCTGTGTTCTCTTCCTAAGCCTGGACAGCCCCTCCTTGCACAAGGAGCTCTCCCAGTCCAGCCTAACTCCCCAGACTATTCCATGCTGTTTACTGTTTGAACTCTGAACTAACTTCAACTTCTTTCACGCAGTCAAGCAATTATTTAACCAATAATCAACATTTAACTGTGAATATTAAAATTAGCTCTCTTGAAGGAGACACAGTGTTCTTGCTCCCAGCATTAACAAGCCTGTGCTTTCAGCACTTTTCCCCCCCCGTTATCATGTGACAGGCTATTTTTAATATTTGCCTGAATATATTTTGCATCTCCCTTTGATGCGGGCGAGGTTCAGCGAGGTTTGCCCCTGGACTGCGCTTCCTTGGCACTGCAGGGGCAGTGCAGGGCGCAGAGCAGGGTGCTGCTCTCCATCCCAGCCCGGTTTGGGCTGAGCTGGGCTGAGCACAGGGCAGGGACACGTGCGTGGAGCACATGGTGCTGCAGCACACAGAGCCTCACGTGAGGCTCAATGTGAAGAGCAGCTCCTGGTACCAGCCTGGCCCTGCTGCAGCAGCTTGGTCATTCCCATCCGCACGTGGGAGGCCAGAGGTCAGGAAATTCCCCTGGAGAATTTCCTTCTGGGGAAGAAGGGGTTCCTGCAACACCCAGGGATGGCGTGTAAACAGTGATTAAAGCTTAGGAGAGGATTCCACGCACAGGCTGGCAGCTGTGAATGCTGCCCTTGGCTCTGCCAAGCCGCGCTGGAGGAGGAGGAGGAGGTCACGTTAAACAGCACAGGGAGAGGAAGGCTGCAATACAGGGAGTGCTGCACACACCCTCTGGGGGCTGCCCCAGCACACCTCACCCATGGGGCAAGAACAAGCCCCTGGCAGCTGTGCCCAGCACAAACACAGCTCCAAAAGCCACTGAAACCCACCCAGGGGTGCTGCTGCCAGCCACTGCAGCTCCGTGCCTGGAATGGACATGCTAGGCAGAGTGCCTGCACTGACCAAACTGCATCTCATAAAAATCTGCAGGGCATGGGAGGTGTAAGTACACTTCATATGGAAACAAGTCTCAGCTTTTTGATTAATGTGCCTCTAATTTTACTTTTTTTTAGATACGTTTCTGCAGTGGATTACAAAGCTTGTTCTTCTTTTTTTTTTCTTTCCTAAAATGATGTTTGGTAGTCTAAGGCACCCAGCCATGCAGGCAACACAGACAGAATATCACCATGAGAGAACACAAAGGAGAGAGCTCTCCCAGAGCACCCAACAACCCTGTCCTCCTTTGGAGCAAGGCAGAAACAACACCTGGTTATCACTGTGCCAGCAGCATCCCTGTGACAGCCCCACATCCAAGGCTCTGGTGGCAAACAGAAAATTCAGATCTAAAACACAAATTCCCAAAAACCTTCCAGTTAGGACTCTGTACCAGATCTAGCTGATGCTTCTCTAATTCACACCTTTCAAACCCTTTACAGTGCCTGACCCACCCAACTCCATCAGTGCTACATGGGGAAAAGAGTGAGAAAAAAGCAATAACCAACTAGTTACCTGCAAAATATACACCTTCCCTTTACATGCAAACAGCTAAAAATTACTCCAAATTTCCTCAAGGACTCTGCATTTAAATGGAGATTTACACTCCACTAAAAGACTACATGAGGTGTGTGACAAATGAAGAACCACACAAGTGTGTCTGCAGCAATGGGTGACTCCAAAAGCTTCATAAAAATCTGAAAACCTTTTTCTGAGGAGACAACAGACTCCAACCAACCTACCAGCATCCAATAACTGAGACAAAACAGAAGTTTTAAATGCATCTACACATGACAATGAAATTTGGTTGCCAATACTAAAGAAAATCAAAATACTGTTTTTTATTAACAAAATCAGCACTGTGAAAGATAAATACATGGTTTCACTCTTGAAAGTCATTACCCTGCATCCCTCATCAAAACAAACCCAGTAATTTCTGTAACTACATTCCCTGAACAGAAACGTATGGGAAGGAGGTGCTTGCTTTTTTATTTGCAGATGATAAACTGGTGAGCCTAAACATCTTTCCATTGACCAGATAATCTGATCTGGAAATACAGAATTAAGTTATATTCATACAGATCCTTTCTGTTGCCATTACATTTTTTTTTTTTTAGCAGGGAGAAAGAAAATCAGTGAGGATTTTGGTAATGTCACGTCCACAGTCAGGGTCAGCAGAGCTTTGCTGAGCCTGATGTCACTCAGGGAATGCCAGTGCAGATCTCCTGATCCCTTCCAGACACGGCACAAAACACGTTTGGGCAGCACCACTCTCTCCTACAGACAGAGGAGGCTTGTGCTGTAACACATGCACAGAATTAAATCTCCTCCCCATTAAATCTCCCATGGGCCATCCCTGGCCTGGTGTGGGAGTCCCAGAGTCCCAGCTGGGGCTCCACGTGCAGGGAATGTCCCCCCAGGCAGGCACAGCCAGGGTGGGAGCTGTGCCCACCTGCACGTGGCCCCAGAGCCAAACCTGCAGGGAGCAGAGCAGCAGCACAGGATGGACCCTTCCTCCATCCCTGAGCTCAAACAGGCTCCAACCCCAAGGCAAAACTCAAAAAACACACCAGTGAAACATTTCTTACAGTTACAAACGCCTAAAACATTCAGTTTTCCTGAAAGGAGCAAGATCACATGGAATTAATCTGTATTGAAACTGTATACTTCCTACTACTTATTCTTTGCTTTATTACAGTAACACAAATCACAACACTGTGCATACTGCAATGACAGCTCACACCAACTAAGAATCTTTATGTGACAATTAAAAAAAAAAATCTATTTCAAATGGCTTAAGATATATGAATCAACAGGCTCCATTACAATGATTTTAACACTTACCTCCCTATTTCAATGCAGCATACTTGCCTTGGTCCTTTTATGATAACCCTTAAATGCTCATTTTTACTTTTACTAATTTTTTTTAAAAAATATATGCTGTTAAATTCTCAAACTTGCTCAAATGCTAAACCATGAGATGGTCTTCTCTTCAGTACTGATTGTCAAAGAAAGATTTTCACATGACAGCACATAAAAAGTTCAACAACCTGATGATAAACCAGACTACTATTAATGAAAGTCACACTTCCTATCTGTAATGGAGGACAAGAAAATATTATTTAAGAAGTGAAATGAGCTCCCTTAAAAAAATACAAAACACACGTAACAAAAAAAAAAATCTATTCTTGTTAAGGCAAGATGGTGTTGGGAAAAATATCTGCAAATTTAGATGTTTTATCCTACTCAAGAGACATAACGTCCTTTACAGCAGTAAAAAAGTGCACAGTATGGTAAGTTTGTAACCCTGTGCTGCAAGGGGCTCAGGAAAAACTGGAAAAAAAATCAATGAGTTGAAAAGTCACATAGATAGCTGATTACAAACCAATCCTGACAGGTGATCATTAAAAGCCTGGCTCACTACCAGGCCTCTCTGAAAATAAAAGAGAATGAGGACAGATTATTTGCTTTTAATTTATGTGTGCACAAGTGACAGAAAATGGTGTAGCACATATGCACTATTTTTAAAGCTGGCTCAGAAAAAGCAACGAGTTTCATGTTCTGCTCTTGCCTACTCCAAATACATTTTAACTTTGGACACCCTTATAAGTTATTAGTTAACCATGGAAAGCCTTGAAACTGAAACACAAACCAAAGTCAAATCCACACAAAGTAAAAGTAAGTAAATGAAATCCATGACTAAACACACTTCTGATGGGAGGCCAAGAAGTCTGTTGACAGGTTTGGGGAGCTCTGGGGGACATTTTATTTCTTTTTAATGAGACAGGAACATTGCAGACATTGTAAGACATTTCTATTTCATCCTGCTCCACAACTTTTGCCTCTCTATTTATTTATTTTGCCTCCTTATCAGATGATTCTGACAATGACTTCGCACGCTGAGCATGGCAAACGATCAAGCAGAAGGGAGAGGAGTGGTTTCCTGCTGCCAAGAGCACACTTTGCTCTAGCACACCTCGTGTGAGCAGAAGAGCACAATAAAGAAGTCACTCTCTCATTTTTATTTTTTTTTAAGGAAAAAGGCAAAGCTCCATGTTTCCCAAACTTCAATGTTGACACTCTTCCACTTGCCCATGATCTCAGCCATGCTGGTGTCAAGCCAGAGCAGTTACTCTGGATTTGGACTGGTGTCTCTAAAGGGTTGATCTCAAGTGCTAATAAAATAATAAAAGACTTCCACTGACATCAGACAGACTGGAATTGTGCATTACAAGCAGGCCTTGGACTCCACGGTGTTTTCTTAAGCGTAAGGTGACTACAGACACAAGTTTTGAATTCAGGTCAGAGTTACACTCAGTTTACGCCAATTTAAGCAAGATTATAATGTTGTTCCAAAACTCAGTTCCTGTGGCAAATTTTACTTTGCTCAGTAGAGAGTAAAATTATGGCCAAAATTTCAAGTAAGAAACATTAACCTTTAACTCCAGAATAACTGCCCACTCCTGTTCTCACAACAAATATTGGCTGAAGGAATATTCTCTTTCCCTGCTCTTTTAACACTGTGGCATCCACACCATTCTGTCTGTGAGCTTTTTATTTGCCAACAGCTAAGATACCAACTAAGACAGCCAAGTTTCCTTGGAATTCCCAGAGCTTTCCTTCGATAATTTAAACAAAAATCCTGGTGAAGCAGCTTAGTGATAACTGGAGCTATTGTTTTTATTTGCTGGAGTGCGAGTGACAGGAATCCTCTGGGCTGTAAGCTGCCTGTCAGCTGCACAGGGAAAAGCAGTGATTTACAGTGGGGAGAAGGGGCTCATGCCAAATTCCACAGGGGAGCTCTAAGGGCTGATTTACCTGGTCTGACCGGGCTCTGCATGCAGTTCTGCGACACCATGCCTGGATGGACTGAAGTAGAAGCCCTGCTGCTGAGGTCCATGACAGAAGGTGATGCTGAGGTAGCTTGCTGGAGACCTGACTGGTGTGGGCTAGGCTCGTGCTGGTTTGGGCTGGGTGGAATGCCATTTTCTGAGAGGAATTCTTCCAGGTCCATGTATTCCAACTGGAAAGTGTCTCCATCATATGGCAGTGTCTTGTCCCATAATGTTGGACCCAAGAAAGCTGACTGAGGGACTGTGGTACCAGTGCTGTCATCATCTAACTTCTTCTCTTTGTCTTTTTCTTTACCGAATGCTTAAACAAAAACATAATAAACATGTAAGAACTCAGTAATTAAAACATTAACTACTACTATTTCCATTATTTCTGCTGTACTCTCAGGTGTAAGAAAGGAATAATGCCTTTAAAAATTAAGTCCTTTGACTCACTCTACTTGTAAAAGAATTGAGGGGTCATATCACTGAGGAACTTTGTGGGAACCAACCACGTTTTTGAGATTGCCCTTTGTTTTTAGTTAACAATTCCACTCCATGCACAGCTTTCAATGTCAGCATCAAAATGTACTCAACAGACTCAAAAGTGGACATGAAAGTATTCCAGCAAACTGGAAGCTATTGATATATTCTGTTGAAAAGGAACAGTTTCAGCCTAAAATCCCTGGGATCTTGTAATTCTTCTAAACAAAGGTAACAATCTTGCTAGTCCTGGGACAAGCGAAGTAGTACTGAAATTCTGCACTTCTAAATGTTATTAACATACAGTGGCAAAGGCTGACAGAACACGGTTTTGATGCGCACAAGAGACAACAAAATATTCAAAGGTAGGAGCAAAAAAAAAGTTAAATTGAGGCTTCCTCATTTCTACAGCTCCCAGCGATTTCAGTGCACGATCTGTACGGGAAACGCCTGATTTCTCTGCAAGATCTGCAAGAATCTGAACTCCTAAAGCTTCCTGTCAGCTACCAAGCCTTCGCAGCATTTTATTTTTAACCTCATACAACAGCCCCGGTGAAATCCTGCGAGCAGCTTGGCAGTGGAACTCGGAAAGACGAGGAGACAGGAACTGCGAGCCCTTCCCTCGGTCTGTGCCTTTCGTGCGCGCTCGATCCGCTCGCCATACGCGGTGCGGCCGCTCCCGAGCCGCCTCCGCTTCCCGGGGAAGCCGCAACTTTCTCCCGCCGAACCGGGGGACGCGGGGCCGGGAGCGGTTTGCTGCGGAGCCTGGGATGGGGATCCCGGTCCCGACACCCGAGGCACCGAGCGCCCTGGGCATCCATCCCCCGGGAGCGGCGACGGGAGCGGCGATGGGAGCGCCGAGCGCGTCCCGTTAGCTCCGGCAGAGCGCCCCGAGCGCCGTCCCGGGGCTCCATCGCCGGGGCGAAGGGAACACGGGAAAGCGATGCCGCGGCTCCCGGGGGACGGCGGGACCGGGGCGCGCCGCGAGGGGTCCCGGGGAAGCCTCACCGTCTTCGTGAGCGAGCGGCAGCTTGAGCGGGTTTTCCAGCAGGGACTTCAGCACGCCGTAGGTGGGCGGCAGGAACTGGGGGTTCAGCGGGAGCGGCCGCGACATTGTCGGTGGGGGCTGCCCGCGGCGGCGGGGAGGGGGCCCGAGGGGGCAGCTGCGCGGCGAGCGGTTCCTTCCCCCTTGCTGCGGCCGCTGTCGCGGCGCGGGTGAGCCGGACGCGGGGCCGGGCCGAGCGCCGGTGGCGAGGCGCGCTGGGGCCGCGGGACAGGGCGCGGACCGGGCGCGGGTCAGGCCCCTCCGCCGCGCAGCTGCTCCGCCGCCGCCGCTCCCGCCGCCCGCTCTGCGCCGCTCTGCGCCCGCCCGCCCCGCGCCCACGTGCAGCCGCAGCCGCCGCTGACGTCACGCCCGATAACGGCCCCGCCATTGGCGCGCCGGCCACGCCCCTCCCCGGTACCGGCCACGCCCCCCCGTGCGCCCCGCCCCGGCACGCGCGCGGCCGGTACCGAGGGTATGGGGGGGAACCCCAGGACACCCGCCCCAAACCCCCCGCGGGCCGCAGCGCCTCCCCGGTAACCGGGAGGAATGTGTTAATGAGATGTTAATGAGCCTGAACGTCTGACCCCGCTCGGGGCATCCGAGTGTGGAACTGCCCGGGGGAGCCGCCACACACCCTCGGGGGTCCCACCCGTGCTAAAGGAACGGCCGTGGGTTTTCGAGCGTTTCCCACCGAGCTCTCCCCGCCACTGTGCCGGGTGTCACCGCGGTGGCAGCGCTGTCACCTGCACGAACCGGGCTCTCACCACCTCACAGACTCCTTGGGGCTGGAGGGGACTGCTGGAGATCACCCAGTCCTGGCAGGGTCGCCCAGAGCAGGCGGCACAGGAACATGTCCAGGTGGGTTTGGAACATCTCCAGAGAAGGGAGACTGCACAGACTCCCTGGGCAGCTGTTCCAGGGCTCTGCCACCCTCCATGGAAAGAAGATTTTCCTCATGTTGGGGTAGAACATCTTTTGTGGTTTAGTTTATGGCCATTTTTCCTTGTCCTGTCACTGGGCACCACCAAGAAGAGTCTGGACCCATCCTCCTGGCTCCCACCTTGAATATACTTATATGTATCGATGACATCCCCTCTCAGTCTTCCCTTCTCCAGACCAAACAGGCCCAGCTCCTTTTAGACTCTTCTTGTAAGAGATGCTCCAGGCTCCAAATCATCTTTGTGGCCTCTGCTGGACCCTCTCCAGCAAGCCCTTGTCTCTCTTGTCCTGAGCAGCCCAGGATGGGACACAGGGTGGAGTAGAGAGAGAGGTCACACTCTTCCCAGTTTGCCCCAGGATCCCACTGTCCTCCTGGCCCCCAGGACACACTGCCAGCTCATGGGCAACTTGTTATCCACTAAGACTCCCAGGCCCCGTTTCTGCTCAAATGGGACCTTCCTCCCCGCTCACCCTGATCCTCGCTCAAGCACGGTTGGTTTCCCATCTGCTCTAGTCTTCAGCCCATGCAGGCTGTGCAAGAACTGCATTCATTCCAGAGTAACTTCACCCTTCAGGTGCCTGTGGACATCTGTATCTCCCTTCTTCCCACTTAGGTTCTCTTTTGGATCACACTTTGCAAAGTTTTACCATCTGTGTTTATTCATTTATTATTGAACATCAACAAATATAAATATTCATTAATATTCACTAGAAGCAAATAAAGATAAATTATGTGTGTAAACTGCCCAGTATTTAGAAATAAAAGCTGCTGGAGGAACAGTTATGTTTTCCCCTCGTGCATCTACTGTATCTGTTATGTGTGTGACCAGGAACAGGACTCAGGAGCTTCTGGAGCTGTGTCAGGGTTAGGTTGGATATTAGGAAAAGGATCTTTCCCCAGAGGGTGGTGGGGCACTGAGCAGGCTGCCAGAGCTCCAGGAGCATTTGGACAACACTGTCAGGGATGCACAGGGTGGGACTGTTGGGGTGTCTGTGCAGAGCCAGGGGTAGGACTGCATGATCCTTGTCAGTCCCTTCCAACTCGGGATATTCTATAATTCTATTATCTATTACTAGGTGCACTGACCAGTGTCTTGTTAAATGAACTGCCTAAAACAAGCAAGTGATGATAGTCCAAAGTACATTCAAATCAATAAAACTGCACTGGCACAAAAAACATGAAGACTGAGGATTGTGACCATCAGACCACACAGAAACAGAGACAAGTGACAGGAACAAACTCAGGGCATGGCTGAGCAGGGCTTGGAATGCCACAGATGCCACATAGTTCACAACTGGAGCAGGGGTGTGATAGCAGCAGCACAGGAGTTTTTAAGAGGCACCTAACCAAGGAAAAAAGCCATGGATTATTAAATGACTGTACACGTACCAACGTTGCCTCAGACGGCCAAATTGCTGGTTAGTGGAAACCTTTAATTACAGAGGTACAGATGAGTGACACAAAGATTAGGGTGATTGCCAATCCTTATGCAGATGTGGTACAGAACGTTTCTTCTATGCTGCCTAAAGAAAAATAGATACATTTAGGAGATATGATAAGCAGCAAAGAAGAGTAAATAGAACAGAAGATGTAAAAGTAATGGGGATATTGGGAAACACCAATAACAGGATTAGTTTCGAGTGAAAGCTCAACTTGAGCACAACTACTTGTGTTTTTATGATTATTGACCCAACTCAACAGAAAGAAACAGCATTTCCAACACCACAGGACAGGAAACCTGCACTGCTTCACTGCTTGACACTGAATGGGGTAAATTATGGGCTGATCAGTGCAAGTGTGGAACAAAAGGAAGCCTCTCTCAGCACTGTGTGTAGTTACAGACTCTGCATTCCCAATGCACACGGGAGCTGGGAATTTCCTGGATGAGAAAGCCGAAATAACTCCTGATTTATAGACCAGGCAGCAGAGCTGAGCAGAGTACCTGAGAAGGACGCTGGAGCTGTCACTTCCAGCCTCACACAACAGGAACAGTAATTTAATTCCAGCCAGGCTACACAGGCAGATTTCAACCCTAATAGCCTGAATTCCAGGCTGTCTATATTGCAATTGTTGTCTGTATATGCAAATTATTGATTTTTATTGCTACCCTTTTCCAGAGTGGCCCCTAATTCCTTGGTGCTGTTTTGACCACTGGCTGACCCCACATGGTGTGTGCCAGGTAAAGCCAACCAAGACAAAACAGAGCTAACGATACACTATCTGAATTTCTCCATTTTCCAATTGCAGTAATTTTTTGGCATGTGTTCTTAGCTTAGCATTCACCCATAAAATCTCTATTTTACGACTTAGGAAAGACTATGCAGCTGCTTAGTTTTTGTATTGAAAATTTCCTGATGGGTGCATTATTAAAAAAAAAAAATTACCTCAACCCGTATTTGTATTTCTTCTCATGGTTGTTCCCATCACTGGCATCAGTTAAAAGGCCTAAAAATCTGATTCTTTTCAATCCAAGTACCCAGTGGTTAATGCACAGTAAGATTTTTTTTATTATTGTGATTATTTTCTTCAGCAAAGACAATCTGCAAGGCCCTTTTAAATTCGAAAAATCCACTTTTCAGGGATCCTCCTACCAAGGTGCACTAAGGACATGGTGATCAGTCTCTGGACCATCTCACCGGGGTGCCCGGACACCGATGCCGCTGCGGGGTGGGGCGGGGATTGCTCTGCCAGAGCCCCACGGGCCGGGGCCGGTTGGGACCACAGCAGGTCCCGAGCAGCACGGGGCGGCCAGCGGGCAGCCCGACAGCTGCAGAGCGCTGGCCGCGGTGCCGGAGCTGGGCGGAGGAGGCGCGGGTGGGTCCGCGAGGGGAGGACAGGGACAGGGACAGGGACAGCGACAAGGACAAGGGCACGGCCCCGCTCCCCTCACGGCGGCCCCGCGCCCCGCCCGCCGGTCACGCGGCGCGGGGGACAGCGCGCGCGGGGCCGTCACGTGAGCGCGCGCGCGGGCCGTGACCTACTTTGGGCCAATGGCGGGGCCGGCGGGCGGGCGCGCGCACGGCCCCTCAGCGCCCTCAGCGCCCTCAGCGCCCCCCTCATGGCCAAACGGGGCTGTCCCGGTGGGAAAAGGGGCGTCCTGCTGGCAGGGGTCCTGCCGAGGGATGCGGATCCGGCCCGGAGGGCGTGCCGGGGCTGCCCTGCCGGAGGATCGCGCTCTCCGGGCTGGAGGGTTGCCGTGCCGTGCGATGTGTTCGTGCCGCCGAGGCGAGCGGCGGCTCCGGCACCGATCCCATCATCGCCCCCCGTGTGCCCCGTGCCCGGCCCCGGGCACCCTGCGGGCTGTGCCCCCTCTGCAGCAGGAGCTGCCCGGGGCACCCTGCGGGCTGTGCCCCCTCTGCGGCAGGAGCTGCCCGGGGCACCCTGCGGGATGTGCCCCCTCTGCGGCAGGAGCTGCCCCGGGCACCCTGCGGGATGTGCCCTCGCTGCGGCAGGAGCTGCCCCGGGCACCCTGCGGGCTGTGCCCCCTCTGCAGCAGGAGCTGCCCCGGGACACCTTGCGGGATGTGCCCCCTCTGCAGCAGGAGCTGCCCCGGGCACCCTGCGGGATGTGCCCTCGCTGCGGCAGGAGCTGCCCGGGACACCCTGCGGGATGTGCCCTCGCTGCGGCAGGAGCTGCCCCGGGGCACCCTGCGGGCTGTGCCCCCTCTGCGGCAGGAGCTGCCCCGGGCACCCTGCGGGCTGTGCCCTCGCTGCGGCAGGAGCTGCCCCGGGGCACCCTGCGGGCTGTGCCCCCTCTGCGGCAGGAGCTGCCCGGGGCACCCTGCGGGCTGTGCCCTCGCTGCGGCAGGAGCTGCCCGGGACACCCTGCGGGATGTGCCCTCGCTGCGGCAGGAGCTGCCCGGGACACCCTGCGGGATGTGCCCCCTCTGCAGCAGTTGCTGCCCGGGCACCCTGCGGGATGTGCCCCCTCTGCGGCAGGAGCTGCCCCGGGACACCCTGCGGGCTGTGCCCCCTCTGCGGCAGGAGCTGCCCCGGCCCCTCGGGAGCTCCGGGGCCGCGCACAGCGCTGCGGGTCGGACCCCGCTCGGCTCCTGACCGCTGTGCCGCGTCTGGGTGACCCTCGGCCTGGCCTTAGGTCTGAATCTGTTCGTGCCCCTTCGCTTAAAACTCAGTAACTATCCCCGCTCCGCACCAACTTATTTTAAACGCGTTTTACAAAGGAGAGACTGCAGGGTTTTTAGGTAAAAATCTCCAGCACGGTTCATGAGATTCATTTTCTCCACTGCTTTGAAGCAGTTCCATTCTCCTACACATTGCCTTGGCATAGCCTGTAATGGAAATTGGGAATTCTGTTCTGAAATATCTCCTGGAAACATGACTGCGGAGTTTTTTCCTCATACAGAAAGCTGGAGTGAAAGTGGTTTTTTAGGGATCCAGCTGACCGCTATGTTCCAAGGGACCAACCTGTATTTTCTCCATAAATATGGATAAAAGTGGGGCAGGGAGACAGTGTATAATCATGGCTCAGCAGAAATATGGTTACTGATAGATGGAGAGACACTCCTGTGCTGGGAAACAGGGATTGTACAGTCAGTTTGTGATCTGGAACTCTTGTGTGTATTTAAATATAGACTGGTCTGAAGAATCCAGGGCTAAATGGGAACCAGTACTGTATGAGCAGTGTGAGAGATCTCTCAAACCTGAGCAAAGCTTCCAGTCAGATATCTGTATGGTCAAAGCTGAACTTCTACTGTCACTTCATTCCTCTGTTAAATATGTTCTGTGTGGAGAAAAGAGTTGCAGAAGTGGGCAGGCAGAGAACAAGGTGCAAGATGGAGAGGATAAATAATGCAGAAGAATTGTTTGGGTCAAGGCACAGGACAGACTGAAAAAGCAAATGGTTTGCAGTACCTTAAATACCCACTGGTTCATCCACTGAGTGGATCCCCACCTCAGCCCTTTGGGAGCCAAAACAATGGATTGAGTGAGATACACGAAAAACCCAACAAACAAATAAGCAAATAAACAAATCCCCCCAAACCACAAAAAGACTAAACAGGGGAGAATTGGAAGAGGCTTGTGATTCAGCCTTTGTTTTAGCCCTGATTTGTCCCAGAGCAGTGCGAGTTCCCGGGCTGGCCTCACAGGGCAGTGCGTTTCCAGCTGTGTGACGCAGAACACGCAGGGCTGTGAAAAGCCACAGGAGAACGCTCACATACCCACACCCAGCTGAGCTGAAAAGCAGCAGCTTTTGAAGAGAAGGTCGAGAGACACCGAGGAGCAGTGCCTGCCCTCCATCTCCCTCCCCTCCACAGAGGTTCTGGCCAGAGCCTCACTTGGCTTTCCAAGCAAAAGCTGCTACCCGCAGCACTGATTGCTGAAAAATGGATGTTCATTGTCCCCGTGAGGTGCAGCTGAGGGAGCTGCTGGGGCTCCTCACAAGATGAAAAATGCCTGTTGAATGAACCATGAGCTGCCCCCACCTTTTTTTTTTTTTTTTTTTTTTTCTTCTTCATTATTTTTAATTTATTTTTTTAAGTTTAATTGAATGTGGGAGAGACAGGTTTGGAACTGCTTTTGGGTGATGGCAGAGGAACTTCTCTTAAGTAATCTGGGATGGTTCCAAAAGGCATTCCAGTTCTCAGAAAAAGAGGTATTAGGAATTATTGCTTATATGCTGTGAGTTGAAAGATTAATAATCTTCTCTGCCAAAATTTACAGGCAGCCCTTACCATGACAGGGTAGATCAAATACATGTTCTTGCCTGGGCAGCTGACCTGGTTTGAACTCAGTAAGTGTGGCTCTCAGTGATGACTACAGTTTTGGAACAAATACTCCACTCTGCTTTTTAAAGCAACCTTCCCCCTGTAAAGCATTAACCAGACTCTGAAGGCCATTCCAGGCACCTCGTGCCTTTGGTGCCTTGGCAAATTTTTGAGACCAGTAGGTGTAAGCAGCCAGATGACAGAACTGGATTGAGACAAGAGATAAAGGAATGCTGGCCTGTTTTGCAGTCAGACCTTCCCCTGATTAAGGACAACTCCCAGATGGTGCCAATGGGAAAAACAACTTGATCCTTCCGTTTATTCCTCTGCACTCCATTCCTCTTCCTTTTTCACTCTTGGCTTGCGTGCTGCAAAAAGACAGTTTAGAAATAGCTGTTCTTACATGCTCAGGCTGTTTGATTTTGGAATTTGGCATTGGTTTTACTGGAGACAGAAGAGCACCCACGAGCACAGAATAAAAAGCCCATCCCCAGGCAGAGCTGCAGCAGAAGGGAGGAGTGAAAGGTGCAGGAGCTGAGCATCATCCCCTCCTTAATCAGAGTTTCTGTTGAAGTCAATGACCCAGATTTCTCTGACTTCAAATGGCTGCTTTCAGAGAGCTTGCCGGAGGCACGGTGCTGGGGAAGGTCAGGCAGAATTTCGCCTGAAGAATTCCACATGCACAGGCTTATCAGCTCGGGATCTGTACAGCTTGATACTGCAAACCCCTGCTCTCCAACGAGCTCTCTCAAAGTCACCAAAGTGATTGCTGCCTGGGCTTCAGGCTTGCTAGGCTGCCCTAAGCTTGGGATTTCTTTCTGTGATTAGTTCTGTAACATCCACCTTGCTCCCAGGTTTTGCTCTCAAAAAAACAAAATGCAGAAAGCACAAACCAGTTCTTAATCATATGGGTTTAAATTCCTAAGAAGCCAGAATTGTGATAAACCTTTCTTATCTTTGGCAGGAAAGCCTGACCTGTGCAAGACTGGGAAAATTCCTACAGACAAAAATCAGGCTTCTAAATGTAAAAGCATTAAAGCCATTCTATGTCTTCTATGAAAGAATTATTGTAACAGCAGCAAGTAGTGCAGAAATGCACATTATTAAATGTATGCAGTTTGTCCTGCAGGTTTAGATTAATTAAATCTTGGTGATGAGACTGAGGGTGTTCTTTTCCTCCTCTTTTTTAATGTTCTCCCCCTCTCAGTTCCATGCAGTGCCTGAGCAGATTGCTGACAGTGCTGCCAGCCCACAGTGCCCTTCCTGGGTACCCCAAGTACCCCCAGCCAGGGCATTCTGCTAAATTACCACCTCTCTCATGGCCCATTTCATTCTATTTAAATCTCTCATCAGGAATTTCAGCTGGCAACTAGTTGGCATATCATATCAGAGTATGTTAAATACCAGCCTGCCAGGCTTCCCAGGTTTTTGTAAACCTGCTTATGCAAATATCAATGCAAGACAGAGACTGAACACTGTCTTAAGAAGCAAATGCACTGTGGATTCTATGTGTGTTTATCTCCCTACTTTATTTGATACAGAAAGTCCGATCAGACCTCTAAAGATTACAGTTTAAAAGGGCCTGGAAAAATAGAGTATTAGTAAGTTAGAATTTTAAAAAATGTGTATGCAAACCCAGAATCAGCTTTACTGATAGAGAGCATCCTAAAGCTGGATTTCAGTGGCATGGCTGGGTGTTTATCAGAAGGAAAAGGTGATATTTTCCCATAATCATATGTTTGCTTTGTCTTACAGTGTCCAGGGTGACACAGGACAGAGCAGCTGCACACAGGACTGCTCTGAGGGACAGGGACAGGTCAGAGCCCTCCTGCCTCTCTGCTGGAGTCAGAGCTCTGCAGAGTCCTGCTGCTCCTCTGCTAGCCCAGGCTCACTGCTTGTGTGTCCTGCAAGGCCTGAGCACACAGAGATGATGAACACTGAAACACACTCCTCTGTTTGCTATTTCCAGCAGCGCTCAGCTTTGTAAAGTTTTTCTGCATTAAAGTGAAATCTTGAAGTTAATTGAGATGAATACAATGATAGCTGGCAGCTGTATCATAACAACCCCTCAACATACACAGACACAAGAAAGCAGAGCAACCCTGCTATTGTTTGTTGCTTTATTCTGCCTTTGACTTTTTTTTTTTATGCCATGATTTCTTTTAAAATTATCTGCACTGATCTGCAGCAATGTGGGTGCATAATTGACTGTATTTGGACTAAAGATATTCTTGTCTGTATGTTTTCTTGGCCAGGCATTTAGACTACAAGCTGTATGAAAAGCATCAGGCAGAAATTTATACAGAAAACATCAGGCAGGACTGGTTTAATATTAAACCACCTTTGTAATATTTTTATTCCCATTAATTTTTAAAGCCTTTAAAAAAACCCCTTTATTTAATTGGCTTGCAGAGTAAGTTGGTTTTGAGGGCTTAAAACTGGCATTTTCATAACAAGTTTCTTAGGTTTGAGGGTTTTTTGTTTCTTTGTTTTTTAACTGCCAAAGGGCATAAACATATAATTTTCTATAGCCACCTGACAGCATCCACATAGGGAAATGAAGATGTCCTCCTCCTGTATTTTCCCTTAAATGACTTTGACCTGGAGAATACATTATGTTGATTGGCATGAGAAAGAAGGCTGTGATCTTATTTTTACTGTTTGTTATAGTGACTTCAAACTTATCAAAGAAAGAAATGGAGGCTTTTTAGATGGCTGCTTGCCAACAGCACTAATCAGAATTTTAATGAGATTTTTTGAGGCCTAAATTAGGTCTAATTAACAATATATAAAGCTAATGTATAATGCCATAGAAGGATATAGCCTACTGCATATAGAATGGGTTCTGATCTCTTCACAAATAGAAATGTTGAACAAAATCCACATTTTTATGCAGGTTTATATATCTACAGCTCCCTGGTACTGCTACTTATTAACAAATTGCCTTTGGAAAATGTGGCCCTCAACTTCATAAGACCTTTGGCATCCCTGCAGGGGAATAATGCAGGTTCTTATGGCTGAACCCCGAGTGGTTTCCACTGACTGGCACAGACTGCTGGGTCCTGCCCTGCTCCCTTTGCCATCCTCCTGTCTCCCTGAGGCCCACGTGTTCCCATTGTTTGTGGGAGAGAACTGGCCTGGGACTCCCATTTCCCAAGCAGCACTAAAGGCAGGTTTATATTTAGTCCACACACACTGTTTTTCTCCAGGTATTTAAGACAGAAAATGATTAACAATTCCAAAACCTCCATCTGCAAAGCACAGCCCTGTTTCTGTCCCCAAAGGGTATTTTGTGCAAGGAGGGATGAACCAAAAGGATTTTTCTCTATACAAGAGTTTGTAGTTATTTATGGTACCACAATTCAGTTTTCTCTTTGTCTGGCTGACCTTTTACATATAAACAATTAAAAAAAAAATCTTGAATCCCAGTTATTCATATGAAGCTTAATGCAATTAAACACCTCAAAATATGGAATTGCTGCTTCTGCCTAAGTAAACATTTTTATTCGCATACTCAGACCATTAACTGGGAACCCTCTTGCAAAGCCTCTTTCCAAATTTCATGTTTAGTAAACAAATCTAATTTCTTTATGCCAAATAAATCAATACCTCTTCTGATTCATTGAGCTCATGAAAGATGACCAGCAGCAGTAACAATGGGGGCAAAGAGCCCACTGAAATAAGCCAGAACAGAATGAATATAAACCCAAAATAAACTCTGCCCCTCTCACAAACTCAGGCTCACCAGTTCTGTGCTGTTGGGCTGAAGTGTTCACAACACCTGAGTGGGCCTTTAAGTGCTGCTCCAGAACAGGTTTATCTGCAAAGCTGTACCAGAGCTTACACTAATTAATAGAATCTGTAGTTAATGAGGCAGTCTGTCAACTGACCATAAACGTTGAACCAACTTCAGTCACACTCCAAGGAAGCTTAAATAGCCATTTCAGATGTGTATTTCTTGAAGTGTTTAAATAAATATATTCACATTAAATTTAAGGAAAGAGCCAAACCACAGGGCAGAGGGAGCCAGAATCATTTTGCATCTGTTACAACACTCAGAATAATGTTTGGGTTGATTTATAGGGGAAATATTTGTTTTTGAGCTGGAATTTTGGTAACTCAGAACAGATGTTCACAGTGTTGAAATACTGTCTGCCCATGCAGCTCTGTTAAATCAAGTGCTGTTACACATTTTAACTAATGTAGGAAAAAATTAATATACTGTGAAATTGCTAATCTTAAAAAAGGTACATACGAATGGGATTCCAATTTGATTCTTTCCATTTTATGGGAATCTCAAGCTATACAATAACACCTGTGAAAAATTACCAGAGCAGTGAGATTTCATCTGGTTTGTGACCCTGAGTGGAGAGGAAGTGTTTGTCTATCACTTTTTTTTTCAAAGCATTTTTCAAAGTGTTGAACCAAATCAGCTTTCTGACTTTCTTCCCATCTTCGCCGAGCCAGGGGATATTTAAACAGTGCAGAGAGAAGAAGGTTCTTGTAGTGAGAGAGTTATCTGTGCCTCCTAGAAATCATTAGGAATTCGGTATAATAGATTTTACAAGTCCTGTTTCTATCTCTTGAAGCCCTCTGAGTGCAGAGCAGCGTGAGCAGAGCTCTTTCTGCAGGGATTCATTCACTGCCCCCATCCCGCGGGACGGAGTCTCCAGCCTCGTTCCCTTGGCCGGGGGAGCAGAGAGCTCTGAACCCCACGGACTGCTTTGCATTGGCCAGGGGCACTGAGCAAATGGCACTTCTCTCAGTTTGGAGAGGCTTTTGGCCTTTTCCCTTTTTCATAGGCAGGCAAGTTACAGTCTCCTCTCCAAGCGCAAACTTCCCAAACTATTTGCTGATGCGAATTCCAGGCTGCCAGCAGAGCTCTGCCTGATGACTTTACGAGGGCTGCGATTCCTTCTAGGAACTTTCAGATATTCTAGTGCCTTGCTCTTGCTTCCCAGGAGAGGTGCAGGTGAGGTGGTGTGCAGCGTTAATGGCTATCCCATTTCCAGCCACCTCTCCCTCCTGTGCCATCGCTCTGTTCTCAGTGACCGATGGCACTGCCCGTGCCAGGGGCTTGTCCCTGAGTGAAGCAGACATTTGGAATTACTGCAAGCTGAGCTCTTACATTTGGAATTACTGCAAGCTGAGCTCTTGCAGTCATTCCCAGCCACGTTCCCCCCCTGCTTTGGTGCCCTCATGGCATGGCATGATGCCTCCCTCAGCCCGGGATGTGCGGCCGCTGCCGGGGTGCGATGTCCCTGGATGCCACCAGCTGGGACCAGAGCAGGGGGACCCTGGGGTCTCTCCTGTTCCACACCAGGGTCTCACCCTGAAGGATGCACTGCGAACCCCGGGACAAGTGGAGTCTCAAGCTTGTCGTGCAAAGGCAGTTCAAATGCAGATTTTACTCGAGTGTGCTCTTTGCAGGCAAGTTTGTATTTATAGTGGTGCCATGAGTCACCTCCTCAGCTACCATGGATACAGAGTCCCATCCGCTGGCTCCATTCAGCACCATCAGCCCCTCACAATACTCTGCATTTGTGCTTGTACAGCTCGGGGATTGTTTTTCTCCTTGGGGAACTCCTTCCTCCTTGTCCTGGAGCCATCAGGCAGGGCGATGCCTCCAAGGCCAAGAAGCTTCCATGCAACAGAAACAAAACCGTCAGCTGCTGCAGACTTTTAGACAAGATTTTTGGAACATGACCTTCAGCATCATTATTTTATCATGGTCATTATCTAACTGACTTGTCAACTATTCTGTTGTGTAAATTCTTTCCTGGGAAACCTGCCTGTTCTGCAAGAAGCTTATATTGTTTTTTAATTCTTATTTTCTTGAGCTGGAGATAAAAACGTTAGAAACATATTTTTTTTACTACTGCTTTTGAAGAATAAAATTTTCTTATGATTTAAACCTTTACATTTGATCTGCACCAGGCTGGTGACCTCAGCTCTCCTTGCCACCACTTGCTGCATGACTTTGGAAAAGTCACTGAGTTTTAATCAGTGTTGTCTCTCTCTCTCTTTGTCCCTGTTTCCTGTAGGATCAGGTAGATCCTGTAGGATCAGGTAGATCTTAAGAGGGTAACACCTGTATGCCAGGTGAGTTTCTGCCAGAGTTAATTGTGTGATTTCTTAGATACATAAGGTAACAAGGTCTGTTATGACACTGACAGGTTGCAAACCTTTTGTACACACAGCCAGGTACTTGTTTCCAGTAAGAAGTCTTACAGAAATACATTAGATTTCTCTGAACCTCAGAGTAAGATCCTTTTTGGATGAAGATTCTCCATCTCTCAAGCCCTTCACTGAGCTGCTCAGAGGCTGCTGGGCAGTGTCTGCTCAGTTACAGTGTCAGCATCCACCTCAGTTACTGCAGATTTCTGCACAAACCCTCTGACAATTGCTCTTCGTAGGAAAACCAAACTGCTTAGATCCCAGTTTGATTTGGGGGGGTTGATCCTGACAGGTGCTGGTGGTTGTTGAGAGCTGAGCCATCCTCAGCCCCTGGGAGCAGTGATGAACGTGGCTGGTGGGGACCCAGCCTGAGACAGGGACACTGTGAGATGCTGTCCTGCAAGAAAACACCTTGATTGCTCAGTGTTGTGAATAGGTGAGACTGATTTACTCAGGAGTTGCACTGAGGTCCTTTGGAAGTCGTTCAAAGGCTTTGTTATGCTAAGATTAGTTGCTCTTGAGTAATCTCTACTAGAACAATTCACTCTCACTCTTGAAACTTCTAAGCTGCTACAGCTCCCTGCCACAGCGACTGGGTTTGAAATTCAAAGAAATCTGTGGAATTGTCATGTTTCTGGCATAAGGGTCAGAAAAGAGTTTATGGTGGTCCATACAACTGGCTTTTCTGAAAAGGGAGCACTGGCTTTATTATAAACATGGGATTTTGCTGTTGATTGAGTGTGCTTGTAAATTTGAATAAAAAACAAAACATGCATGAGTTCATGGGAGAGAATCCTGTAACTCTAACACACACTGCAGTTGCAGACATAAAATGCTGTAGTTTTGCTTTGTTTAGAGAACAAACTTGTCAGCAGAGACCCCTTTGTGATACAGCAGCAGCACCAACAGCATTGATGGGAGTTTGAAATAAACTAAAAAAACCCATTAGACTTTCCAGTTTTATAATAGTTAAGAGGAGATGTGATTTATTTTTATTATTTTTAACACTTCCTTACTCGCTCAAAATTACAAAAATCAGACTGATTTTTATTCCAGGTTGCAGGTTCTCCAGGCAGAGGACTTTGCCTACAAGAACTGAGCACCCTGGCAGCCTCTCCCCGGCTCAGGGAGTGAGGCTGTGACAGAGGATGACAGGAGTTATTCTGAGCTCAGAAGTCCTCCCTAATGTCACTTTCCTTTCATTCAGGTACGGATTTCTTTTTTCTTTTCCACTAGCTGCTATTCCCTTTTACAAAGAAAGATCTCAGCTGGATTTTCTGTAGCAGAAGTTGCTCTGCTCGAGCCCTGTATACCAGCAGCCCCCTGGTTTTTGGGTGCTGTTGTACAGCTGTTCAAGTGGCTGCTGTGAATGCCAGAGGGACAGCGGGCTAATCCATCAAAATACTGGTTTTTCCAAGAGCAGTAAAATCTCACTCCAGCTCTGGATCTCACCAAAGCAGAAGAGGTTTTCTGACTTTTTGTGCCTCAGAGATGGATGATTTTTGCCTGTCTCGAGAGCTGCAGAGGAGTGACAGCATTGCCAACCTTGCTGGGAGCACAAGTGGGGCTTCCCTGGAAATGTGGTTCCATTTCAAGTGGAGACTCCGGGAGAAGTCTGCCAGCAGCCTTTTCATCTTGCTGCACCCTGACTCACGAGTTACCACAGGCAGAGAGGGAGGGATGAAAAGCAGCCAGGTCTGTGTTCTGCAGAGCTGTGCACCTTCCCGGGCAGTGCCTATGGATGCTCCTCTCTCTCGGGGCTGCCCAGGGTTTTAGCAGTTCTGGTGTCTCCCTGAAGGGAAGCAGAGCAGCCCACGGCACCCACGTGCTCAAGCAGCTCCCACTGATTTTAGGTCACATTAGCAGCAAATCTGGGGATTTGCTCTGCTCCCTCTGCTGCCGTGTCTGATCTGCCTTCAAGGGAGGCTGGAATCTCTTTGAATCCCACTGGTACCTACAATTTAAACACGTACTCCACCTCCCAAAATTGTGTGAACGGCACAGGGCTATCAGGTGCAATACTCTTAAAAATCTTTGGCAGGTTAAATTTGAAGAAAATCTCTGGTTAAGCAGTAGTTCCTGCTAGCAATTACCAGGCTTTTATCTGTAGCTGTCAGTGCACTGTAAAAAGTGGCTGTTAACTCCCATTTTATAGAAGCGGCAGATGTTCTAGGGACATCTGAATAGATTTAATGCAGAAATTGCATGCCTAAAAGGTGTTCTAGAAAATCCCATCATTATCACATGACTGATTTTATTCAGTGCACCCAGGAATTCAGATCTGCTGGCTGTGCTTTGCTTCTCTTATTTGTTTTAAAGCAATAGTTCTGAAGTTTTCATTTTGTTCCCCTGCTTAGGCAGAGGAGCTGGAATGAGATTTTTTTGGGGGGCAAACTTTCATGTATAGATTTGTTCAAAACTTCTTGAGGTTTAATTTGGTTTTGTGATCAAGAGGCACAGAAGTGACATTTGTGAAATCCAATTAGGCTGCAGTGCTGGCAGAGACACATGACATGAGGCACGTACATCCATCCGAGTCCCTGTGCCTCCCTCAGCCTCCACGGCAGAGCTGTGCTTCTTATCTCAGGTATTTGGGATTACTGCAAACTCAATTTACCCACTTGGGAGCTGTCAGAGCTCAGTCCCTGCCTTGGAAACGTGTCAGTGACAGGGAGAGTGAGCTGAGCACTGCTCTGCTGCAGGGGAGGATCATGGTCAGAACTGGGCAGGGCAGGAGATGGATGGATGGATCCAAGAACCATTTCTGGATGCAGTGGGCACAGAGGGAGGAGGCTGAGCCCTGGCCTTGGCTTTGGCCAGGAATTCCAGCCTGCTCTGCAGCTCTCTGCTCCCTCACCTCCCTGCCTGCAGCCTGTTGGTGCCTTTGCAGAGCACACAGGATTTTGGATTGAGGGCTTTCCATACAATGAGCTGAAGGTTGTCAGAGCAAGGAAGAGCACCCCTGGTAACATCCCTAGGACCCAGCTCCCCAGCCTTTCCTCACCTGGAGAGCTGCAATTTCCCCCAGCCACATCAGAAGCTTAATTGCTAATTCCCCCCATGCTCCAGGCAAGTGTCCCTGACCCAGAACAGCCCCCTGGCAGCAGCCACTGGTGCTGTTCAAAACTTCAGTCATGATGGCTATTGAATTTTCTTATCAATGAGAACCTGCATTTTTATTAATGTGGTGAAACTACCAAGGGTTTTTCCTCCAATTTCCTGTAAGTGGGTTTATAAAACATTGGGACAAGCAACAGTAACAAACCTGGTCTGAAACAGACTTCAGGGTTTTGTACCAAACAACCTCTGAGCACAGCAGTAAAACACTTTGCTGTTATCCTCAGCCAGCCACAGGAGTTTTCCTGTTAGTGAACATTTACTATTGATTTCATTTTTGGCTTTTGTATCATTTTCTGCAGGACTCTAAGTGGTTATTGGAAACAGCAGAGCCTGCAGGACTGTGCTGCTTCAGCACCTGCAGCCAGAATGGGTTAAGCACATCCATGGTGGGTTTAGACTCAAGGGACTGAACTGCATTCCCAAAGCTGAGCAGAGAAAGGAGTAAGAGGAGATTAACTGCATTTACACATTTTTAGTTAATCCCAAAATGATTCCTCTAGGTTGCATCTTTCAATTAGCCAAGTAACAATAGAGCCATACTTCAACAGTTAGGGCCTATTTCCTGATCCTCTGTGTCTTTATTATTTACAACAGTTCTGCATTTATTGAAGGAATAATATGGTCTGAGAGTGCCAGGCAGGTTCTTAGGGGCCTCTCTGCTCCTGCTCATGCCATCAGTGCTGAGCAGCTGTCTTCAGCTTGGAACATGTAACCCCCACAATGACTAATTACAGTCCCTAACGAGGGGTCCCCAGTGGCTCAGGCTGGAGATGAAAATGTGCAGCTCAGCCAGGGCCTGAGCTCTCCCCTGTCCCTGGAGAGCCTCGAGCTCCTGCTGCTCCCAGGGACAGTGGCTTGGAAAGGAGCAGGGATGCATTACCAGCCTTTGGAGTGAAAATGAAAACATCAGCAGGAACCCCAATGCTCTGCTTTCACAGGAGCCTTTCTCTTTCCCATATAAGTGTTATTATTGTTTTATTTCTATTTCAGGCAAGAAACACAATTTTATTTCTTTTTCCATTTCAATCACGTTTTAATGAGTTCTCTTCACGTACAAGAGCAAGGATAGTTCTTGATGATAATAATAATTGGACTACAGGGAAATACTGCTGTGGGTAGCTGACAGGCAGAGTACTTGAGAGGAGATGAAGACATTTCTGATCAGAATGTAGCTTTTGGGGGTCAGGGTGAAATAGTGACTTATCTGAAACAGCAGCAGAACTACTGATTTTTCATGGTTTGCTTTTAGCCAAGAAGCCTAACAATGAAACCAAAATTCCCCATAGTGTACTGTCTGGAGAAACTGGATTCTTCCTCATCAGCATGAGGGATCATTTCAGCAACCTCCCTCACTGGAGCCCTCAGTGAATAATGATTGTGTAGCTGCAGCTCAGTGTCTCTATAACACCCTTCCTAAGGTGAAGGAAGAACACAGCTGGTGTGTGCTTTGGAAAAGTGCTGGACTCAATTCTCTGGAGTCTTGAGCACTGCTGTAAACACCAAACACATCACTGTCCTGGTGTGCTGAGAACTCCTGAGCTGCAAGGTACAGGCAAGGAAATATCCCTGGACAGCAGTTAACCCTGCACACACTTCACCTCAGCTAATCCTGGAAGTTGTAAATAGAGATCCTGACAATGGACATCAGATCAAACATGGCCTTGTGGCTTCAGGGCCAGAATCTGCAGGAGACAAACCAACCTCCCAAAACATACCTGGGAGCAGGAGGGATAAAGATTTTTTTTATCCATTCTCTTTAAATTATAGTTTTAATTAGTTTGGGTACTGCTCCACAAGAACAGAATCAGCACTGGTTATCAGATTTCAACTTCCCAGCTTCACACTGGGAAACATGAAGCTCTCTTTGTAACAGATCTTTGGCCCATGCCATTTTTTTTTCCAGCTCTACTGATTTCATAATGAACAATACAAAACTCATTTCATCTTTGTGGGAAGAGGATAAATACCATTATCTTAAGTTGTAATAAAACAACTTATTTTAAATGAATGTTATGAAAATGCCAACCTACTAAATCCATGCCAACATCAGCCATTGTTTGTGGAAAAAAATCTAGAATGAGCAACAAATAATCAAGCCACCAGAAAAATATGAGTAGAGTCTGGATGGTACAACCTGTGAGCTGGCTGGTATTTTTAGTGCTGCATGAAAACAATCCCAAGGGAAAGGCAAAGCTGGTTAGAGAGGACAAAGGTGAGGCTTTAGTCACTGGCATTTGATTTTTGGTACACTATCACTGCAAGCAGCCAGGGGAAAGATTTACTAAGGTATTTAGGTACCTAAACATGCCTAGCAGCATTTATAGCAACATCTAAGTAGGTTAGGTGCCTAATTCCCATTAACTCCACGAAGATGTTTAAGCTGCTGAACATCTCTGCAAAGCTGGCCCCAGTGCCTGGGCTGACAGGTGCCACTCTGAACTGGTGTGACTGGGCTCCCTCCCTGCAGCTGCTGCTCCTTGGAGTGGGGAGTGCTGCCAACACAGGGACCAGGAACACAGAACTGAACAAAGAGCCAACTTCAATTGCTGCTGACTTAATATGGAGCCACATGAAAGTCCCTCAGAGCAGCACTTGCAAAAAAGCCACTGAATTCTGGAGCTGGGTTTGGAGTCCTGTGTGTCTTGAGCTGAGGGTTAAGAATCCCATCAGTTCCCAGAAAATGAAACATTTCCCAAGCCAAGCCAGAGCAGCATTTCCTGAGCTCCTGGAGAGCCTTGCCCACAATCAGTCCTGCACAGCCCAGCCTGGTCCACAACCACAAATATTTTTCTTAAAGGATTTTCCTTTACTCACCTCAGTGGTACCAGGCACCTTCTGAGTGTCAGAAAAAGACTTAAATAAATGAACCAAACCATTCCTACAGCAGCCTGCTACAAGAGGAATTTTAATGGATGAAGAATGTTATGTGGGACAGAATCATTCCAATATAAAGGCGTAGTTTTATTAATTTAAAGGCTATCACATGCACTTTAGTAACTTTCCCACTTATTTTTTAAAATTCAGGAATAAAAATGAAAATTTTACCGTGTTGCATATGTTGACAACTGCTCTTTACAAATTCTCTTCCAAATTATGCTAGAACCATTTTCTCAATATACACAGTTCAGCTTAAGCAAAATAATTTTCACAAAACTATTTCACAGAAAGGAAGAGATAAGGGGAGATCAAGAGAAATAACCTAGGAAACAAGTATGCCAGTGTACAAAAATAGACTGGAACATTTGGAGATTGTAGGTAAGAAAATGTATTCTCAACCCCAGAGAATGTGAACTGGTGGATTGTCTGAGGAGGGAAACGCTCACTGGAGCAGCTGAAGAGATGCAGAATCTATTTCTAACATCTTTAATTTCTAGGCAGGTTTGTAGGAGAGAGGAAGAGGCTGCAGGTTTGTGCCACGCTGGTGTGTGGGAGGCACAGGCACAGCAGCTGCACGTGCAGAGCTGTGCCCCTGCAGCTCTGAGCTGCTCCCCATGGAGCCCCTGCTCCTGCAGAGCCTGCCTGAGCCACAGCCCCATCCCTGAACAGCTGCTCCCCTTTGGAGCACCCAGCTGGCTGACACAGCCCGAGCAGAACGGACCAGGCTGCAAGAGGCAAGTGGTGGCTCAAACCTCTCCTGAGCAGAACTGGGGAGCTGCAATCTGTGTGCAGGCTGGGTATCACTGAAACATGAACAGAAAGTGCTGTCACAAAGCATCCAAATGACTACTACAGCTACAGCAAATACCACAAGAAATTCAGAACATCACATGTCTTCTGTAGGTCATGAGTCTGTGCATTCTGAGAAAAGCAATTTAAATAAAAATGCTTCTGGAGCGTGCAAGCCTGAAACTGAAGCACGTGCTCTGTCCCTCTGGCCTGAGCTCTCTGGGAGCACAAAGGAGGCTGTGGAGCACACAGGAGCCACTGGAGCAAATATGGCTAAACCATTCATGTGTTATTGCTAGGACAAGTTTTCTTAGAAATGTAAGTTACTGTGGGTCTGCTGAGCAAGCTTTTTTTCTCTAATCCACACCACCTGTGTAGATTCACAGATAATTTGGGTCTGACCTAGTTAAAAGTACAAAACAAATTTTTCCTATTTGCTTATTCAATACACCCTGACATCTACTTCCTGAAAGCCTGTAAAGGCCTCTTTTGTGAGCTTCAGGAAGAACATTTGGGGATGTGCTCTCCAGCTCTCTGGCCAAGCACAGGAGATTACTGGGCTGCTATTCAGAAGCCTGACTTGGATTTCAAAAAAAAGGTCAATTATTTTGGTTCAAAAGGATCAACCATTCCAGTGAGCCTGACCTGGCACTGCTCTGCACTGCTGAGGACTGAGAGCGTGGTCCAGGCACCAGAACTGTGAGTGAGTCTGGTTTTGATCTTCATTCCTCAGAGGACAAGGATTCCTAACTCCAGTGCCACACCTGCTGAAGACAGACCTCAAAAAATGCAATTGCAGCCTGTGCCTTCCTCACACTGCCACAATTCCCTTCTCCCTCCTGGACTGAAGCTGAGATAGAAATTTCCTTTAGAAAACCATCAGTGCTTCTACAGGTTCAGGTCTGTCTCATTCATTAGTAATGCCCACTATTGTATGCACAACACATGGATAAAGAACCTCCAGAAAATGTAGAATCATGTATTTGACCAAGCTGACATCAGACATTGTGCTGTGAATAATGAGATTTAAAACATCCTGTGCTATTGAGGTACACAGAAACCTCATTACCTTGCACTAGCACCCCCCATCATTTTCTTTATCCTCAATAAAACATCACCAATGTGTACAAAATGATTTTGTTCTACTTAAGAGACCAATTCTGTGGAGGTGACTGCTTTCTGCTGATCCTGGAGGTGGTTTCACAGGTTTCATTGTACTTGAAACTTCACAGCTTCCACTGAAGTATTTGATGTGTGTCTGTATCAGTTTAGCAGAGTACAAAAGTAGAATAATTTTCATATTGCCTCATATTGTCAGAGTATGATGTCCTCTATGAAAACTTCCTTTGCACTTGACAACTTATCAAAGAAACATTTTTCTAAAGCTCAACAACCAATCTTAGTTATTTGTTTAAAAAGTCATGAGGGCTCCAACATTTGTAATAAATCACTAAATTTTTAGTAGCAACACTTATTTGCAGATTTTGCCCACAGAAATGAGAGTTTTCAGTTAAGTCATCTACATCATTCTCACTGGCATTGGAGCAAAAACCCCACCTCATTTTGCATCTCTCAGTCAACCATCAGCTGGAATCTACCACCAGCGGTCCCATCTTAAATCTCACATTGCTCAAAGCTGTGCAAATTTCAGCTGACCTGAAAAATTCAGCTTCAGGTCAGGGAAATTATGGGTCTGTGGGGAAATCATGGAAAGACTGGACTGGGCCCTAAGGTGAGACTGATCCCTGGCACACCAAAGTGGGGCAGGGTAAGGACTCCTGTGGCACCTGCATCCTTTGCAGCACACATAACAAACCCATCTCCTCCAGCTGGATGGGGAGGAACGCTACCAGGTACTACTACATCACACTAGAAAGTAGGTGGATTAAAACCTGTGCATCTTCTAACTAAGGGACTAAAAGCAGACAAGCTACTCTCTGTCCAGAGCTGTCCTCAGCTCTTGGGGCCAGGCAGGGCTCTGGTGCCATCCTCCTCCTCCTCGCAGCAAAGCAAGCTCAGCGCGCTCGTGACGGGATGGATCCAGGATGTTGTTTGTGTCACGTGGCTGAAAACAAACAAGAAATGCTATTAGCAACCCAAAAGAGGCTTACCCACCCCAAAACAGGGAATTCCAGGTGGAGTCTGCAGTTGTGACAATCATCATGACACCTTCAAACACAGAATTGTCTTTTTCTTGCTGACTGCAAGGTTTTTAAAAAGAACATGTGGATTCTTCAGACAGCCAGAACCTGGACTGGAGGTTCCATTTCCCAGTGCAATAAAGAGAATGTTTTTGTATGAGACTCCTGATACAGACTGGTGACATTTCTTGTTAATTACTGGAGCTGCAGACAATTAACACAGCAGGATATTAACACTGCAGTCTCACTGGTAACAGCCTGAGGGAGGCAGGGTGGTCCAGAGGATGTTGAGCAAATGTGGAATCACATCACAGGAACACACTCAGCTCTTCAGAACATGAGCCCTGGAAGTGCCCAAGGCCAGGCTGGATGGTGCCTGGAGCAATCTGGGATAGTGGAAGGTGCCCCTGCCCATGGAATGAGGGGGTATTTAAGGTCATTCCCACCCAAACAACTCTATGATTTCTATTCTAGTATAATTAAGTAATCCCTCTTCTTGCAGAAAGAATCAATTAAAAAATTATGGTTTTTGCATGTCCTCTAGCCCAAATTCTGGACGTGTTCCCACAGCCTTTACACACACAATGAAAGGGCATCAGTGCTGATTTTTAATGTTTAAACCCTACACTGGACATGCAGGCTAAGCTGCTTTTAGTTTCTGGAAAGCTTCTGTGTGAATGGAAAGAGCCCAAGCAGGGGCAGTAAGGACAGACACATGGACAGGTTTGGAGTCTGTGGTGAGAACACTGCACACCTTGTGAGTGGTGTGTGCATGTGAGCCATACTGTGTGTGGGCAACACACTGCCTCTTCTCCCTTCTGGAATAATGTGTTCTTGGGAAAGGAAATAGCTCCTTTTCACTTGAAAAAAAAAATCTTGCTAATAAATTCACAGCTTTTATAGTAAAGTCAGTGCAAAGATTAATTTTGTAATATAAGTTCACTACAGGAACAAGCTGAAGAATATTGTAGGTATACTAAATGCC
The DNA here is from genome assembly GCF_029582105.1 of Oenanthe melanoleuca. Lineage (NCBI taxonomy): Eukaryota > Metazoa > Chordata > Aves > Passeriformes > Muscicapidae > Oenanthe > Oenanthe melanoleuca. The sequence goes on from NC_079351.1 coordinate 4,676,823, forward strand.
ACAAAGGACAAATGGCTCTTCTCACATATTGTAGCACAGCATCCCTAAAACCCAGGTCTGAACTCACTTTCCAGGTGCACTGGTTTAATTAAATTTGAAGGAACTACTCTCACCTTTTCAAGTGAGAACAGGTTTTGTCTTTCTCTGTGCAAGAACCCTCTCTTGAATAACTGATTATGGAAACAGATAGATTGAAGTAGGAATTCCAGCCAATGCTCCAGTACTGAGTGATGGGTTTGTTCCCATCAACATGATCATACTATTCACACCTTTCAGCTGAGTGCACTGAGCTCAGAACCAGCTGGGTGTGATGAGGATGACACTGTTCACCAAGAGGTAAATATGATCCTAATGTAAATCCCAGCTGGGGCTGCTCTCAACAGGTGACCTGTGAATTCAGGCATTGCTTCACCTGAGGCAAAGCCTGAGCAAGGAAGACAAAGTAGAATACAAAGGCCATATCCGTGGTTCTCATACATTAAAAAAGCAAAAAAAAACCAAAAATAACCCAACCAATAAAACAACAAAACAAACCCAACCAACTAAACAATACAAACAACAAAAAAACCCCAAAGCTCCAGTTTTGTGTAAAACCAATTCAGAAGTGCTCTTTTGGTGAGAGCAGGACTGGATGGACTCCATTCATTCATTTGTTACAAAAATTTGCATTACTGGGGTTGTAGTTTCACAGGAGTTAAAACAAAAGGATAAATAAAAAACATGTTCCTGCAGAAAATACACTGCAGCAGACAATGACCACTCTCAAGGACAGTAATTGTTTCATTCCCAGAAAGCAAATGTACTTTTCTTACTAGGAATAAGAGCAACTTGCCAAACATTTCCAATGTCTACCTTTAGAAAGTCATGTGACAGCCAACATGAAGAACATAAAAAGAATAGTTTTACAATGTTTTATGAGAGACTTGAGAACAAAGTCTGCAACCAAGAGCACTGTTCCCATTATTCCACAACACAGGGAAATGTATGCATTCACATTTATATTATGAATATATTACATTGGTAAATATACTCAGAAAAATATCTTTGCAGCATATTTCTGCTGTCAGGAAATACCCTGTTTCCCAATTAAAATGTTCAGTCAATAAGGCTTAGTACTGGAGATGTGCTCCAAACTGAAGTCCCAGCATTTATTGGTATAACAACACAGAGCTTCTTCCAATACCTGCAGAATTATGGGAGCTGAATGAACTGGATTCCATCCATTCCACCCCTGCCAATGCAGACTTATTGCCTCCAGCACTATTTTAAGTGTTTATATTGCCTACTTCTATCAAACCATATCTGAGCAATCCATTGCTGGATTTAAATAAGAACAGAATGATTTTAAAATCTGTTTCTTTTTCCCATTTGACTTCCTTGTGTTCATGCCCTGACCTGCTGTGTACCTGATGTCTTGGCTCCCTTTTCTCCTGAGCATGCAGAATCAACCCTGTGAAATGGGAGAGACTGCACAGGAGTAAAGAGTTACATGGAAAGGCAACCACAGGTCTTTGATGTAGCCAACTAAAAAATTCTTTGTAGTGTTTCTTCTTCTTCAGATTTTTCTCCTACATCCTCCAGGGCCAGGAGGCAAATGACAGCATGCCCAACTTCCTGCTGCTGCTGTAAGAACTTCAGTTTGCTCTCACACAAATTAAATGCACAAAATTCTCCACATCTTTACCAGTGCAAAACTGTGGCACTGAAATCTGGGTTACAACTCTCTGTATTTGATGGCATAAGATTGTTTCATCCCTGGTAAGAAAGGAAAGAACCAGTTTTCATTCCTTTTCAAAGCACATGGGGCCAAGCTTTGCTCTGTTGTCATGCTGCTGCTGCAGATGCTGCTGATTTGAACCCAGCTCCTTTCAGCTTGCTCTAAACTTTATCCCATGGGTGATTCTCTTAAGACAGTTTGGTTTAAACCCTTTGCCAAAATCCTTCCTAGGAAAAGAGCTCTTATAAATAACCATTAAGTCCAGATACCATGTCTCACACCGTAGACAGACACACACAATACCCACAGATTATTTAGGTAGAGAATAAATGTACAAACCCTGCTGCTATTTATTTTTAGCTCTCCAAAAGTGCTGTGACTAAAGAGCTTTGACATAATCAGTCCGAAGAGATAATCCCAGATTTACTGGTTTGGAGAACATTCTTGTATTAGAAATACATCCTCTCTGATTTGTTGTGTTAGGGCCAGCAATAAAAAGTGAGAGGGAATCAAAATCTACCTCCAGGTTTTGCTTAATTGATGCAACTGGTTTGAATATTAAAGGAATGTTTGGAAAGCCAGCATTACAAAGTTTAAATGTACAACATTTGCAAATGTTCCTGCTCAAAAGTCTAGTTTAACATTTTCAGAGCAATTAGCAACATTTAAAGATTTTTAGGTTTTCAAACAAATTACTGCTATCGGAGGGCAGCCAGATTTATTGCTAGAAAACAGAAACATTTGATCTGGAAATATGTCAGTAGATTAGTCTGTCTTTTTAACATTAGCAAACTGCAGGACAAATTTCAGAGCTTGGGAAAACAAAATATGAGAACAGAGGGATGTTTTGGCAAAGAAATAGCAGCGGATTATTTCAAATGCCATTATAATTACTCTCCTTATGGCTCTTCCTTCTTCACATGGAAAATTATTTATTTTAAAACTACAACCTCAGATTATCTTTTAAGAAAAGAATAACTCAAACATTCAGAGAAAGGGTAGTGGAAAAAATATCTGCACATTTTATAGATTTTAAGCATTGTCAAGACATTTTTTTCACCTTAAATTGTGCTCTCCAGCCAGGGCCCAACTCTGGAGCCTCACAGGGAGCTGTGAAGTCTTGCAGACACAGACACAAGTGCTGTGGGTCTCAGTGCAGGATGTTGAGCTACAAACCTGATGTGCAGCATTACTGGAAGTAGGTTTTTTCCCCCCTTTTGATGGGATGACATTCACAACACCTGGCTCAATGTTTCAACTGCACCAGGGTTCCTGAGCTTTAAAAGGAGCCACCTTGTGAAAGACCCATTTATCTGAGGAGATGCCACCTTAAGCAAGTACTCAGTCAAATATAAATGAACAGGGACCATTATTCAGTAGGGTCCAAAAAGGATTTAGTTGTATCTGAACTTAAAAAGCCAAATTCTGCCCTCAGATGAGCCCTGTTCTTCTGTACCCAACTGAGCAGTTTGGAAGATGAAAGTGAACTCTGCTTGTTCTCCTCCTTAATGAGCATACCCCACAAACTAAATCCATGTAATCCATTGTAGTAATTTTGCTAAACTTTTAATCTGCCCTTGCTTTTTGATTTCCCAATCTTCACTAGCCCTTTAACATAAACAAGAGTGCTCAGCTGAAGAATATTGCTGCTTGATGAAGCTGTTCCTGATCTCTGCACACTGGTGGCCCCCCAGGGCTGCTGCACACCCTGAGAGCTTCACCCTTTGGTGCTTTCCCTGTGGCCATTGCCATGATCATTCACAAATGCAGCAAACAGCACTGCCAGATGCAGATGCAATGGGTCTGAAGGGGACATGCTCTACACTACCCAGAAATAAATTCCTCATTGTGCTTTGGTCATTTTCAGACTTGCAGGCATGTCCCAGTGGGAGGGGTTGGAGCTGCTGTGACAGAGTGTGTGCCACCTGCCAGAGGACTGGCAACACCAACTCCTCATCCCCTCCTTACCCAGGGCCCTGCAGCCCCTGGGCACTGCTTGGAGGGTAATGAGGGCCAGAACTACAGGAAAATAAAGAACAGTGCCCCTGAATGAAGATCCTGAAACTTAATCCTTCATGCAGAGGCTCTGCCATCCTCCCTGCTTGCTCTAGCACAGACTGTGTCACTGTGCTGGACTCCACATGGCTACACAAGATTGCTGGAATTATTGCCTTTGGCTTTTGTTTCCAGGCCTTTCTGTTCCTGTTCCCCTTCCCCTTGTGCCTGGACAGCCCTTTGCTTTGAAAGGATCCTTCATCCCTTTCAAATCCATGTCCCAAATTTCACACCTCAGAGAAGGCTCTCAGCTCTTACTCTCATGCTTCTCTAAAGCAACTCTCTTAAGCCATGATCAGAATTCCCTGGGTACATTTGGAAATGTTGTATAATTAGAAAATATACAATCAAACATAGATCCTGCACAAAAGTGGAGCTGCCCCAGCTTGCACCAGCATCTTGAGGACCTTCACATCCTGGCAGGGAGAGAGAATCACCCTTCCATATTAGAGCAGGTCACAATGGAGCAGGAATTCAGGAATTCCAGGGAATTGCTGCTGCTGAAGGCAGTCCATGGATCATGGCAACAGCTGGCCTTTAGTTACAGCCAGGCTCCCTCACATGGCTGTGCAGTTTAGATAAATACAGCAATATTTGGTAGGCAGCATGGCCAAAATGCTGGAAGTGGGTTAATTCTGCTGCCCTCAAATCTCTACCTGCTTCTAAATCACTCTATAATTCTATTAAATATAACATGGAGCTGCTGGTCCTGCATCTCACACATTTTGGGAATGCACTCCTAACTTGAACTAAGTCTCAGCTTTCCAGAGGCAGTGCTTTTAACACTTTGCTGTTGTCCCTTATGAATTTAAACTTGTATTCATTTTTTGTTCCTTCAGCTCTGCAGAGCCAGCCAAGGTGTCTGTCATGGCTGGAATCCCCTTTGGAAAGGCCAGGGTTGGAAAGCAGATACTAAATGCTGTCAAGCACTGGAAAACTCTTGCTATTTTGAAGAGCAAATGCTGGGAGGATCTGCCAGGAATAACTTTTTCTGAGCTGTAACTAAAGCATTTGAATTTAGCACATAAGCAATTGGAGCAAAATAAAACAACTGAGTGATATTGATGGAAGTCTAATCAATCAATCAATCCTGAGAGCATCTAAGGATGACAGTTTCCAGACATGAACCCAGTTTGGGAAGGGTTTTTGCACTGCATTTATCAATATTATATTATTTTAATGGAAACATTAATTTTTGATTTTTCCTTTTTTTGTTAAAATAAATGTAAGCCTATATCCTCTTTCCAGGCATTTCAAAAGGAACATACAACCTCCAACAGCACCCCAGGAGATGCTGGGCAGGTCCTGGAAAATGTCAGTGACCTTAATTTTACAGGCTGTAATAAGATCAAGAGCACTTGTCACCTCATGGAGCTGTGTCTTGAGGCAACATAAATGTTTCTTGTATTTCCCTCAGGGATTGCAGATTTTGCTTGAGTATTAATTAAAGATTGAGGGATATAAAGTGAAACCCCAGAAGACAGTCTTGCTATTTATTCCTTGATTAAACCGATTAAACCCTTGTCTACTCAGAAAAATCTATGAGCCATTTCAGAGGGCAGTAATCACCAGGAAGAAGATTTATTCAGCCAGTGTGTGCTGCATCATTAAAAATTGTCAACAATAAACAAATGGCCTGAGCTGAAATAAAATCAGAAACAACAGCAGGATCTGAGCCAAGGCTGAATCAGAACTCAGGTTTGAGTGACAGCACAGGCACTTCTCAGCTTGAAAGCAGTACCTGAAATCTCCCCCAGCACCAGCCAAGTGCTGCTTTAATGTGTGCAGCTACTCACACTCTGTCTCTAAGTGAGCTGCATAAAAATTCTGTGCTGGGTATTTGCAAATGCACCAGAGCACGTTCAAAGTTTTTGTTTAAACTCTTCAGTACTAAACTGACATGAACCTGGAGCAGTGACTTTGCTCTGCATGAAGCACATCCTGAAAAACCTTGCTGAGTGCTTTGCTTTGCTTCTGATGGCCCTCCCAAAACTCAGGGAGCAAAATGATTTCACTTTCTCATGTTTTTTCACAGAAGAAATTTTAACAGATTCCTTCTGTGACAGGCCAGAAGCTGGACAGAGTGTGCAGTATATGTGGAAGCTGAAAGAATGTTTCTCCATTTTGGTTCTTGATATTAAAAAACAAACAACCTCTCAGGAAAAAAAAAGATTGCCCAACCAAAAGCAGCTTAAGGTCTTAACATTCTTGTGTTACAAGCTCATGTTATCATAAAATCCAATGCCAAGTTTCCTAGTTCTACATCTGAGATTATTTTCCTTATAGTCATGCAAAATTATTTCAGTGAGAATCAGAGAAACTGAATTCTAAAAATATGTCAGGACTACCCAGATTCACTTGGCTACATCTGAAGGTTTGTGAACTGATGGAAGTCATTTGAAGCTGATGGATGGAGACAGCTTTGGATCTCTGGACATTAAACAGCAGTAATAGCAGATAGCACTTGCTGAGTGCTCAGCCAGTTCTATTTAAATATTTGCCACTTCTTCTGACTATATAACTATTCTTTATTTTCACTCAGGAGAATTTGAGGATGACAGGTAAAAGGAAATATTTTCAAAAACAACCTTTTTTCTTTTTTTTTTTTTTTTGGTGAAATGTTAAATAGAAAACCTCCAAATTTTAAGAGATGCAAAGTAACTGCAGCTTTCTTTGAACTCAGTGGAGCCAGCACTGCATGCCTCAAATTACCCTTCCCTACCCACAAAACATCAGAGTTAAGATGGGGACACCTATAATGATGATTTGAAAACTGCTAATTTTGGTGCAAGTAACTTGCCTACTGCTTTAGAAGGAGCTGGGAGCAGAGCTGGCACTGGATTCAGTCCAGGGGAATTTCAGTTCCATGCTGAAATCAGTATGGCAGATCACGGGTTTTCCTTGGTTTGCTGCTCTGAACTGACTGAAAATTAAGTGGAACATACAGAAGTTCACTTCTACATAAGGTCTGCTATGATTTGAACTTAATTGATTTCTTCTAGCAAGGGTCACAACCCCTGCCAGAGATAAGCTGCAGATAACCAGGATATTTTACTACACCTGAGTATTCAGGAATGAGCTGAACACACCTCAGTGTTTAAGGGTTTGCATCCTTCATTTTTAAAGCAGTAGAAATGTGCAGAGAACATTCAGAAAAGGAACAAATTTATATTTTCAAATTACCATGCAGCAAGTAAAATCAACTGTGATTTATTTCCTTTTATGATTATATTAACCCTAATGCTGTAAAACTTCAATGTTTATACCCCAGAAGTTCTTCATCTGTCACACATGCTCAGCTATTCTCAGCTCTGCTAAAACAGTTTCTGTGAATGCCCAGTTTTCAGTAAAGTGAATGGTGTCTCTTTCCAAGCAAGACCAAACAAAACAGAATTTTATAGTATTTAAGTACAATGTGCCTGCTTTCCAAGCAGAAACCTGATTTGTTAGGTATGATTTAAAAATCCACTAGAACACATCACATGTGGTTTTCATTAATCTGTATTTTATAAATATTGAGTTTAGTCTTCTACTTAACCTGGAGCAAATTTTCCACCTTCCCATGGAGGCACCTTAAGCATACAATGCTTCCATGGGAAACATCTTATTTTTAGATAAATTGCTGAAAGAGAACCCTAAACAAAGCATTACTGTTTCCTCTTTGTTGTAAGGTAGAAAACATCACAGACTCTAATACATCTAAAGGAAAAGATCCCAAAAGTTTTAAAATATTTGAAAACTTCTACTTGTCTTTTGTGAAAATTTAAGATAAGTGTTCTTGAGGAAAAGAGCTGTTAATGTAAAATATTTGGAATCTAGTCCCATTAAAATGCTAGAAAAACAATGTTTGCAGGGGTAAAATTCACAGCTGGTTCTTACAAACCACACACATATGCAAGGAGGGGGTGGGAGTAGGAGGGAGCATAGCAAGGCCTACCTAATTTTAGGTGCCAGCCTCATGATACAGACCTGCCATATGTTAAAGGTGAACACAGTGGGAGGATGGAAGAGATTAACTAGAATGGGTTTCCTGGGGAAAAATTGGTGTGTCCCAGCTATGGGGTTTTATGCTTCTCTTGTGGGACTCTAAACTAGCAGGATGAAACCTGCTAGTTTAATTAATTAATTAGCAGATATGGTGCCTCCCTGGGAGGGCACTTCTGCACTGACTCTTTCTCCTACTTGAAAATCAAACCCAGAAATTCCTAATTCACAAGATCACTGCACTGGTAGAATGAATAGACACAGTTTGCACTGCTGGATTTTAGTGCTGGAGTGCACAGCAAAAGTGAGATTTTGTTCTAGTCATGGCTGGTTACAACACTTTGTAAACTCATTTAATGCCTGAACTAAGCCTGGGCAAAACCAGCCACACAAAAACTTTAAAAGTGAAAAGATGGCCTTTCCCCTGTTTACAAAACTTTTCCCATCCTAATGCCTCCCAGCTGACTGTAAGTGCTCTCACACCCATCTGGGTGCAGGTGATACTTTATGAGGGTTCATTGGCCCCTTTGTGTTTCTGGGACTTATTGGAAAAATGCCTGTTTGGGACAGAAATTTCTATTAAAAATTCAGTAACTTGAAAAATGCCTTCATCCATCATCTCATAAATAAAGTTAATTAATGAACCTTTTTTTCTTATTACATGGGGTCTCTTCAATGCACTGATCCTCCAAGTTCAAGACTGAGAATAAAAAATGGGGGAGGATCCAGAGGAGAGTCACCAAGATGATGAGATGGTTGGAGAACTTTGTACAGGAAGAAATGCTGAAGGAATTGGGTTTGTTCAGCCCACTCTTCCCACAAAGATGTTGGGCACAGACAAGAAGCAATTAGCACAATTTGATTCAGGGAAATTTTTGTCTAGATTAACAAAGTATTCTTCACTGTGAGAGCAACTAAACACTCAAATGGCATTCCCAGCCAGTATAAAAAGGATTGAAATTCCAAATGTAAACTGGTGAGGAAATAGGCACCAGTGCTTTTTTCTCTTGATGAGGCATGAATCTGGTGCCATGTGTGAATGACTGGTGGTATTGCTACTAAAAGTACAACAGTGCTTGCCCTCTCTGTTATTTTAAAGTACACCAAGTTATCTTAAAACACATCTGGGCCCAAATTCCACCTTTACTACCTGGCAGGAGGGAAGTTACATTTGCAATGAAGCTGATCCCTGTCTACTGCTGTAATTTTTTTCCTTCTGAAAACTGTTAATTTATTTTATTTTAGTAAGACACTTGAACTTGCTTGTTTCCTAGTGCACACTGAGCTGTAATTCAGAAAGGATTCCATTCCAGTTTGCTATTCCATGGTATGACCTTAATGCCCAGCCAAGGCTCAGGTCAGTTTTAGCAGTCTAAAAAGTGGTTTCTCACACTTGCAGCACTGACTAGTCCTGCCAATCTGCTTGACTGAAAAGAATTTAGAGGCTGAAATGATTTGCTGGATAAAAGTGGTGATTTCAAAAGTTGTCCTAAGGTCAGGATTCATGGACAAGATGCAGCTTTGCCTGGTAGGTACAGGGAGCTGCTCAGCCCCATGTAAATGTTTTATTCATGTCACTTATTCACATAAGTGGGTTTCACTTTAGTGTGTAACACAAGCCAGCTGGTTTGCTTCTTTTAAACTCTGATTTCTCATGCACCTCATATTGCTACACCCCTTCAGAGATATTTATGGAAATTTCACAGCAAGCTGTCTCAAGCTCAATGTGCTATTAAGATTCCTTTCTGGGGTGTTTACTGCATTAGATTTATAATGTATAGATTTATGGACTCAGCTACTTGATGGCCCAATAAAGCATGTTGGAACTGAAGGCAACTGCTAATTAAAATAATATTTGATTGTATATCTGTATACAGGGATGTGGGCTAGGGTTGAAATACTCTTAAGCCCCTCATGGCTTTGGCTGGGCTAAAAATGAATGAAAGGATTCTGAAGGAGAATAAAAGGATTGACATTCAGAGCCAAAGAGAACAAGAAGGTTACAGCATTAGTACCAGGGCTGTGAAGTACCAACTATTCTGATAATCCCCATTTAAACAATTAAGATTAAACCCTACTGGAAAGGATCAGCTGATAAGATGGCCCCTCAAGCTAAGTTCCTTCTAGAAAAAGGATATTTTCAATGTTGGTTTTCACCCTGAAATCTCCACCAGTTGGTGTCAGAAACAAGGGACTGTGCAAGCTGTGCTCCTTGCTGCAAACAGTTAACTCTGACAGCTGACTTCATGTACATTACACAGTGTAGTCAGAGTTATGGACTGCCAGGCATGCAAACAGCCTGGCTTACACTCTGCAAAGGCATTTGGAAACAGTGATGAAAGCAAAACAAGGAAATAGTTAAAAATAATATTAATTACCATGATGTGTTATTGAAATGCTCAGTTAATCCCTTTCTAATGAGCTGCACTAAGAGCTCTAACACCACTTCAGTGTGGTGACTCCACTCAGAAGTTTTCAGCCAGTGATCATAAAGGGTGATTTCACACCCTTCTCTGCCATTAAATGGATAAATTTTCCTTGCCTCCCTTCCTCACAAAGACTGACAGGCAGAACTTTTTAAGACAGATTACAGAAAGTAACAGCAATGGGAAACCTGGGTACTGTCACCAGGAGCAAATGAAAAGTCACTAACAGTGAGACATGCAGAAATTCCTGAAAAAGCTTTTTCATGTGAACTCCTGAGTTCCAACCTGTAGTTTCAGCAAGTGGGGGATGAGATGCAAAACATCTGATGCTTTCTGCAAATTAGGCTTGCACCACCTAGAGTAGCTGAAATTCTACTGTTGCTAATAAGCATCTGCTTGTCACATCTGCAATGGTTCATCATCCAAGTGCAGAGCTCAGAAAGAAGTGTCTGCACATACCCAGCAAACCCAGGTTTCTGCTGAGTCACTGAGATACAGATCTGTATGAGAAACATGGGAACAAACCCAAAAAAACCCAAGGGAGATGCTTCAACAATGTGTAATTTCTTCTACTCTGATTCTAAATTTTATTTGTTATTATTGATAATACAATCTTCCAGCTCAGTTTCCAGTCACACAGGTACAAACCCAGAGAATTACCCAGAAAAGAGTCCAGCATCCACCTTAACTTCCCAACTGTCCTATCATGGCTCCCTGCATGAACAGAGTGCCCAAGGGAACAGTGCTCTGTTTTAATAGTTGCTTTTATATTTATTTCTTTGCTATGAAATTGGCTTTTAATTCCCTTTCATTTCCTAAGCTATTTTCTAAATTTTTTTTTTTTTTGGTATAAATCTCATGTAGTAACCTACATCTGTCTGCAAATAAAAGGCAGCCTTTGATTAGAGCTGGAATGCAGGATCATATACAGTGTGTTTGGAAACCTCTGCAGAAAAAAAACATGTCTGCTTTAATACATCTCACTTGAGGCAGCACGGGGTGAGGCAAGGACAACTGAGCAGTGTGCTTGAATAAAAAAGGAAAAAAAGCCCTGCTTTTCTTGGCCAGTTAATACATCAGTGTTATTTACATGACTTCTAGAAGAGTTTAGGATAAAAGTAATTTCTTTGCTGCTCTTCCTCTCTTTTAGGAGACTGCAGAAATCCACCTGCAAAACTCTGTGTTTCTGGCACCTATAAGAATTAAACACTGTGGAAATTCCAGCAGCTAGAACACCTTACTATTAACTAGATCTTTATATATATGGAATGGAGGTGAATTATATTTTTCATCATTTTCTTCTATCTTTTAGAGGAATAATAAAAAAAACCTATTATATATATTAATCTTCACTACAGAAAAAGCAACAGCATACAGTGCAATGTACAATATTTTTTTCCATTAATTCTAGGACTGAAAATGTGTTTAGTTTGATGTGCTTCTATTTCAACTCTGACCCATTTTCCCCAGCACTACTCACTTGATAAAATATTTGATTCCATCAGCTGTATAAGCTTCTTCCCATCCATAAGGCAGACCTAAAAGGAAATAAAGAAATAAGAAGTCTCTCAAATTCAAGTGACCCAGAGAACAGTTTTGTGATAGTGTAAGTTACAATGCTGTCATTTCAAATGTCATAAAAAGATTACAAATCAATTCCTACTTTTGTAACAGATAACAATATAAACAATACAATTTAACAAATCCTTGCTGTGCCACAAAGCTACTAGCTTTGATGATTTGATTATATATTTATTACCAGGTGATACTTTTTGATAAATATCATTTGATGACACTTCTATTACAAGAATCATGAGTAATACTTTTAGTAGGGTACTATTCTATATTTCTTTAGAAATTAAATTGTCCTAGCAAATCTTTACATTTTAATAACTATTTGTTCAAAACTAACTCTTTGTAGGGTTTGAGAAGTGTTGGAGAAAGAAGCATCAGTCACTGTGTAAAAATGCTCCCACTTTTGTGATACTGTACTGTAAAGTAAATAATAGCAAGTGCATAGTCCTGAAAAACTGTGGGTTTTTTGAGACTAGAAATATATAATAAATTTAAATATGCAAAAAAAAAAAAAAAATTCTTGAAGGGTTTTGCCTGAAACTCTCGAAATGTTAAGTGCCTTAGGAGTTAAACTATTTTTGTTCACATCCCAGTGTATCTCAAAGACCAGCTCATTAGAACCATCTGTGAGCCTGCTTTTGGTTTAAAACTTTTATTTGGAAAATGTGCTGGCCTGCACGCACCATCTGAGCTTTGAAAGCTGCCTCCTCCCAAGGACTGCCCTAAGTGCACATGTTTATTTTTTAAAATTTCTTCTTTGAAAGGCTGATTTTCTTCTGTTGTCACACCTTTGTCTCTAGTGTCTCTTCTTAAAAGTCTGGAGAGGGATAACTTCAGTTCTGCAGTACAAACAGAGTTCATTACAGCCACTGAAGCAGGACTGGGCACACTGGAGCTGGTACAAACCTGCTGGGAAGGAATTACACCTGCAGGAACCAAGTGAGGAGCAACAAGTGACTCAGGAAGGGAACTTGAGAATGGGGAACTAGAACAGCACTGTGATCAGTCAGTACAGCTTGAAAAAGAAAAAAACCTATTGGACTGGTTTTTTTTTTCCTATCACTTTTACCCCCATTAGTCACTTATCTCAGGCTTCTTCCCATTTTCAGTTTAGAACAGATCTATACAATCTGTTCCTCAAAACACACCACCCACTACCTTTCAAAGAGAATAATACACAGCTACTTCCCCTTAAACACAAGGTAGCTGCTGTGTAGCAGTTCTCAGGCTGATTCCATTATGAAGGGAGGAAGAAAAGGATGTTTTAAGCTATAAATATGCCAGACATGCTCACTGGTTCTTCCCTCCTCTCCCATGAAAGATGGGACCTTTATTCAGCATGGGTATTTTCTCATTATTTAAATGGTAATGGGATTTATCCCTCAATTGCTTCCATCTACCCTGGCCTTTCCTTTTTCCTGCATGAAACGTGTCCAAATAAATGACAATGGATTTGCTCAATTTTGAGTAAAAGCCCAGCATCTGCTCTGCACTCACATGGATCCCCTACATCACCTGTTCATTTATCAGTGATAATACACTTTTTTTCCACTGGTGATTTGATTAAAAGTATGTCTTTTTTTCCTCTTCTAAATGAAGAACTGTACATAGGTAGCAACAACTGATGCTCTGAATTCTTCCCTTACCCACTGAAGACTTTGCTTTTCAAAAACACTGAATACATTTGTCACCTAGAAATGAAACTCTGGAAATATCTCCAGTGCTTTATTTGCCTTTGTGACTTTGTATGCATTAGATTGTGTATCCTATCCATTTCTTTATATGCTTCTACATTCCACCTACATCTGTAGTTTTTTAAATACTTTTATTTTCCACATTTTTACTTCTCTCCACTAGTTTTTCAGTGCTGTTCTCTTTATTACTTTCCTTCCCTTTCAGATTTGTACTTCTGTTTCTTGTATTTCCCCTGGTAGCTAGGAAGCTCTCATGTTTTGCATTGTATTTCCCCAGACATCATCTCCACTTCTTCCAAGCTCACTGTCTCCATGAATCATTCATAAGTTGATCTACTTCCTCCTGCTTTATTTTTTCACACCCTCCGGGGTCTAATTTCTTCTCTGTCCCAGGACTTGCTTTGAAAGGCTGCTAAGCTCTCACCTGGAGGAAATGGGAAGTAAAGGAACTGAAAAATCAGAAAAACAGTCTGAAATATAGAGGATTTAGCCTACATAAACTCCAGCAAACTCAGATTTCCTGCATATTTATAATTTCTTGTGTGAACTGCTACAGTCTCTTTGATGAATCTTCATAAATAATATATTTGGCTGCAGCTGCCTGCATAGATCATCTTAAGAACTTACAGATTTATAGTATTTAAAAACTAGTTCATTTCAGCAGAAAACACAGGGCTTCTTGCTATTCAAATATTTGTGGCTATTTGCCTTCTGCAAGGTAAAGAAAAGGTAAAACTGCAAAAGCAATTGTGCATGCAAAAGGAAGAGTGGTCTCCTGAGGGAGAGCACTTTAGTCAAAACACACAATAACCTACCAGCATTTTGTTCTGAGTGTATGCATTTCATTAGGGCTAATGCCAAAGAAATGTCTGTAATTCTCTGTGAAAAACACAGCCAAGGAAGCAGTTGCTGTTGTTTGTGCCCCAGCACTGCTGCAGCAGGGCAGAGTCCCTGGGGACTGCTCCTCCTTCCAGAGCTGCCTGCTGGGATAACCACTGCTCTGCAGTTATATAAAGCTGAGAGGAAATGAAGCTCTTGGGCAAACAGAATCTCCCTGATCCCTGATAAGTGTGGAGCACATTGATCTTTATCACCTTGTTGGTTTAACAGGACAAAAACTGCACCAGCACTGACACAGTGGGTCCCAGAAATAAAAGAGATGAGCATCAGCCTGAGTTAAACCTGTAGGAAGTGACAGACATGGAAGAGTTTGCCTGCAGCTCCCAGGAAAAAATGTGTGTGCTCTCCCTCAATAACACTGGACATGGCATGAATCCCTCATGTCTCTAAAGGAAAAAGGGGAAAATACATATATTAGGGGAAAAGCCTCATAGTCCTGGGCACCTATCAAACCTAGAAACTGCAGTAATGTAGTTCCCCCCTAAATAATCCAGTTAAAAATTATTAAAGCAAAAGATATGTGGAGATCAGCAGATGAAAGCAGTAAAGCAGATATAAGAGCAGAATATTCAGTTGACTCAAAGCTGCAGTCCTGACATCAAAGTACTGCAGTCCAAACTTGCTCTATTTTGCTTATTTTTCGACAAAATTACTCAAAGGAAATGAGAGATTTAGAGCCTATAGTAAGAATCAAAAAAATGCACTGTGCACTAGGATTCTATCTAGATTTGGCCTCTTTAGATGCTTCAAGATAAGTCTGTCCTTAAGTGCTTTCTTCTAGCCTTGGGGCCAGAGTTTAAACCCTCCTTCCATGACAAGCAGGCACCAAAACATCTCTGATGAATCTGGAAGGAGGGTTTAGGGACACCTGCCTCCCAGAGGTGCTAATCTCACCCTAAGTGCTCTTCTGTGAAACACAAACTGATTTCCAGCATTGTTCACACCTTTGTTATCTACCATTAAAAGGGTCTCTGGCTGCAATTCCCTTCCTGTTATGGGTAAGCAGTCAGTATCTGGAATTAATATAAAGTTTAAGGGATGTAGTAACTATCTGGAATGCTAAAGCCACATTGTACACATATTCTGTTTCACAATGAACCATTCTTTGATCAACAACAGAAATAAGGATGTCTTTGTTTCGTATCCTTTTGTGACTTTTCCAGTTGTACATATCTTTTTTACATACTAGACATGGGTGAGATTATACCCTTTATTTATCTCCTGATCATTTTTTTGTATTTAGTATCAGAGTCTCAGAAATGATGTTTGTTTTAAGAAACAGGAATTACCTGCTGAAAGGGTTTCTGATACAGAAGATTTCCTAAAGGACATTAAAACCAGTTTTCTCTGTCACTTGATAAAAGTGATTTTGAATTCTGATCTCTTTTCAATAGCTATCAATTTCAGCTCTTATCAACATTTAAATATTTTTCAGTGGCTTCAATAATATAGGAAAATGTGTTAATTAAGATCCCAATGCCTTTGGCTCTTCTCTTCTGACCTGTTTAAGCAATGCTAAGAGGATGGAAAGCTGCAGGTCTGATTTGTTGGATCTAACTTGACTGGTTTTGGACTCCTGAGTGCTACTGGAACATGGGAACATCCCAGAGATGACACCAGAGGTATCATGGTGTGAGACCAGCAGAGGAAATCCTCTGTGATTTATGCAATTTGACACAGCTAAAGCAAAAATCTGTGGAGAAATATCCACCCTTGTTTGTCCAGAGCATTCAGTGAAGTGCAGGCACAAAGTGGACTTTATTTTTTGAGGCTATCAATGATATAAGCTGTATTTTGCTGCTGTTCTGTCAATTAAATCATAAACACTCAGGTTCAAGAAAACAGCATTCAGAACTTAATATGAACTTCTAGCATTTGCTTGTGTGTCACACTAGATAATTTCAAGTGCTCTTCCCATAACCAAATATGTTTCCTTTCATAAATAATACACTGCTGAGGGGACATTCCATTCTTTTTTTTTTTTTTTTCACATATCAAATTCCATTTTAAAGAAATCATTCTTTTGTTTTGTTGTTGGTCACTTAATGAAACAAAGATGGACTCAGTAGTCTTCTAGTGGAGACATCTGGGAAATACTAGCAACTGAAACTTCTGATTTGGAGCATGGGTGGCAGATTGGCTTCTATCCCTCCAGCCTGTTCCTAGAAACCAGGCTTCAGGAACAGTATTTGTCATACTTTGGACATTCAGGGCATGGTGAAAGATAAGCTTGTGTTTTTCCACTGCCTATTAATCATAACATATTGACCCATCTTTGTGCTGGCAAACTCATTAATCTTGGATTAAAACAATTACTACTTACAATTTAGAAGGAGTTATTAAATAGTTTGTTTCATGCTGAAGGATTATATGAACAACTTTTAGATCTTTTTGACAATTCTGAAATTACAAATTGTTATAAATGTCTTTCTTCTATTCTAATACTTGTCTGTGAAAAGCTTGGTACAGTTAATTAGAAACAGTTTGAACACAAGAGCAATTGCAATTTATGAACAATGACCAGTCAACTGACTAAAATTTAAGGAAACAAGAATGACCTCACACAGCACATGTGGTCAGGCATCAGTACATACATTTTCCTCTCCTACCTAACAAGGAAGGAAATCCAAAGTTAGAACAAACTCTTCTGAATGTGAGGCTCTCCAGAAATGAGTGAGAGCTACAGTCACCTGAGCAATGAGGTTCCTGCTGTGTGTCTTTAAGGATAAAAAATTACCTTCAAAATTGCACCTTTTCAGAAGCTGAATATTGGAAAAATAACAGAAATAAAAAACCAAACCTAAAGTACATATTTTTCAGATTAAGACTAATTGTTTACTTTCACAAAACTCTTAGGTGCTGTAGGTTCCAAGCAACTTGGGCTGTTAAGATGAGAAGCAAAGAGAGGAACTGCTCATTTTAATCTGTGCAGAAGGTTAGTAGTAGTCAAAATAATATAAAATAATCACTTATTGGGAAAAAAGTAATTCTTTAGCAACTTGGATTTAAAGAAAAACAATCAACAGCTTATTTCAATATGCTTCTAATCAACTGGCTTCCAAAGTATTTCCACATCACACATTTGATAATCAGATGTTCAAAAATGGATTTTGAGGAGGCGAAGATACCAAGAAGCTGCTTGTCCCTCAGTACTGTCACACTTCAGTCATGGCTGCAATGCATCTGTTCAGCATTAGCTCAGGAGAGCATAAACCTCAAAAGTGAGGGATAGTGAAAGCTGGGAGGGGTTTCAGACCAGCTGCTTCTGACCAAACACTGGATCTATGGGCTCTTATTATTTGCTTTAAAAAATACATTTAACATACTGATTATCTGACACTGATTTTTGCATTTTTCACCCACACTGGTTCTAAAATGTGACTGGCTGTCCAGTGAAGATACAAAAGGATGCAGTGACCAACCACTCTAAATTATTTGGCTTACTGTGGTCAAGAATCTGTTGATAAGGTGGAGGTGATACAGAAAAATCAGAAAACTGCAGAATGCAGAAATCCACCTCTTTCACAGAAAAGGCTGCAAAGAAAAAGAAATAATGCCAGTGTTCCATATCCTCCAGTGGCTCCCATCTGTTTAGTTTGCCAAGTTAAAGATGTTTTGTTTTATTTCAGTGTTAAAGGCTTCTACAGCTGAGTCTCAATTACTGACACAGAGAAATGCAGTACCCAAGGATCACAGGTACTCCCTGCTAAGGTTGAAAAATGGTAAAAACATGTTCCCCATCACATTTTTCTTAGCCCTTTCCAGTTTTTTTTTGAACAATATTCATTTCTATGAATTAACTGCAGGCTTTTTTTTTTTTTTTTTTTTCCCAGTTTCCCACTACTGACTGCTAACATGATGCTGTCCACTTGGGATGAGTCCAGAACGCTTCCACTGCTTCCATTGCTGACTGAATGTGCTGCAAGTTACAAAGTAATTCTGGAGGAATAGTCACATAAATTAAACTGAAATTAATTTTGTTTATACCTATGAATCTTAAACTGCTGAAGAGAAGACAGGGAACGTTATTAATTCTTAAATTAGAGAAACAGTCCTTCCCTGGGGAATTTTACACCAATGCCATGCAGGCTAAAAGAAGTTAAATTCATGGAAGAACTCTCTGGGGGACATTCTTGTTCTGAATTGGTACAAGCCACTTTCAGCTGATTAAAAAGAACCTGGAATAACCCATTCTTATTCCAGAAATACAAGACTCTGCAGACAGGGCATTCACCACCAGGACCAGGTAATTAGGAATAGCCTGGAATACCCCACTGCACATCCCAAGAAATAATTTCTTTTTCCCCAGTTTCCCTCATTTCTTGCTCCCCTGGTTCCCCTGTTCCGGAACTCATCCATCTCCTTTCCTTACTGGATCAACTTCCCTTGTCACATCCATTGTGCCATCCACCCACTTCCATCACTGTCAGCTCCCAGGGCTCACTGACGCATCTGCTCCTTAAATGCAAGTTGAATTAGAAAGCATTCATTGCTAACAAATTAAAATGACTGGCTAAAATTAGAATTCAGCAAAAATCGTCTGAGATTTAAAAAGCAATAGTATTATATTATATGCCTTTCTTGCTAAGTAATAGCTCACTTTTTTTGCACTGATGATGAAATTAAACTGCAAAAGGGGCTGCCATGAACCACCTACAATTGACAGACAGAACCACTCTCTGCTCAGTTCATCTCACAGCAAGGACTGACCAAAGTAATATTTTTTTCCCTTTGAATCAAGAATTTTAAGAATACATCAACTGAAGCCATCCTTTTAGTCTGATATAAAAAAGCCTGTAGCTAAATACAGGTAAAAAAGGGGGCTTTAGAAAGAATTTTAAATATTTTAGAAATAATGTTAAAAGCTCCTAAAATCTAAGATAGATTTCCTTTTTTGTTATAAATTCGAAGAGGAAAAAAAATCCCAAAGTGCCTCCATTTAGCATAGTGAACTCTACCTGAAGTGTAAAGGCAAAATTTACAGTGAAAGGAAAATTTCTGTCATTAAACACAATATCACTAAAGCAATTACTAAAGCAAGGCAAAAATCTCCCTCCTTAAGTCCCAGTTAATGATCCATATGCCTCATGCCACAAGGTAACACATCTAGTGTGAGCCATACATACACTCTGTACCTCCTTTAGGTTGCTTTACAAGCACCAATCATGTTTTCCTCTAGCAAATTCTCTTTAAAACACACTTTTAAAAAAGTTTCCTGTCTCATTCTTGGCAATCAGCTTTCCTTGTACTTCTCTCCATTTAAATGAACACTTGTGCACTGTATATGTCTGAGGAACTCTGCTGGCCCTCAGCTTCTCACTCCTACCTACTGAGGAGAAGTGAAAAAATGTGACAACTGCAGGAGCTGACAGCAAAGCCTACGAGCCCTCTGAGACAAGATGAGCCCTGACAGCTTCAGCACACATTGATTCCCAACAAAGGGAATGCTGCTCATCCCCCTTCCCCTTGTCAGCATCAATCCAGATCTCTCAGGATGCTCAGAGAAAATGAGCTGAGCTCTGACTGCCAAAAGCACACACACTGCCTTGGATCAGCTCCACTGCCACGGTCCCTGTGCTGCTGGTCACCTGGAATGGTGACACTGGGGCTCCACCTCCCCCCACCACCAGCTGAATCTGAGCTGCCTCTGCCAGCCACAAAACAAGGATGTCACACTTGGATCTGGGACTGACCCTCAAGGATAAATTCCTGTCCCACCAGGGTATTTTCTGGCTTTCAGACACTGATCTGGGGCCAATTCCTGCCTCCCCTGTGTATCTTCTCTGACTTGGGAACAATTTGCATCTCTGTGCCACAGAATTTCAAAGTTTGTTTCCTCCCTTATGTTAAAACACCATGCTATAATGAAGGATTAAAATATCAAAATTCTAAGCATTATGTCAACAGAAATTAATAGAGAGTCAGTTTAGGAAGTATTTACCATCCAGTAAAATTGTTGAATCTGGAGAGTTTTGACTTCAGTCTCCATAGTTACCAAGAACAAATACAACTTGTAGGGGAAGAGGAACAAAGTCAACTAATTTTTTCATAAAGGGGTCACAGTCTGAACTAAACAAGTCCATAGACTTTTAATGAAGTTTTTTCTCAGAGATGCTGGAAATTATCCTAATGAGACTGCACTAATCTTGTTAGGTCATCTGTATTTTAAGATATAATAATATCACTTGTTTTTCATTATTAAAATGTTTTGATTTGAAAGTCAGGACAGGCAGTGCTATTCAAAAGCTGACTCATCTTTTCTCATTAAAGGTAAGTGAATGGAGAGAGAATAATTTGCTTTTCTAGCAGCAACAACAGAGTTCTGAAATCTAGGTCACATTAGAGAACTGTCTTGAAATACAAGCTTTAGACACTGAATTGTGTTTTTCCTTGCTGTGAAACATGGGGATTAACATGCATATTCAATCACCAATAAATCAGCATGCAACTTATTCATAACTGATATTTAAATGTATTTTCTGATTTGATCAGAAATTTTTTTAAAATTATTTTGTCCTTATTAGTGTCAGCTTTTATCCGGCTTCTCTGCTTGTCTATAATTACTGTAATATTCTGATTCTTGGACACCAAATTAAATGAGCAGGGTCTAGTTCCTGGGCCCTGTAACAATACCCCCAGGTAAGGCCAGTTATGTGAAAACAATGCCACTCCTCACTCACACTCAACAAAACATGGGTTTAGTCTAAGGAAGGGGAGTTTGGGGATAATTCAGGATTTAAAACCCATTGGTAAAAGGATCCTTCTTTGAAATGCCATTGAAAAACAAGATTAGAGTTTTGTAAGGGTTTGACTAACTGGATCAAATGTCTGAAATAAAGAAGGTGCATCTGAATAAAGACAACAGCAAAGTATTTTATTCAAGGTGTGGATAATCAGCTGCCCAGAGGGAAGTGGGCACAGCCAGATGCCTTTCTGGGAGTAGAAAAAAGCCCAGACTTGACAGGAACCAATAACATGGAGCTGCTGGGGAAAGGAAACACCATTTGGGACCTGGTGTGAGTTCATAAGCAAACAAGCTTGTTCCACTTTTGTCTCCTGCAGGAAGCTCTCAAATACAGAACTCAATACATCTTTGAGGAATTGGAGAGAAGTCAAGAAAAATACAAAGGTAAAGAAGTGGCCAGGAGAGATGTGGTGTAGGAAAAAAAATCAGCAAACTGGTGTCATGTACTTGGGGAAACAGCCAACAGGGTGGAGATGCTACATGGTCTTCAAATGTCAAAAACTGCCACTAAGAGGAAGTAGTGAGGTGTTCTTAATAACCACAGGGGCCAAGACAAGTAGGAACAGGCTTTAACCACAGTAAGGAGCATTGAAGCCAAAGGAAAAGATTTCTTGTGGCAAAGATAATTAAGGATAGCAATAGTTGGCCCACGGAGGCAGTGAGATATGCTAGACAAATTCCTGCTTGGTTGAGCTAATTACAATAATTTGTGTTGCTGGAAGCACATGGAGGCATGGTCTAATTGCTGGAGGCCCTTCCCCTTCCCAGCTCAGTCTTTCCTGATGCCTTGGTGGCAAACTACTGAGTGCTACTTTTCTAAACTTTTGTGTAATTTACATTACATGCAGACATTTGTTCTGCTTCCCATTTGCAAGGCATTTTTATGTCTTGTGTTCACAGAAGTGATACATTTTAATTATATTCTGCACCGAAAAACTCCTCTCTCATCTCCTTTGAAGTATTTCTTGTAAACCCAAGGCAATCCTGGCCAGAGAAACAGGGTTCAGGGAATGTTTTTAAGGCTTGTCAGACAGCACCTGTACTCACACCCCAACATAAACAGTAAAACCAAACAAAACAACAAACCACAGCCAGAGGTGAAACAGCAAAAGGGTTTTGGTTTTTTCTCTCTCTCTTTTTTTTTTTTTTTTTGTTATATTTTTTATTTGCTTTGATTTGGCTGCACTGGCATAACTTATTTCTGTTACATTATAGGCACTGCTTTTAAGTGTTGCAGTGAAACATATTCAAATTCTTGGACAGCTTTTCTTTTTGAAATTATAGTACTATGAACACTGTCAGAATTACAACTCTTCATTCTTATTTACCATGTAGGCAAAATTGGACATTTAAATGATTTCCAGAAAATTAAAAGTCTTGCTGCAAGTAAACAGTTATGTAGAAAAAGTATTTTGAATTCTTGACTGCATCCTTGTAAAATTGTATTGAATACGACTGGATTTTTTTCCTGAGGATTACAGAAACCATTTTCCCTGTTATGCAACTTTGAATTTTAACTTCTCTGCAAGCACATAAGTTGTTCACCCTCGGGTTTCTTACTGTGATCTGATTTGCAATGTATCTAAAATGCTGCAGAAAAGCTATCAATTTTTTAATGAAATGATCCCATTTTCAAAATAAGGCAAAAATTTAACAAGGTCTGTAATACAGTGTGAAACAGATCCACGTCTTGTGTATATTTGATGATGTTTATTGGAAATATTAAAATAACGTAATTCTGAGATTAATTTTTTTTTAATGTTAACTCAAATAAGATTCAACAGCAAAAAGTTAATCGAGTAACTTAAGTTTCATTTTTGTCAAAAGTAATAATATATCTACCCATTAAGTATTTTTGTTTGGAGGGGAAAAAAGAAAATCAACCTTCAGGAACTGTGAAATTTTCCTTTGAATGAAACAGTTGATAAATTCTCTTTTGGGAAAACACTTCTTTTGCTGTTGTTTAAAGTTTCAAAGGAATAATACATATTAATTTCACTAAATTAATATTTTCTAGTGGAAGTACTATCTCAGGTAATGTTTAGCTAACAAAAATAAGCTTTTTACCTGTAGAGCACACAGCAGTGATATTAATTCTTTTGCTAGCAAAACTGTTAAAAAGGGAGCTGTACAGCTGTGTTCAGGATCTACTCTGTATAATTTATCAGGTCTCTTCTATTTCTGATTTCAGTAATTCACTGAAATATTTATGGCCTTGCCAGAACAAGGAATACACAGTGTTATCTCTTTAGTTATCATTATGCTGCTCCTTCCCAAGCAGCTCTTCCACTGAGGGAGGAAAGGTAAAGTTTTAGTTCATCACCTGAAAGAATGCCAGAGGTATTCCCTCAATGCACACTCCTCCCACAAACTGGACCTTGCAGGAAATAATTTTGCCTAATAGTAAAAAATACAAAAAGATCTTTAACACCAAACTAACAGAAGTGAAGCAGGACATGCCTGTCCATGCCACAGTTACAGCTGGATTTTGATGTACAGACATAAGGTAAAAAGGAGAGGAGGAAAAGCCCACGTTCTGATGAACTACAGCTAATTACCTGCACAAAGTTACAGCCCTGCTGTGTTCATAAAATGCAAGGTTCAAGAACAAAACTAACAAAAATGTATCAATTAATGCATAATAAATGTACAAATAAATAGCATTAATTCTGTTGTAATAACAAAAACACCAGGCCTGCAACAAACAAAAGAATGTGAATACTTAATAATATTGTCTCTTTTCAAAATAGCAAAATGATTTGTGAAGCCCTGCTACTCAACTTTATAGCTTAGTTCCACCCACACTGTCAAAAGAATGGGAAGGGATAACTGACACTTTCCTGACTACAGAATGATTTTGGCATTTCAACACAATATAGCTAAAAAATTCCTAAACTGAAGAAATGGATAGATCCAATATTTCAGCTTTTAATGCCAAAGATGTAAGGCATTGCCCAAAAATCAAAAGCAATTTAACCATCAAGAGTATGAGCACTAATGGATGCTGAGTAGCAGCAGCAGTTTCTGTTATTTTCTTTTATCTAGTCAGCATTCAAGGAAAATGAATATAAAATCCAGGCAACTAAACTTCTGCCTGTAGGATCTTCAAAATCAAATGCACAGTGACTGGCAAGACCAATATGAGTAAATTAAGTAGGAGTTTTGGAGTCTATTTGGAGATCATTTGAGTGAACTTCAGCATGATTGCCTTGTGTCAGATCCCAGGCTGAGAGCAAATTCAAGGAATGTGATGAGATAAAATAGCTCAAAATTCACTGCTTGAATTGAGAACCTGGCTTCAGAGCATTTCCTGGATGTGGATGGTTAGGATTGTGTCAACTACAGCGAGTCTGTATTTTTGGACAGAAGTTTGAGAGGCAGAGGGAGGAAATTGGCAGCCAAAATACTTGAAAGCTGTGTTATACTGAGTGCCTATTTCCAAATGCTGATTGCCTGCTCTTTGATGAGGAGATAAGAATGTTCCAGGGTTAATTCAGATTTGGTCATTACCAGTACCCAGTGTATTCCTTTTCTAAATCTGTAATAGGAAAGAAGAAAAAGTTATCTCTATTCTTTTTAGCATGATTTGCACCATATGGACTACTAAGTGCAAACAGCAACTACTTTTAAATGTTGCAGTTCTTCACTGAGGCATTATTACTGTATGATGAAAGCAATTTCCAGTGTTCAGGAGATGCTCACATTCTGTAAAGCACAATGGCCTCTCAAGGCTTGGTTTCTGAAAATAACTCAGTCTTCAAAGAAGATGAAGAATGGCTCTTTCAAGGGATGAGCTTGATAATTCTGTTTATTACTTCATTATTTGCATTTTGGATCCTGAAGTAGTAAGCCCTGGAAAACGAGCTGTTGGTTTTTTTCAGTGTCTTCACTTGAAGAATCACCAAAGTGCCTTCACAGAGCTGTCACTCAGCCTGCAGAGCTGAAAGCTGATCTGCAGCAGTATCACAAGGCAATATGTACTTGAAGATTTTCAGGAATACACTGAACTTCTTCAAGCCTCTTCCCTCAGGCAAAATGTCAGGCTATTACAGAGGAAGGGGACAGTTTGTGTGGATAACTCATAAATATGTCATTTTGACCTGGTTGTCAAGGAAGATTTTTTACAAAAACACAGTTTTCTGTTGCAGAAACACTCTACAACCTTTTCTTGGCACCCAGACTTTGTTTCACATGTACTGCAAATGAATCAAAGAGGAATTTTGGCTGGGCTCCTTTACTTCATATTTACAAGAATGAAGCAAATAATGAAAGAGAAGTTCTATTTAGAAGGCAAAGCATATCACAAAGATTGCCCAGCCAGACATTCTGATCCATTGAGCAACCTCAAAAATATTAACTCCAGCTCTCTCTCTAAGAATTCAATAACAGATTATTATGTTGTGGACCTCTTCCTGGAAGAAGGAAACCCTTCAGTCTGCACTGCAGTCTCTATTACACTTTTCTCTTTGATGGATGATATTTGTGTTGAAAGGCCACATACACAAGAGCCCCATTTCCATGACAGCCCTGCAAGAAAACTTCAGATCACACGGAAAACATTTAGTGAGAAGCTGGCAGAGAACACTGCAGACAGAATGCCATTACATAGTTCCTTTGCCTTAACTACTTTTTTTTTTTTTTTTGGAGGGAGAGGGAGAAAAAAGCCAGTGAGGTTTAAAGCTTTAATCTCATACCCAAGCTTGTCAGAGCCCAAATCTATCTGTAATGCTCTCCAAACCAGAATGAACTCAAAGATGACGTTCAATCTTCAAATCCTTCTCTGCAGACTTATTTTTAATTCTCAGGTTCATAAAATGGATCCCTGCTGTGGCTCCAGAGCTTTCTAACATGTATTCTACCTATTATGTTTGACATAACCACATGTTAGAATTCAGCTGCATTGAGAACCAAAAGTTTTCTTTGCACAATCTCCAGTGTAGTGTAATAAAACCAATTTGGTGTGACAGAACTATGATTGTCATTGGTGGAAAACCAATTATCTCCTCTCCTGGTCACTGTTATTCTTTTCATTCCACCAGTAACTCTAATATTCTAAACACTTTTGAACAAATTTTATCTTCTATTTTGCTTTCTTTCCCACAGAGTGAGTAATAAATAAATGTTTCATAAATCATGTCAAAAAACTATTTTTCATATCTTATTTTCTCAACAACCATTTTTTCAGTCTCTTTCTAAATGAATTCCTAAGCAATCAAAGCTATTCAAGTATTTGATACAATAATTATGGGCAACCATAATTAACCACCTTTCCAAAACCTCCTGTGAACATACCATTTCTGTTCCATTTTTGTAAATCAATCCATTTAAGTTGGATTACAACTGACATGCCTGCTCAACTATAGGCAAATACCATCAAAATACACAATCATTTCAATGATCTGAACCAGGAATTATATGATAATTCAAAGCTGTTTCTTAGGTTTTCAACTGATGCAGTTTATTACAGTGACTCCCATGAACTACCATAATTTTCACCAATGGGAACAGATTTCTGTTCATGACCAGAGGACATACACAGATATCTCCAAATGGAACTGCTGCCTACATGTACTCCCTACAGCAACAACATCTTCATTAAAACACTTTGATACATGTTCATGTAAATCCAGCAGAATAACATTTTGCAAATATTCCAGAACGAAAAACAGAGCATTAAAATAACGAAATTCTGCTAGTTTTACATGATTCTGGTAATCATCATGTTTCTCACTTTGGCATTAATTTTGTGCTTTAAGTTTTCCTGCAAAGAAATACTCTGGAGTATATATTCTATTTATAGTTTGATGAAGATGCATCCTGAGCTGACACTGAACCTGCTCTGTCCTTCCGTGCTAGGAGTGATTTATTCTGCCAGTTCACATCCAATTCTAAATGAAATTATCCATCTTCTTGGCTGATGAGCTGATACCAGATTTCAGAGCACAGAGATGGACACACTCACTCACAATCTACTTCCAGAAGGGCACGGACAGACTTGGCAAGGTCCCTGGCTTCTGCTGCAAGAGCTGCTGTGACAGGAGCTCCGACCCTTCCCAGCCGAGCCAGAAGCGCTTTAGTGGACAATGACTTCCTGTCACTGAGACAATAAAAAAATAACTGTTTATTTGTAAGATGATAAAGGAAACTACTCCTTTTAATAAGGTAAACTTTCTCACTAAGTGAACAAAGCAGTGAGTTTGCCCCAGCAGCAGTGCTGGCTGAAAAATGAAGTCACTTGGAAAGCTCAGCTCAAATAACATTCACTCAAAATGCAGTGTCAAGAACTCAGTGGGTGTCAGGAAAGGAACTTGAATGGAATTTTCATACCAGCATTTAAGAAGGGACACTGCTTGATGGCACCCAACTCTATTTTCTCTGTTCTTAGTGAGTCAGCTTGTCACCTTGGCTTAGAATTTTATAAATAATCCATTCACCAAAATAAATTCAATGAACTTATTAAAACAGACAACATCATTGCTCTGTGCAGTGACAATGGGAACTGCATCTCACTGATTATCTGTGATATCCTAGTTGGTCTGAGCCTGTACAGGTTTTTTGAAATAAAGTTCCAGTTCACTTCACTTAAATAAGTTTAATTTCCTTGAGAGGTGCATTGAAAAAAAAACTGCAGGAAAGAGACTGAACAATTTTATTGTTACATAAATATTAATGGAATGCTATCTGAGATATATAGGCACTATCATCCCAATTTTCTGAAGGACCAAAGGCTGCTTAAATCTTCTTGAATATTTCCAGCAGCTTTTTAAACAAGGAAAGTAATAAAATGTAAATGGATACACATTTTATCCATTTATTTATATGCTACTGGATTCATTGTGATGCAAAATCACCTAGGAGAATCTAAAAAAATATTAAAAAATATAACCCACTGTTAAGGTTCCTTGCATTTTAACTAATCCTTAGTACATTATAATTACTTTATGGAAACATCCAGACAATCATAGCTATGTAATTACTAACTGTTTTAATTTAATTCAGAGGTTTTTAATGAAGCTGTATCCTGAAAGCCTAATTTATAATTCATGCCATTCCCTCTCCTTCAATAAAATGACACTCAGAACATACAGCAAAAGTGTAGAAAAAAACAAAGCTACAAGGCACTTTTTTGAGACTTGGAAACAATAGTAGAGTTTTTTACTATTAATATTGCCATTTCATTACCTTAAAACTGTTGAGGAAGTAGAGTTATCTGAAAGTATTTCATGCACAACCTGTTGGTCATAGTCAAGAAGTTAACAGTTTATAAATCAACACAGTCAAAGTTAATACCTTATAGTCTGATGTCCTATCTGGGGGTGGGGGATGTGATTTGCAATTAGAGTCTAGTGTCTTCCAGACAGAAATGCAAAAGTAAAAACCAAAATATTATAACCCCTTTAAATAAAGTAAATATAACAACATCACACTGTTTTTGTTGTTGATTCATAAGATGCCAAAAATTAATAAATTCTACCTTCAA
This sequence comes from Oenanthe melanoleuca, assembly GCF_029582105.1. Classification (NCBI taxonomy): domain Eukaryota; kingdom Metazoa; phylum Chordata; class Aves; order Passeriformes; family Muscicapidae; genus Oenanthe; species Oenanthe melanoleuca. The sequence goes on from NC_079351.1 coordinate 4,705,399, forward strand.
ATTCTCTTCTCCCTTTTTCTTCTAAGGAGTTTCACAGAAATTGATAGAGTTTAGGAGGAAAAAATTATCTGATTATTTAAATTTGTCCAGCATAGCAAAACACAAAGATTATGTAAACCTCTGGATGGATCTGTACACTTATACATCATCTACATTTCTAGGAATTAAAGGACCTCTGCAAACTAGTTTATAGCCATTTCACTATGCTCATTCCTCACAAAAATCAACACAAACCTTATCCAAATAAATTATTGTTAGGAAAAAAAGGTGAAGTTACCTCTACAAATTGCAGCAATTTTTCAGTGGTCACCTCAAAGGTCTTCCTGGCTGACTCTGATTTCCTCAGCTGGCAGTCAAGCACTGTAACCCTCTTTTTCAAGTCTTGAATGTTCTCCTGGGGAAGGTATTTTAAGGCTGTTAGTCTAATAATTTTCCTCCCATGGACCACACAGAGACAGGGTTTGAACAGAGTGTTTGGAATGTTTAACACACTCTTTTCTAAATTTCTGTAAAACACTTAACTGGAATGCCTGAGCAGCTGGCAAATCAGCTCCAAACTGCAACAGATTTTGGCAAATGATAGAAAGGTAAATTAAAATTGCAAGGTAACAACAGGGATAGGGCTGAAAATTAAGAGAGCTTGAACTGACTGATGAAAGGATCAAAAATACCAACCTGATGGTGACAGCATCTCTCAGGTGCCATAAACAGCCAGAACAAACTCAGTCCAAGTTTGCATCCACACATCCTTTGGCCAACACAGTAATTATGGCACATCTTGGAGGAAATTGCCCCCTAGGATGTCTCTGCATGCACTTGTATAACCTATTGATCAGTGTTATGCATCCCTCTCTCCTTCTGTATAGAAGATGTGAGCCCTGTTAGCTCCAGCCCTGGGTTTCATTAGAGTCCTGGCACTGCTCCTGTGACAGCACCACGAGTGAAGTCCTCACATGTACCTGGGCATGTCTGTTTAGCTCAGCTCTCTACTGGACACAAGATCTTATTAACTTCATTGGAAGCAAACAATTTGTTTGTATACACTGTACAAAGCAGCAGAACCATCATCACCCTGAATGTCAAAGATGTTGATTCAAACACCTCCTTTTGGTAATTTCACTGTCCACTCTGGTGAGGAGCTGGTGAGAGACCTCACTCTTTCACACTAAAAAAGTGAGAGGGACCAATCTGAATTTTATCTATGCCTCAACATATGTTATATTCCATTTAGAGTGTGTGTTTTAGGGGGAGATTTACTTAGGAATTAAAAGAAAAGTAAAAAACAAAAAGGTGTAACCCTGCCTGAAACTTGGTGCCTGTAACTGCCTCCCCTCTGACATTAGGATGGGACAAAAGGTCCCAGAGTTGGTACCTACTTGACACTTGCTTTTGGGTAGGAAATGCAGAGATTCAAATCTCCAGACAGGTATTGTAGTACTAAGTAAGAATTTCAGGAACTCAAGCTAGAATCTCTGTAACAAACCTCCAGGAAAGCAACCCACACCCACTGAATTTCTTAAAATTAGGCTATTTATAAAAGCCCTAGAAAACAAACAGTGCTGCAAGAGCACCTGACATAAAAGATGGGGCATCACACCCAGATGTTCAGAAAGAATATCCAGGGTATAATTCACCTCATCACTCACAATCAGATGAGGGAATTCCTCCTGGGAACCACAGGAACTTGCTAATCTGTTCTCTTCAAGCTTGTTAACAACAGAGCTTGACTTTTCCTTCTAATGTCTTAAAATATTAAATTAATTCTCAGGATGAAATAAGGCAACATTTCAGTGGGTTTTCTCCACCAGGTCATATGCACATCCATTTTTCATGAGAAAAACAAGGTAACCTCACAAATGCCAACCTGCTTGCACTTTTCAGGTCAACACTTGCTCAGGTCAGGAGTTACAGAGAAAAAATTTTGAAGTGCCTCAAATATTTTATTTCTTAGCCTGTTCTGAACTGCCTCGCTGAAGATGAAGTAGATTTAAAATACAAGGCTCAATTAAATGTTTTTGGCAGGATTAGTAGCATTTAAATGACTACCTTGATTAAATCTAAATTTACTTTAGAGCAGGACTGGATTTTACATGGTTGTTATTTGCCTAGCAGAAACATAAACCTGAAGGCCATTTTCACATGAGTACAAAAGCATACAGATATATGCAAGGTGTAGTCTTTAAAGACAATATATCTGCAGCCCAGAAACAATTCCATGCTTAATGCTTGAGATATGCCATTCTGACCTGTAACCCACATTTGCTGGGAGCTCCTGTTCTGCAGCCCAAAGATGTCTGGATAAAGGAAACCTGGTACACTTCACATTACCCCCTCCACTACACATCATCCCAGTTATTGAATAATACAAGACAAACAGTGACCTACTTTAGAAAAGCAGATGAAAAGAAAATGAAAACAAGATACATGACAACAGCAAGGAAACCATGGTAACTCTGACAGGCTTTGCTTACTTTATTTTGGCCAGAATGCTCAGCGAGCTGAGCCTTCAGCTCTCCAATTTCAGCCTCTAACAGGCGAATCACTTCTTCATAGTCCATCTCCATTCCCCGGGCCTGCCTCTGGGCAGCCTCTGCCAGGTGAATCCTGCTTCTCAGGGCTCTTGTCTCCTCCACAGCTGCCTTGGCTTCCTGCAGATTATATAATTCAGTGGGAAAGTTACAACTCCAGCTAAAAAGAGCAGATTTAGCTCACAAGTACTGCAGTTGGCATAGGGCAACCTGTTAGTGTTCATGGTTCGAAGGCTTAATTGCTAATTTTTAATATATGATGTGCCAATGAAAAACAGGTATGTACAGAGACATAATTTTCCTAATAATTTAAATAGCAAATTCTATAATTACTGAAAATCTACTTGAATAAAAGGTTTTCTTGAAATGCACAAGATGCTGTTGATCTGTTCCACTGCTTCCATACCAAAAAAGTACCTTAATGAGATGTTACTTCATGTCACTATTATTGCCTGAATTCACACTCCAGTCACAGCTCACACATCATGTAGATGGGAATCTCAGAATCAGTGCTTTTTATAAAATCTATTTTCCTGCCTAGCTCCTGCTCCTATTATGCTCCTAATCTCCTGGATTATCACAGGAGAGCGTTAGATAAAATTTATATATAAATAACATACAGAAAATCAGAGACTGTTAGCTTTTAATTCAGCTAACATAATCCCTAAATGTTGCAAAATCTTTCAAGAAACATATTGCATTTTAGGACTGAATATTAATTGAAGTTAATTTTGATTAGTAAATTAGAAAGCCAAACTAAATGTCTGTACAACAGATGAGTTTACACTCATCTAGGAATAAAACAAACAAACAAACTGCTCACACAAAATGTACAGGCTCACTGGCACCAAAACCACTAAACCATCTTTTCCCTCAGCTATTAATTAATCTGTAGGAAAAGTCATTTTATATCAATTTTCTGAATAATTAAAGTAGCAGATTTGAATACACAAATTCACAGAGGTGGAAGTTTTTTGTAGAAGCTGCTCAGTTAAGGATACTTAGGTGAATATTCTATTCCTGGTCTACCTATTATATCTTCTTATTATAATTATATCCTGGTTGGGAATGGAAGTATAGGGAAAACAGGTGGGTCAAGGAAAAATTCACTATGACTCTTTAACATGGAGGAAATCACCTTCTAGAAGCTAGATTTGGATAGCTGTTTCTAAAAATCCTAGATGACCAGATCTTCCTGTTTTGTGGAAGAAATCACATTTAACAGGTGTCATAAAGGAAATGTCTAGAGAGGCAAGTTAAACTTAAAAATGTAGATTTAATTCTTTCCTAATGTAGAAGCATTTGTTCTGTACAGTCAATATCCTTCAAGACAGGTTTTCCTATCCTTTGTGAGAATGTTCCTTCTATAAAATGATCTACCAATCTCAGCTTCATATGACTTTCAACCTCTACACTGTTAATCTTAATGGACAATATATTCTAGGCCAAAAATCAGCTAATCTCAGTGACATGTAACCAGTACATCATCTTCCTCATCTTTGCAATACAATACCAATTTGGACCATGGCCAGGGACACCCTGGTCTCTCAGAGCAGCAGCAGAACCACACAAGAAGAACAGCAACACCATTAGTGAATACAGGTGCCATTGGTGTTGTGTAATTCAGAGGTTTCTGTTACAGGGCACAAGCACTAAGAGATCCATTTAAGTGACCTTCCATTTGACAGCAAGTAGAATGATTTCCTTATTTCCTTTGGAAGCAATAGGTGAGCTACACAAGGACCACCTGCACCTGGAACACAGACTCATCCCAAGCTCACTGCTCCACGGGTGTGTTGCTCCTCACATTGGTGTCACAGCTGTGTGTTTACAGCACTAAGAGCAGTGGGAGGGTTATTACTGCTCACACTCCCTGAAAGCACAGCAATCACCCCTCCTGCAAGCTGCTCCTGGCACCCCTTTTTCCTAGAAATAATTCAGGGAACACAGGGACCTCTAAGTTATCAACCTACAGAAGTAGAGGTCAAAATTACTGCCTTTGGGGAGGGCACTTTCTTGCCACTGTAAGAAATAAAATGTGTCCACAGCAAGAAGAGCTGGGCCCTGCTGCTACAGAGGATGTGTTGGGAGCTTCAGCAGCAAAGGCATCCTTGGGAAACAGGCTGGAGGTGGGAAAAAGATTCTTGGAGACAAAAGTGAAAAGATGCTCTGACATCAAGTTTGATTAATATAAATGAGCACAGAGGCCTTGAGAAAGGGTGGCATCTTAAAAACCCACACTTAGGAATTATTTAAATAAACTGACATGAGAAAAGTGAAGAGAAAATTGCTATTATGAAAAGGGAGGTCTTCATTTTCAAAGAAGACCTCCTTGAGATAAAGATTTAATCTCTTATAATCCAGAATTGACTTTACTCCTCCATTGTTTTTTGAGAACCCCAGTTGTTGAATATTAATTTCTCTGTAATAGCAGACTAAGTATGACCAGATTTCAACAGTGAAAGACCTAAAGGAATAATTAAGGAACAATGGCTTCTTACATTGCAATGAAACAATTACACATACTATAACTGAATTAGTAAAATCATCTGACACACCAGAGCTGTTTGCTGGAGCAGAGGGGCACAAAGGGAAATTATTCCATCAGGTTTTCCCATTCTCCAGTTACTGGAGCTGGCACTGTGGGGACACAGTGGGATCTCTCACCTGGCAGGTAAGGGGCCCCACCAGTGAAGAACTGATGGGTAATACCCATTTCAGCAACATGAGCTCCTGTCCCTCTCAAATGCATGAAAGTGTCCAGGGCCAGGCTGGATGGGGCTTGGAGCAATCTGGGACACTGAGGGTTTCCCTCTCCATGGCAGGGGGTGGAATGAGATGAGCTTTAAGGTCCTTTCCAATCCAAACCAAACTAGGACTCTAAGACACAGCAGACAGGGGATCTGCAGCTGCTAATATTTCATTTATATAAACACCACATGGGACTTATTGTCCTGATCTGGTATGAAGCCACTACAACCAGGAAGGAACTAACAGCTGGAGGAGAGAAGCTGAATCCTTAAAAAAGCAATTTCAAGGTACAGGTTTCTTTCCTAAGCCAGGTTCTATTTCTTCCTTGGATAAATTTGAGTGTCAGAAGGTTTTATCCAAGTTTTATTCCAGCTACCACAAACAGCAGAACTAAGATATTCTTTCAAACCACATGAAAATAGTAGTTACAAATCTATCATGCTTGTTGATTAGTTCTACAAAAATTGTATGTTGAAATCATCCTTTAAAAGAACTTTGAATATCTTTACTATGTATTAAAATAAAAAACCTAATGAAATAAACCAAATACTTCTTTCAGGCAGGGTGAAATATATTAGATACTGCTTCCAAAATATGAGTCATTCAAAGCCCCTCTTTTCCCCTTAGAGAAAATAACCACAGAGTGGCAAATCTCAGCCCTATGAACCAAGTCCAGGAGTTTGGGATACCACAAACAGTAGCTTATCTTTACAACCTCTCCCATTTCCTATGTTTAGCTGAGTGCTCCAGCTGCCAGAAGCTGCCCAAAAAAAGCTGCAGTACAGAAGGGATCACTCAGGCTGAAACACCCCAGGACTCTCAGGCAGCACAGGATCCAGTCCAACTCCTCCAGGAAGACAGAAGACATCATTACAGATTTCACATTCATGCTCTTGGCAAGACTTCAGGTACTCAAAAGTGCCTTCTGTCTTTTGTGCCAACTTCAGCTTACATATGATTTCAAGGAAGCCCCAAAGATACAGTGCTACAGCACAACTTCAAAGCAAAAACAGATCAATTAATGAATTTTAATTGTCACATACCAATATCAGAAAATAATTACTACCTCACTGCAAGTTTAGCAGCATTTCTAATCTTAAGAGTTTCCTCATGCTGTTAGTTACTGAGTCAAGCACTGTTTAATGAATTGGTACTAACAAAGCGTGTTCATTAAGCAGAATATTTGCACCCCTGTCTTAATTAATCTGCAATCTCTGCAATTCACAATTAGTAGAGAAGAGAAATATCACAAAATACACCCCAATACATGACTGGTAACCTAAATCCTCATTTAAAACCTTGTTTTTTCAAGGCTTTGAGTTTTCAATGAGGAAAGCAGTTATTTTTAAAAAATGTTTAAATTACACTGAAGTCAGAAGACCTTAAGCACTTAAATTGTGGTTTTTTGTTATTTTTAATAATAACTCATTAGGGCTCAATAATGTACTCATTAACATTTCACTAACCAGCTCAAGCAGGAATGCACATCAGAAGTTAAATGGCAACTTGTACTATAAGTAGCTTGTTTTAAAAAAACTTATCACCATGAATCTCAGTGCCAATATTGGTTTTAAACAACAGAAATATATAAATAACAATATATATAAACCACTTGAACATGCACCAAGTATAAACAGAAGAAAATGTCCATTAAAAGCCCACTTATATCTTCTAAAATAGATCACACAATGCTATAATTATATATAATTTATTATTTCTCTTTCACTTCACTATATGGAACCCTTTCAATTCCTAAAAGAAAATCAGTATTTATCCCTGGGAGGTTTGCAGGGTAAAGCTGAATTTCACCACCACAGAGCAGTACCTGAGAAAAATAAAAGTGGGAGGACCTCGAGTGGTGGCACATGGGCACTGCTGCCACTTAAAACATCTAAAGCAGCCCTGTGCAAGGCTGCAGGAAAAGCAGGGTTGTACTGGGGGTTGTGTTCTCTAATAGATTTAGTCTGGACTAATGCATTGAACAGGTTCTGGTCAAGAACAACAGTCAACCCATTAGAGAATGGGAACTTCAAGTGCATTACTGGAAAAACCTTCCAGTTAAATTTCATCCAGAAGATAACTCAATTTATTTCCCACAGTGTACACAAGGAAACAACACAGTATTAATGGAAAAAGCTTCCAAGCAAGTTCTCTTATATTCAAGGAATAAAAGGTGATAATTAAGGTGTTCAACGAATCTTATGAGCAAAAATATAAAACTAATCTTAATACAGGGAATTTTTAAACTTTATCTTGCATTTTTACATCTGATATGAGAAACCTGCAAAATATAGGTGCAGCAGTGCAGGAGGGAAGGAAAGCAGCCAGCTCATTAGAAGGAAAAGCTGACAGGGTGTTCAGGAGCAAGAGGGAACAGGAAAGTGCCCTGGATTAGAATCCAGGCTATAAATGACACGAGATTTACATTTAATTGGGAACTTCCTTTAAGAGGCAAAGGGAAACCAAATACTCTTGATTTATTGGCTCATAATTATATATAGATTTGGAGGCAGAAAGAAGGCTTTCCTCAGAAAAACCTGACTACAACTTTTTTTCCCTGGTAATTTTTTTCACTTAAGACTGGCTGACATATAAAGCAGTTAATGTTAGGCCTGTAAATTAGGCAACTGTTGCCTAAGAACAGCAAAATCTCTTCAAGAACACTTAGGACTAGAGAGGTTCTACTACATCATTATCCCACTTCATTGATCCAGCTGGTCTCAGGGCTCCTATCTCAATTCAATAGCAGAGAAATAGATTACTGCTCTAAAAATTGAAGGATCAAGTCTCCACTTTGAACCAAAAGCTCTGTAGTAACACAAGAGCCACTTTGTTTTGAAATCAGTGTGAAAGTATAGTGTATATGAGCACCAAGAGAAAAAGAAATGCTTCTTTCTCCCTTCCACAAAAAAAATTAATTTTTAAATAATTATAATTTTTAGAGACTTCATCATACTTGCTTCACTACTTGCAGCTGCTCTGTTAACTGTTTCTGCAAGTTCACAGATTCAGACAATTTTTCCTGTTAAAACAAAAAAAAAAAAGAATAGTAAATAAGTTTGAAAGAGGGAGTTTTGGTCCTAAAGCAATTAGATCTTTCAAAACCACACATAGCAATACTTCTATCAGCAGCTTTTGTAAAACCTGTGATAAAACCATCTCTAAAAGCTAACTTTACTGTGAGTCCACTGATGCTGTTTAAGTTTCTTGAGTATTTTAGAATTATTTACTGAACATTTCTGGGATGTGTGTAAAAGAGTGTAAGAAATATGGCAATTAATTATAGATTGATCACTGTCAGTTTTCCACATCAGCAATTTAGGGACTCCTGGTCAGTATTCACTGTGTTCAAAGTAAAGGTGTTCTTTCATTTCAGTACAAAGCTCTCAGAAGAAGAATCCTTGAGCACAGGACAGAGAACTGATCTCTGGCCATTTCAACCCAACACTTCTGTAATTTACAGCAAGAAATTTTTTGGACCAAGGGCAAATTTTTAAAATTGTCTTTATCCCAAGCTCAGTATTCCTGTCCAAGAACCAGAGTTATGTATGCTGAATACAGAATTTCTTATCTTATGGTTTGTTATAGAAGAAATTCAGGACCATGGGAATGTAGCAGCAACCTGGGGCATGAAGAAATAATATTGATTGCTTTAGGACTTGGGAATTTTGCAATTCTGGGAAAATATGTATTAATTTTGCACACAGACTAATTTATCCTCCAGTTCTGATTCCTTTTAAAAGTATCAGCACACGCTCAGATTCTGCAGTTACTAACATCACACATTTTTAAATAAAATTGCCATGCAAATCAGTCATTTCTACAAATTCACTTCTGTGAAATGTCTGCTTAGTCTCATTTCTCTATGGATCAGATTAAAAAAATCAGCATTCAGTATAACAGCTAAAATTCACTGTCTCCACAAATACATTGTAAGCAATCTTCAAACACGATTAGGACTGTTTGCACTGCCATTTTATTTATCTATGAAAAACTGCACATGAAATTGAAAAAAAACAGTAAAATACTACACACTCTAAAAAAATTAATCTCTTGAATAATTTAAAGCAAATAAAAATTAAGTGTTACCTTTAATTTGCTGATTTCTTTTAAAGCTTCATTTCTTTCTTTCTTAAATTTTTCCACATCATCCTCCAAGCAATCACAGGTTACAAACTGTGTGCATACAAATACATAAGGTTATAATGTATTGCTAACTGTGTCTTCCATAATCTGTAACATCTTATATTAAAAGTTCTTGTTAATAAAACAAGAAGAAAATTTCAATTATAGGATGATTTATAGATCTGAAAATGCTAAAAATGCTTAATAAAAATTTTAACTTATCTCCCAAAGGAGCAATTCCTTTTCATTTTAAAATGGATTAATAAAATGTTTTTAAAAGTATCAAGAATACATCACTATTTTGCTATTTTAATGAATATAATTATAATAAAATTTATAATATTTATAAATAGAAACAAATTATATTTTAGTGTTCATATATTAAAAATGCTCTTTTTTCAAGTCACCTCTAGAATAAAATAATTTTCACTGTAGCAGTAGTTCAAATCACTGGGCCCAGTAATTATTTCTCACTCACTCGTTGTAACAACCCAAATTCTATTAAGAAACCTCAGTAAATCAATGTTGTCCAGATTTACAACAAACCACAATTTAATTACATTAATTGCTTTCTACAAATTAGGCTGCTTAAAAAGCTTCACAGAAACTAGGTTATCCTAAAGAACCCCATGCTGTGGAGCTGTTTTAACATCTCCCCAAGATTTGGAGTTATTTTATATACAAAAAACTCTCAAAAAACCTCTTCCCAGCTGTTAAAACACTGACCAGGCACATACTTTACCTGTGAGTCCTGCAAGCTGCCAAATTCACTGACCCCAAGGGTTGCAGATTTGTGGCCCTCATGAGCTGCATTTGATTGCATGGACAACAGACTCCTTGAAACCTCAACAAAATCTGGAAAAATACAGATTTTGTTGTTGTAGCCCAGAAGTTCAGTTTGGTAACAGATCCCTGATGCAACACAACTGCCAATATCACCAAGAACAGCCACCCTGATAAATGCAGTGGCTGCTCTTTAAGATTTCTAAAGCAAGGAAAGAAAATCAGAGAGATCTCTCCAAAGAGAAAGTTCTGGTAAAGTTGGTAATAATAAAATGCTCAAAGATATGATGGAATTAAATATCCTCAAATCAAATAGTGAAGGAGAAAAAATAACAAAGGTGGTGTGAAGTTCACCTTCAAAGGACTTGATGCACAATCAACATGACTTGGATTATCCATACATTTTGAATTAAAAAATTCTGCTACACTGACAAAAACATGGTAATAAAAAGTCAGTTTACTCCACATAAACTCTAATAGAATATCCAGTATCTTTCCTGCTGAAGATCTTTCTGGATGTTTAAGTAGAAAATATTATTTTCCACACACTAGTGTTTTTCATAGACTTTAGAAAAAGTGAAATTTCCATCAGTTTTAACATCAGAACCATCATGTCTAGCAGCTTGTGAAAAATATTTTTAAATTGTCAATGTCATCAAGCAAAATTGTTATAACCAACAGAAGCAACTCATTCCCATCAGAATTAGGTTTAGCTGGAAGGAGTGTGATGGTCTCCCTGCAAACCTGCTTCTATATGCTACAGTTGAAATGTTCTTGCTTCCCACATAGTAAAGTGATCCATCAGTTTACTTGCTTCAAGAAGCCTCTTTAACCATCAAAACACTCCCCAGATTTTTTTGGAAAAATTGCAGTTCCCTATTGTTAAAACAAAAAATTCAGGATTTTGTGAGCACAAAATAAGACTTTCCCAAGGCTGCTCTTAATAAGATAAATTTGTGATTTGTATTCCCATTACTGTTTCATAACTTCAAGCTTATTTTCATACAGTAAAATAAGATTCTTGCCCCAAATTGTCATTTTATTTGCAGCAGCAACCCAATACTGACAAAAATATATTAATGGTTATTATCTATCATTTCTGTATTCCTACTTTTCATTATTTTCCACGGTAATTAACAAATTATTACCTCCAAAAGACACTGTTCCTTTAGAATCTCTATGAAGTTGCTGCCTTAGGGCTTGCTGCTGTTCATCTGTGAGCTGAATCCCAAGATAATTCAGTGCCTGGAAGGAAAAAACTTATTTTGGAGCGAAAAAAGAAATGAGTAAGGATAATGACTGCAGGGACATGGGGGAGTAATTAAAGAGCTACACTTCAAAGAGCCTTTGTATCCTCATACACTCTCACTAACAACACTTTTATTCCAGAGCCACTCAGTGACTTTTCCTTCTAATTGAGAGATGTTCATATATTATTTAACCTTGAATACAGATATGTGTAATAAGCAAACCCCTTTGTCTTTAATAACTGCTTTAAAAATTGTGAGGGATGTTCTGATTCCCAGAAGAGTTAATCAGTAATTAGATTAACAAAAACAGTAATTTGCCCAATATATAAACTGAAATACTGGCCTGCAACATGAAAGAGCTACTCAAATAGAAAACTCTGTGTGTCATTTATACTTTAATGCTTGTCAGCCTAGAAATATTGTCCAGATGTTTTATCTGGATCATGAAGGGGGAGGAAGGAGAACTCAGAAGATTTTAAATATTTACCCTCTCCAGATTTTCTGTTTTCAGATGAATACTTGAGTTCTTTCCTTGGGGCTCATAATCATCATTCTGGCTGGGGGCAATAACTAAGAAATAAAAAAAATAAAGTAATAATGAAGAAGTGATAACTATTGCTTTGAAAAAATTTGTTCTGAAGCTCTGCTCATCAAATGGATGCCAGCTAAATACCCACTTGCCAAAAATACATGTTAATCCTTAGATTGCCTTCGTTTTTTAAAGGACAAAATCAACAGAAATTATGGGTATTAATCACATCCACTATTTTTTTCACATAAAGTGACAAGTAGCAAATTAACAGAAAATAACCAGGAATAGCTTTGAGTGATCCATCAAGCATATGGCTTCTCCTTGTGGTATTTTCTCTTTTCTCAGAGACACACAGATACTCAGGAAACAGAAGGGGAAACACACTTGTGAATTCCAAGACAGATCTCCAAGACACACCCTTAATGTAACTGACAGCTGCCAAAAGCACATGGAGTGATCCAGAAAACACTGGGGAAACAGAGGGAGTGACCTGTTTCCAAACATGGGCTGTGTGGAGGGAGCTTAGGCTGAATTCCCCAGGTTCCTCAGTATTTTTTCCTGGGCAGGAACTCTTTTCCAAGAACTCCAGTCCATTAGGCCATCACCCATCAGCCCCTTCTACCCTTATAGTCAGAAAACAAGTTTACATGTGTTTTTTCAACTATCACTTTGGATTTTACACGTATGCAAATAAAAAAAAAAAAAAGTTGTTTGCATTTCTTATTAATAAACATAATTCATCATTTAATTAATGAATTAAAAAGGGTACTGAAACCAAAAGCAGCCTTTGACAAGTAAAGGATCTTGCAGTTTGAGATTCTCTCTAAAGGAACAGAAGGAATCACAGAGAATTCTTTTTAAAATTTTTTTAGTTTCACAGCATATCTGTTTCCAAGCTCAATGTAATTTACATTCTCTTTACATGCCAAAAGCATAAACCAAAATATCTTGAAAATCTCTGACATTAACACCTCTCACATGCTATATTAAATTCTGAAGACAGTGGGCTAGAACCTTGGTGGAATTGGCTCAATTTCCCTTCAGCTCAGAATGAAAAAGCCTTGTGTGTCAGTTTGGGCAAAAACTTTTCAAAACTAAGCTGATTTTTTCATAAAGTGTTTAAAAAAAAGAGTATCTCATCTAAGAGATGCTTTAATTTTTCAAGGTTATCTTTGAAAGTTTATCCTTGAAAAAGGGCAGCATGAAAGAAGTGGCAGGTTTGACAAAGGATGTGCTGCTAAATAAGAAGAAAATGAAACATGACAAGAAGCAGTACAAACTGGAGCTGACAATATTTGTGCTTTCTGCTCTACTCCCCACATTCTTCAGATGTGCTCAGAGACTCTGCCCTTCTTGGTGTCTTCAAACAGAGAAGCTCCTGTGTACTGAATTATATTAACCAAGAGCCTTATATTCTGAATATATTAAAAAAATAAAGACTTTTGTCTTATCCCTTTAATTCAGTTGTAATGTATTTCATGGCCAATATGTAAAAACTGTGTGATTGTTAATCTCCAGGTTGAACTTCACCAGTTTCAACAGCCCACATTTGGTCAGCTCATCCTTCAAGGAAGGGAACCAACTGGACAGATTTGCAATATGGGAACTGTTTCATTTTAAACTTGAATATCTAATATGGGGTATAATAAATGCAGGTACAATTTAAATAACATAATAACAGTGGAGAGACATCTGGAATGAATCAGATGCTGTGTATTTGTTCTTCCTCTCCTCAGTAGATTAGACATGAAGTTGAGAAACTCAGCTAATGCTTAATTGCTGCTGCTTGAAGAAAAAGAATAAAGTTCAGGTCTGCACAGAGAAATACTGAACAGAGTCAGTTTTATCAATATGTCAAAGGGGACTCCCATCATTATGCCACTCTTGCATTTTCACTGTTTCTAAACACTATGTACTTGGTTCCCACAGGAATTACAATTGTTCAGCTCAGATTTGGTTCTGACCAAATTTCCAAACCCTGTTTTTCCTTAACTGTTGGTTTTGAAATAGATATTTAGAGATGTGACCAAAGTGACTCTTGTCCTTGTTTGAATGCCATGACTATAAACCACAAATATACATGATAGATTGTATTTGTTAATAACTGAAAAACTGTTAAGAGGGCTGCATGTTATTCCTATCCTTTCAATATGCTGCCCTGATTTAAGCAAAAAATCCATGCAAGCAGCATACGTGCCCAGAATTTCATTAAATTAAGAAAGCACAGTTTCTATGGCAACCTAATCTTGATCTATATGTGAGTCTTCATTATCTGGTTTCAACTGAGTCTATTATCATTACTGCTGTATAGCAAATGTTGTGATCACTCATTTTTGTTTGGTTTCAGCTGTTTGTTAGAAACAATGTAAGTTATATTTGACAGAAGCTACTAAAAATCCATTGATCTCAGTCCTTTATTTAGGAGTATAAAACCAGTGCAATATTCCCTTTTTTTTAAAGGCTGAGTCTCACTATGCACTATGTTCTGTTTGACTGTTATTGGAAGAACAGGGAAAAGGGTGGCAGGGAATTAAATCAGCACTTACCCGTGGCAGACACATCAGCAGGATTGCTGTCTAGAGCAGTAATTGGAGATTGCTCTCCCATCTTGACTCCAGTTTCCATCTACAAGAGGAAATGAAAAGTCATGAAATACCATTTCTAAAGCAGATCACAAGCCAAACCAGAAATGCACATTAATGAAAAAAGAGACAGGAAGGAAGACTGAGGGAAGAAAAAAGGGCTGGGGAGATCAAAACAACCCCAGGAAAAAAAGAAAGGCACGGAGGGGGTGGTGGTGAGAAGGAACAGCATTGGAAAAAAACAGATCAGGGCCTCCTCAAAACTTTGGGTTTTGAAAATCTTCACAGATTAAGATAGCAAAATCTCTCTAGGCAACCCACTTCAATGTTTATATCCCCAACAGAAAAGAAAAATGGGCAAGAATTTTACCTACAAATATAAGAAGATTTGAGAATCACCTGTTTTGACTTTGTGTTTGAGAACGTTTTATTCTTCCTTCTTCTAAGGCAATACTTTATTTAGCTTTAAAAATATGATAAACTGAAAATGTTCTTTTAAAAACTGAAATATTAGTTTTAAAATCTTCTTTCTCATGATCAACATTATTTCTTTACACTAATGGTGAGCTGTATAAATTAAAACAATTGCTGCTTAGCCAAAAGAAAAGGGGAAAGCCCCACATACTTCTAGGACTTTTTTTAAGCAAAAATCTCATCACAGAGCAAGTGTGAGATTGTCTTGTACTCACACATATGTAGTAAACAGGGAGTGTTTTATCAACTCTGAAATATACAACTATTTATATCTAATCAAAACTTCAGAGAAACAGTAAAGGAAAACTTGGTATCTAAGAACACAGTTAATGCTTATGTAATTTGTTTTCTTACCCCAAGTCAACCCAATTCCTCTCATCAGTGTGGTTTACTCACCTGTTATACAACATGGTTTTTCCAAAAGTTTTGATATTCCAAAGACAATATTGTGCAGGAAAATAGACAGTCATTTTCTTACTAAAATGGAAACTCAATTACAATTAGGAGAAAAACAACCATTTGCTCAGTTTGTTCTAAGAGGAGTAGTAAATACACTCACAGCATTTGGAGGGAATGTTGAAACCAGCCTCCCATTAGGAGAGGGCAGAGGACCAAGTGCTGCAGCCTGTTGCTCTCCATGTGCTACAGAAGATGTGAAGAGGCTGAAAGGATGCTGCAGATTCTCTGCATGACTGGGTATGTTTTTCTGCCTAATAAAAGCTATTTCCCAAAAATTTTCAAACCTAGAATTAAAATTTTAAAAGTTACATACTGTGTATTTATATTATTCATAAGATGATACTTCTGCAAAAGTTACACATTTCCAAACACCATGTGTGGGTTTAAAGGATGTTCTGTTATCCATATTACAAAGAAAAATACTGTAATTTTTTTAAAACATTAAAGTATCATAATTTTGTATGTCTAAAATTTGCACTTGAGTCTTTTCTACAAAACAATATTACGATTGAATATTTTTAAAGATGAGTATCCCTCATTTCCTCTAAGCACACAAAAACACATTTCACATTAACCTGACCATAGATATCATCTATGAAACCATTTTGGATGGTTGGCTGTTTGACAGTAACAGTTACCTCATTTTTGTTCTGCTGATTATACTTTTTGCCTCTTCATAGGAGACTCCAATCATGGACTCTTTGTTGATGGACACGAGCTGATCTCCAGGTTTCAATCTTCCATCCTAAAATGGCAAATACAAAACCAAACCCACAAACTTGATATTAATTGCTAACTCTAGAAAGAACAGTACTTAGACATATTCCCCTGGTTCCATTAGGACAAGAAATATCAAGAACAGCTCTGCATTCTGCCTGTGCTTGACAACCTTCCAGAAATAAACAGATTAAACCATTACCCCTCACCATTAAAGCAGCCATTATAAAAAAATCATCAGAGAAAACAGATTTCAGAAATTGTATTAAAAAAAAAAAGAAAGAAAGAAACAACAGATTTTTCTAGCACCAACACATCTGACTTTAGGAAACTTCACTAATTAATTCAGATCTGAGCTGGATTAATTTGCATTTCAAGAGCAAATGTTCATGGCAATACATGGAACTCTTCAGACACTCACTGGCCATGTTAATGAGAAAACCAACTTGATCTATTAGAACTCACCAGTCCAAACCATGACAGAAATAATACTGTCAGCTTTGTGCTTCTGTTGAATTAATTGCAACTCCCTAACAGCACAAGAACATCTCACATTTTTGTACCAGAGACTCTAAGACAAGATTTTAAACATGCTAGGCTAGATTTGGCACTAAGATAGAACTTTCTTTACTCACATTTTAACAGAGCCCTCAACAATTTAACTGGAAATTCATGCAATTCACCTACAGTTAGAGAATTAGTTATGACAATTAATACAGTAATGTCTAATGTAATACACATCAAATTACACAGAACATGTCTCTGCTCTTCAGCTCCTAAGAAATCAAACAAAAAAAATCAATATATGTGAAAAAAATTGTAAAATACCTTCTCAAGGCCAGTACAATTTTACCTACTTAACACCCACATACCATAATTTTAGCTGTGTTGTTTCAAATCTATGCCAATGCTTTACTACTTTTTTTTTTGGTCACTTAGTCTTTTGGTTAAAGAATAAAGCTGTAGATCTTTTATTTTGCTTTCATCCAGCATGTTCTAAGATATCTATTTCAATGGTGCCCTCACGTGGCAGACATTTAAAATAAGCTTCTTGCTTCACCTTCCCAAACAGGATAACCAGGACTGAGAAATTACCTCTATTATTGCTAATATTAGAGCCTGCTGAAAATTGATGTCTTAGCCTCAGCCTATTGATTATGTGTGATAAGCTTTAAATTATATGCTCACAGTGAGAAAATTGTTTTAGAATCCACAAGAAAATAGGAGAAAATAAAAGGGGAATGATTAGCATGTATCTACTGAAAGAGGTCTTTGAGAAACATTGCATTTTTATCTTCCAGCTTGCATTTTAGGATTAAACTTAGTCTACAACAATTCAGTAACAAATAGTTATCAACTGCCTGAGGACAAAACTCACTGCTCATGAACTGAGCTCATCCTCTCCTGCTGGGCCAGAGGCAAAGGATGGTTATCTACACTTCCAAATAACCACAGTTACTCAGGATGCCAGAGGAAACACTTGAATAAACAGTTCTGTGTATCTGAACCAGCCAATTACATTATTTATTTACTTTTTCCACACTGACAAATGCCCCTGATTTACATATTGCATTTGTCACAAATTAAAACAGTAACAGACACTGATTCATACATTTTATTAGTCTGCACTTTCAGAATATTTTTTTCTAACTTGCCTACATAATGATTTCCAACTGCAAGGATCCATCTAAATTAAGTCTCAGGGAATATAATTGTTTGAATGTCCAAGAAAATAAAAAATAGGTGCAATCTGTGTCTATTCATCCTTCCTGATTTACCTTGCATCATGCACTCTCTTATAGAAGTTGGTTTTGTACCTGCTTATACATGAACTGAGGAATAAGATCCTCATTTACCTCAAATGAACCTATGAATAAATTTTCATTACCATGCAACTTACAGTGCAATGAGATAATTCTGTTAAAAGAGAAGGCAAAGAGGAACATTAACACATTTCATATTTAAAATATGACTGCAGATGTAGCACACCAAAGCAACTACTAAATTAAGGCAAAAATACAGGTGTCTGAAGGGAAAGGAAGGGAAAAAAGGCCTTTACCTTATGGCAATCACCACCAGGGATAATTTCTTGAATATATACCAAAGGCCCTTCATTTCTGTTGATTCCTCCTACAATATTCAAACCTAGGTTTGTTCCTTTGCAAACAGAGATAATCTGAAATGCACTGTCACTAGAGACACAAAGAGAAAGAAAAGTAGAATTACTTCACAGAACTAGATAATAAAGACTGAAGCAATAACTTGTCTATATTTTACAGGTTTTGCAAATATGTATTACAGTAACAAATAGAAAATAGTGGACATTTAATCTCAGTGTTCAAATATTACACTATTTACAACAAAATCATTAATCTCAGGCACTTCTGACAATTACAAAAAGAATTAATACTCTATTTCACAAAGCTAAAAGCTCCTCTCTACTATATATATATATATATATATATATATATATATATATATATATATATATATATATATATACACACACACACACTATATCCCAAGGCTTATGGGAGTATCTGGATACACATAAACCAGGAAAATTAATTCATTAGGAGACAGTAAAAAAATCAACCTGATTAATCCTCTTCTACCACATAAAGAATAAATAAATAGAAAAATAACATATTATAATGGAAAGTCTGCAATGTCAATGGTATTATGGGCTACAGGACTAGAAGTTAATAAATAAAACCAAACTTTAACATTTAGTGCTCAACCCAAATTTTCCTGACCAGCCAAATACAGCATTTCCTGCAGCTCCCACAAGAGAGGTACAGTCAGTTTTAGAGATTACTTTGGAAGCTTTGGGAATGGTGGTGGGACAGAATTATTTCTGCTGCTGCTGGTGGTGATGTTGTCCTTTGGATGCAACTGAGGACTCTGTGACCTTGAAGATGACCCAGAAGAAAGGCTGTCCATAGATTTTGCTTACAAAAAAAAAAAAAAAAAAAAAAAAAAAAAAAAAAAAAAAGGAAATAATAAATCAATCAATAAATAAATGCCACATTTGGGAAAAAAAATAAAATTTCAGCCCATGTAAGTAAGTTCAGTAGGACTATTTTCATATCAGAAAACTGGCAAACTAAACAGATAACAAAAAAAGAAAAAAGCCTGCACAGTTAAGAATTGAGAGCCACCCAGGGTTCCAGAAATAATTTTTAAAACATAAAAAGTGATGATTTTTTTCAGATTGGGTGCAAAATACAAAAGTGACTAATCCCCTGTACTATATAAAGGCATCTTAAGTAGGCAGCAGTTCCAGAAAGATTAAAATTTATAGTGCTCTAAATCAAATTCTACTAGCATTTTGAAGCACATTTCAGCTATGAATACCAAAGATTTTTCACATAAATCATTAATTAAAATTGAAAGTAGATATCAGTATATTTATTTTAAGAGCTGAGGAAACTGCCACATGAATTCCTCAAGGTACATGTGTGTTTTGTCTGACTTTCAGCCACTTCCTCCAATACACCTCCCCTCAAATAAGGAATTTTAAGCACAAGTTTCTATTCCACCCCAGGTGATTTTTGTCCCCAGGACTGCTTCAGGCTGGGAAGTGATCTCTCACCAGCTAAGTGATGTGTTGGAGAAGTTCCTGCAGAGCTGGTGTCACTGTGAGAGCCATACTTATCCATCAGGTCATGAAATTCCTTCCTGTACCAATAAAAAGATTTTCTTAGTCAGGATTTGGTGTTAGTTTGAATGGACCCTGTGAAATCTGCACTGCTTGTACTGAAAAGCTGCTCCTCCTCAGAGGAGAAAGTTCAACCTCCAGTGAAAGAGCAAAGCCCTGTCAAATGGTCAGAAAAGGCAAAAAAGATATCATGTAATGCATTATAAAGATGGGGAAACAACAGACTATGGATGAAAGGACTGTTGGTAAAAGTTTTATTTTTACCTCTCTTTACCCTGAATTGAAAAACTTTAAAAACTTGTAAGACAATCAACTACAGATAATAAGACAGCGGTACTAACAAGTTCCAGAACAATTTAGTTATATTAGAGGGAATCAGATTATACATCTATAGCATATTCATGTTTTCAAAGAATGCTTTTAGTTCAATTACACTGAACAAGAACCCAGAAGAGACTGACTGACTGTGACTCCTTAGAAAACAAGGGGATAGAAGAAATACTTATTAACTACTGAAAGCCAAAAAGCAGAAGTTCCTTGCTTCATACTGGAGCAGACTGGCAAAGTTATACATCTTGTGTGACAGGCATTGAAGAGAATACAAACACTTGATTTGTCTGATATTGAATCCAGCCTAATTTAAGAAAAAAAGTTTGTAATTTGAGCTCTGATTACCTCAGTAATAACTGATTTAAAATATGTAAATAATCTTTAGTGATGTAAGCCAGAAACATCACTGAATTAATATTACAGAATTAGTCAGAAAAGAAATTAACTGATTGCAAGGAGAGTAATTCCCAGGTAATTCCAGTTTGACTTCTGAAAGTTGCTCAAAAATGCTGAGTGCATTATTTTTACAAAAAGAACAACATTTATTGTACTAATGCTGGCCCCAGGTAGACACACAAACACAGATGAACGTAAATCAAATAATCTTTAATCCCAGAATGCAAAGCCACAAGAAATGAATTCAGAAGTGGCTGGTGAGGGACTGCATGGAGTGGCAAATTCTGCCCAGGCCACTGCAGTGTGGTTAAAGGACTGATGGATTTTAATTATTCAGGGAGTTTACAGGAACTAGGCCAGTATGCTTTAGATAAAAGCAGATTAAGAGTGGACCTCACATATATCTGGGCAGTCTGAAAAAAGGAGACACCAGAGGCTACAGAGTGATTTAGATGTCTGTCAAATACAAAAAAATAAAAGAACAGAAAGAGGAAGCTTAACTCGGACAAAAGGCTAAAGGAATTTAGAGAAAAATCCTTTATGGGGAGATTACTCTGGAAGTGGAACATCCCAGGAAAGGCAAATAGCAGCAGATACTCTCTCAATGATAATCAAAAGTAGTTACATAACAGCTGCTTTTCCCCGAGATTTAAGTCAAAAGGGGATACAGATCTGGATTGTCATTGCTGATGATTCTCTGCCAATATTGGTTTATATGCTTAACTCTCAACAGTCAGGGTAAGGCAATATGTAACATAAATGTCCTTAAAATGAATATATTTTGGACTACCTGCTGCAGTGAACAGTTTAACCTACTTATCCAAGCTATTCAAAGCTAGAGATTGAAAACTTTTGAGGGGTAAAAACCAACTAAATCTGCCCTTTGTTAGAAAGTTTAAATCTTATAGTTTTGTGGTAGCTCTAATAGAGTCCTCATTTTTCATTATTTTAAAATGTGAAGTATTTCAAAAACTATCACAGCAGATAATTTTTAATGGCATTAGCTGTAACCATAACATTACAAGCCTCCTCTTTAAACTGAAGTTGGCCTGAGCTTTCTACTTGAAGTGATGGATGCAAGTGATCTCAGAATGAACTGGTATCAAATACTACACAGAAAAATATGACATATGGTACAATTCTGCAATTCAAACTAATCTGAAATAAAAATACATGCAAGCCCACCCACCCACCCTGAGATACAGCACTGGATTTTTATTAGTTTTAAGGTTAAAACAATTTCTCTTACTTTGCTTCTTCATCTCTAGCAACGAGCAGAGACATGTGATTAGAGGCTGAGGCTGTTCTCAAGATGTCAACAGCTCTAGAAGGGGGCAGAAAAAGGCCAAATAAATATACCAGGGTGCTGGCAAGAAGTAAGCAGTGCTAGAATAGCAGGAAAATGGACAAATTGCTAAGTTAACAATTTTCATGGCCAGATACAGAGAAAAGTGCTTGGCAGCAGCAAAACTCAAAGTGAGCACTGGAGAATGGAGCAAAAGACAGGCTGTGGTGCATCTGCTGAGAGAAATAAACTGGGGCTGATCTCTCTTTCCTTTCCCTTCTGTCCCCATCCCTCCTTGGGCCATCCTGCTGCCTTCCTGAGCCTCCTTCAGGATTAACAGCCCACCCCAACAAAAGCTACTGCTCTGCTGTGCCTGGCTCAGAATCTCCCTCAGCAATACAAACAGCAATTTAACTTTGAATTTTCCATCTCCATCTCCAGCACTGAAAGCTGCACTGATCTCTACAGATCCAGCTACAGAAACCATCTACAGCTTTTTCTTTCCTTTTCATCATCCTCTTCATTACATGATTGCTGCCATCCTTCACATTCACCAGTACAGAATTATTTTAACAGCTTTAACTGCTGTTTTCACACCCATTCTGTATTACAGAATCACAGAACCACTGGGTTAAAGAGACCTTCAAGATCAAGTCCAATCCATGCCCTAACATCTCAACTAAACCATGGCACTGAGTGCCACATCCAGTCTTTTTTAAACACATCCACGGATGGTGGCTCCTTGTTGCCTCCTCTGGATGTGCTCAGGTGTCTCAATGTCCTTCCTAAACTGAGGGACCTGTAATCTGTGTCATTAACAAACCAGGTGATTCTGCTGTTACAGAAGCAGATCAAGTAATTCACTTTTCCACAACAGGCTTGCTGATTTAGATTTATAAGACAAATTCCTGCAAGTTGAACTCCAAGGATCTTGGGAGAGTTGTGCTCTTTCAATCACTGATAATGTCCAAAATAACCCATGTATAACACTCCAGGCTGTAATAAACACTCAGGAATCAATACAATCATACCTTTCATTTGTTACTCCAACCAAGTTTTCTCCATTGACATCTAAAATTAGGTCCCCAGTGAGCAAACGGCCTTTAAATGAAACCAACAGTGATTGATGAATCAACAGGAAAATGGTGAACATAATGTATTAAACCAGGACTTTCCCTTTCAATTTTTATGTGACTTAATTAATTAAACAACATTAAGACTCTTGGCACCTGATCCTAAGTAAGACAAATAATTGAGGTAAGACTAGAAACTATACATCAGTCTTATTAACAACAGAATAGCCACTGAAAAGAACTATCATTTAGCAATTTGTATTATATATACACAGCATCAATATTTTTGAGACTAGAATTTGTATTTCACAGTTGTGGAACTAATTTTTATTTGAATCTTGCTCTTAACATTATTGTAAATTACCATGTGTAGATATATTAATGTTTTAGACATTAATAAAGTCAGCTAAAATATTTTTTAGAATCAATTTTTGGCCTCCTGAAAATCTCTATTAAAAATAGTAATAAAAATTATCAGAACTAATTAAAAATACTAGTTCTATACAGGAAACCCTACTCTTATAAATTAAAAGTGATTCTGCATCTCAACACTTACTCAATAGTGCTGAAAGATTGCCAATTGCCTTCACCAGCCATATCTGTGATATATCTTATTCTGTGATCTAGATTTGAACACATTTTCCACACCTGATGTATTAAAATCTTTTTCCATAAAGGGTCCAAATTTCATTTCTCTATATTAAAGTAAGCCAAAACTTCATGGATCCTGACTAAACCATACTGTTTTAAATATCCTTACTCACAAAGTAAAAGAAAGACTTCTTTGGACAGCTTTTTATATGCAGTGTGTGTTTGTAGCCAAAAAATTTACATTACTTACTATCTACAGCAGCAACTCCTCCAGGTAGAATTCTCTTTATGAAAATCCCATAATCTTCTGCTGTTTGTGCCCGATAACCTCCAATAATTTTAACTCCTGAATAAACAAAAAAACAAAAGAGAAAAATTGGTTATTCCTCCTACTGTGCTAAATGTGTTTGCAGCCAAATCCATGAAAGCCAAATAAACTTTCCTGATGCTAAGTATGAGCTAGCAAAGCCCACCAGGTGTTTTTAGGTTTGATTTATCCAGAATATCAGAATGTGCAGTCTTAGTTACCTAATCCATTCTGGCAATCAGAGAAGGAGAGGCGGTGAACAGCTCGATTAATTCCATGAGGGCCCATAATGGTCCTAAGGAACAACATTAAATCATCAAATTACAGAAATGTAGGTTGAACCATGTTAAAAGAAATGACAGTGACTGTGTTTTCAGCTCAAATACAAACCCAAAACAGTCTTCTCAATTGACAGCTTTATATTGTTTGATATCTCTGAGCCACCATCATCTCAGCTAAAAATTAATCTACTCATCACAAATATTGGAATAAATGGTACAATAAATATACAGAATTTACTTCCTTTTCCCCCAAAAGCATTTCAGGCAGAACTTTGAATCCTATTTCGTGTAATAAAAAGACTGTGATTAAATATAAACAAAATTCCACAAGCTGGTCCACCTTAACATTTAGGCAAGAAAAACATTCTGTAAAAGCAGTCTTCATTTGGTAGTGAATATTTGAACAAAAGCACAGCTAGACCAGTGCATAAAGTTATTTCCCAAGATATTCAAAATATAAATTTGTGGCTATTTATGGACATAATCTTTTTCCAAATCTCCTAATTTCTTCACTCAACATTAATTTCTTTCTCTGTTGTAAAAAAAGACTTCTTTTCAAACTCTTTTGCCTGATCCTCTGTGTACCTTCCCATTCCAAATGAAAACGCCAGAATGGCACTTGGAATTGTCTAAAGGTGGAGGAATATTTTCAAGGCAGTTGGTCATGGTACAGAATTAAAAAAGAATACAGATTTTTTAATAGAATTTTGAAACCTCAATTTACAGTTTCATCAGATTCATGACCAGCACACTGCTCTGAGAACGCAGAGTATTAAGAATGCAAATAAATCCAGATTATCCTTGACCAGGTTTTACTTTCATTTAGATTAATTAAATGTAAAAAAATGTAAATTGAATTATAGCTCCTCTGTTCTTCCACTGCACCATTTTTGGAGAAGACTTGGCAGATTTCTTCTAGAAAAGAGCAGAAGCACCACTGAGTTTTTCCTGCTCTGACCTACATACTGTTCTACATTAGATAGAGTTGTATTTTCTAGAGGGTTCTAGTGAAATGGAACAACAAGAATTCATTAGCAGGGTGGGAAAGAAGATCAAAGTGGAGGACACAGTGACCCAAATCCTTCCACACAACCTAATCCAGCACACAGCCTGAACTCCATGCCTGAAACTGGGTACATCTGCAAAAGCCAGAGTACATCATTAAAAGGTGCTGTGCCAAAAGGAAAAGAGAAATCCAGAAGGTCCAAAGGTTCTTAATATTCTAGCACTAGCCAAGAGATCCAGTTTCTAAAGCACATCTGCAGTTCTTTTGGTTTTGTAGAAGAAAACTAGATAAGTTTTTTTTTTTTTTTTAATCAAGGGGTAAGCACTAGCTCTGAAAAGCAACAATTTCCCCAAACCTCGTATTTCCAAGTATTTGCAAAATTACCCTTTGCTTTAGAAGGACTGGCCACAAGAAGAGACCTAATAATTCTAATAACCTTTAGAAACAAAAAGTAAACCTATACTTCAAGCACTGTATAATTTTCACTGTAGTATTTTTGAAATATTTGTTTCACAGGCTAAAAAGAAATAATGAGGCCCAGTGTATTTGGTGTGTGACAGGACTGCCCAGGACCTTGCCATGATATGTCAGAGCACGAGGTACCCTTTGTAAAGCCAAAAGTGAACCAAACTGCTTTTACTTAATCACAGCCTGAAAGGAAGAAAAATATCCCCAAGCCTGACATTTCTTTATGAACATCCTTTGGACAAACTCCTACTCCATGAGAAGGACAGAGCATTTTGCATTACTACCCAGCACTGCCACTGCAATTATCCCACAAATGTGTTTTGAGGATGAATGACAGCATACTTATCGTGCTTTGTCCTGACTTGTCTCCATCTCTGAAATCTTAAACACAGTACACTGATCTTTAAAATAGGCCATTTTTCTATTTTTTTCTTTCTTGCATTTTTCTCCTACAGCTATTGTTTTTGCTCTGCCATTCCCTCTCAGCAGTTTTCTTATGGCAAGATTTTTATTAAAATTAAAAAGCAAGAATAACTTCGCATAAATCAACACAGAGGTTTTACTTTTGTGAAGGCTGAAAAGATCAAATCCCAGAAGTCTGAAGTTTAGAGTTCACCAGAAATTGTAGAACCTCTTTATATACTATCAATATAAAACAATCATGAAATATGATCAAATCAAAGAACAGGACAATTAATAGGAAAGGATGTACATTTTTAGAAGTAACCAGCAATACTTTCAAACAGACATCTTAATGAAACTAAAATGGATTCTGACAAAGAGGATACAGAGAACATACAACTAATAATGCACAGTTGAGAGGAATAAAAGATCTCTGAAAAACTGGAACTGTGATGCTGCCACCTACAATTAGAAAGAACTGACACTTTGAACAGACAACTTTTACAAGGTACTCAGGTCTGTTTATGCTCTAAAGACTAAGCAGTTTAAAATTACTTTATCACATAAAAGTAAAGACAAGGACTTTCAAATGTACCAAATTTGTTTAGCATATCACATCTAGTTGACTTTCAGTGTTAAAGTTTTTTTTTTTCCCCCATAGAACTTAGAACTTCAAGTCAAGCTACTTGTCATAGTTCTAATAAAAAACAGAGCTTTAACAATTTCACTGTAAAATGACTTGGATTCAGCACCTATCCAACATTTATTTTATGTCATCACTTTTAATATTCATGAAATGTTAGAATACTTTTCCCAGAGCATTAGAAACATGCTTAACTGAATAAATAAGGAAACACGCTCCTAAATCAGTTGGCAGTGGTAACAAAAAATAATTGAATGTTCTGTGCAGAAAAAGATACAAATTAAATAATCAGATGTTGCTACTCATTTTTTGAGGTCAGGCAAAAGAACTTGTAAGCAAGGTTTTAGCACATAGAGAAGATGTGAGGCGAGAGATGAAACAAACAAGCAAAACTGACCAAAATGCACACTGCAACCTTCTTACACTAAAAAATACTAAACTCAATCCAGCTAAATGCTAATAGATTGAGTGTGCAGCATTTTGTGTAGATGCTGTAGTAAGGGCAATTAAAATGTACCTGCTTCTATCACTTTTTAGCAGCATACACAAGGAAGTTCAACAACTTTGGGTTTTATTTCTTGTAGTACTTATCAGAACACACAGCTCCAGATATTCTTCTGATCTCTATTCCTGAGAAATTATTAGTAATTTATGTGCACAAACAAAATATTTACCTATGTTTATCAAGGGGAGAAAAATACACATTGCTCACAAAACACATGTTACTTGACACACAAAAATCTAAATTATAAACTCTGGCTGTTGATGAAAATAAGCTGAAAATGCCCACAGCTTTTAAATTATCTTTCCTGTATTTTGCCCAATTACAGACTAGAGCAATGCCCTCAGAACTGAAGGGTTCAGCATACCAGTACAAGAGAGAGAGACCATCAAAACGCTCTGGTTCATCTTCAGCCCCCGGAGAAAGCAAGGACATCCTTCAGCACAGCAGGAGAAACAAGGACAACCCAACCAAAACACACTGAAGGTTTCCAGTTCACCCAGATAAAGGTTATGAGCAGGATGATTTCTGCTTCCAACTAAAAAACCCAAACACAGAGCTCCAGCTGAGCGTCTCTGCCCACTTAATCTTCTCTGAAAGCCTCTGCGTCACATGCACTAATTCACCTAGAGAGGTAATGTGACTTTTCCTCTCTCTGAAATAGCCATTTAGAGCAACTTTAAAGACTGATAAATGCAAAGGAGAGAATTTACTACACTGTGATTAAGCAATCTAGATCCAGCAGCCAAAGGCAAATGTGATGATTAAAGGAAACTTATTTCCTCCTGTTCTTCTAATAATTTATTTACATGCTCCCTGCAAACAAGGTCAAAAGCAGTAACTCATGACCTTTCCAAAGCAATCTTCCTAGCAGACTGGATTATGCACAGCCACACAAAAGGGAAAGCCAACAAAGCAGACTGAAAGTATTAATGAAATGAATACCATTATGCTATTACTTTTGATTCTCAATCACAGTACTGGCTTGTGCCATGATCTAACTTGGGTTTTAGACTTTCAAGATACAGCAGTCAAAAGTCAACACCAAACTTGGGTTATTTATTTTCTCTAGAAATGGAAGCTGACATGTGCTTTTCTGTGAAAGGAAATAAAACTGCCAAATTTGTGTCACTACACAGAATAATCAAGTTGAAGAAGTCAAAAGTATCCCCCCTGATCCCAGAGGTCAGAGCCTGTGATAGGAGACTTGTTCTTGCAGAGAGATGCACATTTTCAGAAGTTCTGAGCCAAACACCAGTTTGGTTAATGAACATTTCCTTCCAGGCTTGCCTCAGAAGTACCCCTACTGCTCCCCCTCTCTCAGAAGATCATAACAAGGCTGCAGCTTGAAATGACAGCCAACAACCCTATATTCACTGAGGGCTTTAAGTAGAAAGGTAAATCCTCTCTAGCCAGGAGCAACCCTGTGATCAGACAGCATCTGTCAGGTCTGGAGGTGCAGCAGGAGGGCTCGGCTATGCCAGGAATGCAAATACTTATCTCAAGCACCTTTTTTTTTTTTTTTTTTTTTTTTAAAGCTGCAGTGACTGTAGTTTCATTAGCAGCTAATCCTTCTGAGGAAAGGATACCTTTGCTGAGAGACAACGTGCTGAACAGTGTTCAGCTAGAGTGGTCAGTCCTGAGATGCAATGCACACACAGAAGGGGCAGAGTGACCACAGATCAAGGAGCAGATCAGAGATGGAAATGGGAACACAAAGCAGCTTTCTCAGTTCCCAACCTGTGAAAAGCCCCACTGGCACAGTGATCACATCAATTCAGAGATGAAAATTTGCCCCTTTGTTGCCTTTTCTCAGTCACTCACTCAGTTGGTGTTACTGGCATTACAGAAAAACCATTGATATTTTAAGCCTCATATCAATTAGATTTGCTCTAGGGAAGGTTACAGAAGACAAAATACCAATAGATTTTCTCCAACAAAACCATCTCTGTTCTTAACACCAATGGGTTCAATTTGTGGTATCAATATCAGGAGCATTTGTCAAAATACATCACTCAGACCAACCAGTGTCACATTTTCTGCTATAGAAAATCCCCAATTAACACATGGCTCAAGGCTCTGCAATTTCCTTGTTAAAAAGCAAAAAGTTATTTTTATTAAACCAGACATGACAAACTTCTGAATGATTTAAGCAGATACAAAGTAGTATTAGGCTTAATGCTCTCATTTTCTTAGAGCCAGTAATACATCACTTGTTCAGAAAATTGCTCCTCCACCCCTTCTTCAAAGTAAACTTGGCTTTCTTCAGCTTCCTGAAGCCACCCCAAGGCTTCTATCCCTCTTTACCTTGAAATTCTGTTGCTGTGCTGCTTTTAATGAATGACAGCACCATTGCTTCTCTTGTAAGTCCTCTGCCTTTCAAGAACATCCTCAGAGGAACACAAATTACTTTTTATTTCTAGAAAGATCTAGGAAAATTGTAACTCAAAACTCCATTAAATTTAGTATAAATAAATAAGATAAAATTTTCAAGAGTTATTTGTTGTTAAGTAGGACTCCTTTCCAAACAACTGGAAAACTATTCTATTCTGGCCACACTTGCAATTACAAATTGACTTCTCAAGGAAAGTTTTGCAGTGCTTTAGCAACTAAGATAGATTACAGGATAATTTAGCAGATGAAAAAAATATTTGCAGAATCTTTGGAAGTTCAATTCACAAGATCTTTTTTGCTATAAATAAACCAAAGTCCTGTTACAAAAATCCTATACAAATCCATTATGCAACTGTAGCATTTCAGCTTCACTAACCCTAAATTCAGATTTTAAGGACTACATGCAAAGGAATGCTGTATCACATAATTCAGTGTGATCCATCCAAACCCACTCATCATTCAAAGTACATTCTACTGATTAGGTTATAATGATTAAAAGAAAACATATGTCATTATACTGCAACTGTTAAACCTGAAAAAAGCCTGGGCAACATTATAATTGTGGAGAAGCATGAAGGGTTTGAGGCTAACCCCTGCATAGAGAAGAAAGGTATGATTTAAAGTTTAGGTAAACCTCAGCTAACCTATAACCAAGTCCATCCTTGGACGCATCAATGCCATCTCCCATTAAAAAAAAAAGTACAGAAATGACAGCCTGCCATCAGCCTGCAGCTGAAGTGCCCTTCCTGTTCATCTCTAACGTGAAAAACTGCCTTTGGAACACAGCAGAGAGGAATACTCATGTAAATACTCATCTTTCACATGACTCTAGCAAGTCACAGCTGTCTGAAAGATGTATCTTTGTGATCACATACCCTGAATTTCCATCAGACAAGCAGAGTTTTGGCTTTTTCAGGTCCTACTAAAAAGCAAGTTAGCTTTTTTAATGTTTTGTGGTTTTGCTTTTCAAAACAATCAAGTTATTTATGAGGTGGCATAATTCTAAATCTATGTTAAATGGTTTTATTATCCTTCTGGATACTCTTTGCTGGATTCTATTGCACAAGTACAGCAAACATGGTAAGTCCAGCAAGAGCTGCCTGTGCCTGGTTTTAATTCTGGTTTTGATTACAGCATTGGTGTGGTTATTTGGCAGTTTGGAAAGGGAGTTACACTTTTCAATCATGACTGAATCCATGGTTGACACTGATCCAACTCCTAACTGGAAAATATTATGTTTTATAGAATGAATATAATTATTTTATACCCATGGCATTGGTAAAAAATATGATGTCTCCTAAGTACTACATATAAAAATTAAAGATACAGAGTATTCTGAAAAACTAATGCACTGTAATACAAAACCTCCAGTCTTATGCTACTGCAGGTACCCCAGATATACACAGAAGTGATCTAATATATACAAATATGTTTTCAAAGTTCAGAAGCATTACATTAAGGAATCTCTATGCAGGGTTTTATCTCTACAAAACTAGCCTTTACCAAGTGCTGATTAACTTAAGGAAAAGCTTAAAGGACAATTCCTCCCTAAATGTGTATATTTACTGGTACTGGTGTCAGCTTTTCTACAACATTACTGCAGACTTCTTCAATATCAAACTTATTTTCCTTTAAGACTTCATCAAGACAAGATCCTACCAACAAAACTGCAAGAATTTTCATATGATAATCTAGTGATTGTATTTCTGCATCAAGGGAAAAAAAGTACTTACTCCTTCTCTGTATTTGTGATGGGATCTGTACTGGACATCTTCTTAGAAGCACTATTAAAATAAAAGTTCAAAATGAAGAGTTCTGACAGATGAAGAACAGGCTCCTATCTAAGCTCAAAACTGATGAAAAATAAAAAGAGAAATTACTTTCTGAAATTTACATGGCCATGTTTTTGTCAGACATTGGAAACAATCTTATTTATTACTGGCTACTTGAAATCAAACTGGAAGAAATCAACTCCCAGGACAAAACTGATACAA
Organism: Oenanthe melanoleuca; assembly: GCF_029582105.1. Classification (NCBI taxonomy): domain Eukaryota; kingdom Metazoa; phylum Chordata; class Aves; order Passeriformes; family Muscicapidae; genus Oenanthe; species Oenanthe melanoleuca. The sequence goes on from NC_079351.1 coordinate 4,736,933, forward strand.
TTCACTGCTGAAAACAGTTAACAACTTGGACTTTGCTGTAGTAATACCAAAACATTTCACAGCCTAACTTCCTCTTAATTTTTAAGGTAGGAGTTAGAGTAAACCTGAATTCCTTGTGATTTAAACCTTCTAAATAAAGAAAAAGCAGATTATAATTCTAGGATGATGTAACATAACTGCTGAAGGCAAAGACAGCAAGATACAGCAGAATCCCCAGGTGCAGTGTTGGCCTCCACAAAACAAATTCCTGCATGTTTCTTGTGAGAAAAAGATGTTAAATCCACGTTGGAATAACACAAATGCTTCTGCAGTAAACATTTTCAGGTTTTGCTCGCTAAAGAACCAAAAACCAGTTATCTGAACATAGGGGAAATGCCACAGTATTGGCTACACTGAGCCTTTACCATTCTCTTATTCAACATGGAAAATGAAGCAGCACCAGTAGCTTGTGTGATTCACCTTACTGGAACCACCACAAAGCGAGGCACAGCTCTAAAGCAGTAAATTTAAGCATTGCTACAGCAAAATTTATTCCAGTGCATGGCACGAGCAGTGTGAAAAACTATTGTTTGTGAACTTGCCTGACTTTGCTCGTTACTAGCTAAGGTTACTGCTATTTACTACCAGCGCTCGCTGCCTTCGCAGCGTGTACCTGTGCTTGAACAAAACCAAACTCCTAGAAATGAAAATAACGTGAAGCAAAACGCCAGGAGGAAAAGGAACACACAAACAAGCGGTGTCAAATGTCCACAAAAGAGGAGAAACTGCAGGCCCAGGAAGGACCACCCGGAGCAGCCTGGCGCCCAGCGGAGCCTGCGGGATAACCAGGTACCTGAGGGATAACCAGGTGCCTGCGGGATAACCAGGTACCTGCGGGATAACCAGGTGCCTGCGGGATAACCAGGTGCCTGCGGGCCCAGCACATCCCTCCGGTACCCGGTACCGCCGGTGCCGTGTGCCCGCGGGACCGCCAGCCCTCCCGGGGAGCTCCCGTCCGGCACAGCCCGCGCAGAGCGGGGCCGGGCGCTGCTGCAGTTACCTCACACACACCCTGCGCCCGAGCCGTCACTGCCGAGCGACGAGGGGACACCCGCGGCGGGGACAGCACGGCCGGGACACCCACGGCCACGATCCCCGCGCTCACCGCCCGCTGAGGGGGCGCGGCGGGCAAGGGTGCGATGGCGGCTCGGCCCGCCCCCGTCCATTTACGGTTCTTCCCTCAATCCCGCCCCGTCCCTCCCCGGTTCCTGCCCCGTTCCTCCCTCACTCCCGCCCCGTTCTGGGCCTGTCCCGGGAGTCCCCGCGCCGCGGCCATGGCGCTGTGCGGGCGGGGCTGGGCGCGCTGTGCCCGCGGGCTGCGGCTCGGGGCCTTGCCCCGGCCCGGGCTCTGCGGGACCCGCGGCGTGCGGGGCTCCAACCCCTTCACGCGGCAGCAGGAGGAGGAGTGGCGGCGGCGGAACCGCTCGGCCGTGGGCTACATCGCGGCGGCGGCCGTGGGCATGGTGGGGCTGTCGTACGCGGCCGTGCCGCTGTACCGCCTCTACTGCCAGGTACGGGGGGCCCGCGGGCGGCGCCGCTTCCGCGGGCGCGGGGCCCTCACTGCGCTTCCCTGACAGGCCACGGGGCTCGGCGGCACGGCGGGCACGGGCGGCGGCGCGGAGCGCATCGAGCGCATGGAGCCCGTGCGGGAGCGGCGCATCAGGGTCACCTTCAACGCCGACACGCACGCCAGCATCCAGTGGGACTTCCGACCGCAGCAGAGCGAGATCTACGTGAGTCACCCGTGTGCCGGCCCCGGCCTCGGGCTCAGCCGGCCCGAGCGTGCGGCGCTGCCGTGTGGCGCTGAGCCACAGCGCCTCCGGGGCACTCCGGGCACGGGGCTGCGGCTCCCTGGGCAGCCCTTCCCAACACTGAGAATGTTTCCGTATCTCATGGCAGCCTCCCCTGTCTCATCCCAGGGCCATTTCTGTGATCCTCAGTGCAGGCACGGCAGAAGGGTCCGATCCGCACCTCACTACACCTCCTGTCGCTATTTCTGGACCGCAGTCACGTTCCCCTTAAACCTCCTCCTCCTGAGACTAAACAAGCCCAGAGATGTTTTCTGGAACTTCCACCGGCTTTGTTGCCCTGTTGCTGGACATGCTCCAGCATGCCAGTGTCCTTTTTGCAACTTTTTGCAAACTGTGTGTGTCTGCCACCCCATTAAGCTATCAAAAGTTATTGAAACTATAATTATTTGTACACTTCACGATATATATACCACATGCCCTGTAAAAGTGTATATTTATGCTTAAAAATATACAGTATAACATATCTAAACCTGTACTCTTTCTCCAATTACCCTATCCTTACAGGAATCATTTTTCAAATTTAAAAAATCCCAAATTAACTTTTTTGTTTCAAATTAGTTCTCAAAATAAGGAGTCATGCTTCTTAATAGTTTCTGAGTCTAGTACTGAGAGAATAACCTCAGAAATTAAATGCACACCATATCTAAATGTGCTTATTAAAAAAGTTCTGTGTGCTGTTGAACTGCTGAGGATAATAGAAGACTCAGGCAAAATGGGTAAGATTATAAACACATAGAACAGTATTTTAATTTTGAATATAGGTGAATTGCACATAATCAAAAATATCTGTGAAATAACCAATTTGAAACATCAAAAGAGAAAATTTTAGATAAAGCCTAAAGAACTTGGTTTGAGGGGTGGAGGGCTGCAGTGGATTTTAGAAAAAAAAAAAAAGAAAATCACTGTACAATTATGTTATAGGTGGTACCAGGAGAGACTGCACTGGCATTTTATAAAGCAAAAAATCCTACTGACAAACCAATAATTGGAATCTCCACCTACAACGTTGTCCCCTTTGAAGCAGGACAGTATTTCAACAAAATACAAGTAAGTGTGAACAAAGCAAAGATTGCATTTTCCTTTACACAAACTAAACCTGTTACCCATAAATTGCACTTTAATCCTGGACACCATTCTTCATATGCCAACATTTTAAGAAAATACTTTGGTTTTTTGAAATGATAAAGTACATCAATTCATTCCTAGCCTTACTGCCCTTATACCAAGCTGCTCATCCCATCAGAGTGGCTCCAAAATCTGTGTTATTTAGTACCACTCTGAGGGCAGGTGGAATGGTGTGAGCTGGCCTGGCCTCTTGACAGCTTTACACAGTTCATTAACAGCTAATTTATTTTTTTCCTGTATCACCACAGAATTGCTGTCTGGTTGCTCATCTTATTGATCCTTCCCAGGATTTTAGGGGTGTACAGGGAATGAGAGTTTATTTTAAACCATGACGATTTCTCTCATGTTGGCAGAGATAAAATTTATCATCGCTGTTGTCTAATTGTGATTTTTTCCCCCTCCCACCTGCAGTGTTTTTGTTTTGAAGAACAGAGGCTAAATCCTCAGGAGGAAGTGGACATGCCTGTCTTTTTCTACATTGACCCAGAGTTTGCAGAGGACCCTAAAATGGCTAAAGTTGACTTGATCACCCTCTCTTACACCTTCTTTGAAGCAAAGGAAGGACAGAAGTTGCCACTTCCTGGGTATCAGTAACAGGCCTTCTCTACAAAATGGGACTTTTGCTACATCTGAGGGCCAGTTTTGATGCCTTTTTTTCCTTAGAAGAAATAAACTACAGGACTACTGTGCAGAAATTATATTAGTAAACCTCCAATGGCACATGCTGTTATGAAAGTATATATTTTTTTTTTTTTTTTCTTGGAAGCCAACTTAATGTATCCCTGTTTCTTAGGGATAGTATTTCTTCATCAGACAGTGGAAGGGAACACACTGTTCCTGATATAGAGAGGGTTTTCTCAGGCCATCTTTTTGTAAGATGTTATCTGAATGCCACAAGACAATTTTTTAAACCAGTATGTAAGTAATATCTTCATTTAAATACAGAAGAAAAAAATCAGTTGATTCAGCATCTAAACTTCCATTGCTGGCTCTGGAAAACAACTTGCATATTAAGTTACTTTAGAAAAAGGTAAACCCAGATAATAAATTAAGGTAATCTCATAACTAACAAAGCTAGACTGTTATTTCTGTGTAAGCCTCCCTGGCACAGGAGGAGATGATGATTCAGAGGGTGATGCACCCTCTCATGTTATTACTGAATCAGTAGTTCACTTGGTAAGAGCAGACTGCTCTAAAGCTGTAATTGTGAGAACAGTAATTGAAGTGTAAGCACATCAGATCTGGGGGCTGGTTTCTGTTTGGGAACACCATCTCATTTCTGTGTTGTGTCCCCCTCACTGGAAGTGTCTGTGCTGTAATGAGTGCTCTTTGCTCTGCTCTGGGCACCTCCACAAGAGACAAGCCTGGCTTGTGTCTGACATGCTTTGAGGGGAGGGCAGTGTATAAACAACTGCAGCTGAATGAACAGCATAGGTGTCTCCCCAAAAACCAAAATCAGCACATTCAGAGGCTGAGTTGGCCAGAGCCTGCCCAGCAGTGCAGCAGCTCCTCATGGGGACTCTGTTTACCATCAGAACACAGAAGCCTGTATTTATGTAACTTTTGGTCATTATCTCTGGGGTAGGTCTAATAACACATTATCACTGCCTTGTAAAACAGGAGCAAGTTGCAGAGCAAGTTCAAGTAACCTGCTCATTTTCAGACAGAAATTACTATCAGCCAGTATCTCTTGTGCTGGGCCAGGTCTTTACCCCTTCCAGCAGAGAAGATCTAACAAAGTAAGCCTGATGTTGGTTAGCTTGGACTCTGAAAAGGCAATGGGTACTTAAGAAACAACTTCCAGTTACTTAAGTCTCAATTTCATTTGCAAACTCAAAAACTGCTTTTTTGGAAATAAATGGATGCTATCTTTAAAATGCATTACTGTACCAATTACTTGTTTTGGTTAAACAGATTCTAGATGACATACAGATCTTCACTGTATATTAAAGATTGAAAACTTCTCATTCTTTCATGTCTTTAATGTATTTTATCCAGCAGAACATGTGGAGCCCACACAAGTAAATACATCTGTATAAAGAAAGCAGCAAGCTTTATAATTCCAGTATGCTTCAGGAAATAAAAGGTAACATCAAGACAAGTCTTTGAATCCAAGCTAGGGGGAAAAAAACCCAACAGCTTCTTACCTCAGTTGTCTTTGGCCATTGTCCTTCTGAAAGCTGAACTGATGATGGCAGTTCTCCACCCATTGCTTTATTCTGGTCACATTCTTCAGAAGAAAAGGAATATCCCCCTGGCAACTGGCAGCTCCATAAAAATGTGGGTTCTCCCCCTGAGTTTGAAAGCCTAAATTTGCACAGATGCTGAGCACATTCCCTCTATAACACAGGCTCTAACCTTGGTAATTGGCCAATTCCCTTCCACATCTCTGTGACCACTGTGCTGCTTTAAACACAGAGGGGTTCTGTCAGCAATCACCCATTCTGGATTACACTGGAACAGCCCAGTTTGATTTGCTACCCTTCACTGGGAGGGTCTGCCAATACAACACAGCTGTAGGGAAAAAATTAGATTAAAAAATCAATCCACCTCAAGTCCTATTTTCAGCTGTTTTCAGGCTGCTGTCCAGACCACTGCAAATTTACAAAAAAAAAAGAGAGTAAAGCAACTTGCCTTTCACCTCAAAATTTACAAAATGCCCAGACTCCTTCAAGGTTGTGTTTTGGATAGAAGCAAGTTCTAATGGTCCTGCAGCAAACTGCACAGATTCACACTAAAGTACTTCCAGTGCTACCTACATTTATGTTTCAGGGAATACACAAATAGAGAAAAAACTCGGAAGCAATGAGCGTTTACTTCTCAGTAAGCATTTGCTTTTATTTGGAATTTATGCTACAAAAATTGCAAAAGCAGCTGAGAATTTCTTGTCCCTTACACAGTTAACATAAGGTGTGTTTAAAATGCAGTTATTTCACAAAAACTTAGCTTATCTGGTATGAACATGAACTAAGTTCTCAACTTTGTATCAGCTATAAGTTCAGAGAACTATACCCATTAAAGTGCAGAGTTTACATTCAGCATTAAAATAGATAAGGCACTTACTGAAAGATAAAACAGTTACTAACAGGATTGAACAACTTAATTAAAATAAATGTGTAACTATTGCTCATCTGCATTGTAGATGATTAATTTTTCCTTCACCAGAATAATCTCTGCAGGGCAGGAACATTGAAAGAAACAATTGATCCCCCTCCAGTATTTACTGAGTAAATAAAAGCAACAACAACAACATAGGAACAAGCAGGTTTTTTTCCTGTTCTGTTAATTATGGATGACAGCACTTAGTGTCCCAGCTTAGGTTCTTCCCAAGACAAAAATCCAACTAATTGTGGGGTTTTAGGAAGAAAATTAAAAAGGGAAATCTCTATTAAGGATGTAGGAAAGTAACACTGCATGTCTTCAGACATCTATCAAGAGGGCAATTTTAGAAAAAAATTTGTATCCCAAAACTCCCTTGTAGATTTCTAGGGAGATAAACATAGACAGCAGTGAGGGCAAAAGAGAAATTGGTTTCTGCAGTTTCTGTGAATGTAATGTCTTTTTTTTTGACTTGTGCCAGATGTCAGGTGTTACTTCATACACAGGTGAATTTGGAAGTCACATTTTACAGGCCCCCAAAATTAAAATAACCATGCAAGTGACCTTGAAGAACACACAGCTGAATATTTAGGACAAATTGCCAAGGTGTGGAGCCAAGTAACTCTTCAACTTGCACACAGCTTAGTACTCCAACACTAATTACTGTGTCAAAATGCAAAACCTCTTCAGTTATTCACTTGTAGTTACAGGAAGCACTGCACAGGACCAGCACCAGAGAGTGTTCAGGAAAGGATTCCACCTCCACCTTCAGTCTGTGCTCTTTTTAACTTCTGTCTTCAGCACAGCATCAATGTCTTCATAAATAGCTCTGAAAGAGAAGGAGCAGGGTGACTCCTACATCATTTTGCCACAAGGCACCAGGGAAATCCTGCCCCAAGTTTACAGTGTAGCTTCCCTTGCAGGATGCCCAGGTTCCCATGGAAACAAAGAGCCAACCCTGCTCTGACTGTCTGATTGTACATTTAGTGAGGAACCTCTGGACACTGTCACTTTTGATCAAACAAGTTTGGGAACAGGACTGCAAAACAAATGGCAAGTGCACCACTGTGCAATTATTGTACCAATTTAAAAAAAAGAAAAAAAAAAAAGGAAGCTTTGTTGAGATTTCCCTACCTCAAAATACAGTAGCTCCTTAGAAATAAATTTTGTATAGATAGCTCAATTTCTTTTGGCTGGCCTTCTGGAGAGAGACAGTATCCATTCCCTTTTGTAGTTAATATTTAAATTAAATTATTTTCCATATGCAGTAGAAAAACATTCTTTAAAAAACACAATTTCTATGACCATGAATTTCTTTGGTTACCTTTTTCCAGAACTACCTGTGCTGAAGTTCAATCAACTTTCTCCAGAAGGACCCTAACCATATTTTCTTCAACTTTCTGTATCACTGGATAAGATTTTAGTAATTTTGATACAGCATTACTCCTCCATTTTTACAGATGCCAGTTAATGAGCACACTACAGTTTATTCCTTAATTGTGCCAGAAATATTGGAAGAAAACATACAAAATGCAGCCACTGTCTTTACATCAATGATGCAGTTGGTCAGTTAAAGTAGAGTGGTCTGTTTTTCCCTCTCAGAACAAAAAGCCATTTTGCCTTTGGTACCTCAGAATTTTAAAATTTTATTTTAAAAGTTACTTACTCAGTGGGAGCCAAGGGATCGAATTCCATTATGTCATAGTAATGAGGTGACTGTGACTTGTTCTTTGATGTAGCTGAAGAATAAAAACAGGTAGAGACATCCAGATTTCAGAGAGACTGAAAAGCATGATTACTGCATGTTTTTTGTGTCTTCCTGAAAGCAGCACATTATCTGCTATGGATTCAGCTGCTTCCCATGCTAAAATGGACAGACAGAATCCATGGGCAATAGGACTTTGTCAATGTTTGTTGCTGTTCCTAGTCACTGTCAGCCATTATGTAAAGCCTTAAGTTCTAACAAGAAAGTGAAACATAGAAGAGGTGATTTGCAGTATTTGTTACCTGCTGGGGATGGTCCATTTGAAGGCACAGTCTGTCCAGCCTGCAGATTTATTGGGTTCAGAGGCACTGGGCTTAAAAGAGTTGCCAGCTAAGGACAGCAAGCAAAGCAATGCATAAACAGATAGTTCTATGAGAACTGGTTTGACTTAACTTACATAACTGCTGACTTATCTTTAAACTCTCTGACTACTGCAGGTAAAATTCCAAGGCCAACAGTTAGCAACCCAATTAATCTTCATTCTCCACACAACCTTCAAAGCAACATTTAGTGCTCTATAGCACATGAGTATAATTTACTTCTGTGTGATTTGTTCTACCCCACAGATTGAAACATCTGCTTTTATTTGCAGTTTAAAATAAGAACTGTGCATGTTGGTTTGGGAGCTGCTTCTCATGTTTTCTATTTCAGACTGCCTTCATAACATTACCTCAAAATCCCTTCAGATTCTTTCCATTCCTACTGTAATGGGTGTTTCTCTGCAGCATGACACTTGTCCTGCACTGTACTTGGGGTTCAAGATATTTTTTTGGTGGGATGTGTTTCTGTGGGAGCTTTGAGGTTTTGGGGTTTTTTGGTATGTTTGTTTTTAATATCTTATTTGAGATAGAAAGTATACCAGAGTAACATCACAGCAACAGGAGGAGATCTCAGTTTGCTTGCACAGCAACAAATTAAACACAAATAATAGAGCAAATGCCTTCTGCAAATTCCCCTGGGATTGTGCTGGACCCAAGGAAACAGGCTTCCTTCTGTGGGAGCAGAAGAGGAAAGCTGACCTGGTTACCAAGTTGAATGTTCCCTGGGGTATGGAGCAAGGCCCCAGAAGAGATCTTTGCATCACACTGGGACAGCAGTTGGGGGAAATCCAGAAGTTCCCATTTGACAGCTGCCAGACAAGAATGATCACCCTGAACATGAGTATTACTCACATTGCTGTACATGTTCACATTGCTGTATGTGTGTCCAGCTGGGCTGCTTAAACTATTGCTTTGTGCTTCAGCTGCAAATCTAGGAGAGAGCAATACATGGAATGTAAAGAAACTATCAAAATTGTTCATTCTGATTGTTCCATTAGTGTTTTGGCTGTCTGTCTTTCCTGTGTGTCACAACTGAGAGCAGAATGGGCAGAGGGACCAGTGTCCCATGCACAGGAATTATAAGGACACCTCTCCTGTCTTGAACTCTTTTACTGACCTGTTTCATGTTTCTCCCTTTCCCTGATGAAAGTCAGGTACATTTATGACAAAATAGTGATGCAGCATAAGTGTATTTTGAACCCTCTCAAACAATGTCTAGCACAGATGTAATTTTCACTTGTTTTCCTGGACTAATGTGTAAAAGCAGTAAATCTGTGTCCTCAGAGCTTCCTATGTTCATTAGATGAATTACTGAGCACTAAGGATCTGTTACCCATTCCCATTCCTTCATAAGAAACTGCTCACGGGGATTGATGAGCTTTTGTAGGAGCTGCTGAATCCAGCTGTGGGTAAATTGATGGATGAGGTCTTGTTTTATCTTCAGGCTGTGCAGATAGGCCATCTGAAATTCAGAGAGATAATTAATGGCAATTTAAACATTATTATGCAAAAGTAGCTGCTTGTACTTTGAATACTGAAAGAGTAAAGTTTTGTTTGGAAGGCCTATAAAGAGTCTGAAATGAATTGCTGTTTATCACATGAAAGGCAAAGTTTTAATGACTCTGAAGTCTTAGATCCAGGAGATTTATACTTAGAGGATCAGCAGAGCTCTACATGATAAGATACCACTTAAAACACTTGTCACTATTTGCAGAGGATTAAAATGAAATTCTAGGGATTTATTTCCAGGGGGACATTTACACCTTTAGCTTTAGTATATGGACTTCCCTAAAGCAGGTAAAGGAGGGGCTTCTGCAAACAGTAATTCAGGGTACCTGAAGCCAAGTCTTTCTAACACTTCTGAAAAAACTCCTGCTTCTTCCTGCCAAGTCTACAGAAAAAGAGTGTTTTACAGGCCTCACTTCAGTAGAAAACAGAGCAAGTTCTACTGCTCAAATCTATGTAAAAGGGAAAAAAAGATTATTGAGAAAAAAGATTATTGCAAAAAAATTACGGGCAACCTTATAATACCTTACAGTTTTGTTCCTATGAACAAATTTCAATTCTCCTTTTAAGAAAATTTAAGGAACATCCTTAAGGAGTAACTTAGTTTTCTTTCTTACAAGGAACTGCTTGATTCCTCCACTAAGCTCTTGTGGGTTTGTTTTAGGGAATCAGAGGGGAAGGGGCATTCAGCACTTACTTCCTGGAGGAGACACTGCAGGGTGACTTTGCACCACTGCAGACACAGAAGATGGAGAATCTATGGAGAGGCCAAGGAGATCACTTGAGGGAGCAGATGGCTGTTTCCTGTACAGCTTAACATTTAAAAAAGAGTAAGTTACTTGGGTTTTTTCCTGGTGTTTTGTCTTGTTTTTTTAAGGAGCTTGCTTAGTTTGAAGCAAATTGCTGTTTTCACAAAATATAAACTTTAAAAATCTTAGTATTAAAAATTGGTAAGTATAAGAGAAGATCAAGACTGTGTGCATGAAATGTAGCCAATTAAATAAAATATGCATTTCAGAAAAGATCAATTTCAAAAAATAAAGAAAACCAAATCTGAAGAAGAAAATAGAACTTGATTCTATAAAGCCATTCTGAACTTGTTTAGAGACAGGTTTGGTATTTACCTTCTGATTGATCCTGTGCAATTCTTTTCATGCTATTTACTTGGGTTAATGAGATTTGATATGTACTTAGGAGATTGATTTTTTTCCAGTCTCATTTTGGGTAGAAAAAAAATTCAAAACCACAAAACCTTTCCTAGGATATAGAAAATAATTCCTTTCCTTTCTCCTGTGAATGTGTTGGAACCAGCCAAAGGTTTAATAAAACCACAAGCTGGAATCTACAGTTTTGGTAACACCAGATGAAAATAAAAAGAAGATGCATTTTAAACTCAGAGTCTCCTTAACAATATAAAAATGCACAGACTGCACCATTTGAATTTTTACCTAACCCAACAGTGCATCCATCCAGCAAAACCTTCCACCTACATAAGAGTGTAGTAATAATGGCATTTCAAGGAAAACAAAACCATTCTCCACCCTTTTTTTAATAATTGTCAGCAATATTTCAGCATTCACAATGCATTTTCATGTCCAGTCCTAGATGACTGCACAATTATGGCTTAGAAGAAGGTGAAAAATGTGCAAAACTACTTTGGGCAATATAATTAACAACCATAATTATCAATCAATAAAGGCCAGTCATTAAAGATATGCTATAAGCCATTATCCACAATTCAGTGAAAGCTTTGACTCAGGAAAAAAAAATCAATGGAAGTGAAGTCTCAAAGTGCAGCAATATTTCAGTCTCTAGATCATTAACAAGAAACAAATGAAAAGAACCTATGGTTTCTCATTTTTTGCATGGCAGATAATTGTGCTTAGCTGGAAAGGCAATAAACCAGCATTTGAATAGATCTCTCCCTCATTTTTCATGCCCAAGCTTCCCTCTTACATTTGACATTATTTGTTACTTTAGTTACGTAAATTTGCATGAAATTCTGCAAGTGAGACTTTAGAAAATTCAGAAAGAATAGTGTCAGTCTGTTGCCTCCTGTGCCTCTCAACTAGAGAATAAAATTCTGCATGCACCAGAAGGGTGTTTTTCACAAGGAAGAGCCAAAGGAATGTGTGCAGCCCTGCACTCAGGAGCTCATCCCTAATTACCTCCTCCTGCTCACGCTGTATCCTCTGGTTCTCCAGGAAACGAACTCTGTTCCGTGAGAACCTGTTGGAGGTGCAGAGTTCAATGTCAGTTCTTACATTCCTGTGATGTGCTTCAGAATATGACACCAGTTATAACCAACTTTTGCTTCTCCAAAGACTCCAGAAGCACCAGCAAGCACTGCAGGTGCTGCCCTGGGGCACTGACTCCATTCCAGGGCTGTGGTCCTGGCACCTCCTACACAACTCCAGGTTTGTTCCTGGCCCATCTGGAGGCAGCATCTGCTTCTTCCTAAACAAAACCAAGGCTCCCCTGACAGTGGTTTGTCCCTGTTCACACCTGTGAACATCCACTGTGCCAAACCCAGCTCCTTCTGATCAGACCCAGCTGAAGCCTGCTGTCCTCAGAGCTCTGGGCATTCCCTCGTGCCCTCCAGGACAAAGCACACACCTATTCTGGCACACAGCCTTCTCATTACTGCAGGCCTTGGCAAGAATTTTGTTTAAATGGAAAAAACAACAAAAAAATCTACCTGCATAAATATGTGTGTTCTAGGAGTGGTAACAGTGCTACTGTGGGTCCAGAGCAGACCACACAGGTGACATTGAGCATGCAGAAGGTCACTGTGTTTTAGCACCAGGAGCCCTGAGTTTATGTATGGACAGTTTATCCAACTGCATTTGCTATTCAGAGTCATTGTACTAGGGAGACCCAGAAAAAGGGCACAGGTGCATGAAGAAACAGCAGGAAAAAACCTTCCCAACTGTACAGCAGAAAGTATCTATGTGAAATCCAGGAAGAACCAAGCAGCTGCAGAGACACTAGAGGGAGGCACTGTTACACACGAGCTGGTGGTTGCACAGTGGAGATTGCTCTGGATTTAATTTGGATTCTGCATTAATAACCAGAAATAGAAAATGCAGCCCAACTCATCCTCCAACAACACACACTGTGAAACAGATGCAGCTCATCAAAATCAGTTTTCCCTTTACACCTCATTGTTCAGAGGGAGATCCAAGGAACACAAAATTAACCAGATTTCTATTTAATTAACCATTTTCATACTTATCCACTCTGAAGTGCACTGTATCTGCACTCAGGAAGACCTGTACCACACAAACCATAGCATTACATTACTAGAATACAGTAGTTTTCTGTCCAAATTAATCACTCTTTCCATCACCTTTAGTGAGGAATCTGCTGAATTATATCCACAAGCTCCTGTTCACAGTTTGGGGTTCTCAGCCTCACCAGTCAGTACTCATCACATGTAACAAAATGTAGGCCTGTATCTGATTTCAGTGGATTTTCACAAAAACTGAATAAAATTTATTTTTTGCTTATTAAAAGGAAAAACCTCCTAAAGAAAGAAGTGAGCACACAGTTCTTTCAAGATAGCTATTGTAAAATCCACCAACACTACAGTAGACAAGATTTAAAGAGTAAATGAAAATATTGTCATGATTAGGCCCAAAGTTTATGCCTGACACTTAGAAGAATTAGTGATAATTTCAGTGCAGCACTCAGAAGAGGATTAAGAAGAAAAGATGACTAAATTATATAAATTTGCTAAATTTAATAAAGAACAACTGTACTTGATGAATAATGATTCCCAGAACACTTTTTAGCCATGGACGAGACCAATTTCTTAAGAGGGAAGGGTATCTCCTATTAAATCAGATCACTCTTCATGAATATTCTCCTGTGATACTTTGGGGAACAACACTGGAATTTTAAGTTGAAAACTAATTTCAGTTTTGCCAGCATCCAGTCATGCTACGAGTGCCATAACAGACAAATACCCAGGATGTCAACAGCAGTACTGCTGTGCTTTCATGTGTGAAAGAAAGAAACATTTTCTGCTGTAAGACAAGCAGAACAGTATGTTTCAATCCAGCTGAGAACAGCAAGCAACTCTCCTAAGTGTGCAATGAGGCAGAAGGCTGCTCCATGGCCAATGCCTTCAGTAAAGCTGTCAAAATTGTTCAGAAAGGAGGACAAGTATTCTTTCCTGGAAGCACAGACACTTAACAGATATAAGCACCAGCACCAAAGGATTTGTAGCAGCTGTTAACAAACTCACTGGACTCTGGCAAAAAGGGATGTCAAATTCCAAATTATTTTTGTGTGCCTCCATCTGATTTCCTGTCCATGCTGTTAGCTCACTTTACACCACCCTAATGTTTCCTAATTACTTTCCTGAACCATTTCTGAAGTGTTTAGGAGGCAGAAAATACATATTTTTCTCTTTTTGCAATCATATTTATTTTCTGAATTTAAGGATAAAATCTGATAAAAACTGTGAGGAGGATCAACACTAGGCACAGGGACTATCTCTCCATTAAATGCATTTATTCAGGCAGGATTCCAAATGTGAGGAGAGAGGCCCTGCACTTACCTTTCATGCCCCAGGAGGACATTATTCAGATCTTCATTTACTTGTATTAGCTCAACAATCACATCTTCATTCTCCACTGTCACCAACAACTCCATGATCCTCTCCTGCATCATCCGACAGGTCTTGTACAATTTCTGCCCAAGGAAAGGGAAGGAAAAAAATCTAAAATCCTAACTGTGGTTTTTCAATGTGTCAGTGCTGGAGAAGAATGGCAAGATCACAGGTAAATTCCTTAATTTACACAAACCACTTTACACAAACCACACAGGTACCAAGCACTGCAAATAGAACAATGCCCATGTCCCTGATCTCTGCAATGCAGGGTCACAATTCCCACCTCACTCCTACACAACCCCTACCTCCCAACACACCTTCATTCCAAAGACACACATGTCTCTAAAGCCTAAATTACAAACTGCAAAATAACAAAGACCCCTCTGGGTGAAGTAGAGCCAAATGTGATTTGATCCTGCTTGAAGCTGATTAAACTCAGCAGGATACTTGGCTGTAATCCTGTCCAATGTCTGCTTGAAGAAAAGACAATATTAGTCTAAAGGTCAGAAGTGCTCTGTGACAATCTCAAACTCCAATTATTCATTTATGTGGGTAAGTCTGGATAAACTTAATCTATGGGTTTTTGAGAAAGTAACACAAACCTTAGAGAATCAGCACATAGGAGAGTTATGAGAGTTTATTATGCAGAATTTTGCAATATTGCCAGGTGAAGTGGAAGACAGACTGTTTATATTATTCCCCTCTGCAGATTTTGCATGTTCAAAGAAACAAATTCTTTAGCAACAGGAACTTAAACTCAGCCAACATTTTTTCTGCTTCACACTGCATTTGCAAATGAAGGCTGGCTCTGCTTAAAGAAACAAAACAAAAAAAGTAGGAGGGAAATGACTCTGCTTGCACACTACTATTCATAAATTTCTTTAATATTCATTGATGGGGACCCACATTCCTGCACATCCATCCACTATCTGTTTACTATGTGTATTTACCATCCAGTACAAAAGTTTGTCACTCTTCTTGGCTGATCCTGAACTATTCTTTAAGTACAGCACATTATTTCCAGTGAAATATAGTATTTTAAGCCTTGTCCAAAACAGGGTGGGGAAGCAGAGGAGCCTGGCCACTTTAATGAAGATAAAGAACTGTAAACACTGATCAAGTTCACCTTGTTGCAGTTTTTATTGAGGGACTCCAGATAATCTGAAGGACTAAAATCAATATCTCCAACTCACTCAAAGTCTAAACAAGAAGCTCTTTTAATAAAGGATTTTGTTCTGTGGCAACAAATGTCCAAACCAAGTAATCCAGGTAGTGCCACAAACAAAAAGAGAATATTAAGTATTGTTCAAGGAACAGGCTGGCCTGACCTGATGTTTTACACCACTCTGTGCACAGGGGAAAAAGAACAGAAAGAACAACAGTGAAAGGAATGAGTTTTCATTCACTCTCCCACATATGATAACTCCACACCCTGTTCTCAGCCTTTTGCCAACAATTTTATTACTGGGAGTGTCAATAGGAATCCACTGGGTTACTGTGGGCAGCTGAATCTGGGCACCCACATACAAAAGCAGGAGCAGGAGACAGGAAATAAAAGACAAACTTTTTCTGTTTCCCAACTGTGTCATGGACTGGACAAGAATAATTAACCAGTGTATTCTCAACAGCACCCAGTAAGGGTTTGCTGCACAGGAACATTTCTACACTGGGCAGGAGAAGTGCACCAAGGCTGGCAAAAGTTAGATAAGTTCTTTAAATCACTTAATGCTGCAAAACTGCCAAATCTGCTTCCTCATTGTAACAGTTTGGAGGTAAGGCTAGAAACAGAAGGATGTGGTAAAAGCTTTCTAAGTTCTCACAAACAACATGAAACTGAAAAGCTTCCATTAACATAGGTCACTATTGCAGTGCTAAAGTAACACTGCACTTTTAATTTCTAAACTGGAAAATACAGCATAAGCACATAATGTCACAGAAGGAGCATGAACAGGTTCACTGTGGCATCACTGGACTATTGCAATTCACTTCCTTCAGGCTACACTTTATGAGCACACGAATTCCTGTGCAGCACAGCAAGCTCCCAGCCTTTGAGGTCACACACACAAAGCCAATGCTTCATATTCTTCACTGGCCTCAGCCTGCCTCCAAGGGACTGTGGCAACAAAGAGAGCTCTGCAGACTGCAGGACGGATGTGAGAGGACACTGTGTCATCATCCTTCTCCTGCTGGAATGTTCTCGGGGCTGTTTGACACAACATGCCCAACAGAGAACGCTCCATTAGGAAATTCCTTTGCCACTGGAATTCCCTAGAGCTTAAATTTGCATTGCAAGCTGTATTGTCCTTTCCTGACTATCGAGATGTCAAGGGAAGGTGAAGGAGATGAAAGAAATATGAGCAAAACAAGAGACAGAAACCTGTTGTTGGGTTCCACTTGTCAATCTGAATCCAGACGTTAAAAGACAAGATATAACACTTCAAAAAGCAACTATAACCAAACCAATAACCCCATCAATGAATTATCACGTACCTGTAACAGATTCATGTCATCTGGATTTTCAGAGCCAGGAACATTATCTTTCAGTATTGATGACATGACTCTCACATTCATTTTTGCCATATCCAGCTCACTGTACAGTTTCCCAATCTGTTGGAATTCAACAGGAGAATATTGTGTAGGTGAACAGAGCAAGCAGAATAATTCTTTCTTTTCCATTAGGTATAATATAAACTTAATAAGAATTATTTTACTCTGGTAACACGCCATGGAAATGAATGGAATTAGCTCAGTTTTAAATGTGCACTCTAATTAAGATCCAAGCCTGATAGCACTACTTGTTTTCCTTACAGTTAATCCCTCTCACTGATGCTACTGCTCCTCCTTTTAGCTACAGACAGGGCAAACAGGAATGGAAGAGAACTGTCCTTTCCTTCCTGATTTTTACAACAACCTCTTCACACAAGCCTTATGTGCAAGTAAGTTTGGCTCTCTCACTTATCTCTGAACAAGCTTTTCTCACTCTGCATAAGAGCACTGTAAGATGTGATTAGATATCCACACACTCAAGCAGTAACTCCACAAACTGAAGAGCAGGAGGCAGAGCTACACCCTGGAAACTGAGGGTCCCTGCAGTGGCAGCCAGGCTGCTCAAGTGACACATCCACAGCACATTTTGGGGACCCACCCTCCCCAAAACCTGCAGTGCTGCACCTGCTCTGGGGTCAGCAGCAGCGTGGGGCCCGTGGGAAGAGGCAGGAAGGAACGTTTGGCAGGACTGGCAGAGGATGGGGATGGCTTTGCACAGAGGGAAATCTGTGAAAACACAAAAAAAACAGAGATGGGTTAAACAAAATTGCAGCAGGCATCTGCTGAGAGAGGAACATCTCCCAGGCTACACAACTGGGCAGGAGCTTCCTCACAATCAGTGCTCCCAGGGAATTTGTTGAGCAAGTCCTATTTACAAAAACAAAGCTAATGGCTATTTTGTAATGAGATGAGGCCTGGAAATCAAGTGTCTTTAAAGGGGTTTGCAAGTAAGTTCCATCACAGGATAAAGTGGGAATGGCTCAAGAAGGTTAGCAAGGAATAATTAAACCATCTAAGAGCAGAGTCCTTCCCAGAGTGCCAGTGCAAGTTTGCAATGAAGGACAGTTTGGAATGTGATCACATTTGGAAGCAGCAGAAGGGCTGAGTCTGGGTGTCTGGACTGAAAAAGAGGAAGAGTCTGAGAAAGCTTCACCTGCATTGCATCTGAACTGGCTGCTAAAAAAATTAAAATATAAACCCTAGCCTGCACTACACACCACTAACCCTTCACTTTCTGGAGACTGAGTGAAAACTGCGTTCAGGTCTGCTGAGACAAACAGAAGGTTTGCCACTGATTCTATCTGGCAAGTACATGAGGTAGACAAAATAATCTCTAATGTATTAACTAAAGGAAAAAATTAGTATCTCTTGAGAGCATTCTTCACACAGCTTGTTCAAACAACTTTAAACACATAAGCTTTTGTGCACTCCACTATTCAAGAAGCAGATCAAACTCAGGATAAATCTGAATTATTCCTGCCTGCACTGATTATAGACATCTAATTCTGTAACTGCAAGATGCCATGCAGTGCTGGATGGCTTTCACACTGCCCAAAGCTCCTGTGAAAATTCTTCTTCTAAAAAAAAAAAAAAGAAATCTAGAAAGAATGGCATTCAGCTGCTGTACAATGCTCAAATCATACTTATATTTAATGTCCTAAACGCCACACAATACTACCTATGACACAGACTTAAATAACACTTACTGTGCAAAGCTGGAGAGACATGCAGACAATAATCTTTTCTTATAGATTTTTACATCCCTCCATTTAATCTTAAAGACATATGATGCTCATACTCTTAACAGTACGTGTTTTTGTGAAAATATTACTCATTTTTGTTGAGGTTTTCAGAAGCTGACAAGTTTGGAGCACTGAGCACTCATTTATTTTGAAATAAATAGCATGTGCAGATCTTGAAAGTCTCAAGACAGAGATGCTTCATTTCTGAGAACACATCCATGAATCTGTACTTGGAAATGAAATAAACTAATATATAGGTCAGGTCTCTTTGTTGTTACCTTAGCTGTTATAACTGAAACTGATTCCTGCTCACGTGCTTAAGTAGTTTGGTCATATTCTGCCCTGGAGCATTTAAATAAATAAAAAAAAAACAGATCAATCACGCCTTCTGTGTCTCATAAAATGAACACACCTAATTCTGAAGTGTCCTTGTATATCCTCACCTTAGATCCACCACTGCTGGTGTCAGAGGATGGAAACTCCACTCCTTTCTTCAGCAATTCTAGGTAAACTTCTTTTACTTCACTCACATCCACCATCCCTTGAAAACCTCGTGCCCAAACCTGGTTTTGAAATATCAGGGACAGTAACAGCCACAGAAATGGTCAGTCAGTGGGTCAGAAAAATGCTTTTAAAATGTGTGGTCCTAAAGACAGGCTCATTCCCTTCTCCCACCCTGGATAATTCCATTTAGTGCAACAGCAACCACAACAGCTCCAAAGGTCAGGTCTGTTTTCAGAAGAGGTTCCCAGGATTTAAACAGCTTGCCCAGTTAAACATTTACCACATGGCAGAGGCACTGTGGACACTCACAGCTGACTCCAGACTCACCATGATAAAGGTCAGGATTTTCTCCTGCATGTCAATGGGAAGGTTGAATCTCGGGTTCAGCAGTTTCACCAGCTTGTCTTTGCAGAAATCCTTCTTCACAACTAAAGACTGGAACCTTGGGCCACAGTTCTCCATGCACATCTCAAGCAGCTGCACACACAAAAAACTTCTGTTACACAAAGAACAGGAGGGAAAAACCCCACAGCCTGATGGCTTTTGCTTTTTTTTGTTTAATTTGTTTCAAGGAGTTAGAGGGAAGAGTAGGAATGGATATGAACAGATAACAGCTTACTAGGATGCCTGATGGGGTCACTCAGGGAACAGCAGCTCCCTGTGTGCCCTGTTACTCCTGTGCCAGCCAGAGTGACACTGTTTTTAAGAGAGAAGCATGGCCACACTTCTTTCTATGTCACAGAATTTACTGAACACATGGTACCCATATCTTAAAAAAATTACTTGAACAGGTTCAGCAATAGAATTAATTCACTGCCTAGCACATAAGTCTGACAGACTCTGAAGAACTCTGCAAGAGAAGAAAATCAGATTACTGAATGCCTGTCCTCTAGTCTGCCCTGTAAGTGAGAGAGTAATGATAAAATAGGAAAGAACAAATTCACCAGCTTGGAGCACCATTTCTCCATGTGTTTCAAAGGTCACATTGATTTGAAACAGATGAGCTGAAATGTTCCAGATGTCAGACTCATCCTCATGAAGGCAATTCCAAAGCCCTGCTCCAAGTGCTTAGAGCAGGATCCCTGCAAGCACCATGCCTGCCCTGCCAAACTCAGCAGGGTGTGAGAAGGACACAACACTTCTGCCCTGTGCATCTGGAGCTGGCTGATTACAATTCCCATTTTGCAGAAGAGATGTCAAAAACTGCCATTCCATCTCAATCACCTGGGACTTGACAGGAAAGTGGGGTCAATCATATCAGGAGCAGAATCAGGAACAGAACTCATCTTGCCTGCCCCAAATCTGCAGGTGGATGATGACCCACACAAGAAAAATGGTTATTCTTGTGCTTCTTTCTCTTCAATGGTAGCTTCACTTTCCCTCTCAACATAAGGGGGAAGATAGATAGTTGAAAGAAAAGGGCTGATATTAACAAAAGGCTACAAAATTTCATGTGTTTTGAGACAGAACTTCCCCTGAATCATGTAACAGACAGGACATATTCTCAAAAGGATACATGTATTGAAAGGGATGATATAGTGATAAAAGTAGGTTAAGTACACTTTCCTATTCAGAGCAGACTACATTTGACTAAGTGAAATAATTTTAGTAACTCATTTTCTAGCCCCAAGACTCAGGGAGTTTTCTCTCAGTGTGATCAGGAACTTACAGGAGAACAGGTTGGAGACCAGAAGAAAATAAATTGCCAAAATGAAAACAGGGTAGAACAAAGAGACACTGACAGACTGCTGTGCAAAAAGCTTACTGAAAGATAATTATAAAAAACATCTTGGCTCAAAACACTACTTTTCATAGAGAGTACATGAAGTACATGCTAATAAGCCAAATCATTTGCCTGTGCAGTACTTCAAAGATGCTTTGTGTAAAATGCTTTCAACCCAGTGCATGGGAAACTTCTTATACTACTCTCTATTATTAATTCCCTACTTAAGGGAATGAGTATTTACCCACTGAATGAAAGAACAGAACTAAGGCTCTGGATCCTCCACTCAATTATGCCAGCCCAGCCCACTCACTCAGGGTAAAACTAAGCTGGTATAAGAAGAATTTGACTCAATTATTTTTAACTGGACTATTCATGAACAAGCCACTTTCATGCTAATAACACTTTTCATTAGAATTTGAATATGGGTAATCCTGTGCAAACAGGATTTCATAGTCCCAAGCACTTCCACTGGAGAAACAGATCCAAGCTGGCCAAGCCAACCACTGCCCCATACAGCACAATGGAAACTCAACAGAAACATGTTTTAATAAAAAAACTGGCAAATTAACTCCAATCAAACCATTAAACTTCCTGTCAATGAAGTGTTGGAACTGACAGAGCTGCTGTGTTCCAGGATAGCTGATCCCAGAGATCTGCACTGAGCAAACTGTGCAATCCAAGGGCTCTGCTTTACAGGACTGAACCCCAGAACTAAAATGATAAAAGGCATCTAGAGAGAGGTGAAGCCAAACTGTGAAGCAGGAACAAAAAATGGGAGAAGCTGGTGAGTACAGCAGAAAGTCAGCTATGTTCCTTATCAACAGAGACCTCACCCAGACCTCAGGACTCTGGAACACCCAAAACATCCCTGAAACACTGAACATTTCACTCCACACCAGCAGCCTTGTTTGGGCCATCAGGCTGAGCAATGGGTGCAGCTGGTGAGGGACACTTGGAGGAACAGTTTGCTTCTTCACATTTCTGACTCAAGGGGAACAAGCCATTAATCCATCTCCAGGATCACCCTGAACACATCCTGATGCCTGCCCAGCTGAGGTTTGGAGCTGCAAGATGCTGTTCCCAAGGCCAGCATTTAATCCAAACTGGTGTGAGCAGCTCTTTGAGCTGCCACTCACCAATTACAGTGCAGGGGCTGGCTGCACTTCACTAAGGTTCAGCATTTCAAACACACTCAATTCTCAGAAGTCTTGAGTTTTTGAGATTTCACATTTCAAACACTGAGATTTGGATTTCTTTTGCTCACACTCAATGCCCTCTTCTTTTCTCCTTTGTCAACATATCCAATAAAGTAGGATAAAACAGAGTAGCACTCTTTTAATTGAGGAGCTGGAGGACTCTCCCATGCTTATGTGTTTTACATCCTCTGCTTTGTGAAAGGTTAATTTAACAAACTAAAATCTGAAGGCCACATGTGCCATGCTAAATTTTTTCTGCATCAGAAAAATTACACACAACTAAAAAGAAAAGTGGAAATATTCTTAATATGAAAATTTAATTCTAGGCAATTATTGAATGGCTTATGTTGGAAGGAACATTCAAGACCAACTAGTTCCAATTCCCCTGCCATTCACCAGATAAGGTTGCTAAGAGCCAAATCCAACCTGGACTTGAACATTTCCAGGGATGGAGCAAACACAATTTCTCTGGGAAAATGACTTCCTTTAAAATATTTTCCAACAATGTAATATAGAGGTGAAACAGTAATTTAATTTTAAATATCTGCCCACTGCTTTGAATGCAGGAGTGAGAGGGACACATTCAATAAGCAGTTTTCCCATGTGCTGTTCAGCTCCTAAGACCTCCCAGGTATCAGAACTGGGGCACTGCTTTACAAAACCAAGGGAGAGCTATGCAGGCAGCAGAACAGATCAGGACTCATTACATAATCAGAATTTATGTATCTAAAGCATACCAGCAGCAAAAATTCAAGTAACACACACAGAGTCTGTTTGATTCCTGCCTGCAGCTCTAATGCTCTGATTGCTCAAGCTCCAGTGCCAGCCCTGATCTCTCAGTGTTATCAAAGGCTGGGCATGAGGCAACTCCACATCCTGACACAAACACCTCCATCCCCATGACTGCAGCAGCTCAGAGCACCTGGAGCCAGGGCACAGCCAGCACACCTCCCAGCTGGCACTCAGCCCTCCTCCTCCAAGTAAATAAAGCACCATCCAAGAGCAAGGAGGAGGAGATTCAACCCATCTCAGCTGCAGAATCAGGGCTAACATGTGCAGTCCAGCTGCTTCCTTTAGGATTTTCACACTCCACTCTGTGTGTGTCCTCTGGGAATGGGCTCCTTAAGCAGCTTCATCAGAGATATTAAATTCAAGGATGTCAAGGCTGAATAGATAGAAGTGGATCACAGTGCACTTCTGAAGAAATGTGATTTGTAGATCCTTCTTAGTTCCATCTAATGTAGGTAGGAGTGACAATCCGATGCAGAGTCTCAAAAGCTAAAGGACCACATTTACTGTAAGAAATACAGACACTAAATAACCCTTATTTTTGCAAAACTCTGGGAGGAAAACAATTTTTAAGAGATGAGAGTTGCATGGGAGGGATGGGCTGTGTTTCAGGAAAATTATTTCTTTTTTTCCATTTGCAATCAATTGTTGCTGTCATCTAAGCATTTCAAAATGGAAAACAGGAACAATTTCATCAAGGCAATTAAGAGGATAAAAACAGAAGATACAGCACATAGGAAGAGTGATGTGGGAAAGGTAAAAGCCACACATGGCAATGAGGTCATCAAAGGAAAGATTTTACACATGCTAAAATTATGGCAGTACTGGTAAAATAAAACAAAAAAGGAAAAAAGCCAGAGGCAGTGGGAGGGGAAAAGCATAAAAGAACTTTTGTAAGAACTTAAACTAGAAAGAGAGAGAGAGAGAGAGAGAAGAGGCTGGAACTTATTTAAATAAAAAAAGAGGAAACAAGATTAAGGAATACAGGGAGAAGAAATATGCAAACAAAACCCAGCAGCTGTGCCAAGAGGATGTGGCTGCCTGGCAGGCAAGTTACAGGTGTGCATGGGAGTGGGGGAGGACAGAAAGGGGCTGGAACAGGACAGGAACTGCACTCCCAGCTGAGCCTGCTGCATGCTCCACCTGCAATACAATGAGCTCCAGGTCAGGGTGGTAAAGCTCTTCCTTGCACAGACCTGGAACAGGATCCTTCTCCCACCTTTACATACCCAAAAGCCAAGCTATAATGTCACCTTGGGCATATCTGCACTGTAAATACCCAAGGAACAGCTTCCAAACCTAACCCTGAGTTATCAGCAGAGACTGTGGCAGATAATCAGAACACAAGTGCAGCCCTGCTACAGGGATTGCAGGCACACTGGAAACCCAGTGCTTCCATTATGCAAACACACAGAACACACTCAAATGTGACTCATCAGACAGTGGAGGAGGAAGCAGGGAAGTGTAGAAACAGAGTGAGCTGAAGGTCTATATTGACATGTTTAACAATTATCTGCATCTCTAACTTGTCAGCAGACACTTGGGCAATTGCTAAGTGACCCACAATTTGGCACTATCCATCACCCATCTTCTTTAATCACTCCTCAGCACTCTTGATATGGATAATGATTTTGCATAACAAATACCAAACCCATGAGTAACAGCACTCAAAGTGATGCAGACAGGCCTCTAAAACCTCAAAAAAGGAAATGGTGAAAAAAATACTTTAAGCCAATTAAGGAAAGACTAAAATCTTCAAGAAGTTAAAATACAAAAGATATGACTGTTGCCACAGTTGCACTATTGGTAGTCAAGAGTAACTCAAGTCAGAAACTCAGGACTTAGGGCAGTATTAGAACTTCCCAAAGAGAATACTTCAGTAAATCTTAATTTGACTGAAATCACAACAGCTCCCCAAAGCCTGGGGCAGTCAGGAACATTGGCAGATTCTACAGGCCACATTATGTCAGGTGAGGATATTCCCAGACACACCAACCTTTAGCCATAACATCTGAATTTCACACAGCTCACCCTGCCTCTCACTCCCTGAGTCACCATGGTTACCTTTTCCTTCAAGTTTATCATTTATATGTGATAACACTTCCTTCTACCAAGCACATACCACACATTCCACCATGCTGCACACTGTGCTTAGCTTGACTCAGATCAGCACCACAAGGTGAGTAATGGAATGGTCAAATGCAGCTTTTATGTCACATCCTAACCTCCACAAACAGGTGGGGCTCTCACAGAAGGACAGCCTCTGGAGCAGGGAAGAACTATCTGACTTTTACACAGAACAAGCTCCCCCACCAGAATTTGCATCATCCAGGAGTCCATGGAATGCCAGCAAACCATCTGATCTGCACTGTGGCAGTGCTGCACACACAAACAACAGGCTGAAAACATCCTGGAGAGTTGTGTCAGGGATAATTTGCATGCCACCTTATCGTTTAGACTGTTTGCCTTCGTTGTGTCTAATTATCATAAACATAGCTGTACTCACAGACAGGGTAAGTCTGATCTCCTTGTGGTTACAGTTTTTTGAAAGCTTCTTCTTCAGTGCTTTAACTGCATCTTTAGGCCTGTGACAAGAAATGAAGGTGAAAAGTTACCAGTGAAGTTTTCTAGTTCATAACTTCAGCCAAGAACCAAAAATACCAGCCTGAGATACAGGACCAAATCCACCCCTGTGTTTACACCCACATAAAACCAGAGCAATTGCCTCATTGATTTCAGCAAAATCTCTTCAGCACTGAAGTAGAGCAACATAGCAGTGAATCAGGTTTGTTACTGCAGACTGTGCATTACTCCAGAGACTCGTGCAGAGTCTGCTCCAAAATTATATTTTTTCACAGTTGTACAATAGAGTTACTTATCTAGCTTTTATTGCTGTGAAAGAAAATACCAATTGCCAGATGTATCAAGAGTTGACTGGTGGTTTTCATGTATGATGCAATTAGAAAATATTCTCCTGGGAGTGCTGTCAGGAGTAGGGGTGTCATGGATAACTTCCACTCTTATAATTGCAGGATGCACTTAACTCCTCTGAGTAATTACCAAGGATGGATGGACAGCCCACTCCAGCCCAGAGATTGGGGCATTTCTAACCCAGCCATTTTCACTTCTATATATACACCCCATATCTTTTATCTGTGTAGGAGGAAGAGGGTGGAAGATGGTATCGAGGTTATCACATGTGGGAAGCAGTTTTGCCTCATTAATATTACACTACCTGCAGTGTACAATTATTAGGGCCAGCCCAACACTCATGATCAACATAAACAAGATGTCCTAACATCTCTTCAGGATCTCTCTAGAATCTAAGATGGAGCAATAGGCCCAAATGCAATGTTTCACTTAAAAAAACCCCAAGAAATCTTTGTTGAAAACATTTCAAAGTCAATGAAATTAAGTGTCTGTTTACCATAACTGCACTTCTTAGTTTAAAGTGCTATACTTAATGATAAAAAAAAAAAAAAAAAGACATTTCTCTATTTTTCTTAACCATGTGTCATACCCAGGCACATCAGCAGAGCATCAAGTGATGGATGGGAGCACAAGAGTGGAGAAGTAGCTTCCCAGCAGAGAGCTGAACTACAGTTCCACTCCTGCTTGCTTCCCTCGCTGGAGCATCTGGAAATGCTCTGGTCAGGAGCTGGATATTGCATTAAAACAACCATTTGCCTAATGAGATGCAGCAGTTCTGCTGCTCCTACTATCCTGTAGTAGCTGCCCAGGAGGAAGTTATAAGGAATTCCTCTGCAAGCCTAAGCTGTGCACAAGAGGAAAGAGTTTATTAAGAAAAGGCTCTGTTGCATGGAAACTTTACATAGAAACTAACACTGAGGGTCAAAGCGTGCTGCTGCTTATGGCAATAAACAGAAGGAAGTCATTATTACTGACATTCCAAGCACTAAGAGCCATGGGTGAGAGCGTGGAATCCAAAACAATGAGAGGAAAGAAAAGCTGATAGAGAAAATAAAACCACCTGTGCAGAAAGTAAGCCATACCTCATTGTCCTGGAGAAAACTCCTCAGCTAGTGTGAAAATATGCCACTGCTAGAATGAGTCCTTGCAATGCAAGGCTGAAGCTGATCTTACATGAGAACAAATTTCCTTTTTTCCCCTTTTACAGGTGGACACAAGGA
This sequence comes from Oenanthe melanoleuca, assembly GCF_029582105.1. Taxonomy (NCBI): domain Eukaryota; kingdom Metazoa; phylum Chordata; class Aves; order Passeriformes; family Muscicapidae; genus Oenanthe; species Oenanthe melanoleuca. Next base: position 4,763,871 of record NC_079351.1, read on the forward strand.
AGCTCAGAGCAGCAAGGGGCTGAGCAGATCTGGATGTGGCTGTTCAGTGCAAGAGCCCAGCTCAGCCCTGGGAGCACACCTGGATGGGATGGATCCCATGGACAGGATCCCACACCTGGATGGGATGGAGCCCATGGCTCAGGATCCCACACCTGGATGGGATGGAGCCCCCTGCACAGGATCCCACATCTGGATGGGATGGATCCCATGGCTCAGGATCCCACACCTGGATGGGATGGATCCCATGGCTCAGGATCCCAAACCTGGATGGGATGGAGCCCCCTGCACAGGCTGGATGGGATGGATCCCATGGACAGGATCCCACACCTGGATGGGATGGATCCCATGGCACAGGATCCCACACCTGGATGGGATGGATCCCACGTGCTTCATCCCAACCTGGCAGACACACTGCACAGAACTCGAGGGCAAAAGCCAAGCGTTTTAAAGAGTGCTGTAGTGCCCAAAGCCTTTTTCCAGGTGGGTTTGCAGGGATACCTGTTCAGCCTAACGAGCAGCACAGGCTGTACAAACCACGTCGCACTCAGATGAGAAACCTTTGTCACCCGTTTCTCTAGCGTGTGTAAAAGCCCCGCGACAGGCAGCGCTTTTCCTTGGGAGCCGACCCGACCCGACCCGACCCAAAGCTGGCCGCGCTAATCCCGCCGGGTCACTCCGCAGCCGCTGCGCTGCCCGGCGATGCCGCTGCCACCCTGCCCGCGGTCTCACCCCTCCTCCGAGGCGTTGATCACATCGCAGATGTGCAGGAACTGTCCCCACTCCTCCGTCTGCAGCGACCCGAGCGTGGCCCGCTCTGAAAGGCCAAGGGGAGCGGGGTGAGCGGCGGGGAGCAGAGCGGAGCGGAGCGGAGGGAGCGGCCGGCCCGCCCCGGTACTCACCGACCAGGCTGCCCACGGCCGTGCCGAACGGGTCCCGCGGAGCCCGGGCGAACGCCATGGCCGGGCGGGCAGCGCTCTGCGGGCTCCGGCCCCGGCCCCGCCGGATCCGGCCGCTCCCTCCGCCCCACCGGGCGCTCCCTTCCTGCGCTCGGGCGGGGCCGCCTCCAGGTTCTGATCCCGGCACCTCCGACCTGAGCCCGGCACCGGCACCGGCACCGCCCCCGCGGGGCTGGCTCCCACCCGGGCATCCCCCGGGGCAGGGCTCTGGGGGCTCCCGCTGGGCTGGGCTCACACTGCAGGATGGGCAGGGCTCTCCCGGACACCCGCTGGGGCCGGGCTCCCTCTGCAGCAGGGTGCAGGGCTCTCCTGGGTACCCACTGCAGGATGGGGCAGGGCTCTCCTGGGTACCCACTGCAGGATGGGGCAGGGCTCTCCTGGGTACCCACTGCAGGATGGGGCAGGGCTCTCCTGGGTACCCACTGCAGGATGGGGCAGGGCTCTCCTGGGTACCCACTGCAGGATGGGGCAGGGCTCTCCTGGGTACCCACTGCAGGATGGGGCAGGGCTCTCCTGGGTACCCACTGGAGGATGGGGCAGGGTCCTCCTGGGTACCCACTGCAGGATGGGGCAGGGTTCTCCTGGATAGTCACTGGGGCCGGGCTCCCACTGGAGCAGGGTGTAGGGTTCTCCTGGATACCCACTCCAGGATGGGGTAAGGCTCTGCTGGACACCCACTGGGGCTGGACACCCACTGCAGCACAGGGTAGGGCTCCCCTGGATACCCACTGCAGGATGGGGTAGGGCTCCCCTGGATACCCTGGGGCAGGGCTCCCCTGGATACCCTGGGGCAGGGCTCTCCGGGGCACGGCAGGGATGTCCCGGTCCGGGCTCAGCCGTGCCTCGGGCTGTCCCGTCCGGGGGCTCCAGCCCAGCCCAGCCCTGCCCGGCAGAGCCGCACGGATCAGCCCGGCCCGGACCCAGAACATCCCTGATTTCCGCGGCTCACACAGCCACGGGCTCATTTTGCTGCCCCACGGCCAGTGTTTAACCTGCGAGCCCCCTGCTCCAAGGCAGCGGTGGCTCAGCCGGCTCCGGGATGGGATTTCAGAGCGGAACCCACGGATCTAGTGAGACAAAGCTCAGGAACACCCCCAGAGCCCCGTGTGCTGCTCCGGGATGGGATTTCACACCTGGACTCACGGATCCAGCGAGGCAAAGCTCAGGAACACCCCCAGAGCCCCTTGTGCTGCTCCGGGATGGGATTTCACACCTGGACTCACGGATCCAGCGAGGCAAAGCTCAGGAACATCCCCAGAGCCCCTTGTGCTGCTCCGGGATGGGATTTCACACCTGGACTCATGGATCCAGCGAGGCAAAGCTCAGGAACACCCCCAGAGCCCCGTGTGCTGCTCCGGGATGGGATTTCACACCTGGACTCATGGATCCAGCGAGGCAAAGCTCAGGAACACCCACAGAACCCCTTGTGCTGCTGTGCAGACCCAGTTCAAGCCTCTGCACCGCTGCTGCACAGCCCCTGCTCCCACAGCCTCCTACAGCTGCTCTCAACCCCCCCGAGCCAGACATTAAAAAGAATACACGCAAAGATCTCAAAGAAACAGGGGGAAAAAAAATTCCCAACGCTGCATCCAAGTTGCATTCATAAAGTCATGCCTTGTGTTCTGCAGGAAGCACTGACACCTTCCTCCTGCCACACTCACCTTTCCACATGTGGGATTTTCCTTCTACAATTACTGTCAACGATTTCCATTGTGTCCCTTCATCTCCAGCCTATCTCACACCTGCACAATACCTGGGAATGAACAGAGGATGAATGAAAATTAAGATCTCAGCTGTAATTTCTGTTGTCTGAGGGTTGTAATTATTTCAGTATCACACACAGATTCATATTAACAAGCCTTTGAGTGGAGCTTAATGAGTCATACAGTCAAGACACAATATAAGCAAATAAATTATTTGCCTGACATTAGAATTTAATAGATTAACAAAGCTCTATTTGCACTAGGAGAGCTTTTCTTTGCAGAATCTAATCTTACTTTCTTTTGGGTTTTGTACAACTCTGTGGCCCCATCTACTGGATGGTTTTAATGTGAATGCAGGAGAAAACCACATTTTTTTATATACCTGCAAGTATCTCTATGAAAAACAAGTTATCAAAGATCTCTTAGGCAAACTGATCATGTACCATGAATGTAGGAGTTATTTTCTTATTCAGTCTGTAGTGAATGGGTGGAATCCATCGTGCAGCCCAGTGAGGCTCCATTTGAGACTGTTCTAATGAACACATCTCAATTTTCCACACTTCTGTTATCCTTTATTTGGCTAAAATCAGACACCAGTTGTCAAAAGAGGAGTCTGTTTATTTATTCTCATTCACAGAATTTTGAAAGATATCCTCTAAACTTAGGATTTAATTTTAATTAAAGTTTAATTCATTTGCTCTTTAACACTGGAACTGCAATGAGGGCCTATTTAAATGATCCCTTGTTAAACCTGCAATGTGAGTCAGATCTTGTTTCAAAGAGCATATTTTATTGAGCTAATCAGGGGAAAAAATTCCAGTGGAGCATTTTTTAATTGGAATTTACTAATTAAAGTTATTCATTGAAATCAGCTTTTGGTACAGATCTGTGAACCCCTGGTGGGCTTCAGGTTCTGCTTGAAACAAAACCTCTCTGGTTCTTCAGCCTTGTCAGGGCTGGAATCTCAGAATTCATGAGCTGGTGGTCAGAGTCCCAGGAGAGCCCTGGTACTCTCTTTGCAATTTTACTGTAATTGAACAGTAAATTTAATTATTACTATTAATGGACATTTTCTGCCTCTTGCAAGCACATAGAGTGTGTTATAAAAAGAAAGAAGGAAGATGTTAAATAACTTCTCTTTGCAAAATGTTTTGAAACAAAAGTGTTGAGTGGCATAGCTTCTGTCTGTGTCAGCTCAGCTATCATGTATTGTGCCAACATAAGCAGTATTGTCAATGTGATTTCATTTGTGCCAGAGATTTTGATGATGTTATGTCAATTACAAACAAAAAATCCCAAATTGCTATAGCTATTCAGAGATTCTTTTTAAAATTTAGATTTGCTGGCTTTTCATTTCAGAGTTATATCTCATTTATTAACTTTAAAAAATCACACTTTTACCTTATTTAGGTTTCAGTCCTATTTTCAAAGAATCATGTACACACACAGAGGACATTGAGTGAAATACTTCAACAGCTGTCATTCACAAACTGATTTTTGCTATTGACATGTACCTGCTTTTATTTGTTACAAGAAAATTAAAAACTGTTGGGATGGATTTTTGGTTTAGTTTAAAAAGGAGAGATTCTTAAAAGGTCCTTATTCATCAGACATAAAGTGAGGAGCTGCAAAGTATTCTCCTCCACCTCCCAAGGGCTGTATTTACTCTCACTGCCCTCCCCAGAAGCCCATGTCAGTGTGACTCTTCCTTGTTATCCAGTGCAAGAGATGCAGTCAGTGGGATTCTCACTGTGGCTCATTAGACCAGATGCTGGTTACAGCCTGTGCTGGGATCTTCCCTTGAACAAACAGCTCCAGGGTTAAATCAAATCCCTTCTGCATCATCTCCATTAGCTCACTGCCTTCAGATAACAGCAAACCTCATCAGGAGCTCTCTGGGCAAATTAAATAATGTTTGAGATCCAGTTGTACTAAGAGAACAGAGCTGAACCCAAATTCTATTTAAGTAATTACTATTTCATTAAAAAAAAATAATAATAATAAAAAAAAAAGGCATGTCCAAGTGCTGTTATGTCAGCAGCACACTCAATTTGCCTGTGTAGAAAAGGAACAAACCTGGCAGTGTCAGAGGGAGGTGGAGGCCTGCAGAGGGCAAACTTGGTCAAGGAATCTCCTCATTTTTCATGCAGCAGCCTCTGGAAGTGAAGGGTGGCTTAGGAAAATTCCCTCTCAGCCATACTGGTTTTTCCCTTTTACACACTGAGCTTCAGATCCAGCTCGTTAGCATTGCAGTGCTCTCTTGCAATTTGAAACCATTAAAAAATGAATCTCAGTAAATGCAATGCCAAGTTTTAAATGGTAGCAGAGGGTCAGGGAGGTGGAATTTTTGTGGATGAGAGTCAGGTTTTCTCACACTTGACTGTGCTGCATTTCCTGGATTATATGCCCTAAGCAACTCTCACTGCCCTGGGACTTCCAGGTGAAGCTGGACAAATCTGTATTTCTCCCCCTCCTAAAACTGAGAATTTAAAATTATTTTTTTTCTTTGATAATACACTGCAGGATAATTTGACACTAAAATCTTGTCTATCATGTTTTACATCAGGCTGTGGCTAGAATCTTGTAAAAAACAGGTATTCTACATCTATTTAGGGGTTTATTTTTCTGGGTTTTGTTTGTTTGTTTTTGGGTACTGGTGTTTGTTTGGGGTTGTGGTTTTTTGGTTTGGTTTTTCTTGTTGCTATTATTCAGGTGGTTTCGGTTTTGTTTTTATTTTATTTAATTTATTTATTTATTTATTTATAATATATTATACATTACCTCCCTCTGGTAACACCATATGGTGTTAATCCAAAAACTTTCCTGTCTTTCAGGAAACAACACTCCCTTTTCCCTTTTCCACAGAGATTACACATGGTACACATTGCTATGTGCTACAAGTTTAATTTAGTTTTGTTTTCAAGTTTTTTAAGTTCATGATAAAAATTTCTTATATCTCACTGAGGTGCAATAAAAATTTCTCTGCCTTCAACGAGCAAGCTTGAAAAAGCTTAATTTGTGCACTTTTTAAAGTTAAAAAATTACTTGATAAATGATGAGGTCTTCAGATTGATGTTTTCATCTCTAAGTGTGCTGAAATGCAATAAAACTAGAAATAACTTTGTCTGTTGTTCCAAAACAAAACAAAACAAAACAAAACAAAACAAAACAAAACAAAACAAAACAAAACAAAACAAGTCAGCCAATCTCCAGATCCTTACACCTTAAATGTGAGGTGTGAGAACCTGAGCAAGCACTAAACTTGAATCAAGCTGGTATTTTCAGCACCAGGAGCAATCTTGATTAGTTGGGCACCACTGCAATTATCAGTGTGGAAATCAATCCTGGAAGAAACTCACATCCTCAATCTCTGCCCATGAGCAGCAGGTATGGCCTTTACCAAGGAGTTCATTTTTCTCTTTGTGACACTCCCACTGCCACATGAAGTGCAAAACATCTCTGAGAAGAGCTTAGTTCAGCACTGCTGCTTCTCATTTCCTTAGTGCTTGGAGAGAAGCAATAAATAAACACAGAGCCTGTAAAAATACACATATAGAATATAATTTTTGGGCACTGCATTGAATAATCTCCAAATTAGATAATTTCAGCAATATTTGATTGCCCACAAATAGTTGTGCTGGCTACAGGAACAAACACCCAAAAGCTTCACGGGCTGGCAGAGTCTCATCACCCACAGAGCCCTGGTTCCATCCCAAACCTTCTCCAAGCCATGCAGTGCTCACACTCCTGTCCTAATTAACCAGGAACCTCAGCTCAGCTCTCTGCTGGACTTTAATTACAGCATTATTAATTCATGGAGGAAAAAAACTGACAGATGTTTCAGGCAAAAGGCAGGTGCTTGGCAGAAAAACTCAGGAGTGATTAAACAGGTGAGTGGTGGAGGTTTAGCTGCTGTTCAGTGAGCAGTGTTCACAGCACCAGTTACTCTTCTGCAGTGCAACAGGACTTCTCAGTGTGAAAATAACAACTGCAGCAGGTTGGGCTCTTTGAAAAAAGCTCATAAATGTGTGTTTTTAATTTGGTTTCTAGCTTTTGCTGGGCTCATTTTGCTTCTCTTTCCTCTAAAAATAAAACCCATTGTTATTTTAGGTTGCTAATTTAAGAAAAATTGTGTGATGCCAAGGTTAACTATGGAACTAGTTGGTTACTCAGCAACTGGTACACTGAGCATCTCTAATGAAGAAAATCACTAATTTTCATCTCTTATAAGGGATAACAAATGCCATAACTTTACTAATAACTTCAATTGCCTGACAAAGCCTTTTTGAAACAAGTTTTAATGAAATAAATGCATTACAGCAAACACAGGCAGGGTCTGAAAAGATGCCAGGATTTTAAGAAAAACAAGAAGAAACTAGTGCCATGATTCTGAGCTCTCCATCAATTATTCTGTTCCATGGAGTCTTTCTCTACTCAGTGAGTCTCATCCATCGTGGTGACATGGAGAGTGTCTGGTGAACTGAGGAAAGAGACTTTCAGCAGACAGTGAGGTCATTTGGATGCAGGTTCTGTCTTCTGGGGTGGTTTTCTGCTTGAGAAAAACAAGTTACAGGGTTTGTATGCTTTGTGTTTTATTTTTTGTTTTGTTTTTTTAAACTAACATACATTGCAATTTATGGTTCATCCTCTTCAGAAATCCATTTTGTGCTTTTGCCATGTGTTAGTTCCATATAAATATGAGATCCCTAATATCTTTGGTTTTTTTCTTTAACAAAACAACAGCTTTATGCTTCTCATCCAAATATCCAAAAATAATTAAAAATAATAATTTTTATTTAAAAAAATTTGGTTTCATTTTGAGCATGCAGAACCAGATATGCTGACAGTTTCAGAACTAGAATTTTGGACAGTTTTGATTTTGACAAGTCAGTATTAGCAAATATCAGGGGTGTTTTTTTTGGAAAAATTTCCCATCAGTGCAGGTGGCTCTGACCTGTGGGGCTGCTGCACTGTTTATTGGGGCTCACAGGTTTACAGAACTGCTGGATGGTGACCTGAGCTCACTGGAATTGGCTTCAGTGAGGAGAGAAACTGCAGAAGGTGCATCCTCTGTATCAGGGTGGGGTTTGTGCTGGTTGCTGCTCTGAAATTTTGGGTCAAAATCTCTGAATCTCTGTTGAGAACCTCAGAACACACTCCCTGCTCTGGCTGCACCCCCACACTGATGTTCTTGGCTAACAGTGCAGTGCATTTTACCCAGGGAGCTGGAGCAGTGGCATTTGCAAGACCATGCAGCTACAAGTAATTTAATGATGTGTGAAACACTTATCATTATGTCTAAAAGGCACAGTCCATGTGCTGCAGGAGTCCCTCTGCTATTTCCAAAAGCAGAGGATGGTTTGGGATGCACTGTGCACACTCTAAGAGACAGCACAAATCCTGTAGACAAACTGGAAATTTCTGCTTGTCTGCTCTTCATCTTTCACCACAGCTGTCTCTGGGTAATGATGCAGTAATGTCAGCAGTGGAGGGTTTTTTCACTTAAATATTTAATACAGAAGAGTATCAAAATTACTTGCTGATTTGCTTTTTCCACCATGATCAATATGTCAGAGGTCTTCCCATACTAGACCATCACTCCAAGTCTGCTGCTTGCTATTACAGTCACTCCTGGAAACAGGCAGTTCTTCCCTTTTCCACTAATTCAGTACACTCATTTTTCCTTGCAGAGACACTCATTTATATGCATTCCCTACTTCTGATCTTGTGAGCAGGAAGACTCCTAAATGGTACACACAGCTCTGCTCAAAAAGAAATGCAGAGTTGAACTGCACTTCTGGCCTGTCAGCTTGAGAGAATCACACACCCTGGCTTTGCACTGAGGCTTTCTAGGCACCACTGCTGAATTCTGGAAGGGATTTACACATCCAGTAGATAAGGAAAGATGGCTGGGGCTCTCCCTGCATGTTTGGTTCCATGCAAAGCCCAAGGCCAGGAGCTGTCCCTGGTTTGGTGCAGGTTTTTCTCATCACTAAGGACAGCCCTGGGCTCCCACTGACACACCTGACAAATCACTATTTTCTGGCAGCCCTACTTTAAGGAGCTTTTGAGATCCAGCAATAAGTGACTCAACTATAAATTGCCACACTTCTCTCAAATTGAGATTTTGTGGCAGAAGATGCTCCTGAATAGTCAAAGTGGATATTAATACCTGTCATGGGTCAAATGGGAAGAAAGGGAGAGGATGAGAATGAAGAAAATGCTATCGAGTGTAACAGGAAGAAAATAACTTTTTAGCTCATGGTGAGATGTCATTTGACATACAGCATCCTGCAATGAAATTTGTTTCCTGATGCACTGCATGCATGCTCACATTCACCTTCCTCAGATACTTGTCCTCTCCTATTCTGCAGAATTTGCCCCAAAACATTTCTCTCATTTCACAGAATGCCCACAACACATTCCTTATTCGATTTATTATTTCCTTGCCTTGTTTCTCAGTTCCATTTGGCCTCTAGAATCTTTGCCAGACCCACCTCTCCAGCCTTTCTTGTGGCAGAATAGTCCCCTAAAGTGTTTTCCATTCACTTATTCCTGGAACTGTGTCCACAATAAAGATTTCTTCTGTAACCAGCTGAAACACAAAGCTACCACAAAGGCACTGACACCCCTGCTTTCCTGACCAGCTGCTTACAGAGATCCCCACCCAGGCTTTGCATCAGTGCTGTGGCAGTGCTTGTTCTGCAGTCTTGTCTGCAGGGAAGGCCTTTCCAGACTGGCACATCTGCACACAGCTGCACCTGTATGGATCAGAGACCAGAGCATTGCCCCAGAGAGCTCAAACCTTCCCACTGCACTCACACTCTGGTGCTTGAGCTCTGAGCAGTTATAAATGACAGCACCTATCAGTTTTAGCTGCTCAGATTTTCCCCATTGCTACAATAATGAGTGCTTTACACTCCCTGATCCATTTACCTTTCAATCCCACATTGGAGTTCTGAAGCAACAATAGGAAGATTAAATGTTGGAGTTGTTAATTTCTCCAAAGTCCCTCTCCTGATGTCTATTTCCAGAGAACTGATGCTTGAAACATGCTCTCAGCTGTGGCTTGACCAGAGACTAGAAAATTTTGCTTCTATGCACGCCCACAAATCCTTTTGTCATGACTGAACTGAATTTTTGGCCCCTAATTTCCACCTGCCTTCAGGAGCAATAAGAAACTGGTGCTCTGCTGTTACTGTAAATAGCAACAGAGGATTCTCACTGGAAATATGGAGATTTATGCCTTCTTTCACAGAATTCTAAAAGCACACAGAAATTTGGTGAGGGTGCTGAGGGTGCCTCCTTAGTATGCAGCCACTGTGTTTTAATTCTGCACTCCATGCATTGAGCCTTTCTCTCTTAAGCATTGTGTAGGAAGTCTGAGCACTGTTGGGATTTGAACTTTGTTAGCTACCTGTAAACCCTTATTTTTATCTAGATAGAAGGAATTTGGCCAAAGTTACACAGGAGGCCTGTTGTAAATTAGGGAATTGAGCCTAAGCCTCATATCTTAGAGGAGCAGCCTGACTGCTGCTTTCAGAAGAGCTTCAGTACATTACACCAGCTAAGTGTCTGGCTCAACCACTGTTCTGAGGATTACCAGAGGGCAGATTAACTGGAGTCTATTGAATTTTTAAAACACAAAATAAATACCTCCTACAAGCTCTCAACAGGTTTCTCCTAGCAAGGTTTTAAGGAATTTCCACCTTCCTAATTCTGCATGTGTATAAATGCAGAGAAATTGATAGCACATGAACCTACCTAGTAGTAGAGCAGAGCCTCATAACATTATTTATGGCTAATGAAAGGCAATGTCATTCCTGACATCCCAGATAAATCATGTTTTCCATTGCTATACACAAGTGGACTAGAATATAGTTAGCATTTAGTCTGCTAGGCAAGAATAACCTCAGCCCTTTCAAATTGGAATTCTCTAACCAGCCATGAACGATAACATGTTGTGCATTTACCATCAATTTTCTGACTTTGTGGGGAATGGGGACTGAAAGCAGGGCAGACAGAGCATTTCATGCAGTGCCTTGTTACTTATAATTTCTTTACTGTGAGCCTGTGCCTACCCCTCAGCTGAACCAAATCCCTTTCAGCTGCAGCTGATAATGCAACACCCACAGCTCAAGGTCACTCCCTGGAAATTGGTGCTTGCTTTGAACTGGACTCACTTGAATGGTATTAAGCTTCAAGTGCTGCTTAGTCTTAGCTTTGATTCAGTTCAGGTTAACAATGCACCTCTTGTGAACGGGGCACTTGACCCCCATTGTTCCTCTTGCTCAAATCAATTGAAGAAAATGTGCAGTATTGTTAGCAGACTTTGAATACAGATGTGTTTACCTGCACACCAGCAAGGTGATTGCTGGTTTCTCAGTGTTTTACATCAGTTCTAGTTTTTGAAGTAACTCCTGTGGCAATGGAATGCAGAGATAATAATGGAAATTAATTCTCCTGTAACAGCCTGAAGCAGCAGAGCAATGGGGAGAGGTGCCATGGCATAGATGCAGCACGCTGGTGGTGCTGAGACTGTTCCATAGAAAACAAAAAAAAAAAAGGAAACTTTCCACTGCTCTTTTAATCCTTTTATTTCTGAGGTCTAAAGGCAAGTCCAGTAGAGCACAGCTAATCACAGCTCTGATCTTTAACCACTGTGTGGCTGCTGGAGCCCTCACACACACTCAAGTGAAGCTGCTGCAATCCCAACACCTGCACACCTGTGTGAGGGAATTCCTTCCAAAGCCTCTCTGTCCAACACATGACAGACCTTCATGTCTGCACATATTTAAAGCTGTATTTAAAACCCCTGCTCAATTGCAAATTGAAAGAGCCAAACCCCTTGAGGAAACAGCAATGACCTTTCCTGGTGCACAGTTTGCTTTGCCCAAGGTTGTTTAACTTGATTTAGTCAGTTTGGACAACTCAGTTTGCCAAGTCCTTTGTAATTTCCCTTCTCCTTATGATCATGGTTAATATTTAGCTATCAGTTGAGGCAATCTTTATTCTCCTCTAATTTTTTTCAGTTCTTTCTATATTTTTAATAACTGGCTGTAAACATACATTCCACAGAATGATTTTTATATTTTTAACCAGAAAATCTTAATGCTTAGCCCTTTTGCTTTTTAAAAATAAATTTATTAGGGGTTTCATTTTGATTAGGAGCATCATCCAACAAACCTCTATAAACAGTCAGTCATCCAGTATATTCTCTACATTCCCAAATAGAAATGTTTTGTTTTATATGTGCTTTATCTCATGTAAAATGCACTTTTTCTAGTCAAAACACATTTCTGTAGCTGGGGGAAGAACTGCTGCACCTCTCAGGAGCTGCACTTCAGATATTCACAAGTTCCTGCTTTGAGGATTAAGGAGTTTTTGGGCTATCCCCAGGAATCAGTTTTTCCTCAGGATGAGGCATCACATAAAACTGTGGGATATCCATAAGCTTGGTAACATGGAAAACGTCAACTTTTCAGCATTACCAATGATTTTCCAAATATTTCTCTACATTCCTGACATCAAGGTAAGAAGAGCAGCCCCTGACTGCTGAGGAATATTTTTGGCTGATTGGCAAAATATTAGCAAGTACTATACTGTTGTATTTGCACTGCAGCCCCTGCTCTTCCTCTTTTAATCCACCAGGAATACCTCAAATATAGACACACCCAATTTCTAATCACAAATGGTATTAAATGCCCCAAAATTACTAGCCAGGACTCAGTTAAATCAGAGATAGTGCAGTGCAGGTTATAAAACCAGGATGCAGAAGCCAGGACTCTTGGGATCTTCCTCTCCTCTTGCTGTGGTCTCAGAGAAAATAGAAAAAATAATCACTCACTTCTATAATGCAATTTACTCACCTGGAAAAATGAGAGAACTTCACTGATCTACTTCACAGGCACTGTGTGAGTCCTCAATAATCCTTGTGAAGCTCTACAGTGATCTCTTGGCAAGAAGTGTTCTGATGGAGCCCAAATGTCAAAAATTGCTTTCAAATCAGGGAGTGAAAAGTGTGCACTGGGCAGACATGGATGGTGCTGGAGTTATTTTCACTGTGATGCCTCTCTCACTGTTTCATCTCCTTTATTACCCATTTCAGGGCCTATTTTGATGAGCCAGCATTACCTAATACATTTTTCCCCCTCCAAAATTTCACATGTCCTTCTTAGCCCTGCTCCCTTTTCAATTTTTTTCCCCTCACAAACTGCTCATTAATTGCCTTGGCAGTGAGTAAAGTGTGAATACTTTTAGAATGTGGTTTCTCATGGTGTCAGAGCTGGGAGGGGACAGCAGCTTCACTCACACCATCCCTCACCTGTGCAGGGCTGGAGGGAGCCAGCAAGGAGCACTCCAGGCCACTCCAGGAAATTTTGTTCATGGGGGTTCCCACTGGCCATGAAATTCCAGTACTCAAATATCTGAGATATCACACACTGAGGAAAATCAAATAATCAGCTTTAGAAGCAGCTCAGTGTGTAATGGAAGATTTGTGGCTGTCCAGGTACAACCCCTGGGCTGCCAGAAAGGATGGGGCAGGCTTTAGGTGAGGACAGGAAAATGAAGGATCATTAATACTGTAAAATATAAAAACATGGACAACCACCTCTCTCTTTTTCTACAGCATGCTAGAGAACTAACTAGATTAATCTCAGAAGTTTAATACCATACTTGAGTGCTGAACCAGAGCCTCCTAAATACAGAAAAAATGTTCTTTTATATCGCTGGCTGCTTTCCTTAAATGTTCTCTTTTTTTTTTTTTCCAAAAGGCACTAAGAACTTACCTTCAGCATGTGGTTTAATCCTATTAAAATGCACTGAGTTTAGGCATATAATTTAGTAACTTATATTCTTAAATGGAAAAAAATGAACTTAAATTCTTAAAAAATCCTAACCCCAAAACTTTTTTGTTCTCTTGCTTTATCCATATTCCTATGCAAGATCTGCATTAAAAGAACAGCAGCCCCATAAACAGAAACATCCAAAGGAACAAAAATTATTTTAGATTGATCTAATACTGCATTTTTTAGAACTTCCTGATGATTTCCAGCTGCTGTTCCAGAGAGGCACAAACCTGCTGTGCAAAAGCAAGTGCATGTTACAGTGCCATGTCCTTTCACAGATTCCTGATGGAAGTCAAATCCAGTGGAAGATTTACTTACTGTGCACAGCAGGGTGCTATTCAGGGATAGAAATTCCTGCTATTTCTTGCATGTTTCAAATAAATGGCAGATTGAACCATTTTGATTAATGTACATTTGGGAAAGAAATCATCTCCAGACACTTCAGCTGTGTGAGCAATGAAAGAAATTGTGAAGACACCATTCACTCAGAATCCTGGCAAGAACTTCAGGCTGCAGTTTTCCTTTTCCCATGTCCCACAGGGTCATGTGCACTCTGGAGTCCCCAGCCTCTTTCACATTTTAAATTTATTTTAAGTGTATTTGAAACATGGAATTTTAATCTCACCTACAACATCCCACAAACACAAACAAAACCTTCCTGAAAAATTTCTGGATGATTGCAGAGAAGAAAGGACATACCCAAGCAGCTGGGCAGCAGGAGAAGAATGTCAGACACATCTCCTGGTTTTGTAACAAAGACCAGAAACTTCACTTTTAATTTCAGACCTCCTTGTTTCAATCAGCTCTGCTTTTCCTCTGTGCACACACTTTCCTGCTAAGGCTCTGCATCAGCAGCTGGGGTTTAAACCTGCATCAAGCTGGTTTTTATAGCAGTAAACACACTTGGAAGCTACAGAGACACAGTGTGCTTCTTGCTGCCCTCCTTATCAGTCACAGCCAACAATTTATAGCTGCACTTGACAAAAGAAATTAAACTAAACATGTTCTGAATAGTGCAGGAGTGAAGTGATTCTATTTCAAGGGTTTGGCACAAAACCTGGTTGTGTGTCAGGTAAGCTGAAAAATTACTACATCTCAATTTTCTGAAAAAGTTTTAAATGACTTACTGGGAATTCAGCCTTCAGTCTCAGAAAAGTCAAAAGCACTGTGTTAAATTATCCACATGAAACAGGATGTGCTGAATTATTTTCATATTAGAACAGAAGCTCTGTTATTGATGGGGCTACAGACCCTCCGGCTGACTCTTTTACTTATTAATTTTTTTACTTAAAAAAAAAATTTAATTACTTTTACTAATTTCTTTTCTGTAAACAGTGAGTTTTGTGTTGCTGGAGAGAAGATTTAGCCACATTTCTACAAACCTTCCTTCCCACAGATCATCAGTGCAGCTGATTATAAACTTGTGATGGCATTTCTTCTATAGATGAACCAGAGTGGAAGGCAGGGTTAATTATATTGCCTTAAGGCAGAGGATTTCTCTTTGCAATAACACTGCAGTTGTCTTGGGCTATTAAACACTCCTTACAGCTGCTCTCTTAGTGGCTCTTTGGGAAG
Organism: Oenanthe melanoleuca; assembly: GCF_029582105.1. Taxonomy (NCBI): domain Eukaryota; kingdom Metazoa; phylum Chordata; class Aves; order Passeriformes; family Muscicapidae; genus Oenanthe; species Oenanthe melanoleuca. Next base: position 4,778,955 of record NC_079351.1, read on the forward strand.
TGATGCTGGAGAAGCTTTGCTGGAGCCAGGTGGATGTTTGCAGGCAGAGCTGGCTCCTCCAGCCTCTGCTTCAGCCTGGTGATGTGAATGTGAATCACTATTAGCCAGACAATGTGCATATATCCCTCATTAACTCTTTTTCTAATTGTGACAAATCCTCTTTAAATGAGCTTTAAAATGCCAGGGCTGTAAACATTCCCTGCTCCTGTTTTGTCTCGTGGGAGGATGATGCTTTTCCAGCACCAGGAATTACTATTTAATTACTTCACTATTTAACCAAGATTAAAGTGAAGACTTGTAGGGATCATGTGCACACAAATATTATAATAAACAGATCCCTTTCCAGAAATACTCTAAGATTTGCAGAGGAGCACTGTGTCAGCAGCCACAGCAGAGTCATGGAGGGGAATCTTCTGTGCTGCTGAATATAAGGTGTAGAGGCTTGAATATTTTGTTGTTTAAACAAAAGGATTATAAGTCCAAGCAGCAGCAGTACCAAACAAGTAATGAAATTACTCTTTGGGGAGGGCTCAGTATACATTCTTAAATAGGCTGAAAATTAGCCACAAGTCCTTAAGAGGTCTGCCTGGAACAAAAGCCAAATTTAAACTCTGAAGTTAATTCAATAATATGGAATACATCTTAAGATTGCTGGTTGAAGTTCCCTCAACTCATTTGGTTTAGGCCTTTTTTAGTATCTAAAGTTGGCACTTTACCTTGTGCACGTGTTTATCTCTTTATTGCATTCAGTTTAATATTTTATTCCTGTTTCAAATGTAATACATTTATATACCCCAGTCTCCCTGGGTGATGGCAGATAAAACAAAAGCTGCACACAACACTTCAGAGCTGCCAGGCACAGTCTCCTGTTGCTGCAAACAGCAAGCCCTGATTCCTTTGATCAGGGAGGCTGGAGGTTTTTTGGGTTTTTTGGGAAGAGCTGCTTTGCAGCATCCCTCCAAACTGCTTGAGCAGAATGTACAGCAGGACAGAGACAGATCCACATTATTCTGAGCCAAATTCAAGAGCTGTCATTTGGAATTTGTGGTGCTTCCTGACCTTTTGAAAGTGTTCCCCAAGCAGCTGCAGGAGGATTTAACAGATCCAAGAAATGTCCAGTCAGCACAGGACCTCTGCTGCCTGCCAGGAGCTGGGGACTCTCCTTCTGCATCCATGAGCCACAAAATCTCCCAAAAATCCTTAAAGGACTCTTTTGAGAAAAGTGAAGATGCTCTTCATGGCCTATCCTTTTTCTGTATGGCTCTTGATGTCTCAGCCACTCTCCAGTGCTTCATTAAAATGAGTCTCTGTGCTTCATTAACATCTGCCAGACACAGTTTATTCCTTTTTCTTTCATCCTGCCTCTGGAGAGCACCATGTGAGACATGGAGTGCTCTGCTTTATTTTCATGGGGTGCATGTTCTTCCATCTTTTTTTAGCCACTGCTTTGTATTCAGTGAGGAAAAGATACTCAGAGGTGCCTGGTGGGTTTTGGCAGGGCAGATGGGAAGGTCTGTGGGAATCATTTACTCTCAGTATGTTGCTTTGCAGCCTCAGAGCAGCAGCCAAAAAAGTTCTGCCTCCTGCACCAGAGAGGGGACATTGCCCCACAGAGGGATTTGTGTCAGGAGGACAAACCCACTCAGATCAAACCCTCCAGGAGCCCAGGATATTCTGTGAGTCATAGCAATGTCTTGCAGCAGTAAAAATAAATATTTTTATGGCTCCTGGGGAAACCTGAGCATATTGACATGACATTGTAAAGGTAAATAACACAGCAGTGCATGGCCCATTTCAGGTAGAGAATCAGCCCTGTCTGCACCAATATTCTTCACTTAAACAGCAGATTTTGTTTGTTTCAAACACCACTGACAATGAACTTTGGCTCACCTGTGAAAGAAATGGGAGTGAGGAAATAGAGAAGATTTTGCCTAACACTGGATGCTCACTCAAATGCCAAGGGCCAAACACCCTTCCAAAACAAACCAAGCAGCACCTGGATTTATCAAGAGCTTAATTTGCCAAACTGAAGTTTATATTTTACTTGCATAATGTTGAGTATTGCTTTCATGTAGTGTCTCCATGTGACAAAGCTGATGAATGTCAGACTGCCTGCAAACAAGAAATTGCTGCCACAGCCACAAGAAGATGTGAATTCCTTTAGCTGCCCTGGAAGTGGCAGCCCTGTGCTTGGGAAATAACCCTGTCTTGACTGAGGAGTGAAAAGAGAAGAGCCTTAGCATTGGGAAGCAAGGTTGGAAGGAAATGGATGCAATTAATTGGGCACTGAGCAGGATAAAATAAATGCCTGGAAAGATGGACTGCCCACTCATGGATGTGTGAGAGCCACTGCTGGCTGGGAAAGGCAGCTCTGCCTGGACTTTGGGAAGTCTGTGCTCTCTCTAAGGGAAGTCACTGCAAGCTCTGGTGGATTTGCCATGAAGAAAATAAATATTAAAAATAAATATAAAAAGCTCCTAACCATTATTGATTTTTATCTTTCCTTGGCTGAGGGCTGTGACAGATCCAAGTAGTCTTTCTTTTTTGCCATTACCATCTCCAATCCCAAGAAGGCCAGACACCTGCACAGCTGGTGTGGGTGGTGGGCCCTGTACCAGAACTGCTCCACTGTATAAACCAGGCTGAAATGGTCTTGCAGTATTTCAGACTATGACCTTTCAAGCAGACAGACCCAATGATTTTCAGTCAATGCTCCCTCTGCTTGATTTAGAAGCCCATTCAGAATGTGTAAAAAGGCCAGTTCATTGTGGCAACTCATTATTCCACCGTGCTGCTACATCCTGATAGATAACAAATGTGACCTTTGCTACAGAAATAGGTTGTTGTGGGCAGTAAAAGTTCACTTTGAGTGACACCATGAATGCTAACTCTCCTGCAGACAAAGATGGCATGGGGGCAGAATCTGCAATCAGTGCCCAACTTCACAGCCCAGTGAAAACCTGTGTGAGGAAACCTCTGCTGCCTTCCTATCCCAACAGCAGGACTGAGCAGGGGAGCCTTAGGCCTTAGGTTAAGCCCAGAAAAAAACATCCACAAGTTACTTTATTTTAGTTTAATGAGGTGAGGATCAATTGAAAAAAAACAACCAAAAACCAAAAAAAACCCCAACCAACCAACCAACCAACCAACCAACAAAAAGAAAAAAAAAAAAAAAGAAACAACAACAACAACAACAAAACAACAACAACAACAACAAAAAAACCACAGTGAGCTCATTCTTAGACCTAGAAATCCTTTGGCCAATTTCTTGGTGTCAACATTGAAATTGTGTCCTCAGAATTCTGGCTGCAGCTGATGATGGTGAGCATTTAAAGGTGGAAATGCAGCTCCATGGGAGGTTCAGCCCTGAAAACAATGTGCCAATAGTTTCTGATGAATGCAATAATTATGGCAATGTTCAGTCTTTCCCTATTCAGAAAATTAGTTCCAGGCATAAAAATTTGATTCTTGCTATTCTTCATCACATCAATTTTATTATAATATTATCTAACTTGGTATAATGAGATATTGTTTGCTCTCAGGCCCTTTTTTTTTTCAACCAGGCAATTAAACAAAAGTTTGGATAATCCATTTCACAAAATTTCATAGAAGAAACAATAATACTATCCAATACCTATCAGAGTCCAGAGCATATAAGCTCACAGAAATTGCTTCTCTGTTCCTCATTTTCCTATGAAATCCAGGTACTTCTGTTCCCTGCCTTCTAGGAGAAAACAAACAAAGCCCCTGATGAAGCCATGGGTGAAGTGTGACCATAAATTCACCTGCAAGAGCTGATGTGCCAGAGAGACTCTCCAGCTGAAGAACACACTGGCCACCACTCTCCAAAAAACCCAGTATTTGACTCATTATCAAATTAAACATTCTCCCAAAGAGGAAGCTCTTTGGAATTCCAGAAATCATTACTGGTCTTTGCTCTTTAAGGCTTGTGTGATTACTTGAAAATATTTTTGGCTGCAATTCCACTTCATATTTTCATTGATGCACTTCAATGTCTCTCTCTTCTTAGCCCAGCTCTAGAGATAGTCAAATGACATTCTCATTACATCATTTAGGCAACTCTTTATTTTTTTGATTGAAAAGTCCATATCTTTGTGAACAGCTGAAACACTGAAGTTTGATTTCTAGGAATGCGTGCCTGGAAGTCTGGGTCTTGTTTGGGTGCTCCAAGGGTTAATGAGGATGGCACTCCTGTGGCAGCATTGCCTTGGTGGGAAGCAAGACCCATTGAAAGGCTGAAGTACTGAAACCCCAAAATTTATTCAAAACTACATCCCTAACAACCACAAGGCTCAGTTATCCTCCCTGACACAGGGCTCATTAAGCCCTGGTCATTACAGTAACCCTGCTGCCTTGCTACAGCACTGCTAAAATGAACTATTAACTTGGCTTCCTCCCAGACCAGCTCATTCCAGGGAAGTTCCTTCTGTTAGATTTCTTGTTGTGAACAATCCCTTTTAATCTGCTAACTTGGATCTGCTCTGAGGCCAGTATTTTGGGGAAAAAAAAGAAAAAAAAAAAGATGAGAAGATGGAATTTTTAGCACTCATATTTCCCTTGCTGACAGCCAGATGTGCTGTGTGAATAGAGCCACAGAGCTCTGGGCAGCATTTTCAGAGGTGTAAGAGTGATTTAGGGACTCAAATCCCCTCAATGTTCAATGGATCCCTGTTCCTGTCAGACCCCTGCAAACCCAGCTTTACTCACTGCCCTGCTACACCTGCCCAAACTGCTCTGGGAAGCAAGATGTACATTAATTTTGTAGGTTAATGCCACAGAACCAAGCTACTGTGAGCTTGGAGCCTGATTACAAAAGGAATCTTTATTCCAAAATACTCTTATAATTTAACACCAAGTTAATTAAGAAGGTGCACAATCCTTTGCTGATTTGATTTGTTGGAACCAGAGGAATGGATACTTGAGAGCAAAAGATCAGAGGGGTAAAATACCCTGTTTGAAATACCACCTCTCTAGCAGGAGCCCCACTGAATCTGGCTTGGGCTGTGTCTCACCATTTGAATTTCAAACCTCCTTTATTTACTCCAAAGAGCTCATCAAATCCCAGAACTTCTACATTGCAAAACATTCTAAACACCTATTAATTTATGTTGAAACAAAAGCACAAGAAGAACACCCAAATGTCCTGGAAATAAAAGAAATTTGGTATGAAAATTGCTGCTTGGTTTATCATTTAACACTTTTGTTGTCTTGCATTTTTTATATTGTTTCATGGCAGGCTGGTAGCAGTGATTCATTACATGGAATCAGAACATTACAGGTTCAATCCAGAAGCATTTGTCTTGCTGACAGGGAAGGATCCTTCAGGTCACTGAGCCACTTCCCTGAAACTGCAGGAAACTGCATCAAACACATAAGCTGGAAATATCCTCAGCAGCTGAACTCCATTCAGCTCTGCAGCACCCTATTTATCAAACCCTGACTATCCCACAATAAAATAAAATCTGTCAGAGGTAAAGGAAAGCCTCAAAAGTTAATCTGTGCTGCAAATCTCTGTTATAAAACACAGCCCAGAAGTATTGACAGTTCTGGCACTGGTGCTATCTTTGTGGGGCTCCACAGAAACAAATATTCAAATCAGAACTGTCTGCTTAGTAGAAAACCCTGAACTTAAGGGCAAGACATTTATATCCATATGTGTTGTCTTCTCTGCAGGGGCATTTAAAACATGAAAATCCCTTGCTCCAGTGACCTCAGTGCTCCTGATGACAACCTTGCTGCTGTGTAACACACTGTGAACCTGAAAATGTTGCTTCATGTCTCTGTGAGTGATATCTTATCACATCCATGTAATCTCCAGTGAAGGAAAATCCACACCTTTCAAAAGTCCAGAACTATTACATGACTGATTTTGAGAAGCTGGTGATGAGAATGAGTTGAACTACTTTAAACTTTAAGCATCATCTCAACATCAAGAATTTGTTAAGAATGCTTCAAGGAAGAGCAGATGTTGTGGCAGAGAAACACTGCTTACCTGAAAGTGCCCTCTTGAGCTCTAAGAGCATCAGCTGCACTTCACTGGTCCAGAAGATGTCCTTGTACAAAACTCACATCCAATTCTATTTGTGCAAGAGTCTTTCCTGAGCTGTGTTCTTCTATTTCTTGGTCAAGTGAAAAAAACAAACCAACCAACCTAACAGAATTTGTTAGAGAAAAGGGAAGCACTCATCTGGATCTATTGTCTCACCAACAGTAAAACTGATTTATGTACCCAGCTCCAAAGACTCTTTTGAAGAAGGTATGTAAATATAAAGAGAATTATATCCTACAGCCAGCTTTCAGAGAAATCTGTGCAAAGGCAAGTGTAATCAAAATAAATTATTATTCATTTGAGCTATTTGGACTTCTCTGAAGCTTTGCACAGCTTTCTGCAAAGGCAGAGAGAAAACTTTGATTTGATTTGGATGACCATGACCTGACACAGGTGAGTGTTGGTGAAGTCACTCTTGGAACAGGACAGGGCAAAACCCACTCTAAATTCAGTGAACCCTCCCAGACCTCCCTCAGAACAGTCAGTAATTACCTGTGATGTGTTTGCTCATTGCAGCATTTCTAATACTCTAAAGAGCTGCAAAGCATTTGCTAGGATTTTAGAGACTGCTGTTTATCTACTCAGACTCTGGTGAGTAAACAGAATTTCTGGCTGACCAGTTAAAAGGCCCAAGGTGTTACCTGGTTTGTCTGTGGACTCATTCACTGAGGGGCAGGTGAGAAGAGAACCAGGAAATCCTGGTTTAGGTGCAGGTGCTCCACATCACCAGATGCAGTTTTTTTCCCTTCAGAGGCTGCCAACCAAATGCATGTGTAGAAATAGCTACAGACATATCTGCCTTGCATTCTCTTGGGCTGTCTCTCTCTTTTTCTCTCTAAAACTCTAAAAGGAAAAATGCATTTGGAAGTGTGATGTGATTATGAAACATGAATTTCTGATTAGAAGTGTAATTACATTCCCTTTTGATGCCAGCCAATGGTGTTCACACAGGCCAGATTATAACATGTGCACTCAGCAACCTTAAACCTCACCAATTTCTCAACTGCAATTTGAAGGTAATAAAGGAAATCCGTGTTTTAATTTTTAATATTTTCAATGCCTGTACTTACAGCCATTATATATTTTGGGAATGAACAGCTGAATCCATCATTCTGTCTCCAGCTGAATCTCCAGAGGCATTTTACCTGAACCTCGATGCTTTTTTCTCCCTCCTACACAGACTTGCTCTATTTTCAGTTTTTATAACCACACTGTATATTACCAATAAGAAAATTAACTCATAAAACTATTAACTCATTGGGGGAAAATTATACCATGAGAGTGCATCCAACTCCCTGTGTATTTTGACATTCCATTTAGCAAACTCCATTATCATTTTAAGAGTGAGTCATCTCAGCTCTGAACCACTGCAAGGGAAGTAGAAGACTTGTGAAGAAGAAAATGGGCAGACAGACACATGCATTAAATCTGATTTAAATTGTGTCAGAGCAGAGTGTCAGAGAGCAGAGCTTCATTTCCCACAGAAAGAACCTGGATGCTGAAATACCAAGGGGCAGCTCTCATTGCAGGGCACTTGGTTGGACACAGCTGGTGGAGGGGGTGCCTGCACTAGAAATGCCTCAAGAAATGCCAAACTGAAACTGGAATATATATTTTTAATGAAGAAATGAAACAGCAGAATCTGGTGGAAGTTTTGATGTTTCTTCTCAAATCCCATGTTGGCATTAGCACTAAATAGATGCTCCAAAGAAATGGCAGCTTTGGCACCTCTTCATGGTTAACAAATTTACTTGAGGCTTCAAATGCAGTAATGGAAACCTTGTTTTGGCTGTAACTGGATCTGCAAGTGGCACCAGCTTTCCTTCCCTCTCTGCCACATGGGGACCTGCAGAGCAAGGTGCTGCACGTGTTCCTGCTGAATTACACTGGGTCAAACTGGGGTCAGATCAAAATAGTATAGAAGGGAGGGGAAGTAAGAGATTAGGAGTAGGGACAAACTCAGTGTTTGCCTGCAGTTCCAGTTTTGATGGCCAAACTGTTTGAGATTCAACTGGATATGAGTTCAAATAAAATTGCTACATTAATTAGGGGAACCCCCAGTCTGTCTGAAATAACACTGTGCTCTGGACAGCTCAGAAGAACTGGCATTATGTGAAGAGAAGACAGTCCTGATATAGGCAAAAAAAAGAGGAAAAGACCCTTTAAATATACCACAAATAATGGGGAAGTTTTCTCCTTTTCCTATCCTTTCCTGAGCCAATGAGATTTCAGAAGATTTTGTACAGAGTGGGAAAAAAACAACCTTTCCATTACAAGACTCTTTCCATTACAAGGCAATTTTCTGTTGCTAGTAACTTTGCCAGATTTAAACCATTTGAGCTGAAATTCCCTCTTTGACCCTGTCCCAGGCTGAGTCTGCCTGCAGTGTTGCCCTGTATGTGCATTATGCCTAACTGGGATGGCTGATTCTGATCCAAAGTAAGAAAAAACAACTTATAAAATATTGCTTCAAAAACTTCATAGCCCCTGAAAGGAAAAATGACACTAAAATAATCCTCGTGACGTTTTTCCTGCCAGAAGAAGAGGAAAGCTCACTGTGTGCAAGATGGATGCTACTGAGAAATTTTTCTGATGGCATTGCAAAAGTGCTTCCCCCCAGCCAAATCAGCAATAGACACAGGTAATGCTCTTGCCCAAATTAATTTTAATTTAGTAATATTCTGACACACAATATTTTCTTTCTCCCATTTAAACTAATGGGACTTTTCCATTAAATTTATGGAGTCTCAAATCTTCTTGTTTGTATTTCTGTAGAATTCTACCCCCCTGTGACATCTCTTAAGGCACCAGAAATTACAACCCACTTATGCTATTCACTATTTGAAAGCCCATTTTTTATCCCTGACATTGACAAGGAACTGATTATTCTTATTTTCCTTTCTCTCAGTACTCTTTTTTTGCTTCATAATTTGAAATTATAATTATTACCAGTTTAGAATAAAACATGAAATTGCCCCTGACAGCACTGAGAGCAGAACACACAGAGGAGCCAGGCCATACTCTGTGAGAGGGACCAGTTGATGCTGCAATTAAATAATTGCCATGGCAATGGGGAGGTCCAGGGGATAACTGGGTAACTCTAATTAAGGACAGTCAGGGGTGACTGCTAAGCAGGAATCCAGCCTCCCCACCAGAGGACAACAAAGCAGTTTATAAATATTAATAACACCTAATTGTGAGGAAGGAGGGGATGTTACAGAATAATGAAGGAAGAGGACTGTGCATGGCAATGCCTGTGCAGGGTGAGGGGTGGCAGAGCCTGCACTCTGTGCTCCCTCCTGTGACAAAGCCATTGTGTCATCACTCCTAAGGACAGCAGCACCTTTGTGCCACCTGGGACTGCTCTGGGCTAACTCAGACCCACCCCTGGGACTGCTCTGGGGCTGCTCACACTCCTTCCTTCAGCCAAGCAGAGCAAGAGACAAGACCTGCTGCTCTTTCCATTACAGCATTAGTGCTCTGCAACAGCAAAAAGCAAATTACTCCTCTCCATCTGGCTCACTGAGCTCGACTGAAGGAGGACTGGAGGATAGGAGCTGCCCTTCCAGAGGTAATCTGGACTCAGTGACTAAGGCAGTAACACTGAGTGATTTGTCTTTGTGTGCTAGCAGTGTCCCATTTGTATGAGCAGGTCTTACAGGATGAAAAATGATGATTTATTCTCATTTTAGTAGGAAAATTCCCTTCTCTCATCAGTCTTTTATAACACTGTAACAGACCTTCAGGAGATAAAGCTGGGCTAACAGCACCTTCTGGAAGTCCTTCAGAGGAAAGAAATAAGTTCCAGTGGCTTTTTGATTAAATTCTTATGAACAGAAATGAAAAATAATACAGTTTCCTGATACCTTGATATCAGTAATGGCTGTACGGGTTATTGGAAGGATATTCCTGTCAGAAACATTTCTGCAGGTCTACTCCATGCAACTCATTTTACCTCTCCACCACTCCTCCCACATGTGAGAGAGCCAGCCTAGATTATTCAAGCAAGTTAGATTTAAAAAATGAGACCTTACAGAGTTGCAGCTCCTGAGCCAGCTCATAAATCCAGTATTTTAGGTGGCAGCCCTTGGCAGGGAACAACCACCCCATTAAATCATGCTGGGCAAGAAACTGTCATTTCAGTGAATCATGAGAATTACTAATTCTATTAGAATGTGTAATTCAGGAGGAGTTTTAGTTCCATCTTTATGGCATCCTTCAAAAGATGATGACCCTGGCTGCTTTTCCCTCTTGCCTGTCCAATTTCCAGAGTGACTGTTAAAAGTTTCCACAGCAGCAGTTAATGAAGACAAGCAAAGTATAAACCTCTGGCAAACCCATTGCTGCCTTGCTGCTCCCCTGGCTGCTGGCAGTGACATTCCCTCCCTCCCTGAGCATCCATCACCCAGGGATGCAGCACAGAGCTCCCAGGGCTGTGGAACCTCCCTGGCACATCTGGAGGGGTTCAGGGAAACCAGATGATCACCCAAAAGTGGGACTGGCTCAGCTGCTTGTGCCTGAGTTGCTGCACACCCTGTTGTTGCCCACTCTTGCTGACATGTGAGCTCTCTGTATTATTTACAGAGGAAAGTAAGCCAGGACTGCATTTTGTATTATTAAGGCCTCTTTGAATTTTAAATTAGAAGCTGGGTTTTTTTTCCCCCTAATGCATAAAATCACAAAAATGGCAGGTAATTAGAGAACAAGCAGTGTAAACAACTGAAATTCTCACAGTCCAGTGGCTAAAAAATTCAAACATCAGTCTGCCCTAAAAACAAATTCAAGAGCAGAGCAAACAATTCTGTCTGAACACTACACACAGAGCCAAGTTTTCAGTAGGTTCTGATTGCAAATATTTAATTTTGCACTCAATTTTTATTTGGTGAGAGATGTGGCTGTAACTTCTATTTAACCTTAGTCATTCTTAGAGATATAAATGTGTGTGAAAGATTTGAGAAATTTTGTCATCTCACCATTACACATAAAAAACATATGACTTCTCCCAGATCAAATACATTTGCACTTTTAAGAGACATTAAATGGATGCAGACAGATTTGATGTATTAATCCACCTGAAATAATACACGGTACATAATTCAGCATTAGCACATTTAATGGGAAACTGCACAACCCCAAAGTGTTGGCAATTTCAGGCCCATAATTTAAAAGTACCTGGTTTAATTCAATGTAAAGGAAGAGATAAAAAGCAAATTTGTTCTTTCCCTCACTAATGAAATAGTACTTCAAGGTGCAATAAAGAAAAAATTTGGCCCCTCTCTGTGTTTGGAAATAGCACACACTGTTCTCGATTCATAAAACCTTGTATGAGTTTAGGTACTAAAGCAGAAGTGGGTGCTGGGTTTTGTCACCAGTGTTTGTGAGACAACTTCATCCATTTTTGCATTAGCAGATGTAAATTGCTGGAGGCAACTATTAAGCACAAGTAAACATGTGCTGCCTTTTAAACACTATCAGTGCTGTAAGAGACCAATGGCATGATTATAAATATGGCCAATGGGGCTTTCTTGGATTTTAAAATCCATTTTCAAAGCATTGCTCATTATGTCCTGTGTTTCTTCCTCTGTGGTCCCTTGGCACACATACACACCCCAGTTTAAACAGTAGGGCAGGGAGTTGTTCTCTAGCACATTTTACTGTGTATTCCTGCTAACTCCCCCTCACCCCTGCTTGTGAGACACTTAAAAACCACTTTACTTCCCCTCATAACAAACCAGAAGATGATCAGAATCACCTGGGGTTGAGCTATACAGAGATTAAGGACGTGCCTGCACTTTGCAGTAGAGCATGGTAAAACCAGTTTTAGTGAATCTGTGCTTGTGTCTAATGAGCTCCCACAAGCAGTTTGGCCCAACACATGGTGCTGTGTGTCAAAACACAGCTCAGGTCCAGAGAACCAGGGGTAATTTGGGGTACTCACCCTGGCACAGCTATTCTGCCCCTGGTTTTGGAGCTGATGTGCAGCCTCCCCATAGGCTGGCTCAGAACAATGTGCAGAATTCCCTGCCCAAGGTCATACCAGAAATCAATGGCAGAAGCACAAAAAGAGGCAGGTGTCTTTAATTCATCCCAGTCAACAGATGTTCTCCTTCCCAAGCACAACCACTCCCTTTTTCCTGCACACATAGTGTTGGAAAAGCTGCACAACTTGTAAAAAAGGCAGAGAAAAAGCAGAACAGACAAAACTAAATCACCAGAGCATCATTCCACCAAAAAATTGCCCTGGTCCAGGACTACAGAAAATCTGGCCCTTTGCACAAAAACCTGCACAAATAAGTTACACCTGTATTAAACAGGGGAGAATTTTGTTTTATAAATGCAGTTTTTACTTGACTACACACAGCCCTGTTTGCTGGTGGCAGAGCCCTGAGGGACACCCCTGAGGGCTGGCACAGCAATAAATTCTGAGTTTCCTCAGTTACCACTGAGTCTCCACTGGAGATCCTTCACTTCTGTGGCCAGCAGCAGGATCTGACTCTTAATACATGAACTAGTGACTCTTAATGCCTAGAAGGAGAAATCCAGTTATCTGCAGCCACTAAAATAACACTGTACAGCTTGTCATACTCAGTCCAATTTGTTCCACAGTCTCAGAGACACCAGGGAAATACTCCATTCTCCAGTTCAGCAAGCTTCATCTACACTATATTGCTTCCTAAACAGTTGCTACAGTGGTGAGGAAAAAGAATAGAGGCTTAAAAAAAAACAACAAACTACAGGCTTTCCACCATGACTGCCACCAATTTCTGTTACTGAATTTAAATCTAAAGCCATTTTCTCTTTGAGATAATTGCCAGTTTCTTCTGCTTTCTCAAGCTGTTTGCTTTGGTACAATTCTGCACTGATTTATACTTGCTTTTCACTTCACTTGTTTAGGTGTAAGTGATTGAAAAAATGGCTCTCAATTTTGCTGCTTTAAACATTTCTTGAATCCATAGATAACATAGGCAGACTGACTTTTTAAGTTATTGTCATCTTTGTTTCCCTGAAATCACAGTAGTTGAAACCATTATGGGTTTTTTTTTCATGCACAAACAAAATTCATATCCTTTCAGCTTAAATTATTTTTAGATGGTGAGATGCAGGAGTAAATACAATGACAAAGCACAGTGGGTTTCTTTTAATACATTTGGAGCAAAACCAAGATGGAGCTGTTTGCAGCACACAGCAGACTCCTAGAAAATTGCACTCACAGTAGATGGCAGATGTAATAAATTTCCATGCCTCCAGCCAGAACATCCAAGCTCTGATTTCTCTCCCCAAACCAGCAGAGTAAGAGGGAGCTCTGATGAAAGGCTCTTTTTGGGACTGTTTTTCTTCAATTCATTGCCACTGACAAAGAATTCCTCCAGATCTTGTAAAAGCTCTTTGTGGGAAGTTTGTTTGGCAGCTGCTGGTGCAGGGGGAAGCAAGGATAACTCTCCCATTCATCAAAAACACCTCAGGGCTCTCATGAGCAGCACCAGGATTTCTGCAGACACTGTGAAGATATCAGAGCACTTCCAAGGTGATTACCACAGCAAGTGTGAGCTGGATGAACACTCAGGAAGAAATGACCAAAGGAGCCATCCAATTTTTCTTTTGAGTACTTTGTTTCATAAATCTTCATACAAACCATCACCTTTTCCATTTTGGAAATCAAATCTCAGCTTGATTCTCCTTGCCAGTAACAAAACAAAAGCTGCTCTGTGTCTGCCCACAGAGCCCATCACATGGTTTGCAGCTATGCCATCTCTTCTGGGTGCTGAGTCTGAAAAAGCAAGAATTAGAGCACAGAAGAAATGCTTTTGATGATGTGCAAGCCCCAGAAGAATCCAGACCACACTAATTTGAGCTCTCTGTGCTTACCAGGAACAGCTCTTACTGTGGGTAGTTACAAACTAGAAGAAAGAGTTTCTTCAGTGGGAAGAATTTAACAGCTTCTTCCCTGAAGGGTCTTTTAAAGTCATGTTAAGAAAAGGAAGAAATCAATAAATACACTTGTTGGAGGAGGAATTCTGAAGCTGTGGCCCTGCTGAGGCCAGTCCTGCCCTATGGAGCTTAAAAGTGGAGCCAAGGTAAGGACTCTGACCTCAGCAACACAGTGAAGTTTGACTTCACCCATGAAGTCATCTTAAAAAAGTAAATAAATTTGATTATTCCCTATTGTGACTGGATGCATGAGTTTGGGGAACTTGCAATGTCCTTGACTGGAAGTCTGGAGAGTGGATCTTCACCTGGCATCAGTCACACTCTTTGTGTGACAACCTTTCCTTGATTACTAAAACTGATTGTACTGCTCCTTACAGCGCTCTGTACTTATCCATGATAAGTATTTCTAACCATTTGTTTTGTTCATTGCTTTTGAAACTGAATGGAAACATGGAAACAATTCCTAAACCCACAAAAAACCCCAAGCCTTGCACACTGTCACAGAGCCAGTGCTGAGCTGCAGCATCTGCCTGCTGGGATGGGCTGCTCACACCCTCCACATCAGCAGGCAGCAAATGTCCCCTGAATGTGCACCTGGCACAGCTGCTCAATGCTTTCTAATCCTCCTGGAATAGCATTTTCCAGACAACTCCTATCACACACTGAACAGTCTCTGTATATTTGCAAAATGAAGTCAAATTAGTTTGACATCTCCTGCAAGAAACCTTTATCATCAAAACTTGGCAGAAGAAAAAGACAGGGCTTGTTCCTGCGCTAATGGTTTCCCTCCCCCTTCAGGTAAATTTTTACACTGGGAGACATTTCCATCTCAGAGCTGATTTTTCCTGCATACTGAACTAATTCTGTGCAAAAAACATCCAGCACAGCATTGCATAATAGAGGAGAAAAATGTCAGTTTTCTCCTCTATCCAAGCTGTGCTGAAGGCAGACAAGTTTACAGCAACCCTTGCCTCTGCACCTCTCCAAGCACCTCCCTGATTTATGGCACAAAGAAGCTCCAGGTCAGAGCTGATTTAACTCATTCTGCTCTGGCAAAGCTGCAGGAACTCTGGCAGCAGCTGGAGCTGCAGAGCTCCAGCCAGGGCTGCTGTTACTCATCTTTATTTCTGGTATTTCCATGCAGTAAAGTAGTTTCCTGCTGGGCACATCTGCTGCAGTTATGGCCTCATTCTGCCACCGTGGAGAAGAAATTTCTGTGTTCTGAGCAGGATCTACTAAGCTCTGACTGTGAGTAAAGGCAGAATGTGTGGGTTGGAATGAGAGGCAGACCCAGAGCCCAGTGAGCTCACAGCAGCTGCTGAGGGAATTCTGACTGGCAGGTTTTGCTATGGAGTCCCGCTTAGGAGTAAGGTAAGATGAAAATGAAATAAATTTATGGGTTTCCACAAGTGGTTATAAGGTTTTCCTACACAGGGACATCTACTGATGGACACCTTTAGTCCTGTAGATCAGAAGCAAATTTTCTGGAGGCTACATATTACCTGTTTTTTAAGAGTTGTGCCCCAAGCAGAAGGAACAAAACAGATCTTGTGATTAACCTGCTGGTAATTGAATGAGGAAAAGAACAATTTTTGCTACAGACTCTTGTCAGGAGTTTGCCATGTGCTTCATTTTACCACCTATAACCTGACAACTGGAATTTTCCTGTGTACCATTGTCTGTGAGGATGGCAATGTCCACACTGGACAGGAACTGTTTTTAATTTGAGATTATATCACACTGTGCTCGAGGATGTCTCAGCTTTGGTGCAGCCTGTGGCCTCAAGGGATAATACAGCTCCTCCAAGGATGACCTTGTCTTCAACCCCCCAGTTTCCTCCTTATCTCTGCAGCATGTTTAAAAGTAACATTTGTGCACTCCATTGAAGTGTTGTAGGAATCCTTTTATTACTTTTAAGCCCAGTTATTTGCAATTCAGAAGCTTCTCTTACAACATTAAAAGGCTTTGACAAAGTAACTGTGGAATTTTTGGAGTAGGCTCCAACAACACAGTTTCTTCTTTTCATCTTCTATTTCAAGGAAGAGTGACAGCAAAAGTTAAATGCTGATTTTATTTAGTGCTGTTTGATTGAGAGATTAAGGCTTGAATCTCTAATTTGAAGAGCAATTCTCAATGGAGATGTAATATTTGTCTCTGTTAAAGACAAGGTGCCCCTGAAATTGCAATCTGCAATTTCAGAAGTTTTAAATTTTAGGAAATTATATCTTTTTAGCTTAAAAAAAAAAAAAAAAAAGTAGTTTTATGACACCAGAAGTGCCTAATACAGGATATACATATATTTCAAATAAAAAAGGTAACCATATAACCTTCAAGCAGTGCACCTCTTCCAGCCAGCAATAAAGCAGCTGTTGATTTTATTTCATGGCCACCTCCCTCCATAGCATGTAAATCCTGTTATATGCAGTTGTGCTCATTGTTCTCAAACCAAATCCTTTCCAGTTCCAGGTTATCCCAATTCTGCTGTGTAGCAAAGTGGAATGTGGGGATAATTACAAAGATATTTAGAACCAGTCTTAAATCTTCCAGACATCATCTGCACAAGGAAACACCATTCTGCAGCATCATCATGCCAAAGGACTTCTCTTCCTCCTCCAGTGCCCAGAAAAAAATTTTCTTCCTGCAGACTCCTATATGGGTTGTGAAGATGTGGAAAACAAAATATTTTATTTTCCATCAGGCTACAAGGGCTGATATCCCATCACCATCTCAGTTTCTACACAAAAAACCAGCAGTGAAGCTGAAGAAGCTCAGAGCTTGTGTCCGCTGGTACCCTGAGCCCTGGCTGAGCTGCAGGACCACAACCACAATATCCCAGTGAGCAGAGACCTCCCTGGCCCCCCTGTGAAGGGTGGCTTGATCTCAAAGCAATTACAGCTCAACATGACTGATCCTCTCCATGGCAGAGACCTTGAGACACACAAAGCTGCCAGACTCGACATCTGTCACACAAACAAAATACCAGTGACCTACAGACAGAGCACCCCTCACCCAGCAGATTAATTCATTATAAAATAGCTGCACCTGGGCTGATGGTTGCAATTAACTCATGGAACTGTCAGAGCTTTCAAAAACATAAGTCAGGCTAGAGAGAGGAGGAAATTAAAGACAACAACGAGACCCCCAGACATTTCAAATGGGAAAAAAGTGTTTCAGCCTTATTCACAATAGCATAATTTCTGTTTGGAAAGCACTGTGAGTATTTATATTAAATATTGTGTTAAACTCTGTATAAAGCACCTACTCCAGGCCATAGCAACTCGCATGCTAAATTGGACAAAGGTGGTTGCCACCCTCATTTTACAGATGCAAAATACAATCACAGAGAGAAGAGGTGACTTTACAAAACAAGCATGAACTGAATTTGAGTTCAGATGGTATACAGGAATGTTTTAACTGAAAGCCTTCTTTCCTGCCAGTGAATTTTCCCAAATGCCTACACCCGAATTCCTGTGGCTTTCACTGGATTAACAGATTTGGATTCCTTCTGTTTCTACCAAATTACATAGGCTTCCCACTTACAAGAAAATCCACCAGGGCTCTTAGAAGTTATTTCTCTCTCTTCCAGTTTCCTTAAGGGAACCTTATCCCAGGCATCAAATACAAAGGCAGTTCTTCTGGGGACTTTCAAAGTTGCTTTCATGTGTGCTGCTCTTTGTGCTGAAGTCACAGGCTGAATTACTGCTGGCACAGGAGGAAGGGCAGAGCCTGGATTTGGGCAGTGTACAGGTGCTCTCAGGCAGAGGCCACAGGCACTTTCCCTGCACAGAGCAGGCAGGATGCAGACAGGAGGCTCTCAAGCTGAAAGGTTGTCTCACAGCCTCCCTTGCTCCTTCTCTGGGATGTGTTTTTGTGTGGGGTATTTCAGTTTTCCTGGCAGCAGACTGCAGAGAGTGGCTGATTTCCACGCCCCGACAGGATATTCAGAGAATCACCTTTGTGCTGTGCCTGCTTGCACCACGGCAGCAGCAGGTAATTGTTATGGTGTACAGGCACAGGGATTTATGGCTATAAACACAATGGCACAAACAACATGGCCGCACACACACTGACACAGCAGCCGTTAGAGAACCAGCAATAAACAACACCCCAGGCATGGCAGTGATTGGCTGAATTCAAACTCAAACAAGAGACCTCAGCCAATCCCTTTGAACCAGAATGCCTCATCCCATTGGCCAGCGAGCTGGGCGGAGCTAAGAGCTTGGACCAATCACATCTGTAAGAGAGGGAGATGGAAGCCCCTATAAAAGGGGGTGCACAGCACTACAATCCAGCTGTTGCTGCATTCCTGTCTCCAACAGCAGTGACATCACGGGATGGAAATTAGATTAATCCTATGTTGTTTTTTTTTTTGTCTGAGTACAAGGAAGTAGCAGCTCTGCCCTCATTTAGTTCCACTGATGTTGGTTAAGGTGGTTGGAGAGCCTGGAATGTTTTTGAGGAACTCCACTGTGAGGCATCACAGGTCTGCTGGAGCAGGAAGTTTATAGAGCAGGCTCCCCGTGCTAAGTAAAATTACAACATCTGGCATTCTGCCTCTGGCACAATCTAAAAGGAAGTCTCCTGAACTGATGCTTCAGAGGGCAGCAGAATAAATAAACCCCTTAGCGAGATGTCTAGCCAACCATACAATGCTTTACATGAAGAAAAACATCTTTCCTGAGCCCAATAGGAAATCATTTTGTGCCCTGAAGCATGAGATTTGTTTACCCTTAACTTAACATGCATAATGCTAGTTCTGTCTTTTTGCAATGAAATTATCCATTCTCTTTATAAATCTGGCTCTTCAGATTCCCCTGAAGAAGCTTATGGCATAAGCTGGAGAAATAAACCACTGGAATGAAACTGTGAGAGAAATTATTGCTATTCCTCCTAAACTATGCATCTATAGAGCTTGGACAAAAGTTCACAGGCACAGGTGAGCACTCTGCAGTATTTTGCTGCTAGAATGGCACATTAAAGTGTTGGCTAAATAACAAGATATATTTCATATTTAATTCTCCTTGAAATGCAGCATGAAAAGTACAAATCAGAAAGAAAACTGAAAACACAGGTTTGCATTTAACACTGAACTATCTGGGTGTTTTTCTTTTTGTATTCAACACAATTTTAGGGGCTGAGGCTAGAAATACCATGGACATCAGAGAGAGACACCAGTCCTTGGTGCAGGGGGACACCCCACTGGGGCCATGGTCTCATGGGGTGGGTCAGATTCCATTGCATATTTTAAAGACCTGTGTTTTCACAGAGGAGACATTACTTCCACAGAACAGTTGGGGCCTTCCACGACAAGATTCTTTTCCAGAAGTACAGATTTACATCCAAAGATTAATTTTTTTGAAACCAAAACTCATGTGATCTTGTTCTCTTCTAGAAGCTGCTTGCAGAGGTGAAAGATCTCCCTGTTGAGGGCTCTCCAGTGAGAACTGAAAGCACTGTTCCAGAGAGGATGAGTGCTGCTAATCCACAGCTGATACACCCGTCAGTATTGACGAGAACAATATTTGCTGAAGGGCATAACAAATATCTCATATTCACATGCAAACAGCAGTGCAGGAGAGTAAACAGTGTGGTCAGAGTGGCACAGCTTGTTTTTTTCCTTTCTTTATCTGTTGATGTGCTGTGGCTGGGTATCTCCATTACATCCCTGGTATTCAGTCTTGCAAGAACTTGTTGCAGCTCCCAAGGACGTAATTTCCATTACAAATAGGGAGTGCTCTGTAGAAAGACACGCCAAGGAAGTTAACTAATCACCAGCTGAGGCAATGCAGAGACAGTGGGGTTCACAAGGACTGCTGCAGCCTGCTGAGGTTCAGCTCCCCAGGCTCCTCTTCACATAATAAAGAAGGATTGGCCCTCCCAGATGATAAGTCTGAGGAGCTAAGTTAGGCTCTTGCTCTGAGGTGCAGGATCTTGATCATTAACTATAATGGGGCCCAGATGCATCACCTGCAGTGAACAGGGGATCACAGCCTCCCCTTTGCTCTGCTCACTCACCAGGTTCAGAGCTGGATGCAATTCAGGGTATGCTGAGTTGTGAGTCTGGGTCCTACATTGACTGTGACCTTCAGGCCATTTCAGAACGTGATTTAGGACTTGAATTGGGTGTTTTTCCTTGCCTATTGCAAGCCAACACCAGTGCTTCTGTTTTTTAGAAGGGGGGGGGGGTGTGTGTTAAATTGTATTTTAAATTTTTAATTACTTTTGATCTGGCTAGGCTGGGACTGAACTGCCCACACAAGCACCCAGGTGCCAGCACTGTACAGGGCAGGTAGCTTGTGTTTAGAGCACCCTAAAGAAGTTTAAAAACCTGCAGCCTCAGGTACTGGAAGTCAGATGATATCAATATCCTCCTTCTTTTTTTACTGCCATGATCATTTGGATCACTGCATCCTCAAACCAGTCTTCACCAATCATTCTGCTCAATGTCACTCCTTACCAGTACTCAAGAAAAGGAATTTCAGAGAAAGACAGCCAATATCAAAAATTCATTATTGCTGGAGGATAAATTCTATAACAAAGGCTTAGGGTAGGATACAAATCCTAGATGGGGAGAGAATGTCTCCACTGTAGAGCTTGTGCACTGGGAAAGGCAGATAAAGGATGGGAGAAGAACACCTTATCCTTTGTTCAACACAAGGAAAATTATTGGCTTAACTTCCTCTCCATGTCAGCTTTTACAACAAAACCCAGCCACCCAAAACCATACAAAAAGCCACTCTCATGCAAGAATTTTTGTCAGAAGTGTTTGTGTGTTTATCCCACTACAAATCAGCAAGATCACAGCTAAGCTATCACAGCCAAACAACCCAAATCACAGCTCAGCCACTCACAGGCACCTCAAAGGAGGAAATAAAGATGATTTTCAAAGAATCAGTCATCAAATTAATTCAAGGTTGTTATATTATGTAAATATATATCAAAGAAGAAAAAAGCCTTAAACTTGTTAACATTCACTCATGCAAATATTGACATTGAATGCAATAGGAGTACTCCCCTGAGAAAGGGTGAGTGTACACCTGAGTCTCTGTGGAGACTTTGGGCTTAGATTTCTTGAATAAATAGCTTTATGAGAATTATTAATTTTGTTATATATTGCACCATCTGTAGGAATACTGGTACAATAGTTTGAATGTTACTGAAATACTGATTTTATAAAATATTCAGCTGGTCTTCTATTACAGGTAAAGGATAAGAGAGATAGTCATAAAATGAATTGAGGAAATAGGACAAACAGTCACATTATAACAAATGTTATTTTTTCCCTTGGAGTAATGAAGTTTATTAAAAACAAAGGCTGGTTAATATTTTATATTTACAAACATCCTTTCCCACTAATGCCCTAAGGCATTTTGCAAGCTACATGCAGACAACATCTTAAGTGCAATCCCTCCTCCTGTACATCCCAGTTGCAAAGTTCTCAGCTGAGTACCCAGCTGCCTCCCACACACTGGCAGCTCCTTTGTGAGAAGGAATAAACCCATTAAATTTCATCTAAGCACTACTGCTGACACCCAGGCTAATTCAAAATTTAAAGCCTGGTCAGAAAAGCAAATAACTGCTCCTGCTGAGATGAAGGGAAAGCAGAATGCACTGGGATGCACGTGTGGAAATTCAAAGTGATGCCTTGGGAACCACTGCAGGAGAAAAGGTTTGGAGAAGAGGCAGAGAAACACATCCAAGGTTTTCATTTGTTAGGCTGGGACACCTTCCCCTATCCCAGATTGCTCCAGCCTGGCCTTGGACACTCCCAGGGATGGGGCAGCCACAGCTTCTCTGGGCAACCTGTGCCAGGGTCTCACCACCCTCACAGGGAAGGATTTCTGCCCAGGATCCCCTCTAACCCTGCCCTCTGCCAATTTAAAACCCTATCCCCCATCCTGTCACTCCATCTCTTGTCCAAAATTCTTTCCCAGCTCTCTTGGAGCACTTTTAGGCACTGGAAGGGGCTCTAAAGTTCTCCTGGAGCCTTCTCTTCTCCAGGTGAGCATCCCCAGCTCATCTTGACTCCACAGGTGCTCTGAGCATCTCCATTTTGCAAACAAAGCACCACTAGAGGACAGTGGAAGCTCAAAAATGCATGGCAGAACCCACGGTGCTGGGAAATAAACTGGAGATCTGGAGAGAGTTGCTGCAGGAAATTCAGTCTGTAAATAGCTGTCCATGCCTGTTCCTGCAGTAAGAACATCCAGAGAGACTCCCGGGGGGAACAGGGGGGTTGCAAAATTGTAAAATGGGCTGAGATTAATCGAAATTCACTGCTGGGGAGCTGCCCCCCCAGCCCATCAGCAAGCAGCAGCGGCAACCACTGCAGTCAGTGTTCAGAGCCTGGTGGGTGTGCCACGCCAAAATGTAATTGTTGTGACTCAGAAAAAAAAATTAATCAGCTAGCAAAAGAGGTGGCAGCTGTTTCTCTGATTCCATTTACATCCAATTTGCAGTGTTTACCTAATATCTTAGGAGCATTTCCAAACACAGCTAAGAATATCCTGGCTAAGAATGCCCTAGCATTTCAGTGACTGGTAAGTAAGGTTTAATTTTATGTGACCAACTCTATGGTTTCCTGCTAAACAGCAGGGATACAGATAGAGGGAAAAAACCCAAACAGAGAAAGGAAAATAGAAAATTTCTCTTCTGTATTGCAGAGCATATTGCATAAATTCTGGCCAGATCTGTTTGCATGAATGGCTCTATAAAGGATTCCTAGGATTTAAAAGGGATCATAGAAGATGTAAAAATGTTGCCATAGATCTAAAGACAGACATGTCAATTAACTGTGATCCTGAAGGAAGTACTTAGCTAGAAAACACCTCAGATATTTAACTCTCCAGCAGGAGTGCAGTTCCCTTGGTTCATCACATACTTGTATTTAAGTGACATTCCTTTAGTGGCAGTGTCTATCCCTTCTCCTTCAGGTGCTTCTAGCTTGAGACCTCCCATGGTTTTAGCCCAAGTTTGGTGCCACCTCTACAATTTCTAATTCTGCTTATGTTTCTCCCATTAATTTAAGATTAATTTATTGCTTGCAAGGCAAAATATGTGTAAAAGTACATCACAGCTCCACAGCACCTTTCCCATTTCAATGTCCTGGGTGACTTTACAGGCAGCATCACAAAGAAAGGGCTGCATTTATATTTACAGCTGTGCTCATCTGCTGGGCAGGGTGGGGATGATGTTTATGGCACAGCAGCATCTTGTGAGTGCCTGTGGCTCTGCAAGGAGTCAGTGGCAGGAGAGGGAACATGGGGTCCTGTCTTTAGATGCTCTGCTCACTCCCTGGTGGAGGTTTAATGCCACAATATACATGTGAACAGCTCTTAAGAACATTTCTCCACTCTTTTACTGTCAGTGTATGGATCATCCTTCCTGCTCTCCCCATATCGTTCTCAGACACGGGAAAATTTTAACAATTTAAAAACCCTATCAGGTTATTTTGCATTCCAATTAAGTGCAGTGGAGCAGAATGCCAGGGGCTGGGCTGGGATGTGCTGGCACAGCCCTTCTGAGCAGGACAGCTCCCAGTTTGTCTGTGCTCATGCCCTGCTGGGAACTCAGTCCAGTCCTCACACTAAGATTTGCCTTAGGAGGTGTGGAAGGAATTTGGCAGCTTGTTGCAGTCTCACATGGAATCACACAAACATGCTCAGCAGCAGAGCCCTGTGCCAGGGTTTGTGGCTTGGCTGAGCAGCTCCCTGTTTGGCACACAGCAGCTGGATGGCTCCTGGCAGGGCGGCAGCCCTGGGGGAGATTTTCAGCCTTTTAATTACAAGGCTGCTGTCAATGAGTTAATGCCCACGGGGAGAGCAGTGAGCAGCTCCCACCCTGTGTGGAGATGAAGCTCTAGAAAATGTACAGAGAAATGCAGCCTGCCTTGATAGCTGCAGATTGAAAGATGGACTCCATTAAAATTCACATCCTGCAGCTCTCATGTTGTTCATAGTGAAGACAGGAATGAATGTAGGAAAACAAAGCAAACCAAAGTGAAAATTGGAGGGCAAATTTACTGTTTTTTTTTTCTTTTTCTTTAAAAGCATTATTTATGGAGCAGAAGGTCAGAGTCACAATCTCTTGACAAAAATACCTGCCATGTACCTATGCAATGGCAATGGATTGGTTTTCATACTTAATATGGCTCGTGAGGGGTGAGCCAGAGACACAGCCCAGGCCTGTGCAGCCAGGGAATCACCTTTTCCAGATCAGCCCCTGTCTGTGACCTGCTCTCTGCACAGCACAGGAGGAACAGGGATCTGTTTATTTCTGCTGTAGCATCACACTGAAAATACCTTTTAAAGTGCATAATGGGGAGCAGGAGCTCTGTATCTTCTCTGCAGAAAGGATTGGACTTTGAGGACCTCTACTCAAAGCAGGGTAATCAATTGTCAGTCCTTTTTGCTGTTGAAACCCACTTCTACTTAAAGCAGTGGAAGAAGCAGAATGCTCAATGTTCAGTGTGTTGGTTTAAGAAATCTAAATTTAGGGAAACATCTGAAATTTTGACACTCTGTAGTCCTGAAACATATGTTCAAGGGATTATTTCAAGTGCTTCCCCAAATTAAGGAAACCCTCTCTCTGTGCTGAGGCCTCAGTTCACTCCTGAAGCAGAGTTCTCTTTGAAATGCTCAACAGCAGTCTGCATGACTAAGAGAGGTAAGGCTCAGAAAAAAATACAGAATGAAAGGAAAAAGAAAAGCAATCTAAGTTCATTTTAACTCCAGTATACTATTAGTCAAAATTCCTGAGGCAAACTCTATTTTCACACATCTGTAAATAGTTTTCAATTCCAGTAGGTCTGGGAAGGACTGTGAAACTTCAGGTGATGACTGGGAAGGCTGCTTGTGTGTCTCACATCACAGCAGACCTTTAATTCTTCAATTTCTGTGACCTTTCCAGCATGCCTATGGAGGGGTATTATCCAGTGGGGAGAACTGAGTAATGATCCTCCCTGATCCCCACTGCTTTTTCCCTTGCAAAATTATCTCTCAGCTAATCCAGATGTGCGGAGGAGCCTGATGAGAGCAGCCTGGCTCTCAGTTTGGATGTCAGAGGACATGCCCTGCATGTCTGTGAGGCTGCAAATGAGGCAGATGTTTGTCATTGCTGCACACTCCTGCAGCACCAGCACTTCTCCCTCCCTAAGCACCCACTGCAAGCAGCAATCAAGCATCACCTTCTCCTCTGCTAATGGCCACTCAGGTGTGTAATAAGTTGAATTGCATCTTGCTGATGAATCTTATTTTAGTTGTTGGGCATGACAGGGCATTTCTTTGAGTGAGTGGAGACATCTGGCTTTGGCAGGGTGACTAAAGATCAGCTTTGTCTGACCAGTGTCTCTCATGTTTCACCTTAATTTGCTGCCACTGGAGCCAGCCAGGCTTGCAGGCTCAGGCAGCAAAGCAGACTGCAAAACCAGGCTTTACACCTGCTCTGTTTTGCCTAAGACAACTTTATCTCCTGCGCTGTAAAATGCTGTACAAAGGTGTTCCTCATGTCACTTGAGTGGTGCCAGAGCTGTTTCACCCACTGAAGCTGTAAGCACAGGGAAGATGCTCCCACTGCAGCTGCCAGCATTCCTGGGAACCAAGCAGGGACCAGAGCAGGGCTGTCCTGAGCACCTGTGCCAGCTCTGCACTGTGCAGGGAGCAGGAGAGTCTCTGATTCAGCATGGGCAGAGCTTGCACTTGTTGGTGTTTCTGCTCCAGGTTACTGAGGATCAGCCTCACCATCTGGGGTTAGTGCTGCTGTTTCCTCCACTCTGCAATAGCTTTCTTCCTTCATGAGGAGTTATTGCACTCCTATTTTTGGCTGTGTTTCTTTAGAAAGCTGGCACAGACATATTGGTTGGCAGACACAGGCCTGCCCTGGAAATCTACTGTTTTGGGGGTTGTTTGCTTTTAACTAATTCATTATAATGCTGTACTGGAACATATATCACTTGTTTCACCCTCCAGCTCAAAGTGTTTATTAGACAACTATTCTCAGGCAGCTTCCCCAAGACAAACACTTAACCCTCAGGCTCCTTGGAAAGCCTGGCTGCCTGTATAAAACAAAGGCAGCTCAAGCACAGCAATGCACACAACTAATAATATTTTGGTTAGTAGTGAAAACTTGCACTGACATCAGTGCTTTCACATGGATTCATCCCTGAAGTAACAGGAGCTTGTTACAGAGAGATTTTTTCAGATGAAGCCTTTGCTGGGCTTTGCTGGCTTCACTCTCTCTTCTCTACTGTGATTTTTCTCCATGACCCTAATGTATGACAGTCATTTTAATGCTGGTAACTACCCTTTCCATTGTAGGAGGTAATAAAGACCTAAGATATTTAAGATATCACCAGTCAGCCCTGATTCTAGAGCCATGAAACAGTTCATGTGCCTTAAAATCCAACTCCAGCAATTTCATGTCAGTGCACTTTTCTTCTCGTCAGGGAGATTTGGTGGGGGATACCATTTACTGATCTCAGAACAAGTGTCTGTCAGTTCAGAGAGAAAAATACTCTTCAGAATACTGGAGAGGCATTAGAACTTCATCTCCACTCACTGTCATACAGATTGTGCTCACAAAATTAGCCCAAGTGCAAGGAACCTCCTGCAGTGAGGGGATGGTGATTTATAAAGACATGGCAATGCTAAAGATGGCACAGGCCAAAGTTCACCCCAGAGCAGAGCACTCTCCAGTCTTGGAGAAGAGCTCCTGGACAGAAGGAGAACAATGGAAGGCAGCATTTGATATCTCCTCCTGTTCCAGGAGTGGGGTCTGGTGGTGCAGGTGAGCTCCATCCTCCTGCTCTTCCAGGAGAAGCTGATTGTGAGCATCCTGGAGAATCACCACTGTGGTGAGAGCCAAACACTGGAGTTCTGAGCCTGCCAAATACCACATTTCCAGGCTTCCTTTATAATCACAAAATTAAAAGTGTTCCTGGCACAGAGGACAACTCGTTTCCTGTGTGAGACAAGTGCAGTGGGCTCACATCATCCCTGCTGCTCCCTTGGGACAAAGCCATGGGAACTGCACAGCAGGACATCACAGGCATCTATCACAGTGAATAATTCACTACAGAGCATTCTAGATCAGAAGTGAGAAGCTGTACAAAAGAGAAAACTCCACACTTTCTCTCCTGTGTAAGCCCCACTGAGGAGTGGCCCTGGCTCTGCTGTGACTTTTTGTGTTCTGCAGCTGCAGCTCAGCCCTGTGCTGGTAAAAAGTTAATTTTGGGAAGTCAAGGGCTGACTGGTAAAGGGCTGACTCCTCACAGCAGCCTCTGATGCTGCATTCCAGCCCAAGCCCAGAGGGTGTGATCAGGACTGATTTTAATGCCAACTTGTGCATTAAATTCCCACCCACAGACCAGCAGGGAAACATGAAAACCAGAAATGCAGTTCATCATTTCCCCAAATCTTGTGCTCTGCCTTGGTTTTAAAACCACACCTTGCAACACTAACTAATAAAGAGCTGCACAAGAAATCAGAGCTTTCATCTTTGTGCTGGATCCTTGATTTGTAGGAGTTCTGAGTAAATCTGTTTGGATGGTTAAGAAAAGCCTACAGCCAACCATCTGGGCTTGTGCTGCCTCCTGCCTTTTGTTGACATCAGCAGTCCTTGAAATGTTCCCAACAAAGCATCATTTTTTTTTTTTTTTATTTTCCACACCTGGGTAATTAAAACAGGTATGCATTGAACAGTGAGGCTCATTTTTAAAAGACATCATTTTCTCAACCCATAAATGTAATTTGCTATCAAATTAAGTATTTCCACACCCCATTTCTCCAGCACTTTAGCATTTTAATTTGAAATACAGTTGATAGAAATTACTATTTTCAAGCAGCAGCCAGGTTTGGATGAAATTCTGGACTAAGTACTTGCCTTTTTCTGCACCTCAGTAGTTTATTGCCTTGGTGTGCAGCAGAGACAGTGAGAAACTGAGGAAAAAGCAATAAGAAGGGGAAAGGTACCTCATAAAATGGAGAGAGGAGGGCAGGAAGGTATGATTTGTTTTACAGCAGAGCTACCACTATAAGCCTTTCTTGGTAGAAATACCTATTGTATGAAGCTTGATTTTCAGTGCAGCATTTTGAAAGAATGTCTGGTCAATTCAGAAGAAATAAGACATGATCCCTATAGCAAAGCCATCACCTTAAAAAAATGTCCTAACTGAGAATTCTGCACAGCTTGGTTGGCTCAGCTGCATTCACAGCCCCAGTCAGGAACAGACCAGTGCCACACCAGAAACAATTCTAAACAATACACACATCTAGCATATCTGAATCAGATTGTCCTGGAGACAAAAGTTAATAATTTAGGCAAAAAGAGCTCCAAGGACTGAATTTTAAGTGTTGATTTTCCCTTTGGGAGTTGCAGAATGAAGCAGCACCTACTTGGTGTTAGAGTGACTTCTCTCTAATGATCAAATCACAGTGTGCTGCTGAAATTCAAGAATTCTATTTCCCTGCTTTAGTGGATTGCAGCACAACCAGGGCTGTAGCTTAATGCTATTTTTGTTTTGTTTTGTTTTTTTTTACAAAGCCCTAAGTTTATTAGAGTTATTTATGGTTGTGGTGGAATGGTTACAAGTCACTCTATAATTCACAGATCACTCTGTAATTGGAGCCCTTAGCTGTCACATCAGTGCAGATGAAGCCAGCTTTGACCAGAGAATTACTGCCACAATAAACTCCACTCCTGCAGATTCCAGTGCTGTTCTTGGGGATGTAGTCTATGTTCATTTAAAGTATTTGAGTGAGGAACCTGAAAAACTAAAAAGAGTCTGTCTGCCACCATCTTTGGTCTTAGACACCCATTTGAATAAACCTGTTTGAATATGCAGAAAGTAATGAGTTGCCCAACGAGGATAACTGGGGAATAACAGCAAAGGGAAGGACAAATCCTTGCTTGGCAGATAATTTACTGCCAAATGTATATTCATGACAAAGGAGCATGGATGTGAGCTACATTTTTGACACTGGTAAAGAAAGCCAGAAAACAAAAATGGACAAAGAAAATGTAAAGAACAATTGAAGATAATGAGGGTAATTTGTTTCCATATTCTGAGATAATTGATCCACACTGAAGACATAATTATAGAATGTTGAAGAGATTAAACATAAGCTCTGAGGCACAGAGTGAAGATGAGTGAGCTGAGATACTGGAATTATGACATTTGGGGAATCATAATATTTTGATGTTAGCCTTTCAAAATTCAGGGACAATGGCAGCACAGTGAGCATCATTTCAGTTGTCAGAAGCTTTCTATTCCTCTCCCTCCCCTGCTTCCCTGGGCTGAGGCTCTGACAGAGTGCCTGCTGCCAGGGAGCAGCCAGATAAATGATGTGACACTCCATTTGCTTGGGGACGACAGCTCCACTCCTCAGGTTGTCTTCTTTTGATCACTATCACCCTTCAGAGGAGGCAGTTCATTTACTCAAGGGCCTTCTAAACCTTCCAATCTTTGCCTGTTTATTTCCAGAGCTCTTTCTTTCCCCCCAGATGATCTCGTTTCTTGCCCCCTACGATGCAGTTTTGAGCTGTTAATGTTCCCCCTGTCAGGCAGGGCAGTGTGTGGCACACAGGGCTGGGCTGTGGCAGACTTCAGCCTTCATTATCCTCCTTTGTTACCTGCCTTGGAGGAGCTCCTGGAACAGGGCAGCTCCCCCATCCTGCCTGGAACAGCTCTGGATATTCCTTGTTAGTGCAGTGCAGATAAAAGCAAAGACAACTGCTTGAGCTGTTTAAAATGCACCTTTCCCTGCTGTCAGTCAAGCAGCTCCTCAGGAAGGATAGAAGGAATGACTCAAATATAGAAATTCAAATCCTGGAGAGGAAGGAAGAAGATTCTAATAAAGAAATACTAGCTATTTGCTGTTAATTCTATTATTCTGTGCTAGGGTGGTTTTTCTGTGTGAGACAAACCCTTTATATTCCCTGAATAAAGAATACAGAATGCCAGTTATAGAACACACCTATGTTTGTTCATTTGAAACCTTTTTTTGGGTGGTATCTATGTGATACCCTGGTCAATTTGCAGGTTCCTTGTCCCTCATTTCTAAACCAGCCCTTAAATATGTCAAAGTGGAAATTATTCTTTTTCTGAGCCTTAACTTTCCTGGCCAACAAATTTCCAAAGAAGGCTGAAAAGATATAAAACAACTGCTCAAGAAAAGAGAGTAAAATCTGGCAGATCTGCAACCAGCACTGACAGACTTGGGTCCCACCAAGCATTTCAGGAGAGATCAAAAACATTAAAACACAAATAAACCACAAAGAAATTTAAATGCATTCAACCTACAGCCAACACTGACAAGGGAGAGGTGAAAGCTTTGGCTGATGATCCAAATGT